>NW_004443966.1:10011178-10060738 GCF_000243295.1 Trichechus manatus latirostris | reverse complement strand
ACACACACACACACACACACACACAGTATTTGCCGAAAGAATCTAAGAAGTTAATCTTTCTCATTTTGTAGCTACTAAAAAAGAGATACCACATTTTTCAGGGTGTCTGATGGTCAGGCAAAATTTTTAACCCCAAATTTATTACACACGTGTGTATTTTGCACAGTGGGGATCCCATTCCTCTGACCTGTTAACTGGCTGAGCATAATGCATGAGCCTCCTTCACAGTGAGAAAAGCAGTGCAACTCCCCTTTGCTGCCTCAGACTTAATAGGGGGAGTGACCTGAAACAATGGAGCAGAATCCACGTGAATGCTCTACTGACAAAGGGCCGCTATCGCCAACTAAGAAGGGCAAAGGTCACGGGCTGTGTGACTCTTCTAAGTGTTAAACTTAGAAAACAAGCAACCTTCCTGTCCCAGGTGACCCTAATGAGAGGTTCATTACTGATGTGGTCTCTGACCTCTGACTCCTCCGATCTACCAGGATAGAGTTTGGTTCAGCAGTAGCAACCTTAGGAGCCACCCATCTCATGAAGAGAATCTTCGAGTTCCTGTCTGTCTGGCCTGAGGACAGGTCTTGCAATTTGCTGTGTCCCACAAAAAAGTCCCATTTAAGTCAATAGCGATGCTGAACACTGGAAACAGAAAAATAGCTCAGCTCAGCCTCAGCACTAAAAAATAAGTAAATAAGACAGAACAAAACAAAACAAAATAAAAAGAGCCTCCCATCAAGGACAGTGAGGCGCACTACAGACAGCGCCATTTTCACCTGTTGCAGCACTCCGTTGCAACAGAAGAAGCACTCAGCTACAAGTCAGGAGCCTCAGGTCCTAGCCCACCCTCCTCTGTAGTAACTAGCTGTGTGTCCTGGGGCAGGTCATTCAATATCTCTCTCTGGACTTCAATATTCTCACTTGTCCAACGAAGATAAGAATACATGTCCTGACCATTGAACCAGGATTGTGAGAAAAACAGCAACTGTGAAAGTGCTTTGAAAAGTATATTTATATACAACATTCAACCTCCTCAGTCTAACAAGTTTCCTGTTTTCTTAAATTTTTGTATTTTTTTCCCATCTCTCTAGGGCTACACCTGCTTCTGGGATAACATTAATTCCTTTTCTGGGCTTCCTCAGAAACCGTCACTAAGTGATACCGCAAATGACGTCCACAACAGTCACAGTGCTGTTGATTTTAATTGAAGCTTCGAAGTATAGGGTATTCCCAAGGATTCAGGAGCTCTTTTATCCCAAAGTCTGCCTAGCTGAAAACACAGACATGTGCCAGCAATCTAGCAAAGGGCCCTATTACAAAGCAAGTTTGCCTCTGTATCGCTAACACCTACCATAAACCAAAACCCATTGCCGTCAAGAGTTTCCAAGGAGGGGCTGGTGGATTTGAACTGCCAACATTTTGGTTAGCAGCCACGCTCTTAACCACTGCACCACCAGGGCTCCAATGCCTACCTTAGTGACTGCCAAAGGGTTTAAGTGCTCAATAAATATTTTCATCAAATGAATTAAACAAAGAAGAGAGACACTACAAATTTCAAAACCTCTTACATTATAGGGACTACTAAGTAACTAAAAATAGCAAGTATCACAAACACAAGAGTATCCACTGTCAAGGTGGTGATACCTAGAGGTACAAAGAGTACTGCATCTCATTCTGCTTTATAGAACAAGCTAGGACAGAATTTAGAATTCCATGTAGGACTCCAGGCTTCTAGTTCTCTGTATTGAATAAGTTGGAAAACCCAGGTCCCAGTTTTAGTCCTGAGTCTACCTAGCTGTATAACCTTCAGGAGGTCACCTAATCACTCTTGTTCTCAACTTTCTCAACTCTAGAGGAAGTTGGACTACACAGACTTAAGGGCCTCTTACAGCTCTATGATACTGTGCCCTAAAAATGAAAAGGACACCTTTGTATCTCAAATATCTACCACAGAGACTACCCATAGTGGCAACTCTCAGGCCAGCAGTGGCCAGTGAAGGCAAAGGAAGAGGAATATGACTGGAGCCCTTCCTTGAAGAAGCAGTCATCATGGCTGCTCTTGGATTACAGGAACTCTGAACTCTGATTCTAGTTCAGTCTGGTGTTTTAAGACTTGGGATCTGAGCAGTGAACTACAGTAACATATACTCTCTTAGTAGCAGACAGATAATCCTTAGTTTTTCTCTATTTCCCCAATACTTTTGCATTTAGTACCTACAGCATTTCAGTGTTCAACCACATCCTCAATCATAATGCCTAAAAGAAAGTCAAATGCACGTGCAGCAGATGGGTGAGAAGATAAAAGGGGAGAAAATATTTATCATTGATTGATACAACTCTCATACGGATTTTCACACGCTCACATAAGATGTAATTTGCATAAGTTTATAAAACATGTAGTTAATTAAAAGTAAAAAGATTTCCTTTATCTCTTCATTTGAGCATTCAACTTATTTATTTTACTATACTTAACTTATTGCATTTCCTAATTTGGGCAGACACATAACCAAGTGGTATCATATTGTACATTGCTCTTTTCTGAATTATTTCAGTGTCAAGAAACACAATTATCCTCAGATCAAGCCTGCTCAAGTTCACATATCCAAAAACATAAACAAATCAAAATATGTACACTCGTTGCCAGCTGGTCGATTTCAACTCATAGCAACCCTGTAAGAGAGTAGAACTAACTGCCTCATAGGTTTTCGAATAGTAGCTGGTGGATTCGTACTGCCAACCTTTTGGTTAGCAGCCAAGCTGTTTAACCACTGCACAACCAGCATTCCCCTTTAAGATACACATATATATAAATACACACACATACACACGTGATACAACATGTAAATGGGTTGTATTCTAAAAGTTTATTTGCAAGTCAAAAGTTTGGTACTTGGAATATATTTCTCACAGAACTAATCTATAAAGGGTAGCTAGGTTCCTAAGCCATCCCACAAAAAAAAAAAAAAAATTAAGTCCTAGTGCTATAAGTGAAGTTGTTAGCTGCCACTGAATCCATTCCAGCTCATGGCAACTCCATGTGTGCAGAGAACTGCTCCATAGGGCTTTCAAGGCTGTGACCTTTTGGAAGCAGACAGCCAGACCAGTCTTCTGAAGGACCTCTGGGTGGGTTCAAACCCCCAACCTTTCAGCTAGTAGTCAAGCGTTTAACCATTTGCCCCACTCAGGGACTCTCCATAGGTGAAGTAGAGTATTAATATTATTAATACTATGGGATTTAACGACTTCCTGTAACAATATATCTAAGGGCAAATGTGATAAGCATTCCAATTAAGAAGCAAGTATGTATTTTCCCCTGAGGCAGTGGAATTAAAGACTTTTACAGCTCCAGGCCACTGGAGGTGGTCCCTGTGGCCTAAGGGTGGCGAGTTAAGGCAGAGTGGAAGGTTTTTAGAGACAGTAAGGAGGGATGAAAGATAAAAGAATAAGGAATTACAGGGAACAGAAACTTCACACCAGATTAAACCTCCAGATAAACTGGCTCCCTCTCAATAGAAGTTTTTTCTTATATAGAAGTTTTTTCTTAAACACACAGGGACTGGCCTGCCTACTTTTTCCTTTTTAAATTTTCCTACCTATTGTTTCTGACTGATGTTTCACCTTATCTGGGCTACCATGAAGAAGCTGCAATCTCACAATTTTTCTCCAGCCCTGCTGTTCCTGAAGCACACACACAGCCCATTTGGCTTTTTAAAGATTTTAACTAACAGAAACAACAGGAAAAAGATAGGAGGTTATTAAAGCTTTCTACTAAGATCATCACTTTTCCTCCCCCATTAAACCTTATGGAGAAAAATGAAGGCCGCATATGTACTAAAGGTGAGTGGGTCTCTGGGTAGAGAAAGTACTGAAGTAAAACATTTCAGAGAAATATTTAACCTTTGTTTTCATGAAGCATTTTCTCACAGGAGCTTAACCAACAGATGAAAATCAAGATAGGAAGCTCAGAAAAGGGAACTGGAAATGCAGATCAAGCAACAGTGGGTCTGGGAGAGAAGACCTAGCACCCTTTCCTCCTGCCACCAGTGCCTAGAGTAAGGTAACAAAGGGACACAGTAGGAAGGAGTAGAATGCCACAAGCAACAAAGAGAAAGAAAAGGGAGCTTTAAATCCTAAACAGTGGAAAAAAAGAAAGAATTTCCAGGGCCACTTGGCCACCATCTGGGGTTCAATCTGAAACAAATAATTTATGTAAGGCAAGAATAACTTATACTTACAGATTTTCTGATTTGTAAGAATCTCAGAAACCTATGTCTCATAAAACATGAGAGATGACTGAATATACAATAACCTAAATTCATACTCCAAGCATTTTATTTTGTGCTAGAAAACAGTGTGACTCAAAGTGTAGTCAGCTAACCACCAGCATCAGTATTATCTGGGAACAGGGCCTAGGAATCTGTGTTTTAATAGCTCTCTACGTGATTTTTATTCTCATTAGAGTTTGAGAAGTTCTTCTCTAGAGAACAGACTTATAAAATGGCTAGTTGATTCCCAAGGTACAGGGTGAAGTGGAGTTGTGCACAGCTGAAGACATTGCCTGCCCTAGAACCATCCAGTACACACAATGGGAAAGCAGTGACATGGGCACAAGACAACTGTAATGACAAGAGCAAACTTTATCATTTGACTGAGATGAGAGTTGTTGGTGTTGTTTTTAAGAGGAAGGTAGACAGGGAGGGCATCACTATATGCTTTTTTGAAAGTGATTTGAAACAGAAGAGGACTAGACAGAGGAAGAGAAGTTGGGAGTTGAAGAAGAGTTGAAAGTTGAAAGAGTAAGATCAACAGCACTTCCTGAGAAGTGAATATGCAGAGGGTACTACAGGTCACAAATACATAAGAGCAAAAGTTATAGAAAAAGAAATCATCTAGAGGTTTCAAAAAGAAGATAAAAAGCAAGAGGGTTAGGGCAGAACTCTAGGACCAATAATCAAGGAAAACGTGGGGAGTGGCGCATCCAAAAGAGATAATAAAGGAGTGTTAAAAAATTAAGTCTTATTCTTGGACTGGATATGAGGAACAATGACTAAATGACAATGTTGTCACTGGCATTGGTTTACTACTTCCTTTAATGAGCAGTGAGCCCTGGTGGCACAGTGGCTAAGCACTCAGCTGCTAACCGAAAGGTTGGTGGTTTGAACCCACTAGCCTCTCCGCGGGAGGAAGATGTGGCAGTCTGCTTCTGTAAAGATTCACAGCCTTGGAAATCCTATGGGGCAGTTCTACTCTGTCCTGTAGGGTCACTATGAGTCGGAATCAACTTGACAGCAATGGGTTTGGTTGATGCTGTAGTTAACCTAACATTAAAGTTACCAATAAATATACTAATTCTCCAATGCTAAGGATGCCATAGAACACGGTAAAAAGAGAAAAATTTTTCAAAAAGTTACACAAGTGAGATGCAAGCATAAAGAAATAAAATTAGATCATCAAAGATTAGGACTTACAGATTTTTGGATTTCCTTTAATAGGAAACTTCACAATCATTTCCTGGGGATTTGTACAGATGAAAACAAATGGGGAATCAGACTCTTGACTGATGTCTGGATACTGCAAAACATAATAATAAAAAGTTCAGGCTAGTTGGGACAAATTTTGAATTTCAAGCAGATCAAAGAACGTCCTAGATTTCACCTCCATGTTCAGATGATATTACTCTCTATTTCACAGTCAAATAAAGAGGATTATGCTCAACAAGCAAGAACCTTCACCTTTCCCCAGTCTTAGCACAGTATTCTTCTTTCTTTTTTTAAAAAAAAATTTTATTGTGCTTTAGGTGAAAGTTTATGTAATCAATTAATTTTCCAGTCAATGATTCTTACACAAATTGTTTTGTGACATTGGTTGCAATCCCCACAATGTGTCAGCACTCTCCCCATTTCTTCCCTGGGTTCCCCGTTTCCATTAGTCTGTTTTCCCTGTCCCTCCCTGCCTTCTCATCTTTGGTTTTGGGCAAATGTTGCCCTTTTGGTCTCCTAGGGTCGATTGTTCTAAGGAGCACATTCTTCACGGATATTATTGTTGATTTTATAGTCCCATCTATTATTTGGCTGAAAGGTGTCCTCCAGGAGTATCTATAGTTTCAAGTTAGAAGGCTGTGTTAGGGCAATAGTCTCAGGGGTTCCTCCTGTCTCTTTCAGACCAGCAGGTCTGGTCTTTTTTTTTTTTTTTTTAATTTGAATTTTGTTCTACATTTTTTACCGATTAGCACAGTATTCTTACAGTCTATTGCCTGCCGTCTCTGACTTCCTATAATGAGAACAACTTCATAAAAAAGGGATGCCTGACATACTTCCAAAAAATGAATCAGAATTCACTGTCTTTTAACACCAGCAACTGTGAATTGGGAGATTCACAGGTCTCCTTCAGGAAGATCAGGCACCCCTCTAGGGTCAACTCAAGCAAAGCAATGGAAAGACTTAAGAAAGAACATTTGTGGAAATCCTGCCAGAAACAGTAAACAGAGGCCTTCTCTCACTAAAGGGAAGGAAGATGATTCATTCTGAAAGGTATGAACATGCAAGAGCTGTTTTACTGGATGAATTCCAGGCCTACTTAGGGTGAAAAGGTAGAGTAATTCTGAAAATTATTTAGAAGCATCCTTTGGATCCCTTTCACAGAACAAATCTGTGTGAGTATTTAGGTCTTTTATTCCTTCTGTAAAGACAGACACAGACTACGCTGGCCACACAACCACAATTTAAGGAACAACCAGAGGGTGGCAGACAACGTTCTCTAGCAATTTCCAACTGATCGGATAATTCATTATTTCCTCTCTTGGGATATCTTGTGTTTATCATGTTCAACAAATATGACTCATGGGCATCTGGTCAGGCTTCATTCCCAGAGGAGCCTTGTTCCTAGTAACTACCATCAAGTAGTATGAAATTATTTCCACTTTTATTCGCCTGCTAAGATGTGTCCTCTAAAGATTTAAATACCCCTCTAAAGTAGAAATGGAGCTTTTTTAGTAAATGAGTAAGAAAATTCAATTACCACTGTACCTAGTGGAAGCACAAACAGTTAAACTTCTTCATTGTTCACTCTATCCCAGGTGATAAGTAATGCTGTGTGGAAAGAGGGATTTTCAGCCTCATACCACGTCATGGCTTTCAGTGTGAAACAAGCGTGACACATACTGTGATAAAACATAAGCTTAATATGCATCAGCCACAATTATATTGGTAGGCAGGGTCAAAATGTTCACAATGGAAAAGAAACAGTAAAGATGAGAGGGTGAACCCCCTTCTTTCCCTACCCTCTAGATCTTTAGAAGTCAAAGGAAAACAGGGCCCAGCTCTGTTTGCTGGATGTTAGAAGGAAGGAAGTTCTGCACAAGACCCATGCTGAGGTGCTTGGGCACGAATAAGACCAGAGGCTGCCATCAAGATCTTTAAACCTAACTCTACAGAGGCCAAAGCAGCAGCAGTCACAATTACTGCCTCTTCAATTTTCCTGTTCCCTCTTCTCTATGGCCTAGAGAGTTCAAGGCAAAGGACACTGCTGCCAGGACTTCACAGGTGCTTTGCCAATACTGCAAGCCATTTTCTCCTCTTTCTTCTGCATCAGCTAGTTTCCCCCCTGTACTGGATCAATTCTTCCATTAACACGCAAACATACCGTAATGTCTCCCATAAAACAAAAAGCAAAACATTCCTGTCCTAATCCCACATCCGCCTCCAGCTACTATCCCATTTTTCAGATCCCCTTTACAACAAAATTCATCAAAAGACTATCTAGGTTACTAAATTGTATATGTAGAAATTGTTGAGATGGGATATATTTTGTTAGGTATATTTTCGCCACAATAAAAAAAAAAGATTATCTATACTCCCTGCCTCTAACTCCTCTCCAATTTTTTTCTCTTGAATTCACTATAAACAAGCTCTCAACTCCCATTGTTCCATCAAAACTTTTCTTGTAAAGATCAATGTTATCTTCCATATTGCCAAATCAAATCCTCAATTCTCATCTGAACTGATGTATTTGTAGAACTTGACGGAAAGCATCTCTCTCTCCTTCTTGAACACATTGCTCACTTGGCTTTCAGGATACCATTCTCTTCCTGGTTTTACCACTTTCCTGGCTGATCCTCACCTCCCCAGGTTTTAAATGTTGGAAGGTTACAGGGGTTAGGCCTGAGACACACTTCTTCTCTCTTTCCATTTACAACCTTGATGATCTTCTTCAATCTCAAAGTTTAAAATACATCTATAGGCTAAAGAATCCCAGATTTATATCTTCAGCCTGGAACCTCTCCCCTGAACTCCAGGTTTGCACATCCATTTTCCCACTTGTTATGGATTGAACTGTGTTCCCCCAAAATGTGTGCAACTCCTAGGAATATATCCTAGAGAAATAAGAGCTATCACAGGAATAGACATATGCACAGCCATGTTCACCGCAGCACTATTCACAACAGGAAAAAGATGAAAACAACCTAAGTGCCCATCAAAAGATGAATGGATAAACAAATTATGGTACATACACACAATGGAATACTATGCAGCAATAAAGAACAATGATGAATCTGTGAAATATCTCACAACATAGATGAATCTGGAGAGCATTATGCTGAGTAAAATAAGCCAATCATAAAAGGACAAATATTGCATTAGACTACATAAAAACTCAAGAAAAAGTTTACAAATCTTTGATGGTTATGAGGGAGGAGAGGGGTGGTGAGTGGCAATCACTAACTAGATAGTAGACAACTGTTAACTTTGGTGAAGGGAAAGGCAACACACAATATAGGAGAAGTCAGCACAATTGGACCAAGGCAAAGTCATAGAAGCTTCCTAGACACATCCAGATACCTTGAGGAACCGAGTTACTGGGGCTGAGGGCTGGGAACCATGGTCTTGGGGGACATCAAAGCGAACTGGCATAACATAGTTCATAAAGAAAATGTTCTACATCCTACTTTGATGAGTAGCATCTGGGGTCTTCAAAGTTTGTGAGTGGCCATCTAAGATACATCTATTTGTCCCATCTTGTCCAAAGCAAAGGAGAATGAAGAAAATCAAAGACAAAGAAAAATATTAATCCAAAGGCCTAACGGACCATATGAACCACAGCCTCCACCAGCCTGAGCCTAGAAGAACTAGATGGTGCCCAGCTACCACCCACCAACCACTCTGACAAGGATCACAATAGAGGGTCCTGGACAGAACAGAGAAAATTGTAGAACAAAATTCAAATTAACAAAAAAAAGACCAGACTTACTGGTCTGAGAGAGAATGGAGGAACCCCAGAGACTACAGCCCCCAGACACCCTGCTAACTCAGAACTGAAGCCACTCCTGAAGTCCACCTTTCAGCCAAAGATTAGACAGGCATATAAAATAAAAAATAACACACTCAAGGAATGTGCTTCTTAGTTCAGTCAAGTATTCGAGACCAAATGGGCAACATATGTCCAAAAGCAAAGACAAGAAGGCAGGAAGGGACAGGAAAATCGGGTGAATGGACACGAGGAACCCAGGGTGGAAAGGGGTAGAGGGCTGACACATTGCGGGGATTGCAACCAATGTCACAAAATAATTTGTGAATAAATTTTTGAATGAGAAACTAAATTGTTTTGGAAACTTTCACCTAAAGCACAATCAAAAAAAAAAACACATCCAGTATCTAACCACTTCTTAAAAATCTCCATGGTTGTTTCCCGGGTCTCAGCCATTATAATTTCTCCCGAGATTACTGCAACAGCCTCCTAACTGGCCTCTGTTTCTCACTTAACCTCCCCTTGTCTGTTCTCAACACAGCAGCCAGAGCTATCTTTTTAAAATATCAGATCATTTCATTCCTCTGCTTAAGGCTCTCCAATGGCTTTCCATTTCAGTCAGAATGAAAGTCTAAGTTCTTATCATGGCCTACAGGTCCCTAGACAACCTGGTGCCCAATTTCCTCCCTGACGCCTTCTCCGACTACTCTCCACAATTTTCATTCCCCTCCAGCGACACCGGCTTCCTTGTGTTTCCTGCCTCTGGGTCTTTGCACTTACCTGTTTCCTCTTCCTGGAATGCTTTCCCCCTAGATATCCACCCTCTCTTTCTCAGTCTTTGTTCAGATGGCAACTTCACAGTGAGTCTTCCCTGATCACTCTGTTTAAAAGTGCAGCACCACTCTCCCCACAAACCTGGTACTCTTAATCCCCCTTTCCTACCTTATTTTTTTCCACAGCATTTACCATCATCTGATACTATATAATTTACTTTATTAAATTTTTTATTTGGTCTCCCACAGTAGGATGAAAGCTCCACAAAGATAGGATTTTTGTCTGTTTGGTTTACTCCTATCTCCTCAGCACCTAGACCCATGCCTGGCACATAGTAGGCACTCAATACATCCGTTGGATGAGAGAATAAATTTCCCAACTTGAGCATTAGGATTATTTTAATTATGCTGAATACATGCATGCTGGGAAATGGACATTCTTAGAGCTGTAACTCTGTAAAAGAAGGTGCTACTCTTTAATCTATTTTATCCTACAAGGTAAACGAAAATTTTTGTGTCTTGCTAAGTGGCCAATGGTTCTATATTTGATTAAAAAACAAAAAACAAAAAACCCTGACTTATATTAACAGGTAAGAAAGTGTCAAATTATGGAAAAAACTGGGAAAACAATGAATAAATGAAATTACATCAGAGGTTCCTTGGACACGTTTAAGATAGATATTAAAATCAACTTTCCCACTGAATCTTAAATTCAAGTTCCATGTGAAATCCCTTTTTCCAAGCTCTACTAATGAACTTCAGGGAACTTATAAGAAACACAGGTGAAAAGCAAAGCAACCCAAAAGGAATGAAGAAAAGCAAGGCTGAATTAATTCATAAATTAAAAAAAAGGCAAGGCCTATGCATTGAGAGAAAGGATTCTTTTTCATGGTAAAATGCATTAAGGCAAAGTCAGCTTGGCAGAGCCTAAACCAAAAAAAAAACCAAATCCGTTGCCATCAAGTCGATTCCAACTCATAGCGACCCTATACAACAGAGAAGAACTGCCCCACAGGGTTTCCAAGGAGCCGCTGGTAGATTCGAACTGCTGACCTTTTGGTGAGCAGCCAAGCTGTTAACCACTGCGCCACCAGGGCTCCAACAGAGCCTCAGTACCCTCCAAAAAGCATAATCTGTGCAACTGGGGACGGGGCACTAAGGACCACACTAACAAGTCAGGGGATTACAAGAAAGGACTCGCTGGTCTGAAAGTCAAAAGACTAAAATGCAGCTGACCCAGAGCAAGAGTAAAGGGAGAGAAAGAAGGGTTGAAATTCACATTTGTAAAGAATATGGAAAAGCTCTGAACAACAATCTGGAGAGGATGCTGCATTATGGGTCACTGAGATAGTACAAAAGACATGTTGGAGAATATGGGTTCTAATAGCAGCAACACAAAGCAGCTAGGGACTCGAATCCGGAAAAAGACTCCTCAGGAAGTTGCTGCTGTTGCTGCCCACAGCTCCTATCACCTGCTTTTCAGCCTGACAAGCGGGGGAGGTGGGCCTGCTCTTCTTTCATGCCTCATAAGTTTCATAGCTGTCTAACATAACAGGTAATTAACTACTAAACAACCATTTTCTTCTCTTCTCCAGAGGAAAATTATACACCAGTCATCTAGAAAACATTTCTTTTGCCATTTCCATCAGAGAAAAAAAAATTTAGTAGCTTTTGGCAGAGCCAAGTGGGCATTTTCATCAACTCCGCAAGCCTCCACTTAGTCTTTGCACTGAAATGATCAATAACTACTAAACTATCTCACTCTTCACAACAAATCCCCAGGCAACCTATAAACCTTATACCCATCTCTAGAGAACTAACAGTTAAAGCAAGCAATCAAGAAGGAACTCACTGAAATGGACATACACATATACTATATTTGCTGTAGGTTTTCTTGGTTGGAACTTTGGAGAACTAGAGAGAATAAGAAACCAGGCTCTGAAATCTAGTTAGCTAAAAACCAACTCCCATAGATTGAGGCAATAACACTCTGAAAAAGAGAAGGAAATGAGTTTGATAAAGAGGCCACAGGCACAACAGAGCCAAAGAACCATATGAAGGCAACTGTGTTCTCTGATAAAGGCTTTTTGTTTACATTTTCCTTCAAAGGAATTCAAGGTGTTCACAGTGTAACTAACACCTCAGGCCTCACTACACTAGAAGATAGGTTTTCTCACATTAGGGTAACAAACTGATCACGATACTTTGACCAGATAACTACCGCATGTTTGACTACGGATGGACCAAGATCATGCCAGCTGGCCCAACGCAGGACAGCTGAACTCCCATGTACCAGCACCCGATTCAAGTCATGTGCCCAGTATCAACAGGGGTTTCCAGCTCAATGCTATAAAGACAATTCACATATGCTCCCGGTGAAAAGAATAAAGGATGAGAGAGATGCAACTTACGGGTTCTATCGCTGTTTATGGAAAAAGATCTGGTTGAAGCCACACAGCAGGTCCCACCCTACTCACAGTAAAATCTCCTCTGTGGCTTTCCACACCCTTTAGAATCCTATGCTGTAATCTTCACATGCTGAAAAGGACCCAAGCAAGTATATTTTCTCCAAAATTAACCTCGTAGCTTTTCTGGGCTGACACTTCAAGGTCTAACTGGGAATCAACCGTTCACCACAAGTATTTTTGGTCTTAATTTTCATATAGCAAGTTTTCACTCCAATTTAAAATAGTGAGAACCAAAAGAAAATTGCTCTTAATTAAGATACTACACTATGAGGCCCTCAACCACTGAAGTGTACTTTGAGACTAATACCTCAGAATGCTGAAGATGCCTCTTGAGTTAAGGGCTGTGCCAATTTTAGATTTTACTCTCCCAATGGCTGGTCTGACTCAACTGAAAACAACTGAGAATTCTTTGGCCTCACCTGACATAGTAAGGTAAGATCATTATCAAGCAATCTGGCATTATTAATATCAACAATACTCCTTTATAAAATAACATTTGTCTTTTAGAAGAAAACAGATTAAATATTTTTTAAAACATTCCCATGAAAATCACAGAAAACCTGAGTCATGGTGATCAGACAGATACTACAGAACATCTCTCCTTTACTACTATACTATAGGTGGTTTTCTTTGCCACATGCTTTATAAAGTTATTTACCTTAAAAGAAATTTTTTTCTTTTGTATAAAAAAAAAAATCCAAATCAATTGCTGTCGATTCCAACTCATGGCAATCCCGTGTGTGCGAGCAGAACTGTGTTCCACAGGGTTTTCAGTGGCTAATTTTTCAGAAGTAGATCTATTGGCCTTTCTTCTGATCCTTTGTATACCCCATCTTAAATAATGGTACTGTCATTCACTCACTCACCTCAACCAGAAACCTGAGTTTATCCTAGACTTCTCTCTTTCTCTCATCCCTCACAGCCAATCATCAAGTCCTATAGACTTTACTTCCTAAACATTTCAATCATCTGTTCCCTTCTCTTCAACTCAACTGCCACAGCATTGCTGCAGGCCTTCATCATGCCTCACCTGGACAATCATGGTAACATTCTAAATCATCCCCTGTTTTCAGGCTTGCCCCATCCAATCTATCCTTCCTACTGCTTCCAGGACTATCTTTCTGAAATGCACAGCTCATTATATCACTTATGTAGTTGTCTTCACATCAGAATACATTTTAATTTCTTCATATGACATTTAAGGCTTTCCATACACCAACCATTGCTTCCTCTCAATGTACTGTCACTATCATTTATTGGGTACTTACTATGCACCAGCCTATATGCTAGGACACTGGAGATATAAATAAGATCTAGGTGGTGACCTAAAGAAACTACACATGAAGATATAATTACCAAGAAAAAGATAAGTGAAAAATACAATCACAAAGTATGAACACAGTAGCTCAGTCTTTGGAGTGATGAATCCTTTCAGGGAGGAAATGGGCTGGGGTCAGGAAAGTCTACAGAAAGGTTGACATCTGAGCTGTCTTAAAGGATGAATAGGAGCTCTCTTAGTGGACAAGGGAACAGACACAATATAGAATGGTATACTGAGGAAGATATAAATAGTTCAGTTTTGCTTTCTTCAGTACTTGCCTCTTGTTAGAAGTTTACTTGAACGTCCCCACCCCACCACCAGTCAAGCTGGTTTGGTCCCATCCTTTGCTCATTCCTTTCCTCATATGACAATTATTATGGTTGGATTTTCTCATCTTGGTCTCTCCTAGCACGCCCCAGGAGAGACCCTAGAGTAGATTCTCTAGAGGGCCATGAACTGTCTTGTTCAAACCCTGCATCCCTGGTCTTTAGCACAGTACAAGGCACATGACAGATGGTCAGTAAATACTTGTTGAATATATGGTTATATAATATTCTGAGCAATAAAACTAGGAGATAATTTGCCATCTGGTTCACACAGTACTAGATAACAAACCAAGAAACCTTGAACAGATTGCAAGAAGACAGCAAGGCTTCGGCAGCTTCCTTCTACATCAAACAGACCACTTTCTCTCTCTAAGCCTTGGTTTACTTACAGGTGAAAAATGAAGATATCACGTCAAGCCACTGATGCTACCCACATAAAACCTCTTGCATCTGTCCCCCTCCTCTTCAATTCCACTGCCATTATCCTAGAAACGGTTTTTATTACATTTCTACCCCAGACTGCCTTCTCACTAGTTTTCCTACATTTCTCAGTCTCTTTCTCCTCTTCAAATATGGAAAAGTGGTAATATTCCCCTTCTCTCTTTAGGGTAAGTACAACAGAAAGCACAATACTCGCTGGATTTTAAAAGAAAAAAAAAAGGGGGGGACATAACATAGTTGTTCCTCAAACCATCTTCAAATGGGTACTTGACAACTCAGGCTGCAAACTACTCTAAAGATAGTCTGTTCTGACCTAGAAACTCTCGTAAGTGTTCTAGACTTCACAAGAACTCTGAAGATACAGTCCTTGTCTCATTCAAGTAAGCCGTGATTTTGAAGAGGGCTAGGCTAGTTTTTGCTGACATACATACAGTTTCCCTTTGTTGGGTCTCAGAGACAGCCTTCAAGATCCCTCAGGAAGATACATTTTGAGGTCTGTGAATTAGCAGATTTCCTCAGTACAACAGAGAGGACATTTTCATATACCTTACCAGAGAATTTGGGGACTTTGCATCTTCAAGGCCAATGCTTGGTTTGTATATTGCACAGCGCTTTCTTCATTCTCTAATTGCTCACCTCTCAGACCCACAGATAATCCACTGGTGACAGAAGCCAATGATTTCCACACATGAAATGATATCTGGAATTTTCCTGAAAATCTGTGGACTTTGGATCCTCTTATAAAAGAAGGAACAAGTACTACTCTCTTCCCCACTAGAAGGCTGCAATTCCATTGCTGATGTCTATTACTAGATAGACGCACTCAGAAGTAGATTCCCTCAGCATAATTCCTTGAAGATACTCAGGGTCTTGGCTGTTATAAAAGCCATAAGATCAAATGGACTAAAGGGTCAGTAAGCTGGCAAGAGAGGAATGGATTCAGTTCAGAAGAAATAGAATAATCAATGATCTTGGAGATTACAGACAAATCAGATTTGCTATTGAAGGCAGGCATATAAATAGCACATACAAACACAACACAGACACACAGAAACAAAAACCACCAACTCAACTTTTTGTCTGAAAACTTCTTAGGTCTAGAGAACTGTTCACAACCACAGCTGCTAATGGTTATGGGTTTGGCAATCAAAATGTCTTTGTTTAAAAAAAAAAGAAAAAAAAGTTTTAACTGCCTTACTTTTGAGGTTACAAACCACAGCCTTGATGCATTGTTGTAGTCAACATCCTCCCTGCTGTTTTTGAGAGCTTACATATGCTGCTGGCAGATAAAATGCTGGCAAATGGCATGGGCTCCTTCTAGGGGAATACAAGAAAGCTTTAACTAGATGGCTCTCATCTACCTTTCTCCCGAGTTGAGCCCACAGCCTTTTCTGTATCACTCCTGCCTTGTCTAGGTTGATCCCCTGCCATTACTCAGTAGGATTGAGGGTCTAGTGGACTTTTTTTTTTTTTTTTTTCCTCCTGGCACAAATCAGCCATGCCAGCCATACTAGTCTTAGAAGATAAAAGGAAGACAAGTTCTTAGCTCAAGGGAAAGTATTTTAAGCACATATTTTTTAAGCCACTTACATAGTATAGTGCACTTGATTTTAAAACAACCACTAATAAAACTTATCCTGTTACTTTTTTTTAGTGAAGTAGATGATCACGCTATGCTAAAAAATAATCAGTGCTCAGTATATTTTAACTCACCAAAGAAAGGCCAAAAATGTGAGGTCAGGAAGTAAATTACTGTGTTTCTTTGGAGAAGGAAAAAGGAAGAGCATGGAGAAGTAAAAAGTGATCCAAGTCACATGGGATCACTTTTAGTTTCAGTTAAAATAAAAAAGTACTAGATCTACACTGGTTTTCAAAGAAAATGCAGTTCAGCTGGGTGATGAGAAATGGGTCTAGAGATGCAGAAGAAAAACACAGGTCAGGGAACTGATTCCTGGATGGTTCTCTCTCAGTGAGTTTACCTATGAGGATAAAGGAAAGCCAAACATACCTAGACTAGTGCTTCCTAAATTGCATACAGACAGGTTACCAGTTCCGCCATATGCAAAGAAGCAGTGGTAGTGGGAAGGGGAAAAATTCTGTGTTCAAAAGTTGGGAACACTGCATGTTATAGGCACTTCTCCCAGAGTCATAATGCACGTGAGCATATTAATGGCTCCGAGAAGTTCTGCAAACATGCTCAACTTTGTTTCATCCAAATACATTTTCCAAACACATTTGCCCATAGAACCCTTTTTTCAGAGCACACCTATGCCACGGAATAGTTTGGGAAATGCTAGTCCCAAGGCTATTATTCCTAAACTCTCAACTCACTCCTTCAGAAACAAGAACGAGGCTCGTGTAACACTCTAGGCAACCACATTTCTTACATCACTGAACTCTGGCTCAAATAGAGACAAGTAGATTACTAAGGGTAGTCTAGACATTTTCCAGGATGCAACTAAATACCAAAGCTACAACTTTTAAAAGTTGTAAGATTCTTATCTAATAAATAATCCCCAAATAGGGCTAATATCAACTCTGAATACATTCATGGGGTACCCTAAAATGCAGGAAAGAAATGGGGGAAAAGCCACAGACAAGCTGACCATAGGGGGAAATGGTTATGGGGTTCCGGTGTTTAAGGAAGCCTAGTGGCTTCTGGCATTTAGGTATAATGTTATATATCAGAGAAATTCGTAAGGAAAGTTGCCAGGACCTCCAGCTGTGAACATACGGGAAGATTCCTGCACTTCAATGTGCTGCTCATAGCAACCTCAGGAGAGAAGACAGAATATAAGCTGAAGTAGCAATATCATGCTGACCTGAAAGACAGGTATCCTTGAGAAACCAAAAAGATTTGCTCTATTAGTTAGATTTCTAATTTCTGTAACCCTTGTAGTACTCCATAGACTAGGATTATAGTTTCCTACCCTTCTCTACACAAATCTGTGGCAGAAAGAAGATTGGCTAACTGTCTGAAGATTGACATCATCTGACCTTGCATCAGGTGGTGTTTGATAGACAAATGAGAAAGCAAAGCAAGGCCTCTTGCTAAACCCCACCGCCCACTGCCAGATGCTCTTTGGCTCACTTTTAGAATGCAAATATCCCAGGAGGAAAACATAATCCTTTAAGTTATACTAAGCTGTTAATGATTGGGAGAGTCTCTAGAACCGCAAAGCCCATAGCAATGTAAGGTATTTTTATAATTATTACTTCTGGACTGGAAAAAAAAAAAAGGGGGGGAGAGTAGGAAAGAAGACATCAAAAAAAATATAAAAAGGGCAAAAGGCCCATAGAGGGATAGTCTAGGCACAAGGGGGTGAGAGACGAAGGGCCTCCACGTGTCTATGGCTTAGCCCAGGTCTGAATCAGGTACTCAGGGCAGAAAAAGAGGCTGAGAGTCATCATTCACACCAACATGCATGCACTGTACTCCTACACATAAAGTAATCAGAGGAGGGCTGAGGAGGCAACCCACAAGAAAATGAAGGACAAGAATCTAGAGGAATAACACTGCTGCTGGCTAAAATCCATGAGAAGAGGACAGAGGGGGTGAGAGGGACAAGAAAAGAAATAAAGTAGATACTAAGAGCAGTAAGGAAAAGCAGTGACGTCTGGAAAACAAGGAAGTTTCTGAGGAAAATTAAGCCGAAGCACATTTCCTTAAGCACAGTGGTGGAAATCCTATTACCTAAAGTAACTGTTCAAAGAGTGTTAGGAAACACTCTTCATGCTTCGAGAGTGGACTTTCCCAGGTTGGATTTCTACCAGTCTGAGCCTAAATCTACCAAACCAAAACCCAAGGCCTTGGAGTCCATTCTGACACATAGCCACCCTGCAGGACAGAAGAGAACTGCCCCAGAGGGCTTCCAAGGCTGCAAATCTTTATGGAAGCAGACTACTACATTTTTCTCCCACAGAGCAGCTGGTGGGTTCAAACTACCGACTTTTCGGTTAGCAGCCAAGTGCTTAACCACTGCACCACCAGGGCTCTGCCTAAACCTAAAGGCTCTGCATTTCAGGAGTTTTGTTATTAAGATGAAGTCCTCCAGCTCCCTCTGCTGTTCAAAAATGTATTTTATTTATGTCAATCTTTAGTGACCAAAATGACTAAAAATACAGAATACGTACATATGCACTACACATGGCACAGTCCAGGCGACCAGAGTTTAAACACACTTGCCGATCATGAGTTCTCTGGCCTGGACCACGTGCTCCAGAAGAAGCATTAGCAGATCCTACCATCCCTACCACTCAATCAGAGGATTTAAGGGATAATTAAGAACTTCTTCACTAAAGGAAGCAAAGTTTTAATAAGGGATGAATGCCCTATACTTCTTAGCTGGATTTTGGCAAGGGCTTTTTTTTTAGATTGTGCTTTAAGTGAAAGTTTACAATTCAAGATAGTTTCTCGTATAAAAATTTATACACACGTTGTTATATGACCCTAGTTGCTGTCCCTGTAATGTGACAGCACACTCTTCCTTTCTACCCCAGATTTCCTGTGTCCATTCAGCCAGCCCCTGTCCCTTTCTGCCTTCTCATCTCGCCTCTGGACAGGAGCTACCCATTTAGTCTCATGTATCTACTTGAGCTAAGAAGCACACTCTTCACGAGTATCATTTTATGTCTTATAGTCCAGTCTAATCTTTGTCTGAAGAGTTGGTTCCGGGAATGGTTTTAGTTTTGGGCTAACAGAGAGTCCAGGGGTCATGTCTTCTGGAGTCCCTCTAGTCTCAGTCAGACCATTAAGTCTGGTCTTTTTTACTATAATTTGAGTTCTGCACCCTACTTTTCTCCTGCTCTGTCAGGGACTCTCTGTTGTGTTCCATCAGGGCCGTCACTGGTGGTAGGCGGGCACCATCTACTTCTTCTGGTCTCAGGCTGACGGAGTCTCCAGTTTATGTGGCCCTTTCTGTCTCTTGGGCTAATATTTTCCTTGTGTCTTTGGTGTTCTTCATTTTCCTTTGCTCCAGGTGGATTGGGACCAATTGATGCCTCTTAGACAGCCCCTCGCTAGCTTTTAAGACCCCAGAGGCCACTCACCAAAGTGGGATGCAGAACATTTTCTTAATAAACTTTTGTTATGCCAACTGACCTAGATGTCCCCTGAAAATATGGTCCCCAGACCCCTATCCCTGCTACTCTGTCCCTCGAAGTGTTTGGCTGTATTCAGGAAACTTCTCAGCTTTTGGTTTAGTCCAGTTGTGCTGACTTCCCCTGTAGTGTGTGCTGTCTGGCAAGAGCTTTTAACAAAGAAATGTACATGCGCTAGTCCATACACCAAAAATCAAAGCACCACTAAGTTTTTCCTGTTTATGCTCTTGTCTTTTCTCTCCCCAATATTTCCTGATTAGACGTCTCTCCTCATATATCTAAATATAAAATTTCTATCACCTATACCATCTCCAGGATATTCTACGGAGAAGAGTCCACAGGTCAGTGACAGCGGCACAATTTTATGGTGGTAAAACAAGCATCTTTCCAAGAGAAGTATTCGTTTACTCACCTGCTCCTTAAATTGCTTCTGGGACAAGCAGTCAGTTAGGTCCACACAGCCGAGAAGACAACCTGATGGATAGTCACAGGGAAATTCCAAATCTGAATCAAGAAAAGCAAAAGGACTGGATAAATTTCCTTCTTTGTGACCTTAGAACTCACAAGTCTATTTTCAGTTCTGAACAAATCACATTTTTTATTATCTATTTGTAGACAAAGGAACAATGAAGTTTTTATTTGGCACAATTGTTTGTATTTTAAGGAGCGCTGGTGGCGCAGTGGTTAAGCACTTGGCAGTCTGATTCCGTAAATATTACAGCCTTGGAAACCCTATGGGGCAGTTCTACTCTGTCCTATAGGGTGGCTAAGAGTTGGAATCGACTTGACAGCAATGTTTTTTTTTTTTTGGGGGGGTGGCGATTGTATTTTAGGGAAAAATCTAGTGAGTGGCTTGATTAGTCCACTATCCACATCCTAGGAAAATTTTCCTTTAGAAACCTATTGCCCTCCCACCATCAAAGTTCAAGCACAACAAAACTTCATTCCAAACAAATTAATTCTATTACGCTGGACTAGATCAAACTTGAGTTTGGTGGTGATAGGTTTTGGAAACAAAGAAAGGCAGCTACAGGTGTCAAGAAAACAGAATTTTCTTCTCTGGTGGTAAAAACCATAAAAATGTCAGAATATAAATTTAAAACAAGCTATTCAAATATGTCAAAACAGAAATGTGTTTTTAAGGAAGCACACATTTTTTATTCTTAGTGATTCCTCATGCTTAGTTTCTTAAAAACCATTTTAAAGATGGATCTACAACTATCCTCTCAATTCTACCTTCAAAAAAACTATATGAGCTGGATAAGCCGGGGGCGGGTGGTGGGGGAACGGGGACATAACACCCAACGACCGGAAGTATTACTTAGGACCCAAATTTTAGTGAGTGATTCCCAAAATATGCTGCTTAAGTCAATCAACTTTTATCTGTCCAAATCTGATAGCAGGTGTCTATTTGGGTCACTTTAGATAAAAAACTATCATCTGTGGCTGTTCTTCCCAATCTAAAGATTCCAGAGTTTGTAGCAGTCACTTCACCTTCATAATAAAAGAGATGGGAGAAAGTTTTCTTAGATTAAACCATTGATTTCTGGTATTGGAAATTGGTATTTTTATTTGCACTGTTTGACAAATAGTGCTTTGAACAGCTGTCTACGATCTGCCACTAATCAAACAAACAATAAACACAAGGTTTAAAACTTAGTTTCATCAGGAAAAAACTACAGAAGATGAAAGTCGATGACTTCTCTCCACAAAGTAGGAATGAAAGGAGAACATATGGCTGTTACCTTTCCCACGAAGAAGACGATATGTAGCCTGGAGTTCTGAGACTTCTTGAGGGGAGGGTTTTTTGGCTGTGGCTGCTATCCAAAGTCGTCCTCTGTGAGGGGTGTACCAGGTTCTCCCCTCCACCCTTAAACAAATACAAATTTAATAGGACGGGTCTAAATTCTAGTTTCCTGGAGGATCACATAACATACGAGCCCTATAGAAAATTATCCAGTGGGACCAAGAGGTCTATAGATGATACCTTACCAAGAGGGATAGCGTTTGTGAAAAACACTTTTTTTCCCACAATACCCTTCACTTGAGGATGAACTCTGTTTTGTGATTTCTCCTATCATCAGAACAAAGACAACTCACCTCTCTCAATTCCTCAACACTTTTTCACCTGACCTCTCTACTCAGACCCACAGCTCTCACTAGCTTTGGGACTTCTACAATCCAAACACAATACTTTCAAAGCATCCACGTTGTCCCACATAAATGAAAGTCCTTGTCCTTCTTTGAGTCAAAGGCTAAAGTTTTCTGGGAAGATCTGTTGATTAACTGTCCTCCAATCTGATAGAAAAATCCTCAAACACAAATTTAACTCCCCTAAAGCGGTAATTTATAATTATTATTTAACAGAATGCTGAACGGGAGGTTTCAGCAAAGCTTCCAGACTAAGACATACTAGAAAGAAACGCCTGGTGGTTTACTTACAAAAATCAGCCAATGAAAACCCTATGGATCACAATGGTAGGATCCGCAACCAATCATGGGGGTGGTCGGGATCTGACAACATTTTATTCCATTGTGCGTGGGGTTGCCGCGAGTTGGGGGCCTACTTGACAGCAGCTAACAACAACAACAATAAAAATGTCTATCATCTTTAAATTACAACCACACTCATTTATATTTTCTAAGTATTTTGTACTGGTTTTTTTTTATGGATATTAAACCATTTGTTGAATAACTTGAAAGAATCTTCAAGTGGAAAAACAATGCATTCAAGAGAATTTAATTACTTTGCTATTCTCCAAAGGTTGTAAGAAGATGTTTCTCTTTTACCTCCCACCAAATAAAAGTGCTTTGATATATACCATTTTTATAGTGGGAAAGAGCGTTGTGAATTTCTCATATCTTTGGTTTTCCAACATAGATGAAGCAGAAGAGTTCCAGGCGGACAGTAGGTGCTCAATAAATGGGAAATGAATCAATACATGTCTGTTCTCTACACCAAATAACCTGAAGGGCTACTGGGAAAAGGTCTCACGAATGTGGAGGAACCACCCACTTTATTTCTGTGGGATTAGTGACTGTGGGCTGGATGCTGCTCATCCTGTTCTTTTCAGTGAGAAAATATGAATAACACAGATCCAAAATAGGACGAGAGAAATGTAAATATTCTGATTTCCTCAGCAGAAGGCAAGCTGTTTAGTTTTCTACTTTGAAAAAGGAAATCACCTAAAGTGTAGAGAACTGACTAAGAAGAACAGACATCTGAGGCCTCATTGGGGCAGAAGCAGATTGTCGTGCACTTGTTCTTATGGCACTGCACACACAGAAAACAATTAAGAGCCAGAGTAAGAAAGTCTGACCTTCAAGAGGGGAGAAAAAGGTAGTGTACATTAGTGCAGGGGGGAAATCACAGCTAATAGTGAAACCACCAAAGCAGAAATGATTGTTCCTAAATGCTGATCATTTGCTTCTCAGGAAAGTGGGGAAATGACTGAAGCTGCACAGTAGAGTGGAAACAGCACTTTGAAAACTCGAACTCTAGTTCCATCTCTGCAGCTAACGAATTTGTCAAAGATTGTAATACTACTGGCCTGACCTATTTCATACACCTACTGCTTTGAAAATTGTAAAATTCTGTTTAAATACAAGGCATTATTGCTGTTACGAGTTAGGATACTGCCAGGCCTATAAAATTCTAACAGATAAAGAAGGGAAAATAAATATGTTGTAATGATAAATGAAAGAAAAAACACACAAACATAAATACATCCTAGGATCTCACTATACAACAATATGCATAGGAAAAACAACATAAATAAACACTCTGAAATGTGAACAGTAGCTGTTTCTAGGTGGTGGGACTATGAGTGATACTTCTTTTTAGCTAATTTTCTACATTTTCCAACTTTTTATTTACATGTATAAAAGAAAAAAAAAGTATTTAAAAAAATTGAATTGCGAAGAAGCATATGAAACCATGGAGAAGTAAACTATTCCCACTGCTGACAGGCACGACTAGTGTGTAACACTTTCTCCTTATCCCCCACCACCTCCCCTGCTTTTTGCAGAAAAGGAATTTGTGGTTAAAAAAAAAGTTTCTCAATATGGTTACCCAGATTAACAGATATGTAGATGAAAAAAACAAAATCACAGGCCAGTATCTTAATAAAATGAATAAACAGGCATAAAAACTTGACACTTCAAATAGGATCAAACCATTAAGGTAGCTGAGCAGTATATTACAAAAGCAAAACCAGGAAAAGTTCTTTCAGTAGATTTCCTTCCAAAGATTTAAAAAACCGATAAGCTATTCTTTGTATGACTCAGATTATTAGCCTTTCTAACCTTAGGGTTTTAAGCTATTCAATGAAAAATTACTACCAAGTCAGTAACATAAATATATTGCTTACAGTTCTATGTACTGAAGAGTATTATAAATCATTACTAGATTGAGGAAAACTAATTCCGGTCCATAATTCTAAACCGAGTTTCCAACACTCAAAGATCTTCCACTGCCAAGATTCATTTCTACTCTTACCTTTTAATCCCTCTGACAAGCAGAGAAGCCCAAGGCTGATGCATAGAGAGGCACCAGCCAC
Organism: Trichechus manatus latirostris; assembly: GCF_000243295.1. Lineage (NCBI taxonomy): Eukaryota > Metazoa > Chordata > Mammalia > Sirenia > Trichechidae > Trichechus > Trichechus manatus. The sequence goes on along the minus strand of NW_004443966.1, from coordinate 10,036,513 downwards.
CATCAAAGCCTTCCTGAAACTCCCGGTCCTGGATTCGCATCCGGTGCTGGTGTGAACTGAGCTCTAGTTCTGATCCTGCTAAATGCAGAGACCTCTTCTGTGAGGCTGCACCTGTCTGGTCTACCCACTATACAGAAAAAAACAAAAACAAATATACAGTTCTGTCTGACAAGGGAAGAACCTGTAGGTCTAGGTGAATGAGGTAGGTGGATAATATTAGATGAATGCTAATAATGAGGCCATCATTCTGGCAGCATTTCCTTAGAAAAATGTATCCCACCTTTATCTGAAACAACGCCAGGAAAGGTGGAGATGGCATACATTCAGTAGGATCCCTGGTATGATAACAAGACTCCATCTTGAAGGATGATATAGAATGTTGAGATTTCTACACAAGGCTTTCCAATTCTAGCAACACCACACTTCTGAGACCAAAGAGCTATAATTATTTCTACTTTATACTTATTAGTGATCCATACTGGATTCTGGACAACTTCCAAACATAATTCTATCAGCCAAATGAAGGTTCGATATTTTGGTTCACATATTCTTCACGTGTTTAGGGCAGGGGGCACGTGCTGGTACCATAATAAAGCCAGGCAGATGCTGTCAGCAGCAGCAGTTCTGACTGTTGGGTGCCTGAAGCACTCTGTTACCCTGAAATTAACAACTCGTCCCCAAAAGAGAAGATGGAGCATGACTGAAACAAGGCTCAGGCAAAGGGAATAGAAAATTACAGGGTACAGGTAATTACAGGAGACTGAGGAGTCCTGAAGTTGTTCAGTCAGAGGATGACAAAGTTTAAAGTTTCTTCCAGAGACTGCTCCAAAATTAACAAGAAGAAGAAAAAAAAGGCTCTGTTAGGTGAGGTTTGGCGTTAGTTGTCTTGATTTTCTGATATTTGATTTTAATAATTTATAGGAAAAAAAAACACTAGAGTGGCAGACTTCAGTTTTCTCAACTGTAAAATGATGAAGGTGGACTAAATGAATCTCAGAGAATCTTTCTGCAACAAAATTTCATGTTTCTAATCAATTGTGTTATATCTTTTCAAAAACCCACATCTATTGCATACTTAACTATGTGAAAAGCACATAAAGAAGGGAGATATATATAAAATACGAAAAAGATATGGTTCTTGCTTTCAAGGAACTTATAATCCTAGTGGAAGACTGACACATAAATAACTATCTAAAACATAAGGCAAAATGGAATAAATACTAAGTAATACTAAGTAAGGAAATAGTTACTATATGGGAACACAGAGGGAGAACCAATCCATTATGGAGGAAACAAGTGATTTCATAAAAAAGTTGGTATTTGAAGAATCCTGAGGCCCAAGTTCTTTCTGTTCTATCTCTACTACAGCTCATAAATGTATATTTCCTGTTTCTCCATTCCCACAGCCACTTTCTTAAATAAATCCTTTATTATCTTTTAATAAGACTACTATAGAGCCTGCTAACTAGTCTCCTTACCTCCATGTTAAGCCTTTAAATCTCTATCGCCCTACAATACTTCAACCCTAATTTAGGCCCTCATCATCTCCCCACTGTACTACTGCAACGACCTCCTTAGCAATTCCCTCTAGTCAAGTCTTACCCCTCCCTCCAATCCATTCTCCACATAGGCAAGAAAGTCGTGTCAATTTTCTACTAAAACTTCAAGGACTCCTCTTTGCCTACTTTAGGATAAGACCTAAACTCCTCAGCATTAGACATAAGGACCTTCATGATCAGGTTTTGCCTACCAATCCATTTAAACTTCTAACTATACTTAATTACTTGTTCCCAAACCTATAGTGCTCTCAATTTGCTAAGCCTTTGTGTATATTGTATCTTCTGCCTGGAATTCCTTCAGCAGATTTGTGTGCCTGGAAACTCCTATTCATCCTTTAAGTCTCCTCTCAAATGCTATCTCTTTTGTGACTCCTAGAGCAGATTCACGAATACCCTTCTCCTAAATTCCTACTGTACCCAGAACATGTCTCTATTAAAGCAATTATCTTAAAGTACTATTTGTGTTCACATATATCTTTCCACTAAGCCTGAAGTTCTTAAGGACAGGGGTGGGCCTTTTCCTTTAAGTTCCCAGCAGCTAACACAGAACCTGGTTCATATACAGCACTGAATGAATGTCTCCAATTAAACCGTCTAAAGCAGTACTCTGATTGCATAATTTCTATGCTTAAAAACTCATGGCTCACATTTACAAATAAAAAATGTTAAAACTTCTTAGCTAAACATTTTAGCTGTTTTAGTGATCTCATCCTACCTACCTAACCCTGCTCTATTTCCCATGAAAATCCTTTTTATGAGCCCTATATAGTAGCCAGACAGCCCTGGTGGCACAGTGGTTAAAGTGTTTGGCTGCTAATGGAAAGAATGGTGGTTGGAACCCACCAGCTGCTCCTCAGGAGAGAGATGTGACAGTCTGCTTCTGTAAAGATTACAGCCTTGGAAACCCTACGGGGCAGTTATACTCCATCCTACGTGGTTGCTATGAGTTAAAATGGACTTGATGGCGCCAGGTTTGGTTTCGGGTGATTTAGGTAGCTGAATTCACTACTTCTTATATATATCCTATCAGAGCCCTGGTGGTGCAGTGGTTAAGAGCTATGGCTGTTAATCAAAAGGTTGGCAGTTTGAATGCACCAGTCACTCCTTGGAAACCTTACGGGGCAGTTCTACTCTGTCCTACAGGGTCGCTATGAGTCAGAATCGACTCGATGGCAATGGGGTTTTCTGGGGGTATACTTTCCTGTACCCATGCTTTTGTTCCTACAGTTCATTCTGTTTGGAATGCTTTCTTTTCACCATCCCAAAACATCCATTTCCTTGAATATTTATTTCCAATGCCAGCTTCCCTATGAAACCCTCTGATTTTCCTCAACTGGAAGTAGTCTCTCCCACCTCTGAGTTCCTACAATACTTTACTTACATCTCTATTATTATTAGCTTTTATGAAGCTTTTTTTTTCCCTATTAGTTTGTGAGTTCCTTGAGCACAGAATCAGTGTCTGGTTGATCACTTACTGCTGTGCTTGTACACAGCAGATGCTCAATGTACATACGTAACGGCTAACTGAATGATGACAATGAGTAAGTGAAGTGATATTTTAAATTAAAATACTACTCTATGGGACTACCCATATTCTATAAAAGAAAGAATGTTAACAAAACAATAAGATAACTGTCTAAATTTCTACTGTACTTAATAAAAACCTCTCTTGGGAAATACTCAGCTGATAATACAGGTCAATTTGTTAGAAGTGCAAGAAAAAACAGAAAATTGAGTTAGGGAATAAAGTTGGCAGGTGTTTTGAGAGAGTGGACTTTGTACCTAAAGCCTATGAAATGGATACACTTATTAAAGGAGAGTATTTGGGCACAAACTTCTGTCATCAGCTAGAGCAAAGGTCTACTAACCTGGGGAGGGGGCTGGTCCATATTGGGATTCACCAGAATTCCCAAAGGTTCTGCAGAAGATCTACCCGATTTGGTCAGTGGCTGGTTGAAGGTTCCATTGGCAATGGCCTGTATTGTCTCATCTAGTCTGTGATAACAAACCAAAAGGATACAATAATTGGTTATGTTCTATGCTCACAATATCCTTACTTACCATCAACATAAAACTCTTCAACAGTAATAAAATTTGGACTTCAAAGAAGGGTCCCTGGACAACCTTCCTCCCCCTACAACTTCCTTCTCTTCTTTACAAAACTCCTAAGAAATATAAGTTAGGAAAAGTTTCAGAACACTAAGAAAATAGGTAGGGCACACTACAATCATTCTCTGTTTAACAGGATCATTAAAAATGCCAAGACTGGAAAAGCTGCCTAGAAAGAGTCTGGCCCACGGAAGAGAATTTATTTTATTGCAGCCTATCTACTCAACCTATTGTCTTCTCAACACACCCTACACATTCAGTCATTCCCCTGCCCACTCAGGAGTCCCTCCCCACTTCTCCATGCTGATTTGAATTCTACTGTTGTTTCAAGATTCAGAAGTTCTAAGGAGCCTCCTCCTGGCCCAGCACAAAGTGCTTGCTGCCTTCTCTGAAGTCGTGTAGCACCTGCTATCTAAACAGTCATCTGATACATCCCACGTTATCCTATGCCTATGGTGTCTGCTTTGATTATTTGGCTCTAAACCTGTAAGAGAATGTGACGTTTTTTCATTTAAGGATTGTGAAAATAATCCTACTGGTTATTAAGAGATCATAGGTCCTGCAGGACCACATCTTATTCTACTCTGTACCTCTACATTACTTGCTGCTGTACCCCATGCCATGCTGGATGCCTGACAAACATTTGTGGATGATGATAACTTCTGAGGCACAATATAACAAAAAGTTTCTACTAATAGGAAAGGCTGAACTTGCCTCTGAATTCAATTCAAGAACTATTTGTTGGGAATCTCTCATATGCAAGGCAACTTAGAAGGTATGGAGGACATGGTTCCTGCCTTCAAGAAACTTTCAATCTAAGTGGCAGGTTTAAGACACCTATAGAGATGATGAAAATAAATGGGAGGATGTAACAATTACTGAAATAGGCACAACCTATCTGGCGGTTATTATCACATCATCCCACGCGTTGTATCCAGTAGGTACAAGGCAGAAAAAAATATTTGAAAGGCAAAGATTGAGGAAGGATTTCCAAACCAAGAAAAAGACAGAAACAAAGGCATGAAGCTAAAAAAAAGAAAAAAAAGTGTAAGAATTTGAGGGAAGAGATGGGTCTAAAATAGGGTAGAGATAGTGGGATCTGAAGGAGGGAAATAGAGCTGAGACATATTACAGTGGCAAGCATATTCACAACTCTAGAATCTATTAAACAAATAATACAAATAGCTCATCAATACATTTTAGAACATGGAAATTTACTAGTATACAACCAAAGCAAAGAAATGTGAATTAAAAACTATGATGAAATACCATTTTTTCATGTATCAGAATGGCAAATGTTTAAAAAAGCTGTTGACAAAGAGATGAGGAAACGGCATTTTGTTAAGTCAAAAAGTATGTACAATTCAAATTGAGATGCTGTCAAATTTCCCTTCTAAAAGTCTGTGCTATTTTATAGTAAGAGAGTACATCCATTTTCCTACACTCTCACATTACTGAATATCACCTTTTTTAAAGTCAATTTGATAAGGAAAAAATGATACATTGTGTTTTTAAATTTGCATTTCCCCAATTATCAGTTGAGCATCTTTTCAAATGTTTATTGGCTAATTGTATCTCATCAGTGAACTGTCTGATCTTAGCCTTTGCCCATTTTTCTGCTGGACTTTTTGTCTTTTTCTTTTAATTTGCAGGAAGTCTTTATATAGTATGGATACCACTCTTGTATATCCATACTATACTGAAAATGTTTAAAATATTTTCTCCCCATCTGGTATTGTCTTTTTACTTTATTATTTCTCTCTTTTACATTTAACTCTTCAGTCACACTTATTATCACAATATGGTTTGAAGTAGAGATCTAACCTAATTTCTTTCCAAACTGGTGGCTAATCATCCCAACATCATATTTTTAATCCTTTTCTTACTGCTTAGAAATGTTACCTTTATTGCTCACAAAATTCACACAAGACCCATGGAAACACATACAGACACACAGGTCTCTTTCTTGATTCTATTATGTTTCATCTATTTATTCCTGTGCCCAAACTACTCCTCATTGTTTTAATTACTGTACTTTATTAAAAAAAAAAAAACTGTTTTATCTAGTAGGAAAACTTACTGTTTATTTTCAAACAATTTTAAGTTATTCTTATATGTTTTGCATTCCAAATGAATACATTACTTTTAAAATCAACAAAAACAATGGATTCACTAGAGGGGAAAAATCCATTATAAATGGCCCCCTCTTTCAGACCCTTTCTGATGCTGCCCACTTACTTGCTGTGATATTCTGCTAGTGGATTTTCTTCTTCTAGGATCTTCCTGCCTGCAAAGTCGATAGTGATCTTCTTAGAGAGCCGAGAGGCATGTCGAAGTTCTCTCAGCTCCTCCTGTCGTTTCTGCAGGGTTTCCCGCTCAATTTTTGACAACCACTGGTTAGAATCACTGGCAAAGTAATCTGACTCATCGTCAATGACTTGGGTCCTTCGAACACTAACACAAAAAAGAACCACGGCAATTAGCTTACTAGTTGACAAATAGGGTCTGATTACAAAGAAATTGTTTGAAGGAAGCTCATTCTTCTCCTGTCCTTGATGTTAATGTCTCAAATATAGATCATATATTGATTCCAATTTTTCAGGACTCAGCTGGAGTTATAAAAAGATTTTAAGTCTTAATGTAGACTTTTCCTAAAATAGGACGTTTAAGAGGGTTCTGGAGGAAACTGGTCCTCTACATGAACCTAGAGTATGAAAGTAGTGCCGTTGAACATACCCAGCAAAGCAGCAACATCAGTAGGGAGAGATCCATCTCCAGTCTCTATTTATCAGGAAATGCACTGCACTTCTAACTCCGTTTCTAACGCTCACTTGTACTGAGGGGGGATAAATGTGATATTTAAAGCATTAAGAGCGAATGTGAGTTACAAATCTTGGGATGGGCTTACTTAAGGAATAATTTCCTAAATTATATCTCATATATTCATAGCAAATGGTTTGGAAGGAAGTAGCCGGTGCTGGCTCATCAAAGGATTATAATGCCAGGAATGGATTCCCAGGTCAGTCGCAATAAGTAAGAGATTCCAGGGCTCTCTCAGGACTTAACAGATTCTCACACGGCCATTTGAGAAGTCCTATCTAAACATTCTTTGCCACCTGCTGGTTTCCGATACATATGTTGTCCAAACGAAAAATATGAAAAAGAAGGAAATAAAAAAATGGAACTAACAAATCCATAAATCTGTCTCCTAAAGAGAAGTCAGTGGGCTAAACAACAACAGTAAGGTGTTTAAAAGCCAGTTTAGATCTATTTTAACACACTGATTATTGAATCAAAAAATAAATCAGTATCAAAGGGAAAGGAGAAGGTAAGTGATGACTTCCTATAACATGGTGCTACCTATGGTCTTCAGTAGTCCTGGTGGCACAGTGGTTAAGCGATCGTCTGCTAACCAAAAGGTCGGCAGTTCAAACCCACAAGCTGCTCCACAGGAGAAAGATATGGCAGTCTGCTTCCATAAAGATTACAGCCTTGGAAACTCTATGGCGCAGTTCTACTCTGTCCTATAGGGTTGCTATGAGTCAGAATCAACTTGATGGCAATGGGTTTGTTTTTTTGGGGGGTATGCTCTCCAGAGGCAATTTCTAGATTCTCCAGAGTCTAGCACAGCAGCTGGCACACGGTAGGCGCTAATATTTATTGACTGAGAGCATGAATGGCTGCAAGTGAAACAAATGGGGAATTACATCAGCCTGACTTGTCTTTCCAAGGGGGATACTAGCATTTGCCAAGAATCAAAAAATGCTGCAAGGTAGGATCCTCACAGTGGGAACCTCTCTTATTCAAACATGGGTTCAAAAACAAGCTGTAGGCATCCTGCAAACTGTACCCAGCTCTCTTTACTTTCCTACTCTACCCTGAGAAGGTATCAAGTTCCAAAATAATGTTTTAATGGCTAGAATCTGTGGACTAATCTATTTCTTAACATTTGTTATTCCATCCATATCATACCTAGTTTTGTCAAACTCTAACAGTTTGTCTTTATGCTTGACAGCCTTCTCTAGGCCAGACTTAATTCGAGACTTCTGATGAGGAAGAAGGTCCCTGGGGGAGATATCCACCTTTCCAGAATTCTCCGTCCCTGAAATTCAATAAGGAAACCAAATGGTGTCAGCCTATAATACCAACTTAGTTGTACCACTGTGCAGCAAACAAAACATCACCAGATCTGGTTCGGCCCCTGACGGCCTGGAGCCTTCACTTCAATGGAAAACAAACAAGTACACAGGCCAGGCTTTATTTGCAGAGCATCAGTCAGTGCTTGACACATAATAGGTTCTCAATAAATATGAGTGTCCTTTTCTTCTCTTCAGGAAATTTGGGTCACTAAGGAGTATCAAATTATTTAACAATGCAACAAAATAATGCCATAAAAAGTTTACAGAGTAGGGCTGAATATCACATTTAAATACACCTTTACATATTAAAACTGAAAACTAAATAATAGAAGAAAAAAAGAGAAGAAATTTCAGGGGTTAGAAATTGTTAATGAGAGAACCTATTAGATGCTAGGGCAGTTACTATACTTCATACTATTTTATATCTTACAATAACCCTGTAAGACAGTTTTTATTTTCTGCTTTACAGATAAGAAAACTGAAGTTCATAGATGGTAATACATTTATGGAGTCTACTCAGTTAGAAATTAGAAGGTAGAAATGAAATTTGAACCCAGATCTAACTCTAAAGCCCACATTCTTTCCACCACCCATGTTCCATCTCCTTTGTAACAGAATGCCAGAAAACTATATATCCCAGAAGAGAGAGCCACAGATTACAATAAAGCCAAGATCCAAAATGTGTTAGGGAAAAAACTAGGCTGTAATAAAGGCTGACCTCTCTTTTTACCTATAACCCCAAGCCTATTTAAACTTTTGTCAAGCATTTATTTTAAAATTTTGAAAAAAAAATTATAAGTCATTCTTGTGTTTTAAACATAAAAAAAACACTTAGAACTACCTTTTCTCATAATGATGATCTTATAGAAACCCAAACTGAAGAACTATGGAGACATGTTCAATCTCGTTAACAATGTTAAAAAAAAATTACAACTATAAAAAAATGAAATTTCAAAATTCAATAGTGACAGATTTGGGGGTACATTGCTAATATTTCTGTAGATTGGTATAATATTTTGGTAAAGTAATTTAGCAAAGACCTCTCAAATGTCGGAAATGATTGTATTTTTGGACGCAGTAATCCCATTCTTAGGAATTTATCCCAAGGAAATAAATCAAAAGATACAATAACCATTTGTGGTATTAGTTATAATTAAGGAAAATCAGAAAGAGCCAAAATATCTAGTAATAGGGCAAAAGTAATCAGATTACATCAAATCAATAGACAATTCTTAGCCACTAGAAGCAATAAATAATGATGATTACACAGCAACATAGAAACTAATTATGAAATATTAATTGAAACAAAGGAAAAACATAAAATTCTATATGCACTATCATTGCTACTTTATAATATCAACCAATCTACATTTAAAAAAAAAAAAGTACGAACTAAAGCAGAAACAAAATATTTGCTTAAGTGGACAGTAATGAGTATATTTTTCCTTTTAAGAATTTCCTTAACTATTTTTGTCATTTTTTTTTAATTTTGAGATACTTTTTTAGAACTTTATAAAAGACTTAAAAAAGAGTTACAAAAATAGTCGAGTTCCTGTATAACCTGCACCCATCTTCCATTAGTGTTACTATCATTCTTACATAACCATGGTACAATTATCAAAACTAAAACATCTGACAATGGTACAATACTATTTATTAACTAAATTACAGATTTTATTTGATTTTCAACATTTTTTCCATTAATGTCCTTTTTGTTCCAGGATTCAATCTTGGATCCTACATAGCTGTCAAGTCTCCTTAGTTTCTTCTAATCTGTGACAGACAGTTCCTCAGGCTTTCCTTGTCTTTCATGACCTTGCCAATCTCCTGTTCTTACACATTTGCCCAATAATTTTAGCATCCATCCGTAGATCTTACCTGTAGCAATCACTACTGTGGTGTTCTAATGATGATTTTCTATTACTCTCATTTCTTCTACTTGATTAATTGGAATTCTTCCGTAAGAAAGAGTTGTCCTTCTGCTCAATTTAACTTATTCAATTATTTACTTATTTAGGAGTGTCATGGATTGAATTGTATTCCCCAGAAAGATAGGTTGAAGTCCTAACCTCAGGTATCTGTGAATGTGACCTTATTTGGGAATAGCATTTCTGTGGATATAATCAGTAAACACGAGGCCATACTGGAGCAGGGTGGACCCTCTTCCGATATGACTGGTGTTCTTATAAGAAGAGACAGGACAGAAAAACACAGCAGAGGCAGCCATCTATAGATAGAGGCAGAGATGGGAGTTATGCTGCCACAAACCAGGGAACATCTGGGGCGACCAGAAGCTGCACAGGCAAGGAAGGATGCTCCACTAGAGCCTCTGGAGGGAGCAAAATTCAGTTGACATTGTACTTTCAAACTTCTAGCTTCTAGAACTGTGAGAGAATAAATGTCTGTTGTGTTAAGCTACCCAGTTTGTGCTACTTTATTACAACAGCCCCGGGGATCTAACATAATGAGTATGGTCTCATAGATACTCATTTTATTTTTGGGTTATAAGCCACTACTTTTATGTATGTTGTTGCTCAATGTTACATGGTTTTAATAATGAATTTAAAAAAAAATAAATAAATGCATGTAGAATAAGTGAGTGAATGAACTACATCTTGCATACCAGGATATAGGATGGAGAAATAGCCACAGCTATAACACAATGTACCTATCGCCACACTGATCCAATCACAAGAAAGCTGCCCACCTGACATGAGCTTCTTCAGCAGTTTCTGGCTCTTGTTTGAGTCACGCTGTAAAATATCCTGCTCTTCACGAGTGCATACCTACAAAGTAATAAGAGTAAAAATACACGATCCAATGAAGTTACATTGTTTGCTTGATATACCTAAAACGTAATCTCAAATCACGCATTAGATATTATGATAATGAGACTGTTGGTGTCTTTTTAATCTGGACAAATATACCAAAAAATATATATCCAAATGAGTGTTGCCCTAGGTCTCCTTCCATTTCTCTCCTTTTATGAGCCATACAATAAAACTGATCTCACTGCCAAGTGTTTCTGAATGACCCGATGGTTAAAAAAAAAAATCTAACCTACTCACAAAGGACAAAGATTTGCTACCATTGAGAATACTGAACAAAACATACAAGACTTTTTTTTTTAAAGCCTTCCCACTTCTAATCTTGAAGGCCGAGTCTTACAAGAGAAATTATAAGCAGATGCTTTATTAGAATCAGAAAATGAAGTAAATTACAGTGCCAATCAGTGAGAACTAGTCTAGCTTTTATACTGTATATTTTGTTTCTTTGCCTTTGAACATTGTCTACTTATAAAATAACGAATAAGCAAAGAAAAGGTTTTTATTATAAAATCGCTGCAGTTGTAAGAAGGGAGGTTGAGAAGGGGTTGCTTAAAAACAATTTCATATTGAGCTTATAAAACTTTAATTAAAGACTTCAAGGCAAATCTGCTTTACATTACTGTTTGTTAAACCTAAGAGAAGACAGTGTACTTCCTAACAGTTGCGTCAGTGACACAAAGAGTACTTGCCAGCAGCTGTAGAGTATTTCTCTAGAGAAAGCCCCATATGGGAAGAGATCTACTGTCATTTCACCAACATTTTTCTTGGTATACACTACATTTTTCAGGTCATCCATTGTCTATCAGCTTATTCTTTGAGTATATGGGAAAAAATTAAGGGCCTCATCAAAGAAGAAGAGAAAAGAAAGCAATATAAAATGGATGCCTTCACCAACACCAAATGCCACTGCTTCTGCCAGCCAGCTCAACTGGCAGCATAAGCTTTCTAGACAGCTCATTAGAGCTTTTGTGAGAGAGTCCTTAGCGCTACATTCTCAAGGTCTTTCTCTCAGAGCAGAGCTGTAACAGGGAGGTGTCCTGGAAACAGAAGCTATAATGACCTGAGGACTATGTCACAGTGGCTCTGTTCTCCTAAGGATATGAACCACATCTGAAGACTCTGACAAAATGTTTTGACATTTCAAGCCCTAAAGTTCTTTTGCATTGAAGTTAATCTAATGCAAGAACTGGATCCCCCAACAATGTACTTTCTCAAAACCCTTCCCACTAACAAGCCTCAGTACTAACATATAACCTTGGGTTTTTGACTAATCAAATTCCTGCTGAGTTCACTGGACATCTTAGGGGAGAGATTTACTAAGGAAAAGAGAAATTACTAGGGATCTGAATGGCCCTGCATATTAACACAAAGCACAATAAAATAAAATAGAAAAGAAACAATTTACCAGAGAGCCACAGAATAAGCAAGGGCCAGAGCCCTCTTGTTCACAGACAATACGCCCACAGATCAGACAGTTATTGATGAGCTTGTGCTTCTGGCCCAGGCAATCACAAGGGTGGCGACCAGGGAGCAGGACCGCAAGCCTGTCCTGTCCCTCTCTTGTGTATAAATTGACAAACTTCGTCTTCTTCTTTAAGGAACTACTGTTCTCTTGTGCCTAATGTACAAAGACATCAGAAATAGTATCAAACAACTAAAGACAATGAAAATAGTTAGGGGAGAACGATAACATTTATACACTTCCCAGGAACTATGGAAGAAGGTTGGGAGTGGGAGAAACACAAGGTAGTTACAATCAAGGGTCTGAGGAAAGGTTATAGTCTAGAAAAACTAGCTAATAGTTAATTACCTTACCTTTTCTGCTACTAGGAGCTTTCAGTCCCCTACTATGGCTGCTGGAAGTAAATGAAGCAGTCAAGACTGTATATGTGACATTTGTAATTATGCATAGCTAAACTGGAGATTATAAGAAACAAGGATGCATCTGAAAGCAGATAATATTCATGGATTTGGAAACCAGGACAATCAATAAAATAAGAAAAATCAATTAAAAACTGACACAATAAAAAAATCAATAAGATAAAGACAGACAACATAGTAGAAATATGGGTAGAAGACCTCAACAGGCACTCTATAAAAGAAAATACCCAAATGACCAACAGACACATGAAAAGGTGCTGAACTTCATTAGTCATCAAGAAAATGCAAAATAAAACCACAATATAATACCACTACACACCAACCAGAATGGTTAAATTGAAAAAGACAGAAAATACAAGGTGCTGGTGAGGACCAGAGCAATTAAAATTATACTGCTGATGGGAATACAAACTAGTATCTCCTAAAGCTGAACATATGTACATCCTGTGACCCAGCAATTCAACTCATGGGTACATACCCAACAGACTTGTGTAAAAATGTTCACCCAAAGACATGTACAAAAATGTGCACTGCAGCATTAAAATTAGAAATTACCCAAATGTTCAACAGTAAAATGGATAAACTGTGATAAATTCACTAAACAGACTCTTACGTAGTGTTATGGATTGAATTGTGTCCCCCAAAAATGTGTGTCAACTTGTCTAGGCCATGATTCCTAGTATTGTGTGATTGTCTACCATTTTGTCACCTGATGTGATTTTCCTATGTGTTGTAAATCCTAACCTCTCTGATGTTAATGAGGTAGGATTAGAGGCAGGTATGTTAACGACGTAGGACTCAAACTACAGGATTAGGTTGTGTCTTAAGTCAATCTCTTTTGAGATATAAAAGAGGGAAGCAAGCAGAGAGACATGGGGACCTCACAGCACGAAGAAACAAGAGCCAGGAAAACAGCGTGTCCTTTGGACCCAGGATCCCTGTGCTGAGAAGCTCCTCCACCTGGAAAGACTGATGACAAGGACCCTCCCCTGGAGCTGGCACCCTGAATTCGGACTTCTAGCCTCCTAGACTGTGAGAGAATAAATTTCTCTTTGTTAAAGCCATCCACTTGTGGTATTTCTGTTATAGCAGCACTGGATGACTAAGACATGTAGCAAGAAGAATGAAAAAGTACAGCTACCCAAAACCATATGGACAAATCTCATAAACAGAATGTCAACTGAAAGAAGCTAGACACAAAAGAGTACCTACTATACAGCTCCATTTCTATATAGTTCAAACAGGCAAAACTAATCTGTGGTGCTGGAAGTCAAGAAAGCATTTTCCCTTGGGAGGAATGTGATTTTCAGGCATATAAGGAGGTCTTTTAAGGGACTGATATATAGGTATCAGAAGCCCTGGAAGTGCAGTGGTTAAGTGCTCGGCTGCTAACCAAAAGGTCAGTGGTTTGAACCCACTAGCCACTCTGTGGGTGAAAGGTGTTGCAGTCTGCTCCTGTAAAGATTACAGCCTTGGAAACCCTATGGGCCAGTTCTACTTTGTCCTACAGGGTCACTGAGTCAGAATCGACTCAATGGCAACAGGTTTTTTTTTTTTTTTTTTGGATATAGGTATTGTCAGTTTGTGAAAATTCATCTGTTCACTTCTGCATGTACGTTATAAAACAAAAAATTTTTTTTAAAAGAACCATGTTTATCAGCTTCTAACACTTAAAATCTAGAGATGCTTCTTTCTGAAACCATGTTGTGGTCTTTTTCATTACCTTCCCCCTAAATTGAGAGTTTCTCAATCATTTCCCAAGACTGAAGTTTCAGAGAAGAAAATTCTTCTTAACAGTTCTAGCATATACGGGAGTTACTACAAGGAAAAGAACAGGTCTTTGGTAAGTAAAAAGAGATGTGACATGCCCTAATGTCCAAGGTCAGAGAGTTGAGATATTGTCTCTAGAAAACATCAAATTAAATAAGAAGTCAACTTAAGTTAAGACTGAAAATCTGAGACAAGTACTGAAGATTTTATCCAATCTAGCAGGTTGCCATTTTTCAAAATTGGTCAGTGATATCTTTGGCTCTCAGGAATGGTGGTGAGGAGATTTTAAATCTCTAAGCAAAAGCTTGTATTTTGACCCCCATTAAAGTATCCAGTTGCATTAAAATAACATCATTGAGGGATTGGGGCTGTGCTTTGATGAAGTCTCTTACAAGTAATGGGCAAGAGGTACTTATTGCAAGAGAGGAGAGAAGACGGCAAACAGGAACATTCACAGCATATCATCTCATGCTTAAAACCATTCATTGGTTTCCTTTTGCACTTAGAATAAAATCCAAACTACTTATAATGGCCTACAAAGCCCTACATCTGTCCCTCAGTACTTTCCAACCTCATTTACATACCATTCTTCCCTTGCTTATTATCCTCCAGCCACACAGGCCTTCTGATACTTCCTAGAATATCCTCCCACCCTTGGCACTTGTTATTCCTTCTACCTGCAGTGTTCCTAGCCCCACTCGTCACACACTAGCTTCTTCTGTGTTCAGGTTTTAGCTACAATGTCATCTGAACGCCCTATCTAAACTAGCTCCATCCTACCAGTTATTGCCAATCATACCACCCTTTTTATTTCTTATGGCACTTTTCACAATCTATTACCTTTTTTTCTTTTTCCCTTTTTAATTTCTTTATCTTCTCTATCCTTTCATCTGAACCACTGTCATGGATTGAATTGTGTCCCCAAAAATATCTGTCAACTTGGTTAGGTCATGATTCCCAGTATTATATGATTGTCTACCATTTTGTCATCTGATGCGATTTTCCTGTGTGTTGTAAATCTTATCACTATGATGCTAATGAGATGGATTGGCGGCAGTTATAGTGATGAGATCTACAAGATTAGATAGTGTCTTATGCTAATCTCTTTTGGGATATAAAAGAGATAAGCGAGCAGAGAGACATTGGGACCTCATACCATCAAGAAAACAGCATCAGGAGCAAAGCGCATCCTTTGGACCTGAGGTTCGTGCACGGAGAAGCCCCTAGACTAGGGGAAGTCTGATGGCAAGGACCTTCCTCCAGAGCCGACAGAGAGAAAGCCTTCCTCTGGAGATGATGCCCTGAATTTGGACTTTTAGCCTACCAGACTGTGAGAGAATAAACTTCTGTTTGTTAAAGCCATTCACTTTGGTATTTCTATTATAGCAGCATTAGATGACTAATGGAAACCCTGGTGGCACAGTAGTTAAGAGCTATGGCTGCTAACCAAAAGGTCAGCAGTTTGAATTTACCAAGTACTCCTTGGAAACCCTGTGGGGCAGTTCTACTCTGTCGTATAGGGTCGCTATGAGTCGGAATCGATTCGACGGCAATGGGTTTGTTTTTTGGTTTCTTAGATGACTAAGACAACCACTAAAATGTAAACTCTAGAAGAAAAAGAAAACCTAATATGCCTTGTTTATCGATATACTTCCAATATCTAAATCAGTGCTTGGCATACAGCAGACATCAATAAAATTTCTGAATAACCAAATGAACTGCCTGTGGAAGATCAAGATAGGTTTACCTACAAGTCCAAAAATGCAATCATAAGTATTTAGAGGGGATAAACCACTTTTTCAAACTTTTTTCCAAGCTTGCTTTTAATGAGTACAAAACACTCAAGGGCAAAATATAGACTCAGAAACAGGCTGCTGGCATACAAATAGCTTTTAAAGTATCAAGGGATATGAAATTAAATGTTAAATGATTATTAATTTGAAGCTCTTTCCCCACCTAAGTCTGGGAACTCAAGAGTAAACCAGAGTTTTTATTTTACCTTATTAAAACCTACTTAATAGCAAGCATCAGGGGAACTTATTATTCATTAAGGGCCAGTAATACATTCAGTAGAACACTCTGTCAAGCTACAATTGGCATCTACAGCACTAAAAAGCTAAGTTTTACCAGTAGGAATATTACATAGTCAAGGCAGCCTTCTTTAATGTGGATTCATAAATGATTAGAGGAAAACGGAATGAATTAATTAAAAGGTTAAAGAATTACAAAAAAGAAAAAAATTAAAGAGACTAGCATACACCAATTTTAAAATTACTTATAAATAACCTCAAAATATTTTAAAACAACTAGAATTTTTTAAAAAGCATCTTTAGGAAAATGATTCAAAGGAGAAAATGTAGATACTAGTTCTCATGTTGCTTTTGACAATTTTCTTTCTTAAACATTAAAAATTAATTCATTAAAAGTTTACTATTATATTTTATATCATTGTTTCATAATCACTAAATAAAATTATGAAATAAGAGTTTATAAAATAAGACTTTAACAACTTCATCTATTATTTCAACACTCTTACTAGAAAATATTTTCATTTAACGCTTACTCTTATTTGCTAAGATTCCATATACTTCTAATTACTATATATGTAATACACACACACATACATATTTTCTACTTAAAAAACAACTATTTTTACTTATAAGAGTTAATACAAAAAAAAAATCACTCAAAATAATGTTCAGGTGGATTACGAACCTAAATGTCAAAATCAAAACTTTTAAATATTAGAAGAAAATTTATGAGAATATCTTTCTCACTTTGGGGTGAGAAAAATGTCATAAAGCTTAAATAAGCCACAAAAGACATAAAACACACACAAAAAAAAGATCAAGATATCTGACTACATCAAAATTAAACATTTTATGAGTCAAAAGATTACCACTAAGGACAAAATACAGATTAGAAGAGATCTGTAATACATACAACAAAGGAGTAATACATAGAACACATAAAGAACTATAAATCAATTTGAAAAACAATTAATTCAGTAGGAAAACAGGCCAAGGATATGAATAAGTAGTTTACAGAAGAAGAAACCCAAAAGTCTAGAAAACCCCCCCAAAAAACAAAAAAACTCCAAAATGACATTCCGCCTCTCTTTAGAAATCATGGGATTGCAAACTTATATAAGATACTCTTTCTCATTCTTAAAATGGGCAAAACTTTAAAAGTCTGACAACACTGTGTCTTGGCAAAAGAGGGGAAAAGAGAAATCTATGGCCCTGCTGGTGGAAGTATAAAACTGGTACAGCCACTTTAGAGACTAATTTGGTAGCATCAATAAAGATAAATTAACAATGCCTACAACCTAGCAATTGTAGTAACAAGTAAACACACCTTACAGAAAGTCTCTCAAATGTACACAAAGGAGAGATGTACAAGAATGTTCACTGCAGCACGTTTTGTAACAGCAAAATATTACAAAAGCACAAATATGTATTACTACACGTTGATTTAATTGATATAATTGATTATATGGAGAGATTAAATCAATGGAATATTATATAGGAGTTAAGAGAAGCAACCAAAGTTTATATATTGGCATGGAGAGCTCTAAAAAATTCGGAATTCTAAAAAAGGTTTACAAACTATAACAGCGTATTATTTACGTACATCAAAACACACACACACGCCAAACTATACTACTTTTATTGTTCATGGACACCTATATATGAAAAAATGTATTATTATGATTCACACCAAATACATGATAGCACATAGTTACTTGTAGGGTAGAAGGAAATGGGACTGCGGATGTAGGGTTTCGCAAAATGGGCACTTTGGCAGTGTTGATTCTTTGCTGTGGGTGCTGTCCTGTGCATCGCAGAATGTTTGGCAACATCCCTGGCCTCTACCCATTAGATGTCAGGAGCACCCCCTCCGTGACCTGACAACCAAAAATGTCTCTAGACTTTGCCAAGTGTCCCCTGGGGGTATAGGGAAAAAAGAGGCTTTTGACTTTATCTGTATGGTTCTATTTATTTAAAAAAAAAAAACAAACCCAACTTGAAATGAATATGAAAAAGTATATCAATTGTCCATTCTAGGTGGTGAGCACTTGGGTGTTTGTTACATTACTTGTTACTCTTTTACTTTCCACATTAAAAAAAAGCTATTAATGTTCATTGTAAAAAAGAGACAAGAAACTGAGAAATGAAGAAAGGCAAAAAGGGAAAAAGAGGGAAAATAAAACAAAAGAAATAAAAAAAAAAAAAAAGAAGAAGAAAGGAGATACAAGTATAAAGAAGAAAATTTAAAATAATGATTATCATATCATCTGAAGAAAAAACACCCTTGACATTTTCCTCATGGTCTTTTTTATGTATTTATATGGTTCCATGGAAATCAGGGGTGTACGTGCATTTGGAAGGAGTCCCTGGGTGACGCATACAGTTAAGCGTTCAACTACGAGCTGAAAGGTTGGTGTTTCAAACCCACAGAGATGTCTTGGAAGACAGGCTTGGTGATTTGCTTCCAAAAGATCACAGTCTTGAAAACCCTATGGAGCAGTTCTACTCTGGACACATGGGGTCATCATGAGTCAGAATCAACTTGACAGCAACTAACAACAAATGTTTGCACCTAAATGTATGATTGTGCATACATGTATGTGCGTGTGTGTATATACATACATGTATATATACACATAAAACCAAACTAAACCCATTGCCATTGAGTTGATTCCAACTCATAGTGACTCACAGGACAGAGCAGAACTGCCCCATAGGGTTTCCAAGGAGCAGCTGGTGGATTCAAACTGCCGACCTTTTGGTTAGCAGCTCTTAATCACTGCGCCACCGGGGGTCCACATACATATACATACATACATATATATATATACACACACACACCCATATATATATACATCTTTGATTCATGTTTATTTCCACTCGATATTCTGTGGTATGCATTTTCCCAAGTTATATATTTTGGAGAACAATTTTATTAGCTGTATGGTATTCCATCAAATGAGGGAACAATAATTTATTTAATCTTTCTCCTACTGCTGGACAATCAGGTCAGTTCAATATTCAATATTATTAATAACACTATACAGAATACAAGTTTTTTTCTGTATATTTCTGATTATTTCCTCAAGTTAGATTTCTAGAAGTAATATTAATAGTCTAAAGCATACGAACTTTCAGTTCTTGACGCATGCTGTCAAACTACCCCACAGAAAGCTTAAACCAATCTATGTTGCCACCAGTAGCGTATACAAGTTGGAACTGACTCGACGGCAACGAGTTTTTGGGTAGTTTTTGGGTAGTGTATAGGAGACGCCTGTTTTAATACCTCACTATCACTTTTTAAAATATTTGACAATTTGATCGGCAATATTTCAATAATTTAATGTATAATTTATTTGATGACTAGTATGGTGACCAACCACCCTGTTTATCTGGGACTGGGGAGGGGGCGGTTCCCAGCAGGCAAAGTTTTCAGTGCTAAAACTGGGAAAGTCCTGGGCAAAGTAAGATTAAACATTTTTTTGTTTAGCAGTCATTTGTGCTTCTTCTTTTACGTATAATAGTTTTTGCTCATCTTTTTCCTATTGACAAAAAGCTTTTATCATTTTTTTCTGTAACATTTTTGTAGAAACGCTTTTCCATCTTTTTGGCATGATCATCAGACTCAGAATTTTTTGGTGACGACACTTCCGTTTTAGCTCAATTAACTCGTCCCTTCTTCTGGGAAATTTAGCCTGTCATATTGGCATGATTATAAATATTTCTGCTTACTCCACAGTGCTGTGATAAGAGTCAAAAGACAGAATGTGAAAAAGTTCTAAAAGCTGAATTAAGATGATGATGGTGGTAGTGGAGACGGGCTCAGAATGGGAACACTCCTAACAAGAGCTAGAATTGGGCCGTTTTTTTTGTATAAACACACAACAAAATGTTGAAAATGAAGTGTTGCGGCCCTTCCTTAAATATTTTCCATCATATATAATATATAGACACACATATATCTCAGTCTCATCTCTAAGCAAAGATGGCCTTATAATATTGATGTAATCGTGCTGCCAAAAGAAATCTACTATACAGAAAGCAGTATATCATAATTATCATTTTTTTCTCATGTATTTGTTGAAAAATTGCCCTTCTAGACCAATTTGTACACTTTGCTCTCTGAAATGCGTTAGTTACTTCCTGTTCTTCTCCATATAGCCAGAAAAAGCTTCATTCTATAAGCACTCACCTTGGCCAAATCAAAAGGTGTTTTAACCTCTACGGCTGTGTCAGGTTCAGCAAATGAAGAAGGGACTTCCTGTCTGTTTCTCCCTTTCCGTCTACTTTTCTTTATTTGGTCTCCTGATCTCTGCCCATCTAAAATTTCTTTAAAGAAAAAGAAATTATATATATGTAGGCAGACTGATAATAGCAGAATTCATTGTTAAACTTCTAATAGCCAATAAAGAAAATGCAATCCTTAATATCTTGAGCCAACGTATCAAGCCAGGCAGATTTTTAAATTATCTTTTTCTCTCAAACCAGAATTAAATTTAAGCCATCATTCTCAAGATTGTATTCAGTTATAAAAAACAACAACAACAAATACTACTGGTCAGGATTAAGAAACTGAATTAATATCTGATATTATAGATTGTATAATAATCTACAGTTAGACATGGGTTCGATTCTTTAGTTTGATGCTCATCTTTTATACTGTTTAACTAAATACTTAACCTCTAAATGCTATTCATACAATAATTAACCAACAGGCATACATATAGCTGAAAAATGTTTCTTTAATTCACATAAAAAA
This sequence comes from Trichechus manatus latirostris, assembly GCF_000243295.1. Lineage (NCBI taxonomy): Eukaryota > Metazoa > Chordata > Mammalia > Sirenia > Trichechidae > Trichechus > Trichechus manatus. The sequence goes on along the minus strand of NW_004443966.1, from coordinate 10,015,438 downwards.
TTTTCAAACTATTCTGAAGCCACATTTTGTGTCTGGAAACAAGCATTCTTGAGATATTTTCTAAGTTGAAAAAGTCTGAACTAGAACAATAGTTGTTACAGATTATATAGAACGAAACTAAAAAAAGGACACGTGATTCTGCTTAAGCTAGCTGTGAGGAAATGCAGCCTGACAGAAAATACCAGGTCCTATAAACCTGGTATTAAAATAAATAACATTTCAATCTTTACTTACCATCCTTTTTGAAGTATTGCTGCAAAGGATCAGAAATAGACTCCTGATCATTATTTTGCCATCTGATTATAAGCTCTTCGATGAATTGACCTTTTTTGCCCTCATTTCCCTGGAGGAGGTCAGTGACATATTCTCGTATCTCTTCAGCACTCTCAATTGACAAAACATACCTCAGGAGGAAAAGATATAAGCTGTTGAAACAAAGCTAGTTTCCAATATGTTTTTCAATAATTATCAGGTAGTAAAAACCATTAATTCACTGATCAATCCACTAGAGTGTTTACACTGAGTCAACTACCATGCTAGATGCCAGGGACAGAAACTCGATTAGGACAAGGAGTAGCACATAATGTAACCTTCACACATATTTAGCCATTTATTATTTCTCTATTTCTACAATGAAATTGCTGTTGTGAAGATAGACTAGCGGGGCTGTCCCTAACATACAGTATTTCCTATAATTACACTTCTGCAATAATTATATTTTCCTGTAAACAATATGAATTACTTAATTCCTATATTGCAAAATCTAAAATTTTTCTACTTTTTGCTAACATGAATATATACTACAACCTGGCCAGTTGCTGATTCTATATTAAAAATATATATATAAATCAACATTAGCATTACATCAGAATAGAAGAGATTTTAAGGAAATGTTATAGAGAGTTCCTTAAAGTGAAGTGAAAGTATAAGCCAGTATAACTTTTCTAGAAATCAGCCAATATATTTCAAGTTCCTTCAAAACGATCCAAGAATTCCATTTCTAGGATCCTACATGAAACAACAGACACAGAAAAATTTATGCAAAGAAGTTAACTGCATCATTACTTGAATTAGTGAAAACTGAATACTATTTAAAACATCTATTGATGGGGAAGAGGTAAGTTTAGGTTTTTAGATTTTATAGAATATAATATTATGATAACACTAAAAGTGAAATTTTTGAGTAATTATTATTGACTTGTGAAAATGTTCCCATTATGATGTTAAATAAAACAGTAGGGTAGCTGTGCAGCATATGGTCCCAACTACTATGAAAAGAATGTATATATACATACACTTACACACTTATGCATAGAAAAAGGCTAGCAGGTTGTACGCTAAAATGATTACCACCGACTGGTAGGCTTAAAGGCAGTCTTTATTTATTTGTGTTTTCTTTTTTTTCTACAATGAATATGTTTTGAAATAAGTTACATTGTAATATACATAGGAAAAAAGACATGAAGAATGTGAAGATTGTTGAAACAGCAAATGTTTTGTTACCTATATTCACCACAATTTAAAAAATGGTTAAAAAAAGAAGATACAAAGAGAACATACTAATGGAAACAGTGGTTGTTTGTGGGGTGTGGCATTATAGTAATTTTATTTTCTTCCTTTTCTGATTCTTTTGTTTCTTCAGTGAATATGTCTTAACATTAGAAAAGAAGTGATACAAATTACTTATAAATTAAGATATCAGATCTTGAAAGCATTACAGGACCTGAAGAAATTATAATTTAGACACACTGGTAGAGGAAAGAAGACAAATTATTATAGCAACGCTGTATCTTTTTCCTAATATGGGAGATATGCAGTCATGATCTGTGGGTGAACAAATCTGTGCCTTTGGGCTAGGGCATCAAACTGGTTGGTTCAGGTTTGAACCCCTGCTAAGAATCTGCATTTCCACCCTGGATATACTGAATCAGAATCTATATTTTAACAAGATTTCCAGGTGATTCTTACCTATAATAAATTCTGAGAACCACTGCTCTACTGGTGGTTCTCAGAACTGGTCCCTAACCAGCAGCACTAACATTGCCTGGGAACTTGTAAGAAATGCAAATTCTCAGCAGGGGTTCGAACCTGAAAACACCAGTTTGAAGCCCTGCTTTGGGCCTCACTAAGAGTATATTCAAACCTACCATAAATTTAAAAAAAGACAACAGTTCTTCAGAACTTTTACATTTTAGTCAACTTGATCCCCAATTTACTCAGAGGCTGTGGTGCATAAAAGGCTGAGGTTCCAGTCCACCCAGATGAACCTTGGAAGAAAAGCCTGGCTATCTACTTTAGAAAAATCAGCCATTGAAAACCCTATGGAGCACAATTCTACTCTGACACCCACGGGGTCAGAATTGACTTTATGGCAAACTGGTTTACTGGTATCAAAGACTCACAGAGCTGCAAAGAACCTCAAGTGATTATTTAACCTTAGAGTTTTCAAACCATAGGGAAGAACTTAAAGAATTCCAAACACATTTGATTAAACTTTATTTTAAATATTTAACAAAGTATAATACAGGACAGCATTCATCCAAATGTGTCATATACCAAATGTTATAAAAATGGAGTCAACCAAAACATTGATTTCTGCAGTGGAATAATGTTTATCTTGCTAACTGTGTGTACAGAGCTTCATGTCCCATAAATGTGTCACTGATAAGGAAGGTAATAGCTCTGTGCTCTTTTTTTTTTTTTTTTTAATTCAGGCCTCTTCAAGGCTACTCATATGAAATTGTTCAAGATAGTGCACGTTTACAGTACACCTAGGTCATTTCCAATTAAATGTCATGCAGGCCCAGCAAATTTCCATAGCAAATGCTTTCATCTTGGCAATAATAGCCCCTTGTACAACAACTAGTGAACATCTAATAAGTGGTTCAATAGTAATTATATCATAGGTAGATTTAGTGCTTAAGTTTTGGGCACTTCTTGTCTAACTTACATTTATGATTTAAAAAAATGCAAGCAGGTGTTTAGGCTAGTGATGCAACCTGAAAACTTCTTTTTCTTCAAATTTCAAGATGTGGATAAGTTTAGATGAAGAGAACGGGGGCTGCAAAATGAGCTGTTAAATAACTATGAGCATCAGAATTTTCCTGATACTTTGTAACCACGTAAGACACAGCTGGATTCTGAGACTGAGAAGACGCATCTATCCTCCAGATCCCATTTCAGATTCTTGATTCACCAAAAATAGCCTCAATGTTTTTTTTTCAACTGAGTGACTAATGTGGTAAATCTGTATTTACTTACATCTGTATTAATAAAAACCACTTTTTTGTACTTTATATATTACAAATTCTCGTGATTTTATTTGATAGCAATACATTGCTTTAAAATAATAGTTTGAAAACTACTTATTTAATCTAATCTTGCCCTCAAATAAGGGTAAAGTCAAACCATACAATTTGGCTTTTTTTTTTTTTTTTTCTTTTTGTAGGCTTTTCCAGTATTTTTTTTCAAAGTCCTTTAAAATAGGCTCTCTTAGACTGGAACACTTATACACTGTTGGTGGGAATGTAAAATGGTACAACCACTTTGGACATCGATTTGGCACTTCCTTAAAAAGCTAGAAATAGAAGAACCATATGATCCAGCAATCCCGCTTCTTGGAATATATCCTAGAGAAATAAGAGCAGTCACATGAATAGATATATGCATGCCCATGTTCACTGCAGCACTGTTCACAATAGCAAAAAGATGAAAACAACCTAGGTGCCTATCAACGGACAAACGGATAAACAAATTATGGTATATTCACACAATGGGATACTACGCAACGATAAAGAACAACGATGAATCTGTGAAACATAACATGGAGAAATCTGGAAGGTATTATGCTGAGTGAATTTAGTCAGTTGTAAAAGGACAAATATTGTGTAAGACCACTATTATAAGAACTCAAGAAAAGGTTTAAACACAGAAGAAAACATTCTTTGACGGTTATGAGGGTGGGGAGGGAGGAAGAGGGGTATTTACTAACTAGAAGGTAGACAAGAATTATCTTAGGTGAAGGGAAGGACAGCACGCACTGCAGGGGAAGTCAGCACAACTAGACTAAACCAAAGCTAAGAAGTTTCCTGAATACAATCAAACACTTTAAGGGATATGGTAGCAGGAGCAGGGGTCTGGGGACCATGGTTTCCAGGGACATCTAGGTCAACTGGCATAACAAAGTTTACTAAGAAAATGTTCTGCATCCCATTTTGGTGAGTGGTGTCTGGGGTCTTAAAAGCTAGGGAGCGGCCATCT
>NW_004443966.1:9974237-10011078 GCF_000243295.1 Trichechus manatus latirostris | reverse complement strand
TAAGAAAATGTTCTGCATCCCATTTTGGTGAGTGGTGTCTGGGGTCTTAAAAGCTAGGGAGCGGCCATCTGAGATGCATTAATTGGTCCTAACCCACCTGGAGTAAAGAAGAATGAAGAACACCATGGACAAAATGGAAGTATTAGCCCAAGAGACAGAAAGGGCCACATAAACCAGAGACTCCATCAGCCTGAGACCAGAAGAACTAGATGGTGCCCAAATACCACAATGACCACCCTGACAGGGAACACAACAGACAGTCCCTGATGGAAGTGGGGTGCAGAACTCAAATTCTAGTAAAAAGACCAGACTTGATGGTTTGACTGAGACTGGAGGGACTGCGGAAGACATGGCCCCTGGACTCTCTGTTGGCCCAGAGCTGAAACCATTCCCGACGCCAACTCTTCAGACAAAGATTAGACTGGACTATGGGACATAAAATGATACTTGCGAAGAGTGTGCTTTGCAGCTCAAGTAGATAGAAGAGACTAAATGGGCAGTTCTTGCACAAAGGTGAGATGAGAAGGCAGAGAGGGTCAGGAGCTGGCTGAATGGACACAGGAAATCCGGGAAGGAGAGGAAGAGTGTGCTGTCACAGTACAGCGAGAGCAACTAGTGTCACATAACAATGTGTGTATAAATTTTTGTATGACAGACTGACTTGAATTGTAAACTTTCACTTAAAGCACAATAAAATAACTAATTTTTTACTGGAAAAAAAAAAAAAGGCTCTCTTAATTTTCTCCTTGCCAGCAAGTTTATTTTCTCTCAAACTCAAAACTCACCTAACTTCATACAAAAGCCTTAGAATTGCGATTTTGGTCCCAGCATCAACGAACTACTATTGGTTCCTTAAATCCCATCTTTGTAGACGTTCGCTCTCCATCTAGCCATCCCTTAGTTCTCTGGTGAAAAGCCATCCCTCTCAGGAAACCTTCTGAGTTTTCCAGATCTCAGCGAGGGGCCTTTATTCCACGCTCCCGCAACACCCTCCACCTCCCCCACCTTAGCACTCATCAAGGAAGCAGAACCCAATTGTGTTGATCGTCTTTGTTGCCCCAGCATCTGCCAACAATAAATATCTGTTAAACAAATCAACTGAAGCACATATTAACTCAAGTTCACTATTTTCATTTCATAAGAACCAAAGTCTTAAAGATAAGTTTTGCTAGCTATTCATTTTACAGATGACGAATCTAAGGTACAGAGAGGAAAATTAAGTAACCCAAGGTTCCAAAGCTGGTATATTACAACAGAAAACAGAACCTGGGACTCCTGAGTCAGGCGATATTTGCGCTATACCACGCCGCTCCCATTTAAGTTCTCATTTAACACAGCTCAGACGGGGCAAACTAAAACGTCCAGAGTAAGGAATTTCTAGAAAGACTATGTGGTTACCCCTTTCCCCCAGAGAATTTCTAAGGAAACTGGCTCCCGGGACAGTCTTACGGGTCTAATTGCCAGGAATTTGGCATTTTCCTCGGAAAACGGGTACCACTGGCAGATTGTGGAGCCTGACAACCTATTTCCGAAGCTAAACTATAAAGCTAGAGGCCACAATTCGGCGTCTAGAGACCGACAACAGCCCCTTTATCACAATTTCTCCAGATTGATCAACTTTGCAATCCTCCCCGTTTCCCCGTTCCCTCTGCCAGTGCACATTCCAGAGCTCCTTCCCGCCTCGGGCCCGAACCGGTCTCACTGCATAATCTCCTCGCTGACATCCAGGCTGAAAGTTTTCCGCAACTCTTCGGTGCACCAGCTAAGCAGGGGCTCCCGGGATGCCGCCCCAGCCATCGCCATCTTCCCCAACCGGAACCAGCTGGGCTGCAAAAGCCCGGCGTCCTGCGCCAGACTAGTCCCCTATGCAACACGACCTCGCTCGCGCGGGTTCCCCCGGTCAGGGCCGCCCCCCGTTGTTGCGCCGCCGCTAACACCGATCTTGCCACCTGGGCCCCCTCTTCCTTCTTCCTTGCTTGTTTTCACTTGTCTCCGAGCTCAGTCCGCGCGTGATTCTTCCACATCGTCACACGTAAGACTCAAGGAAGACCACCGAGAAGTCTGCAGAGGAGAAAGAGCAAATATATGTAAAAAGTTTCCCCTTACAGTTTAGGGGGAAAAATACCCGAGGACCTGGTTTTATGTGAAATGTTTAAAACCGCACTTGGCAAAAGTAAGCGCTCTATTTTCTCTAGTTGTCGTTTTTACTAATACCCTCCTGTAGTCTAATACTAGGTTCGCACTCCTGAAAACTCTTCCTATTTAAATTTTTGAGCCAGATTTTTTCCAGGAGGGCCATGACAATTCCGCAAGCTCAAGGGGGGAAAAACTTTGATAAAACAGGTGCGGGGGTTTAATTCCGAAGACCTTTCACATGAGTCCTCTGTGGTGACTTTTAACACGTTTAAGGTGACCAGATTTAAGAGTCTTCTGCAACGCCCTACCCCGCTGGGACAACGTGATGGGAAAAATTGAGCCAGACTTTTCTGTAGAGCATAATGTATTTACCTTCATAGGTTAAAAATTCTTCAGCCCCATTAGACTATTTAGATTAAGTAATTACATTAAATAGAATATTCTTTCCTCTTTTTATGCTAATGTTTTCATTGGCGTAAATAATCAAAATCATATAAGTATATAGATCTAAACTGAATGTAGATTGTTTTGTTGCAAATAATTTTTAAAAATGAATGATTTTTTAAACAAAATACTCTGAATGTTAATAATGGGTGCAAGTTTTTACTTCTTCATAAAAATCTGCTACATTTAATACTAATTAATGTATCCAAATTGTTTATTTAGTTCTGTATCTGTTCATTCTCCATAACTAAACTGTTAACTTCTTGAAGACAGAGGCTGTGCCTTAAGTCTTTTTTGTACCCCAAGATTTAGCACACCAAATAATGAAATGACTAGGTCCTTAAGAATAATATAAACATTGTTAATAGTTGTGATCTCTAGTTAGACTGCCATTTACAATTATTATTTTTTAAAACATATTTCTGCCTGAACAATGCAAGCACACTCATTTAACAAGACTTAAAAATATCCTTTGATATAAAACTAGGCAGAAACTTTATTTATAAATACTACAACTTTTCTTTAATGCCCAGGCCTTCAAAATTTTCAAGTTCACACCACACAGCTCCTTGTGTTTTATTTAAGTGTAAAGGAGAAGCACTTTTGCAAAGCAAATATTTATAGGCTGTTACTAGGCATCACTGCTTTTTTCCTAACTTTTTTTCTCTAACATGCATCCTTCACTGTCATCAGCTGTATTAAAAAGACAAAACTACAAGCAAAAACAAATAACACAGCTATAATAAGATGTGGACTGCCCCATGTGTGCAAAGATATATTTGCAATTCTTTCCAGCAGTTTACATGGCAAGTGGACTAGGAGAAAAGACTAATAGATTCTCTCTGAAGTTCCAGTCTTTGCTAAGATCTGGGATGTGAGTTCGAGTTAAGTAATTCAGACCAATGCACAAAACCAAACCAAACCCGTTGCCATTGAGCCAATTCCGACTCATAGCGACCCTTTAGGACAGAGTAGAACTGCCCCATAGGGTTTCCAAGGAGCGCCTGGCAGATTTGAACTGACAACCTTTTGGTTAGTAGCTAGGCTCTTAACCACTGCACTGCAACTACTTTAACTGAAAAGGAAATCGTGCACTTTGAAGAAGAACCCTTGTGGATGGAGATTGGGGGCATGAAGACCAAGAACAAAGGAATACCCCGGGGCTTGTTGATTTTTCTGGTAGGAGTATGGCTGTAATCTTAGACTCCAGGGTTTAGAGAAAACTGCAGGTAATTTCCAATACTTTCCTTACTATTATAATGTTAATTTGACCTGTAGCCTAGATCTTTGCTTTTGTAACATAAAGTAGTTGTTGATTCCAGTTAAAGTACCGAGTAGCCTATTTTATGGGAGAGAATCAATGCGGTACTTACACTTTCAGGGTTGCCTTTCAAGTGAGCATTTAACGGAATACATCCCTAAAGCACTGGGATGGAGGTTATAAATGGATGCTATTCAGAAAGTGAAAATTACTCCCCAGGGGTGTTGTGAGTAATTAGAAAACAGACGCAGGGATAGAAAATAGTTAGCAGCTCCTTTTCTAGAGGTGTGTTCACTGTGTGTCAGGGGTGTAGGTCCATACCCTTAGTATATTTGGGCAGATTTTAAAGAGCTCTAAGACCATACAGCTTTGGAGAAAACGTTTTATTCGTTTGGTTCTTTTTATGTGTATGTATATACAATTCATCTAGTTTTTCCTTTAGTCTCTCACCATCCTCAAAACATAGAAAAGCCCTATAAATAAATTGTATTAGCTTTCTTTTCTCTCACTAGATAGGATTGTTTTAGTATGGATGCTATAGAGAGAGCTCATGCCTGGGGTATTAAAAAAAAGTTGTCTTTGATTTGCATAAAAAAGCTCTCTTAATTTCAGGTTTCACTTCCAGGAATCAATCATTATGCATTGAACTCTGTAGTAACTTTTAAAGAAATGTTGGAATTCGCTGTCTTTGTCTGCTAGGTTTTCTTTTCTAAGCAGGCTCATTTCCCTGGTTCTGAACTCTTAACACCCACAGGTTGGGCACCCTGGAAAGCATCCCGGTACCGCCCATCGTGGGTGGCTGCGAATCACAAGCCTCTGGGAGTTGATGGGCAGACTGGCGCGGCGAGGAGTCCTGAGCTGTCATCGCCGCACCCTCGCGATTGGTTCGGGGAGCACGGCGTGGAACCAATGGGGGCGGCAGCTCTGGAGAGCCGGTGGAGAGCGCGGGAAGGAGACCCATATAAACTGTGGCGGGAGATTCGTTTTCGGATCCTTGTCCCGTTCAACATCCTCGGCTGGGGGCCAGTTCGTAACTTTTATATCTTATCTCTTCCGGTTTCAATATGGTGCGGACTAAGGCAGACAGGGCCCCAGGCACCTACCGAAAAGGTAAGGCAGCCGAGCGCGGTAGTGGAGGGCTGAGGGTACCCCGAGCAGCCGGGCGCGGGCGGGAGGCCGGGGCTCCCTTGGGCTCCAAACTCATCCAGCTGCCCAAGAAGCCGCGGCCTGGCCCCATAGCCCTGCGGGGCGAGGGGGCGCTGCTGAGGGTGGTTATTCAGCTGCTCCCCTTTGCAAGCCTCTGGGATGGGGACTGGTGAGAACGTGGTTCCGAGGCTCGCTGTCCGAACCTCCCTGTCCTCTTCTTGACGCCCGCCTTTGCCTCTCTTCGCAGTGGTGGCTTCTCGAGCCCCCAGGAAGGTGCTTGGCTCCTCCACCTCTGCCACTAACTCCACGTCGCCGTCGTCACGGAAAGGTAAAACGCGCCCCTGCGAGCTCCTGGATTAAGAGGAACCCTCCCAAAAGGGAATCAAGACTGGCACCACAGTCCTTCTGACCCGCAAGCCCCCCGACCCATCTTGTTGGAATTTATTTGCCGCGAGATCCTCACGCCCGAATTTCTTCCTTGCTCTTTGATATAATGAGGGAGCCTTAGCCGTTTGGCGGGCTGGGGTAGAGGTGGGGGTCGCATGAAAGAGAATTTCAAGCCTTGAGTTTAGGGACGGACACAGTTGAACTTCAAACATTTTTTCTTTTTCGGTTTAGCGTTTTTTATTTTTCTTAATATCGACAGATGGTTTTTTTCTTGTCAGAGACTATTTAAGCGCCCCCTAAGAATTTGCACCATGACTGACAGTACTAATCACACTGTCTTCCAGTGTAACCGTTTTTCTGTTGTTTCTGCACTTTTTTCTCCTTTTACTCTCTTCTTCCTTCCTCTCTCTTTCCTTTCCTCCTTTCTTTCTTTCTTTTTTTCAAGTATGGTGTATATATGTGTTTTCCAACTTTACAGCTTCTGGTCTGCCTTGGGGAGAGTAGGAGGGGGAACCAGGCAAGGGAAACAGCTTCACACTGCTCCTCCTACATGTGGACAGGAGGAGAAAATACTGTGCCATCTGGTACTTCATTCCTTGCAGGAAGAAGTTGAGCAGGCAGGGAGATTAAGTCCACTGGTCTAGTTAGGAACATACAGGGCTACGTTAGGACCAGGGCTTCGAACTGGTTCTTTCTGGTTCAACTGCCTGCTCAGAATTTGCATTTCCACCCTAGATATACTGAATCAGATCCCCCATCTTGTTAAAATGTAGATTTTGATTCAGTGTATCTGGGGTGGAAATGCAAATTCTAAGCAGGCAGTCGAACCAGAAAGAACCGGTTTGAAGCCCTGGTTAGGACTTAATGGATTTTTAAGTTAAGTCATATTTCACCTTATTTTAAACATTTCATTAGAAAATATTTACTATTTCAGTCTCTTCAGATAAAAGGGAATAGTTGTCAAAATTTTTGAAAGAAGATTAACTTATTGAGAATATCTTACACCCTGTGTGGCACAAATGGTTAAGCGCTTAACTACTAGCCCAAATGTTGGCAGTTTGAACCCACCCAGAATTCACCTTGGAAGACAGGCCTGGCGATCTGCTTCTGAAAGGTCACAACCTTGAAAACCCTATGGAGCAGTTCTGCTCTGCACATATGGGTTGCCATGAGTCAGAATGGACTCAAGGGCAACCAACAACAACAAACCACTTGATTAAATTCCATTAGGGCCACATTCCATTGTCTGGTGCACTGCTGAATCACCAGAACCAACTGAATAGGCCTTAATGAATATGTATTGGGCAACATATGTATCAGGCACCCTTCTAGGCATTTTACAGATCTCTATTTTTAATTCCAATGAACAACTATGGAATTGTCAATATCTTCATTTTAAAGATGAGGAAATTTCAGCCTGGCTTACGTAACTTGGTAAAGGCCATGCAACTAAATCAGCAGAGCTGGGTTTGAATCCTGTACTGAACTATCTGTTGCTGCTATACACTTTCCAGTGGTGAAAGCATTTCCATGAGTTTCCTGCAGGAAAACTATGAACCAAAGGATCACTATTTTTTTTAAAGGCCATTTGTACATTTTGAAAAAGTACATGCAATATAACCTCATACAGTCTATGTGGAAACAACTTTTGTAAGCTTTCTGTAACAGCTAGAGTTTGAGACAAATGTGTTTGAAGCAATAGATACGTGTAGTAACTCAATAATTTGTTCCTATTGGTCTCCTGTTCATTATTTTTATAAAGGGGCAGGTATTTCTCCTCAAGTTTTTGTTTACATCAGCATTGAAAGATAGTCAGGAATTGGATTTACTTTATGAGCTGGAAAGAAAGGAGCCTAGTGCTTTGAAAAATGGAACCGATATTTGTGGAAACTTTCACATTGCTGTGTACTTGTTTGGCGTCTTCTATGTGCTTAAACTAAATGACCTTATTAAGTAAAAATTTGACAGTATGCTACATGGTGCCACCTTTATATCAGGAAAAAGTCTATAAAACTTTAGTATGAGAGTAAGAGTATTTGAATAGCTGCTTGTGGACAAAATATGAAAAATACTTTCCAGTTGTAAAAACTGTCAGTACTGTGCCTTCTGGTATTTCACTCTGAATACAGCTTTGTCATGTTACATTTTCTAATCTTTTTTTATTTTAAGATGGATGTAATACCATTTCACAATGCCCTTGAGAATTTGGTATTAAAGGAATTAAATTTCCCTTTAAGGAATGGCAATTGTGTTCTTAGCTGTTATTTAGTTACATTTGTTTATGTTTTACAGCTGAAAATAAGTATGCAGGAGGGAATCCAGTTTGTGTTCGCCCAATTCCCAAATGGCAAAAAGGAATAGGAGAATTCTTCAGTCTGTCCTCTAAAGATTCAGAAAAAGAGAATCGGATTCCTGAAGAAGCAGGAAGTAGTGGCTTAGGAAAAGCAAAGAGAAAGTAAGTTTTTATTTTCTGGAATATTAAGAAAATAGTTACATTCTGGAAAATAAAGGACAAATGGAATATTGAATAACTTTGAAGTTTCTCTTTAAGCTGATAATACAAACCAAAGGTTTTAAAAACTTGTATTAAATCTTTTATAATAAGTCACTTCCCAAATTTCAAACATCATTGAAAGATATTTTTACCCATTCACTGGAGGAACAGTTCCCATTCAAATGATCAGTGCTACATTATTAACCATGAACTTCTTGTCTTCTTTAATTTTCACTATCTACTTTCTATAGTTTTTTTTTTTTTTTTCTTTTTTAAGCTGTTTTCACTGAGAGCCCTGGTAGCACAGTGGTTAAGAGCTTGGGTGCTAACCAAAAGGTCAGCAGTTGGAATCCACCAGCCACTCCTTGGAAACACTATGGGGCAGTTCTACTCTGTACTATAGGGTTGCTATGAGTCGGAATTGACTCAGCGGCAATGGGTTTGGTTTTTGGTATTTTCACTTTGGTTTATTCTAGCTTGAATTCCATCAACCCTGCCTCTCCAGAAACTACTAGTTCAGCTTCCACAAGAATATATAACCAATGTAGAAATGCTGGAAAATACAGAAATCCCATCACCTAGAAACAACCAAGACTCACACCAAGGTATATTTTCTTTCCAACGTTTCTATAATACATAAGAATACTTAAAAACAAAACAAGGTGGGGATAAATCTATGCACACAGAGTTTGGTGTGCAGCCTTTTTAAGAAAGTAATCAAATCATGAGTTTTTAAGTTTTAATGACAGGAAAATGCTCATGATAAATGTTAAGCAAAAATTTTGGATACAAAAGTACAATCTATTGTGTAAAAAACATGCGTATGTACTGTGTAAAAACATAGCAAATATCAATAGTGATTATCTCTGGGTAAAAATTACTCTCATACTCACCAACTGTCAACAGCAAACATGCATCACTTTTAAGAATCAAGGGAAAAAAATGCCACTTGGAAAAAAGACAATGGAAACCTTTTTTTTATAATTAGATTTGTAAGTGATGGTGTCCAGGCTCTCTAAACAACTTTTAAATGTTTTGTTTCAAAAACAAAGTGCCTGGCCGGGGTAGGGGAGAAGAGGATTGGCGGGTATGGAGAATGGGCAGCACCAAGTCAGGGCCCTGGTGATGCCCTTGGTATAAGAGGCCCTGCCGGTAGGCAAAGCTTACCACCTCGCCTGAGCCCACCAGGACCCAGCAATCCTCCAATGCACAGAGTAGCCAGCCAGAGGAGCTGTGCAATGACCAGGCAGACATAGGCAAGGGGATGGTGGCTGGGCTTGGGCTGGGACTGCTGCTTCTGGCGCTGCTCCTACCCAGGCAGGTTTATTTACAGACTACGGCAGGAGGTGCTGTGGCTGCCACCACCAAGGGAAGTGCTAGTGCTCTGCAGTCTACAGCCAGCAGCCTTGTGGTCTCCCTCTCCCTCTTCTCCCTCTCTACTATTAAGAGACACAGGCCCAGAAACATCTATAATTCTCCCACCTATCTTCTAAAATCCAGTCCGAACGGCATCTAGAAGTTCACTGCGGCAAAGAAAACAGATCTTCATCAAATCTACTAATTCAACACCTTATTTTATTGACACAGAACATGTTGAGAATTCCAAATTTGACAGGTTTGAGGACTATCTGAAGGATTTGACTAACTGAAGAATGCCAATATTATAGTTGCTAGAGTTTCATGTACAAGATTGAAGAGAGAGGGACACAACATGGGAAGTTAAACACATGATTTCATTAAATGTAACTTAAGGAATATGGACATTTTAGATTTCACCTTGATCTAGAGAAAAAAGATGGGCTGTGGAATAGAGATTCAGTTTTCACTTTGGTTCATTAAAACTATTAGGTAATATAAAAAGCTTTCATGATTCTATTTATATGTACATTGGAAGGAACCTCCAAGTGTTTCAGTAAATCTTTGGTGTATTGTTTCAGCAGTACTAATTTAATGCTGACATACTCTAGATAAAGTTTTACATTGCTAAGCTCTCATTGTTGTCTTGGGAATTTAATTTTGGGGCCTTGGATTTGACATTGCATTTGACTTTCTACGTAATATTTGACATGTGCCAGGGCAATGATAGATTGGAATCTACTCCAAATCCAACCAGAGTGAGTAATTCTTGCATACATACTTTGAAGTCAAATGGCAGGAATTTCTCATCATCTTTCTCACTCAACAAGAATGCCAGATTCATTTAGCTACTAAACTTGATTCCAAAGATTAGAAGTACACTGAATTCAACCAACTTTAAAATGCTTTTCATTTCTGAGTATTCTGAATAATTTTTGCAATTTAAAAACTTATCTGTTTTGAAGGCATATTTGACAAATCTTGAAATTAAGAGGCTAACATGAAGGAGCCAAAAATAATGTAAATCATGTATTTCAAAAGTGAAGACTGGACGCTCGCCTGCATTAAATTCAAAAACACTTTTTTGTGCTCTTTCTGTAAATACTGTGTGTGTCTGTGTGTGTGTGTGTGTGTGTGTGTGTGTGTGTGTGTGTGTGTGTTTAACTTTATGGATCAGAATAGCCACATTTGGAATACTTTTTATATCAGCCAATTTTTTAAATTATTTTTTTTATTGTGCTTTAAATGAAAGTTTACAATTCAAGTTAGTTTCTCATACAAAAATTTATACACACATTACTATGTGACCCTAGTTGCTCTCCCTATACTGTGATAGCACACTCCTCCTTTCCATCCCGGATTTCCCACGTCCATTCAACCAGCTCCTGACCCTCTCTGCCTTCTCATCTCACCTCTGGACAGGAGTTGCCATTTAGTCTCACGTATCTACTTGAGCTAAGAAGCACACTCCTCACGAGTATCACTTTATGTCCCATAGTTCAGTGTAATCTTTGTCTGAAGAGTTGGCCTCGGGAATGGTTTCAGCTCTGGGCCAACAGAGAGTCCAGGGGCCATATCTTCCGAGGTCCCTCCAGTCTCAGTCAAACCATTAAGTCTGGTCTTTTTACTAGAATTTGAGTTTTGTACCCCACTTTTCTCCTGCTCTGCCAGGGACTCTCTGTTGTGTTACCTGTCAGGGTGGTCATTGTGGTAGCCAGGCACCATCTAGTTCTTCTGGTCTCAGGCTGATGGAGTCTCTGGTTTATGTGGCCCTTTCTGTCTCTTGGGCTAATATTTTCCTTGTGTCTTTGGTGTTCTTCATTCTCCTTTGCTCCAGGTGGGTTGGGACCAATTGTATATCAGTGAATATTTTGTAATAGTTAGAACCTGGTTCTAGGTCTAAAGACTTGAGTCTGGAAAGAAAATCCTTTACAACTGCCTTGATGTACAGACACCTTTGTATAAATAGATACTCTCATGAAATCTTTGGTTCACATGGTCACACACCGATGTATAGATGTTCCAGTATCCCATATGGTAGATGTTCCAGTATCCCATATGGCCATAGTAGTTTTAATAACCAAAGCCAGTATTTGCCATCTTGAGAAACCTGCACAGGTACAACCAAATCCAATAGATCTCAACCTATGGAATATGAATGAATACCTCCTTTGTATCATACCTGAACATGGTACATCTGTTTTGGATTGTACCTTGTATTTGTGTAACTTATGTTATGGAATTGATTTGCATTGAACATAAACTACAAAGAAATGGCTGTAAGAGCAATTAAAGTATTTGGCATAAATGAAATGATGTTTATGCATATAAAATTTTAATTAAAAGTCAGTCAGTACTGTTCATAAGGTCATTAGTAAATGGTTTCTGAGTTCCTACTGTCCATCTTGTAAGATATTTGAAAGGGATGTTCAGCTCTGGAGCAGTAACTAAATCTTAGGCCTTGTTGCTACATCACTATTGTGATTTGTGGTTTCAGTAAAAATGCTGATTTTTAACCAAAGGGGATACCTTTTTTAGATAGAGCTATTTTAAAAGACTTGCTTTTATGGCCCTGTTAGTCGCTTCTAGTTTCCTCTCATTGTCTGGCGCAACATTCTTCCTTGTTTCTCATTCTAATGTGAATAAGCTAATAGCTCTGGTAATAGCTCTAATAAGCTAATATTAGCTCTACACTATATTTCAATCCTCAGAATTATTTGTGACTTCCATTAAGGAAGTAAAATATTTGTCAATACAGTCAAATGTGATTATAACACTGATCATCATAGGAATCAAACTTATATTACAGGCTTTCCATCATATGGATAGAGATTTTCTAAAGACCTTTAATCCATGGTATAATAAAATCTGTGACATAATAATATTCTTCTAAAATTAGGTAACAGAGTTTTACATTATTCCTTTAGGTGCTTTGTTTAGATTTGCTTTGTTTAGGAAAATTGTAATTACTCCTTTGTTGAAATACTGAATGAGTTTATTGAAGGACTTCTGCTATAAACTCCTTGATTCATATTGTGAAATAGGCTTACTCCTGTGGCTTTATTGTTCTCCCAAAGGCAGGGTAAACTTTCATCAGTTGTATAGCGATAATCAGAATTGAGAAAGACTATCTACCTTAATGAACTATGATGCCTAAAATAAATCAAGCCTTTTCAAAAAGGAAGTTTGGGTCATGAAAGTGTGTGTTTGTTAACTTGACATATTTTCCAGGAAAATGCAATGAAGAGCTCTCTGTAATCTAATAGTAGGTAAATCAACGTTAATCTTTTACCAAGTCCAAATACCTGCGTTTTAGCTTCCTTCTTTCACTACCTAGCTCTATGACCACTCTGGCTCACTAGATCTAATTTGAGAAAACTAAGGATGTTAGAGTACTGCTCACAGGACTTCTCCAACTCTAAAAAATAAATCTGATTTATGATTATGTTTTAATTGAATTTTTCTCTAGAAAAGGTATATTGAGTACAAAATGGCTTTGAAACAATGTAAACTTTCCAATCTATGACTGCCATATGACAATTTAAACAATTTTTGGGTTTTTCTAATTAGGTAATATATTCATATTGTTCAGAAGGGTATATAGTCAAATATGACAACTTGTCCATATGTTTTCTCTGCTCAAGTGCATTGGTTAATTTTTTTTGCTTTTATCACAGAGTTCTTGCTGAAAGATTATACTGTTTATCAGTACACTTAGCAACATGTTGAAAGGTGCTATAGAAATAAAAATTCCCTTTTAATAAAAATGGTAACATACCCTAAAGGAGAAACATTGATTCTGCTAATTAACAGGCAAAATAAATTGTTAAAAATTTTGTTGCACTAGTACTTAAAATTTGTAGGTCTGTCAATTAATGGAGTTTAATTTTCTCTCATTTCCAGTCACTTGACCAGGCTCACTATACGTTAATGTTCCTATTTATGTAGATTTGTAACTATTTTTGTTTTGTTGTTTAAACAGTTGATACTTGGGTGATTATTGAAGTTCTCTATTTTTTCCACAGAACACGCCCTTTGCAACCTGATCACACAGATGACGAAAATGAATAGAACTTATTTCACCTTTGACTAATGTCTCCTGTTTACTCTGGTATTCTAGGATGTAAATTTGCTTAAATATATTTGTTCCAATTAGGTTTGTTGAATAGGCATTTGTCTGAAAGATTAGGCTTAAATTAATTTAAAAGCAAGTAGTTATGACATTGGAGAGTTGGTAAGAATAATATATAGCTACTTAGCTTTGTATTCAATATAATGTAGTATTTGGTTTCCTCCTTTTACCTGTTATTAAGCTTCCTGTTCTTGCTAAAAACAAAATCATTGCATGGTGTTCTTCTGATTACAAATCTGCTCTATTTGAAATTTGTTTAGATCTTTGTACTGCTGCCATTTTTATTGGCATTTGATTATTGGAATAGTGCCATATTTTTGTTCCTTTCATTTACTTAAAAAAGCAGAGTTAGATTTTTGCACATTAAAAAAATTCAGTATTAATTAAACTGAACTATAGCCATTTTCAGAAAGGGGCCAAAGATGCAATGTTGAAAAAAATTTGGATGAGTATCTTCTATTTAGAAAAATTTAAGGGTATTTTGGTCCTGAGGGTTTAAATGGTTGATAATCAAAGCTTCCAACAAAAAAACGGTAGAAAACTTGCACAGAATTAGGAAGGAAGATTCTATAGACTACATTAAGAGAGGAATTTTCCTAGGATATGCATTTGGTTTAACAGCATAAAATATTACCCTTTTGGCCTGAATTTTTTAAACTGGAAATGAATCAATAAAACATGAAAGACAAATTATGCCATAAACCCAGAGGTATGTCCAAAGTCCTCACAGGTACCATTATATTTTTCAAGATAAGCAGGGGTATAATTGAAGAGGTGGTTATAATATTACTTGGTAACTAATATTCTTGATTCTTCGTCAGACTTTTTTCTCACTAACATCCTGTCGTAAAAATTAACCATGTTTTAATGGGCATTTTTTTCCTGAAATCTGCTTGCAATAATACTTATTTTCGTAACACACTATCCATTTGTATGCTTCCTATGATTATGTCCTCCTGTGTATTTCTATTTTATTCCTTCCAAATACAAATCTGCATTGGTCTGATTTTATCAATTTCCAAACTGAGTTCTGATGATTGTAGATTTTCTTTTTTGCTTTGTTTTTTAGAGATGTATACTAAACAGAATGCTACCAAATTGGGAGGAGAGAGTTTTTATCCTAAGTATTTCCTTGATTCTTAGGCTTCTTATTAAGGAGTAGCTCAAACCAAGTCTATTAAAGTCAAGTTTTGATGGGTCTATCTGAAACTTAATTTGCTGTTTTTCAGCTGTAGAGACAGAGACTTTAAGGTGGTGTGCCCAATGAGGTCTAACTTTGATATATAATTGTTTTTAGAAAATAATTTAAATAACTTAGTCACGTATGCAATATCTGATGGTGTGTCACTTTTACTAGGCAGGGGTCCTGTGTAATGTGTTTCCTTTTCAAAGCTTTCTTAAAGTGTGGCATGGCAACTTAGCTTCTTCTAAATATAAGGGAAGAACAGTATAGACACCCTGGTTCCATTGAAACTGGATTAAAAAATGGAAGTTTATCCATTTAAAAGACAAGCCAAGTTTGTAATTTTGTAACCTTCATAAAGTTGATCTGGCTTCCCTCTCTGAATAGATTACTGAAATTATTAATGCTAGTGTTAAATTCCTAACCAAACAATGATTAAAACTACTTCTCCAGAATTTCTGAATGCTACAATATTGTAAGAATCATGTATTTTATGTTTAGGTAGTTTCACAAAAGAAGAGCAGATGTAGAGAAAAAAGTGCTCAAAGAGTTATTTAAAAGATAAATGCTCAGTTTTTTTTTTTTTTTTTTTTTTTACTTTTAAGTAGAAAATAAAGCCGAAATTAACTGAACCTTTCCCAAATATATGCCCCTTACAAATTTCAATGTACTTAGAATTCTTCGGGTTAACTCACTGTTGACTCACTGTTAACTCACTGTTAGGCCTGGGTCTAACCAACACTGTTATAAATGGTTCCTTTACCTTTGAATATCGCATAGAGGAAGTAGGAGAGATACTCATTGAATCAAAACTGGGAGGAATGTTAGAAATTGTCTTGTTCAACCCAAGCCAGTTACAGCTATTTATTAGGTGGCCTCTTTTATTATTTGGCAACTCTAATTGTGAAAAATGTTATGAGTTAAAATTTTATATATCTTTTAACTCCCTCCTATTCTTGGTTCTATCCTTGAAATAACATAGAATAAGAAGGTTTCTTCTACTTGATAACCTTCAAATATTTAAAGATAGCTCTTACATCTTTATCCTTTTCTTCCAAAGGCTAAACATTGTGTTGTTTATATCACATGGTTTTCAGACTCCACGGTATCCTAAGTGAGTCTCTCTGTGCCCCTTGTGTAAAGGGGCCATGCCTTTTGTGCATAATGCTTAAGCACATAAACGTAAATTTGACTAAATTTCTTCATTAACTGTTGGACTCTAGTTTTGGTGTCTTCTATTTGGAGATGCCAATGGAACTCTAGGAATATTTAAATATTATTAAGTGACAGTGTTGGATTTCCCAAAAATATAAAATTAAATGTGCTAATTTTTCCTTAAGTGATTACAAGGGGGCAATTTAAAAAACGAAGCAAAAAAAAAAAAAGTAGCTTTCAAGAGATTGGGGAAAAAGGCTGGATATCCCATATTGATCTACAGGATAAAGGTACCATATAGACTTATGAAGACTATTTGACATCTAGCCTAGATCTGAGAGCACTCTCTTACTTATGGTTCATATTAAGAATTTGGGTTCCTCTAGTAACAAAAAGGAGCCCTGGTGGCACTGTGGTTAAGAGCTTGGCCTCCTTGTTCTTCTAGTACTGCTCACAAAATCCTAAAAGTGTAGTTAAACCCAAATACTTAATGTTAGGTGAGGGTTGTGCTATCTATCTTTAGAGGTCTTCAAGCAGTGAATATGTTGAAAATGATAGAATTTACATAGGTCTTCTGATGTTTAGGAATCAAGCTAGTTATTCATACACCTACACAAAAATGACTTTTTTTTTTTAAGCTGAAGGAAGAGAGAATCTAAACAAATGCTGCTTAGAAATTATTTTTCTTCAGTCAGTGAGAAAAATTACTGATGCATAGGAATTTGCATTTCTACATTGACTTAAACTATCGTGTTTAATCTTAACTTTTAATTTTACTCAAATATTTTTGTAGAACACATGTATTTACCATAATCACGTTTTAACTTTTTTAGAGCCATCTAAGTCCAACACAGTTTTAGGTATGTTGTTGCTTATTGGGCTCATAATTTTATTTACTTTTCTAATTTAAAATTTTTTAAAAATATTTATCCAAGCTCTATTTGGTCATGGTAGTAGGTTTATCACTTGTCACTTTGATTAAAGAACAATTGCTGGATGCGCTCAGATTCTATTTGAATTGTGTGTGTGTGTGCATACTCCCACATGTATGCATGTTGACTGCAGGGGTGGAAATGTTTTTGAGTATTAAACACCATCCTATTGACACACTTAAGTCTGAAGTGCATGAGTTAGATCAACTCCATGGGAACTGGTTTTTTTTTTTTCTGAACTGATTTTTGCATACAGTGAACCAATTTACTGCTGTCTCACGCATATAGGAAACCAACAGACCTGCTGTTTTTTTTAAGTTACCAAAGGTCATTTCCCCTCTGCCCAGCTGAGGTGGACAACAGCCCAATATCAGTGACTAAGAGGTTATCATGACCAATAAAATTAGAGCCTGCTGTTCCAAGTACATTCACTGCCATGGAATACAAAAATTCAGGAGCTACTCTTAAGTTTTACTACTTTTAAGCAAGCAGACCTATTCCAAGATATAGGAGCCCTGGTGGTGTAACAAGTAAGCACTTGGCTGCTAACTGAAAGGTTAGCAGGAGAAAGACCTGGCAATCTGCTCCCTTAAGGATCAAAGCCAAGAAAACTCTATGGGGCAGTTCTACTCTGTCACATAGGATCACTATGAAATGAAATCGACTGGAGGGCACCTAAGAAAAACATTCCAAGATAGGAAAGGCAAACAGATTTTTACTCATTTTTCCCTGAATGTCCAGCTACATTTCTCTGAATATTCAACTACCATAATAATATGGTTCATATTTCTAAAGAGAGGTTTAATTATATTGCTGTCTTTTACTCCAACAAATAGTTTCCCCAATATTTTCAAATCCAGAATCACCCCAACACAAGAATAGACAAGGTCTCTTACTGACACCTGTCCACAGTGTAGGTATGAAAGTTTATTCTGCGTTGACGATTAGATGTCTTCCCACTTCCCAGCCTTGATTACCGGCCTCCTGGGCCTCCTTCAGCCTCTTCTCATTGCTTTCTCTTTTAAGGATTAAAATCACTTTAGCCTTTTTGCCTCTTCCATTTAACTAAGCAATTTTTAGATCATAAGCATGTATAATCTTCACAAAAAAGATAATAAAACTTTTCTCACCATGCGGCTTCAGGGACTGTCACAAGAGAACGGAATGCATGAGAAAAAAGCTTTCACAATATTGACTAAGATTTAAAAAGTCTGGTTGAAACACAACTGAAAATCCACAAGAGGGAGATCCTTGCTAAATGGCCAGAAAATAACTCACGCGAGGGACTGGAAAGAGCCTCAGGAGGAGCCACTCGGTCTGCCGTGGACGCAGGCAGGAGGGAGCAGTGTATATGGGGGTTGGGGAGAAGGTACAGGTGAAGGGAAAAGCGGGATGGGCTTCGGGACTGTGGCAGCGAAGCGTGTGCTCGGTCTAAGACCATGAGAGGAAGGCAAGGGGGTGTCGCCTAAGCGGAGCACAACGAGCCGCGTTACCTTCTGCTAGTCCCTGTAGCTACGGGGGTGGGAGTCGTTGAAGGCACTTCCGCTTAGCAACCCCACGCGGTTGCTAAGGAGGGGCAGCTGCGGGGATGACCCGGAAATGGTTGTGTCTATTTCTCCCTGCCAGCCCAAGGTCTGTTGTAGCTGGTGCTCTGCGGGAGGGGGTCTGTGGGCGGGGCCAGCACTAACGGTTCCGGTTCGGCTCCCGCTGCCCCTCCGCTCCTTTATTTCCCCCCTCCCTTCCCGCGTCTCTCCTCCCTCCCGCTCCTGGGAAAGAGAGAAGCCGCCGCTGCGGGCGAGTAGCTAGCACTTGGCGCTTCCAAGAGGGGACCGCGCCCGCCGCACCTGAGCCTGGGAGCACGGCCGGATCAGGTACCCGCTCCGGCTTCGACGGGGCCCGGGAAGCTGGGCTCTGAGGGAGTGTGTTGTCTATGGAGGCTGGTTGGGGGGCTCTTCCCCGGGTCGGGGTGGGGGGACGCCGGGATCCCGGGCGAGGCGCAGGCCGGCGTGTGTGTCTGTGAAGGGTTGCGGTGGCAGAATGGAGGGGCTAGGGGACACCCCAGGCGGAGAGTTCCGGGTGGCACGGTCGAGGCAGGCGGTGGAGTCGCCCCTTTGGAGTAGAAGACTTTGGCCCGTGAGGACGGGGAGTTTGCCCCCTGGAGAGCTTGCTCTGAAAGGGGGAGCATCCTCCAGAGCCAAAAGGAGGGCATGAATCTCGCCCAGGTGACTGGGGGCAAGCCCATGTTTTCATTGCTCGCCTCCCTTGCCCAACCCGCTGGGACAGAGCTGAGCTTCGAGGGTCGCGGGGTTCCGAGTCGTTGGGCACCGCGGGGAGCCGCCCTTGGCGGAGCTAGGGCAGAAGAGTGGGTAAGGAGACCTCACTCCACTCAACTTCCGTGCGCTTCCCCACTTCCTTTACTGCTCCCACACCCCGGCGTCCTATAGGAGCAGTGCCCCCCAAGTGGACAGGCATCACAGCGTAAAAGAAAGAGGGTTTGTTGTCCCTAAATAATTCTTCAGTTGTTTGGAAAGTGCCGGAATAGTATATTCAACCAAGTTTTTCAGCCCGCTATTAAATCTAGTATAAATTATCTTAGAAAAGTGCAATTCTGAAAAGCTCCAAACTATAGGCTAGTCAGGAGTAGCCTTGAATGGTAGATGTATGTGTGTAATAGACTGGGGAACCGTATAGATATAGAGGTTCAGTCAAGACATGTTGAAGCAAGCCTTTTCCAACCTTTCTTACCTGCCAGTAAACCTGCCCTAGTTTAAATGAAGCAGAAAGATCCTCTTCATTTATATTTCAATCAGTGAGTGAATTGCTAGGTACTGTGTGGTGACAGATGTCTCGGAATAGATATGTGAACGTTCGGAGAGACAAAAATCTCTGCTATTGAGCTTGCCTCTTAATCTTTTAAGGATAATTGGTCAAGTGGAAGTATTGGCTTTGAGGTAGGTAAATCTGGGATAGAGCCCAGGCTATGCCCCTTGCTAGCTGTTGACCTTGGGCAAGCGGTGGAACCTATCAGGCCCTCAATTTTCCTCACAAGTAAAATATGATACTTACTAGTATCATAAAAGGCATAATGTATTTAAATAACAGCCCATTTTTAAACATAAGCACCTTGGAATTGCAGGGTGAACTATTATCATTAATCTTAAACAGTCAGTGGTAGCCCAGTTTTGTGGAACAAGGTTGAGGTAGGAAGGGGACTGGATTATAATATTCCAAGACATAAGTGTAGACAACAGGACTTTCAGTGGCTTCTAGAAATTGACCATTAAGTATCATGAAATTCAAGTATCAGTTTCCTAAAACTCATGGTAATAAAGCAGAATATGTGCATTTATTGAAATGACCAAGGTCATTTGTAGCGTATCCAGTATGGATTGATAACAAGAAAAACATTTAAAAAAAAGAGTATATGAAATTCTTAATTAAAACCACATGTTTCTTTGAAGAGAATTAAAATTGAGGCATAAAGTAGAAAATAGTTGTAGTTTTAAGATTAAAATCAACATCAGTAGCATGACTCACCTTACTTAGACTTAAACTGTTAGCAAAACTTACAAATTCTTATAGTATAAAGCTCTATAAAATAAATGTAAATGGAATGAGTTTCTGCCTTTAAATCATTCATAATCAGAATATAGAAATAAATAAGAAACATGAAGTTTTTATATTCATTTGTTTTATGGATACAGCTATATGTAACCTATTATATGCCAGCTTTTCAGCCAATCTAGTTTGCTTTTTGACATAAATTTTAGTATTTTTAATTTTTAAATATACTTTATATTTAGACAAAGGACAAAAATCAAATAACTTTCTTTAGTAATAGATACTTTGTGTGAGAATTGGGTGCAAAGTTTGTAATTTAATGTTAATTTTGGAATACTTTCTGGAGAGGTTTATAGGTATGTGCAGGGAGCCCTCATGGTGCAGTGGTTCAAGCGCTCACCTGCTAACCGAGATTCGAATCCACCAGCTCCTTCGCGGGAGAAAGATGTAGCAGTCTAGGAAACCCTACTGGGTGGTTCTACTCTGTCTTACAGGATCACTATCAGTCGGAATCAACTCCACGGCAACAAGTTTTATAGATACATACCGAAACTTGAGAGAAAATTCAAATATATTTCTTCTCCATGTCTCTGTCTTTTAAACAGAGTTAGGATTATGTTTTGCTACATTTACGGATTTTTTTTGTAAAGTTATTCTGCTTTGTAAATAACTCTCCTGAGAGGATAAAGTCTTTAGTATGTATCTAAGCTTTTTGCTGTGTTTTCTGTTATCATTATTTCTTGTTCTTTTTTTAAATTATATGTTGCTGTGTTTTTGGTGAAAGTTTCCACAAGCAGATTAGGTTCCCATTTAACAATTACTACACGCATTGTTCAGTGACATTCATTACAGTTTTCACAATGTGTCGACCAAAAACACCAAACCCGTTGCCATCAAGTCAATTTCAACTCACAGCGACCCCTATAGGACAGAGTAGAATGGCCACATTGGGTTTCCAAGGAGCACCTGGCGGATTTGAACTGCCAGCTTTTTGGTGAGCAGCTGAACTCTTAACCACTATGCCACCAGGGTTTCCAATGTGTCGACATTCTCATTAATTCCATTCTAGATGTTTCGTTTCCAGTAATCTGGTTTCCTTGTTCCCTTACCCTCTCATCTTTGCTTTAGACTAATTGACCGTTTGGTCTGATATAGATGATTTTTTAAACATCTGTGGTATTTGCTGGTAATTTTCTTTATTTTATGAGCCACTCTGTTATTTAGCTAAATGGTGACCTCAGGGGGGAGTTTTGGTTCAAGGTTTATGAAGTATCTCAGGGCAGGAGATAGTCTTGGGGAGTCCTCTAGTCTCAACTGGTTCAGTAAGTCTTGACTTTTTAAGAATTTGAGTTCTACTCCACATTTTTCTTGCATTCTGCCAGAATCCATCTATTGTGGCTATGATCTGAATAGTTGTTAGCGGTAGCTGGGCACCATCTAGTTCTTCTGGTCTCAGGGCAGATGATGCCGTGGTTCATGTAGACTGTTAGTCCTGAGACTGACTTCTTCTCTGTCTTCATTTCTTACATGTATGATTCAGTGACGTCAATTACATTCATCATGTTGTGCAACCATCACCTGTGTCCATTTCTAAATTTTTTTCCATCACCCTTAACAGAAACTCAGAACCCCATAAACATTAACTGTACCTTTCTCTCTCCATCTTGCTCTTGGTAACCACTGATAAACTTTGATCTCTATACATTTGCCTATTCTAGATATTTCATGTAAGTGGGATCATAAAATTATTTATCCTTTTGTGATTGACTTATTTCATTAAGCATAATGTTTTCAAGGTTGTATGTAGCATGTATCAAAACTGCATTTCTCTTTATGGCTAAACAGTATTTTGTTGTAGTATATACATTTTGTTTGATCCGTTCGTCTGTTGATAGACATTTAGGTTGTTTTTACTTTTGGCTTTTGTGAATAATGCTCCTGTGAACATTGGTGTACAAGTATCTGTGTGCATTCCTGCTTTTAGTTTTTTTTGGTATTGTCTTAGTCATTTAGTGCTACTATAACAGAAATACTGTAAGTGGGTGGCTTTAACAAACAGAAATCTATTTTCTCACAGTTTAGGAGAAGTCCAAATTCAGGGTGCCAGCTCTGGGGGAAGAATTTCTCTCACTGTCAGTTCTGGAGGAAGGTCCTTGTCTCTTTAGTTTCTGCTCTTGGGCAGTCTTCACGTGGCTTCGTATCTCTCTTCCTCCATCTCTGCTCTGCTCTCTTGTTTAATTTCTTTCATATTTCAAAAGAGATTGACTCAAGGTACACACTAGAGTAATCCTGCCTCATTAACATAACAAAGACAACCCCTTCCCAAATGGTATTATAATCACAGACATAGAAGTTAGGATTTATAACACATGTTTTTGGGGGACATAATTCAATCCATAACATTCCACCCATTGACCACCCCCAGAAATTCACGTCTTTCCCACATGCAAAACACATTCACCCCATCACATCTTCGCAAAAGTCTTCAATCAGCTTCCAAATCCAAAATCTCATCTTCTGAAGCATCTTAATCGAATATGGATGAGACTTTAGGTATATTCCATCCTGGGGCAAAATTTTCCTCTTCATCTGTGAACTTGTGAAATCTAGAATACAAGTTATCTGCTTCCAAAGTACAATGGTAGAACAAGCACAAGGTAGACATTTCCATTACAAATGGGAGAAATTGGAGGGAAAGAAAGGATAACAGGCACCAAGAAAGTCTAAGACCCAGCAAAACAAATTACATTAGCTCTCAAGGCTTGAAAATAAACCTCTGTTCTCTGAGACCATCTGGGCAATGGCCCTGTTCTCCAGACTGGGTGTTGGCCATGCCCTCTGGATTCTGAGTGGAGGCCCCTTGGCCCTGGGCTTCAGCTCCGCCTTCCAGGCTCACTGGGATGGTACCTCTGCTTCCAGACTTTGGTCTGCCTCCTATAGTAGTCCATCTGAGTGGCAGCCCCACCCTCTCAACCTTGGCAGGCCCTGTTCTGCCCCTTGGTCATGGCGGCCCTACCCCCTCAGCTTTGGGAGGCGGCCTCATTCCCCTGGCACTTGTGAATGGCAACCCCACACTCCAGACTGAGTTGGTGAAGGTCTGTCTCTTTGAAACCTAGGAGGCCGTGCCCCCATCCTTTGAAACTGAGGCAGCCCTGCTTCCCATGCTTCTTCCAACAGTTCTGCTGATCTCAAATTACTAAGGGGATGGTTCTTTTCTTTTTTTTGGAGGGCAACAGATGTAGCTCCTTTGGCTTGTTTCCTGCCTGCCTAATTCCAAGAGGCAGACAGCTTTCTTGCCTTTTGTCCTGTCCTTTTGCCCTACAGCCTAACCAGATGGGGTTTCTGCTGTGGTGGTTGGTTAGATCCATCCGTCACAGGCTTAATCTCTTTAACAAAAGATTGTGTAGCCACGTCCTTGGTGAACATTCTAGGACACACGTCCTTACTCTGTACAGCAGAATTTTCCAAATCTTTAAGTTCAGTTTTCATTTTGCACAGTTCATTTTTAAGTTCATCTCTTTCTCTTGCATTTTACTGTAAGTGGCAAGGAGAAACTCTGGGGTCCTTTAAGAACTTGCTTAGAAATCTCATCAGCCCAGATATCCAGGTTCATTATTTCCAAGTTCTTCCTTCCACCAAACACTTGAACATAATTCAGACAAGTTCTTTGCCACTGCATAAAAAGCATCGCCCTTCCTCCATTGTCCAATCACATGTTCATCATTTTCTTTTAAAGCCTCACCAGAAGCACATTTAATGTCCACATTTCCAGCAACATTCTTTTGCTGGAGCCATAAGTATTCTCTAGGACGACAGAAACTTTTTCTTTAGCTCTCCTCATTTCCTTCTGAGCCATCACCAGACTTGCCTTGATGTCCGTAATTCTACCAACAGTCTCTTCAGGGCAGTTTAGGCATTTACTGTTAGGCACCTTAAAACTCTTCACCTTAACAGCCTGTACCCATTACCCAATTCAAAAACCACTTCCACATTTTAGATATGTTAGAGCAACACTCCTCTCTTCAGGTACCAAGTTCTTAGTTACCTAGTGCTGTTATAACATAAATACCACAAGTGGATGGCTTTAACAAACAAATTTATTTTCTCACAATTTAGAAGGCTAGAAGTCCAAATTCAGAGCGCTGGCTCTAGGGGAAGGCTTTCTCTCTTTGTTGGCTTGTCTTTTCTGATCTTCTGCTCCTGGGAAATCTTCATGTGGCTTGACATCTTTCTTCCCCCATTTCTGCTCTGCTCTTGTTCAGTCTCTTCTATGTCTCAAATAAGATTGACTCAAGACATACTACACTGATCCTGCCTCATTAACATAACAAAGACAAACTGTTCCCAAATGGTCTTATAACCACAGACATAGAAGTTAGGACTTTTACAACATATACTTTTGGGGCACATAATTCAGTCCGTAACAGATATATACCCGGGAGTAGAATTCTTGGGTTATGTGGTAATTCTGTGTTTAAACTTCTGAGGAACTCCATCATTTTTTATCATCTTTCAAAGCTTTCTTTGGTAAAGCAACCAGAAACACCCATTTTCTTCCTGTATTCGCATAAAACTAATGAATAAGCCATTTATTTTGGTGTAAAGACAGGATACTAGCAGTTAGAATAAAAAGGTCTATCTAAATTGTATGCAGTTAATACTGGGTGTTAGAGATGGTGCTTTTCTTGATGAGCTCTTCCACTCAAATAAAATATGTGGCTATTCCAAGGACCTTTGCAGTTGTCAGTTATGGAATTTGCTTGTCAGGAAATCTAAAAATGACCAAACCTTCCTTTAATACCCATCTCTCGGATGATCTCAGAAGGTTTTATGAAATATCGGGAAGGTTTACATACCACAGACTAGAATCATATAATGAATAAAATAAAAAATTAGGAATGAAAGAGTTACTGTGGAAATGTTAAACTATGTACAGGCAGTGCTTTGTCTTTACTCAAACCAAATAAGTAATTTTCCAGAGGCTGTTTCTATTTCAAATTATTTTTTTTTATAGAGATATGATTTGGTCTCCAATAAGGGTAGATAATCATAGTATCCAGAAAAAAAGGCCACCAGACAGATTTCAGTATCACCAATCTTAATAGAAACTGCTTCAGTGGCTTTAGATAAGTGGAAGTAGATTTTCCTGAAAGAACTTTTGAATTTGTGGAATGATGGTTTTTCTCTTTTTTAACATCTAACTTGTCTGTACTTACAGAATCTTGGAGAAGCTGGCGGTGGGGGGGGGGGAGGGTGAGGCGGCAAAGGGAGGAGGATGAATTTACTCCAGAATTACCATTTAAAGTTTTTTAGATTACTTATTTGGAAAGCTAAATTGGATTTTGACATTATTGGGATTGTGTTCAAGATGGACTCATGAAAAAATCCTAGAGATATGCCATCTGTTTCAGATTCCTTATTCCCCCACCCCCTTCATGTTTCGTGGCTTTGAATTCATCAGATTATTTTTCAGATAGAAAAATCTTTAATAGATTTAGGTTATATAATTTCAGGTATATTAGTGAACATGTTACTAAAGAACTTGCATTTTTATATTGAGTTATACAGGATGACCAAAGATGTTGGTTAAAGGTAATAGTTACTTCAAACTCTGAATATTTGGGAGCTTCATGAATCTTTAATTGTTGTCATTCACTTAATAAACCATTTTTGTCAGTAGTGTTTACCATAGTCCACTTGCTAGTGGAAGTTGCTAAAAAAGTGGATATGGAGATGTTATAATGCATTTTCTTCACCTGATGTGTTTAACTAAACCAGAAGAGAAGCTTCTGCTGGGAGTTTTTGATTTATTGATAAGCTCCTTTAAATTTACTCTTTCAGCAGTGGATTTTGCCTCACCTATATGCCTGTAGCTGTAGTTTTCATCTGAGTGTGTACCATACAGTTCATAGGGCACATACTTGGCACTTTTCAGTTTGGATTCTTAGTAAATTCTAAGGACAGGCTTTTGGCTGTATAGAGCTGGAAAAGATCATAACTTGTTAAGGTTATTGTTGGTACTAGCATGAGCTATAAAGAGCCAGGCATCTTTGAGAAATTATAAAGTAGAACTAGGATGATATCCCAGAAATGGCCTAAAGAGAGAGCCATCTGGGTAGAAGAGCTTTGTATATGGCAGAATGTTCTGTTGAGGTGGGAAGACAGATGGACTGTTCCTACACTGCTGTGGTCTGTCCTTCACTCAGAAGCTCCAGGTGGGCAGTGTAGTAATGGCAGAGGCTAAGGTACCAGGGATAGAAATTGCTCTTTAATGATCTCTTACCCATCACAATGGAGGTATGGACATATCGGGGGTAGAGAGACTGTCTTGGAGGCAGCCTTGGCCAGAGAAGCTGGTTGGACAGGTAGTGGTTGCCATCTAAGCAGTGGTACCACACTGCTCTGGGTGCTACAGCTTTGATGTCTCCATCAAAATGCCACATAGATTTACTGAAACAACAGCATTGGACCTACACTGATCTCTGTTGTTTACCCCTTCTAACTCCTTTTTAGCCTAGAAAAAGGGGTATAATAAATACATTTTAGTTTGTTTGTAGACATGAATGATATGAAAATGTTTAAGTTTTGTTTTTGTGTTTGAGTGTCCATGGTAATCACCAAATCTCATTTAACTCCTTCAGTCTAAATCACTAACCGCAGCTGCTGTCAAGTAGCTTTCCAGCTGGGTTTCTTCTCCATTTCCTAGAGGTCACTCCCTGGTGGAGGTGCCAGTGAGCAGAGGAATGATCAATGCCAGGAAAAAGACAAGGGGATCGAAAATTCAGAAACTTAGCAATCCTTAAGTGATGGAAGGCAGTTTCAAGATACGAGTATCTAATTTCTGTGATTGTCCTTATTATGACAGTAGATGGAAAACATATACAGGTAGTCCCTGACTTACAACATATTTGAGCTACAACAAACTTCACTTAGGACCATGTGTTTTGGGGTTTTTTTGTACATCTTATCTTAGCAGTATGTGCTACATACAATGTTAAAATATACTGTAAGTTTATGTGTAATGTTTCCAACTCCCAAAGACAAATAAAGATACTGATAGTAAGAGGCAATAATAATGAAAACTAAAAAAAAAAAAAGAGGTATTCAACTTACATCAGAACTGACTTACAACAGAGTTGTTGGAGTGGAACTACCTGTATATTATACTAATTCACAATGAAAATGTAGGTTTTTGTATTAAAGTCCCTTCATTGTTGTCACTTTACTAGAATGTCTGTACTTTATGGAGCACAGTTCTACTGTGATACGTACATGGTTGCCAAGAGTCAGAATCAACTTGATGGCGACTGGTTACTGATTAAAGTGGCAGTATCCACTCTTCATGATTGCAGATGCCTATCGAATTATTTTTTTTAAATAATTAAGACTTTACTTTTTAGAACAGATTTAGATTTACAGAATAATTGAGCCAAATAGCGTTCCATATACTTCCTCACTCCCCCACCCTTGCACACAATTCCCCATTTTTAGCATCTTGCATTAGTGTGGCATATTTATTACAACTAATGACTCAATATTGATATATTATTAATTATAGTCCATAGTTTACATTAAGGGTCACTCTTTGTTGTACAGTTCTGTGGGTTTTGACAAATACACAATGACATGTATGGTTTCATACAGAATACAGATAAAAATCCCCTGTGATTCACCTTTCATCCCTCCTCTTCCCCCCAATCCCCTGGCAACCACTGATCTTGTCTTCATAGTTTTGCCTTTTCCAGAATGTCATACAGTACGTAGCATTTTCATACCGCCTTTTTTCACTTAGCAATATGCATTTAAGATTCCTTCACGTCTTTTTATGGCTTGATAGCTCATTTCTTTTTATCATTGAATAATATCCCTTTGTATGGATGTACCATAGAGTCCCTGGGTGGCTCAAATGGTTAAATACTTGACTGCTAGCTGATTGTTGTTTGAACTCACCCGGGGGCGCCTCGAAAGACAGGCTTGGTGATCTGCTTCTGAAGGGTCACAGCCTTGAAAACCCTATGGAGCGATCAGTCAGAGTTAACTGATGGCAGCTAACAACAACAGCATGGATGTACCACAGTTTATCCATTCACCTATTGAAGGACATCTTGCTTGCTTCCAGGTGTTGATGATTATGAATAAAGCAGCTGTAAACGTTTGTGTGCAGTTTTTTGTGTGGACCTGTTTTCAGCTCCTTTGGATAAATACCTAGGAGTGCAATTGCTGTATCTGTGGTGGGACGACATTCAGCTTTGTAAGAAACTGCTAAACTGTCATCCAGAGTGGTTGTACCATTTTACATTTCCATCAGCAATGAAGGAACATTTCTATTTGCTGTCATTTCTTTTTATCATTGAATAATATTCCTTTGTATGGGTGTACCATAGAGTCCCTGGGTGGTTCAAATGGTTAAATACTTGACTACTAGCTGATTGACAGTTTTTTGTATTTTAGCCATTCTGATAGGTGTGTAGTGGTATCTCATTGTTTTAATTTGCAATTCCCTTATGACATATGATGTTGAGATCTTTTCACCTGCTTATTTGTCACCTGTATATCTCCTTTGGTGAGGTATCTGTTCAGATCTTTTGACCATTTTTTAAATTTGATTGTTATTGTTGAGCTTTAAGAGTTGTTTATATGATTTTGTATACCTGTTCTTTATCAGATATGTGTCTTGCAGATATTTTCTCTCTTGCAGATATTTTCTCCCTGTCTGTGGCTTGTCCTTTTATTCTCTTAACAGTGTCTTTCAGAGAGGTAAGCTTTTTAATTTTAATAAAGTCCAAGTTATTTTTTTCCTTCATAGATAGTGCTTTTAGTCTAAAAACTCATCACCAGACTCAAGGTCACCTAGATTTTCTCCTATATTTTCTTCTAAAAGTTTTATAGTTTTGCATTTTACATTAGGTCTAAGATCCATCTTGAGTTAATCTTGGTGAAATGTGTAAGGACTGTGTCTATATTCGTATTTTGCATATGGATGTCCAATTGTCTTACAGTTTTTTTCTGTTTGAGAGATGTTAATGTGGCATAGTTTTTTTTGTTTTTTTAATGAACTAAAGTGAATAAAATCATTCGTGGGAGTGATTTTTAAATGGGATTTTTCTAACATTTTTGGATGTAATTAGATCATTGTTAAGAGTCAGAGTTTACCACTCAAAAAGGTTGACATTAGATCATTAGGTGTTAAGTGAAAAGTGCTTAATTCTGTGCTTAAGATACATACTAGGGCATTAGGAAGTGTGAGCTAAATGTGGTACCGGCCATATGACAGTTGCAGGTAGTAAAGAGGCTTGATAGGAGATCTAAATCCGGAATTTCTGAACTGTCACTAAATGTTAAGGACCATCACCATTTGCATTTTATTGTCGTGCTGGGTTTCAGCTATACAGATTTCTTGACCACCTTTTCCAGTGTTTGCTACTTACTATTACACTTGTTGAAGACTATCCAGAAGCTTGAGCTTGCAAAGAGTGAGTAGGAGGAAACAACATGGATACTGTTGTAGTTGCCTTGTTATTTCCAGTCCTGACTCAAGGTGGGAATAGCAATCCTAAAAGTAATAGAATGCTTTCCTGAGACTGTTTTTCATGTAGCCTAAGTAGTAACTGTTGGCTTTGTAACTGTCCTGCCCTGGACTTCTAGGACACCTTCCATTTTCCAAAACATCTTAACCTTAACCAATATCCTGGCATCCACATTTTCTGGTCATTTAGGATATAATGCAAGAATTGTTTAATAGCTCTCCTTGGTGGGTTTTTTTTTTTTTTTTTTTTTGCTTTTTCACCTAGTTAAACAATAACAGATTCAAGGATCTGTTTGTGTGAAAGCACTTAGATTCTCCAGAGATAGATGCTCTCCAAATCAATCAATATGCAAGCTTACTTTGTATTTAATGGGATCCATCTGGTTAATGCTTGTGTTTCTTAAGCTTTGTAGATTGTGGAATCATAAAGCTAAAAGAAAACATGGAGATGGTTTAGTTAGACCCTGTTATTTTATAGTTGAGAATACCTAAGCACAGAACCTAAGTCACTTGCTCAAGATTGAAT
This sequence comes from Trichechus manatus latirostris, assembly GCF_000243295.1. NCBI lineage: Eukaryota > Metazoa > Chordata > Mammalia > Sirenia > Trichechidae > Trichechus > Trichechus manatus. The sequence continues at coordinate 9,980,839 of NW_004443966.1, read as the reverse complement.
AACTAGTTAATGAGCAAGCCTGAAACCTAGGTCTCATGGCTCCCAGTCTTATTTCTGGTATATCTACACTGATTCTTTCATTTTAGTTAATGAATAAATTATGGTTTAAAAGAAGTAAATTTTCCAAGAAATTTAAGTGATGAGTTAAACTGTTAAGAATTTCTTAAATCCAGATACTTGGTTGAATTCCTAGTTAATGTCTAAAGTATTGAGTGTGTATTTCTTTCAGGTACCAGGTGTCATTGATCTTTAGTTAGGACAAATTTGTTATATTTCACATTGAGATAGAAAGCTAGGTATCAGCAATTCAAAAATAATGGTGACAGTATTATAGGCTATATTTAGCAAGTACACATTTGGCTGCATTTAAATGAGTTTTGTTTTTTTTTTTTTTTGCATAATGGAGATAATCTGTCAATATTTAATTCCATAGAGCAACAATGGAATTCTGCATTCACATGGTGGTATATTTATAAAACCGGAGTGGAGTGTTATATAAAAACTGAAAGTACAGATTAATATGCATCTGGTGAATTTAGGGCTTGAAGGATGCACATCTGTTGAGAAAACAAATCATAGAACTATTCTATTCTATTCTATTAACTTTAAATATGTGTGCTTTGATTCTCTAACTGTATTGAAACAGTCTTTAATGAATTCAGCAAAGGCCATTTGCTCTAAGGGAAGTTAACTGTGAAGCCATTTATGGTGCTATTAATCATTTTATGGTACTTCACAGCATTTAGGTACATTAGTATTTTTCTTTCCAATTTATTTATTGGGGAATGAAGGGGTTAAGTGACTCACTCACCATAACAAAATAAGTTTGTTGCAGAACTCTATGAAAAAAAGGGGAGAGTATTGTTTCTTGAATTGGACAGTAGATAAAAAATATTTTAACGCTCTGATTTCTAATTCCAATCCACAATCAATAAGAAAATAATTACAGAACTATAGTAGATGCTGTAAGAATATAAACATTGAAAATATAGTCCTTACTTTCACTGCTCAAGTAAGATAAACAAGACTTAACAGTGAAAAGTATAGAACAGTGCAATCTGATATGTAACTTAGTGCAAACTTGATGACGTGATCTGTGAACATTATAGGAATTTAGAGAGGAGAAAATTAAATGCTGTACTCATAGTTCTGCAGGGAAGGAGGTTGAAGTTAAAGTAGTAGATCTCAACTCAGGCTGCTCGTGAGAATCACTTGGGGAAATTTACCTCGGATCAGTTGCATCAGAATCTCAGGGGTTGAATTCTATATTTTTTGAAAGCTTCTCCCAGACGATTGTAATATTCAGGCAGAGTTGAGAAGCACTGACTTAAACAATGGGTAGGATTTAGATAGGCAAGTAAGTGTTTTAGGGCAGCAAAGGTAAGCAGGGAGAGAGAAATGGGTGCAGCCGCTGAAGACTAATCTGATCAAAGCCGTGTATGCTAGTTAGGAAGCAGAAATAAGACTCGGGAGGCAGAATGGAGTCATATTTTAGAGCAGTGCTTCTCCAAGTGTGGTTTCCTGACCGGCAGCATCAGCATCAGGCCCTGCTCCAGATTACTGAATTGGAAACTCTGGGGGTGGGCCCAGCAATCTGTATCTTAACAACCACTCTAGATGTTCCGATGTACACTAAAGCTTGAAAACAGTTGTTAGTAGAGGGTGATGAAAGTCAGGTAGAGGAGGTTAGATTTGATGTGTTAATAAATAGGGACCCACTGAATGTTTTTAAGTTGGAGAGTAACAGGATGTATTTGTGTTTATAAAAGGTAAATCTGATGGTGATGTGCAGAAGAATCCTTTGGACACTAAAAGTTAGGAATGGAAGAGGGCAGTTCAGGAGGTGTGGACATAATCTAGCAGCAGTGAGGGCCTGTTCTAGGGAAGTAGTAAGAACAGTGAATAATAATAGTGATGACAATAGCTATATTTTTTGAGTGTTTATGTAATAGTATGCTAAATGCTTTGGACAGTATCTCATTTCATTTTGACAGTAAGCTACTGAGGTGGCTATTATTCCCATTTTATAGATGAGGCAATAAGGCACAGAAAGAAAGGTTACTCTCGAAGTTCATGCTGCTGGTAATTGGTGGGGCCAGGATGTCAAGCTCAAATTTCCCTGCCTGTAAAGTGTCTTTTGAAGAAATAGCTAATAATACCTGGAGACCAAGGGATAAAGGACTTCCCTATTGCGCCATTTTTGGTCATGTCACTCTGTGTTTGTGTGTGTTTTTAAGTTTTCTTACTGAATCTTTTCAAAGCATTCAACTCAGTTTATTTTTTAAATCACTATAGTATACATATAAAGAGTTATGTATAGTTTAAAAACTAAAAGTGAGCACTTCTGTACCTATCACTCAAGTAAAGAAATAGAACATTACCAGTACCTTAGAGAAGGCTCTTTGTCTCTTTCTAAGCTCTTAGGGGTAACCACTATCCTGTGTTTTGTTTTAAATAGACATGCAAAGAAGTAGGAGAATGTCACCCATAGCTAGAAGAAAATTCAGTCAATAGAAACAGACTCAGAAATGCTGAGATGATGGAATTAGCACATGAGGACTTTTTTTTTTAATGGTTGTGCTTTAAGTGAAAGTTTACAATTCAAGTTAGTCTCTCATACAAAAATTTATACATACATTGTTATGTGACCCTAGCTGCTCTCCCTATACTGTGACAGCACACTCTTCCTTTCCACCCCGGATTTCCCGTGTCCATTCAATCAACTCCTGACCCTCTCTGCCTTCTCATTTCGCCTCTGGACAGGAGCCACCCATCTAGTCTCAGGTATCTACATGAGCCAAGAAGCACACTCCTCACAAGTATTATTTTATGTCCCATAATCGAGTCTAATCTTTGTCTGAAGAGCTGGCGCACACGAGGACTTTAAAATAATTATAAATAAGTTTAAGGATTTAAAGGCAAACATGAAAAAACTGCAGAGAGAATGGAAGATATAAAAAAGAACCACATGAAAATTTTAGAGCCTAAAAATACATGAATTGGTGCTTTGTTTAAATTCAGCATTTTCAGTTTTTAGTAAGCAGGTTGTTTGGGTGATCTGTCATATTGCCAGAAATGGAAGCATAGCTCCATTTTTTTTTTCTCCCAAGCTTTTTTTGTATAGTAATTCCCAAATCTTGCTGCTAAATAGTTTCATCATTTTTCATATCATTAGCTTTATCCAATGTGGTAATTTTTTAAAGTTGGAGATAAAATTTAAATTTAGTTTTAACTTACCAAATGAGGAACATCAGTAATATTTTATTGTTAAAAAAATAAAAGATACCTAGCTTTCAACAGTGGGATCATCTAATATAAAAACAAAAGCACAAACATCAAAAGACTAAATAAATAAATGGTCCCTCATAAAAATTAAAAACTTTTGTTCATCAAAAGACTTTACCAAAAAAATGAAGAAACTGGCCACTGACTGGTAGAATATCTTCAGAAACCATATATCCGACAAGAATCTAATAAACAAAATGTATATAAAATTTCAACAAAGTAACAACGAAAACAGATAATCCAATCATAAAATGAGAAAAGGACTTGAATAGACATTTCACTGAAGAGGATATTCAAATGGCCACCAAACACAGAAGAAGATGCTCAGCATCATTAGCCATCGGAGAGATGCAAATCAAAACCATAATGAAATACCGTTTCATTTCCACTAGGATGGCTAAGATTAAAAAAAATAAAAAATAACAAATGTTGGCAAGGATGTGGGGAAATTGGAACCCTTATCCATTGGTGGTGGGAATGCAAAATGGTACCACTGTTGTGGAAAACAGTGTGGTGGTTCCTCAAAAAAACTAAAAATAGAATTACCATATGACCCTGTCATTCCACTTTTAGGTATATACCCAAAAGATTTGAAAGCAAAGACTCAGACTGGTATGCCAAAGTTCACTGCAGCACAATTCACAATAGCCAAAAGTGGAAACAACATAAATGCCCATCAGGAGATGAGTGAGTAAGCAAAATGTGGTACATACATACATACAGTGGAATGCTACTCAGTAGGGGAAATGAAGTCATGATACACACTGCAGTATGGATGGAGCTTGAAGACATTATGTTGAGTGAAGTAAGCCAATCACAAAAGGACAAATATTGTATGACCTAACTTAGCTAAAAAAACGAGAAAAGGCAAATGTATAGAGACATTTTCTTGGGGTTGGGAGGGAGGGGGAAAGAGGGGTTAATGGTGATGGAAAAATCATATTAATTAAGGAGTGCACAGCCGATTATTGTAATTGTTGTCAATAGGTTGTACACCTGTAGAAAGTTGAATTGGCAAAAGTTGTGTGATAGATGTATTTATAACAATGACAGAAAAAAAAAAAGAGTAGATGCTGAGGCTTCTCATGTACAACCAAACACCTCATGGGATTTGGTTCCTTGGTTTGGAGGTTTAGGGTCATCATTTCATGGAACATCCCAATTAATTGGCCTAATAATGTGTTTAATGCTTCTGTTCTATCTTCTAGTTTATTGTGTAGTGTCTAGGGCCTTAAAAGCTCACAAGTGGCCATCTAAGGCACAACAATTGGTGTTTATTCACCCGGAGCAACAGAGGAAGGAGAGTGAGGAATAGGAGGAGAATATGGAATGTGTGGCTAATTGCTTCCATGAATAGCTATCTCCTTCGCCATGAGACCAGAACTGGATGGTGCCCGGTTACCATTACTGACCATTTTGATCAAAGATTTCAGAGAAGAATCCTGATCAAAAGGGGGGAAATGCAGAGCAGAATTCAAATTCTCATGGACTCTAAATTTTCTGGAGCCACAGAGGATGAATGAACCTCTGAAACTATTGCCCTGAGATAATCTTTAAACCTTAAACCAAAAATATCCCCTAAAGTCATCTAAAAACCGAACAATAGTTTAGGATTAACCAGTAAAAAAGGTCTACTTTGAGCATTATGCTCTTTTAAGAATATCTATGTGGGATCAAATTGACAACAGCAACTGGAAAGATTCAATAGGAACCTTAGGGGCAGTGAGTTGATGTTAATGAGGGAGGAACAATTCAGAAAAGGAAGGTGAGAATGGTTGCACAACCCAAAGAATGTAATCAGTGTCACTAAATTGTACATGTAAAAAGTTGGTGTATGTTTTGCTGTGTATATTTTCAACAACAGCAAAAAAGATAAAATTTTAAGATACAAAAAAAATGTTGTAACCAAGATGAGTATTGAATGAAGGAAATACGGATTAATATGGTTAAAGTAGAAGCTAAGTATTTACTATAGAATTATTTGAGAATGACTGAATACAAATTGTATTTCATGAAGTATATCCAAATTTTTTACTGTATTTTTACATAGTTAACTCTTATCTTTTGATCTTGAAATACACATTTTTAGTCATTTGGTGGACGAGGCTGTGCTGTATCCTCTTTGAAATTTAACTTCCTGTTGTTAGGCCAGTACTGACAGCATAAACCTCTTTATGCACTCAGCTGTGATTAAACCAAGGTTACATCCTTGGTATTAAAATACCAACTCCCAGTTACTAAACATACTTTTAACTCTTTCTAAGTTGCCACAGTTACCAATACTGATTTCAGGGCCATTGGGATTTGTCTGTGTGCTGACCAGGTTAGGACAATGAATTCTTTTTCTTTAGTTAAAAAAACAATAAGTTTTAATTCTTTTTTTCAAATATTTTATTGTTTATATTTGAATAGTCACATCAGTTTATGGTTGAGAAAGCTGAGACTAGAAAGGTTGACTTGGGTCACTGGATTATCTATGATTAGAATTCAGAATTTTTAGCCTTTAGTTCAATTCTTAACATTTAATTACTCTGTATGAGACATTCTTCCCTCTCCCCATTGGGTGGGCTTTTGGTTTTCTTCCATTAGTTTTCTTTTGATACTAAAAAATGCTAAGGTGTTGAGTTGGTTATTCAGAATCACCAAGATTTTTTGGGGGGGAGGGTAGGACAGGCGGTTGGTGGGAACTAAACATTAACTCTACTTAATCTTTAATACTAAAATGAGATTGATTCTCCAAATTGTTTTATAAATCCTGTGTCCAGGATGACCAGTTACAGGGATGGGAGAATTTAGTTTTGCCTTTGACTAGAGTGACCAGCGTAGAGTTCAGGCCTCTGGTTGACTTGAGAATAGTCTCTGGTACGCCCTGTAAGAAGTAAAGTATGCTATGAACAAAAGTGTTGCTTCTTAAATAGTGAAGTACCTAGCCTAGAAACAGGTCACTGTGGAACTTAAAATATTTTTCAAGAACTTCAGCATCTATAATTACAGTGTAAATATGATTATTAGTTTTATGACATTCTGAATCCATTGTGTAATTTTATTGCAATATCGTAATAAGGTATAAAAGATAAAGTAGTATTTACTTTGACATAATGTGTGCCTGTAACTAGTAACTACTTGTATTTATGGTGGTAGTTTTATTTAGTAACTCTTGGGTTAATGTTTTCTTGCAAATGTCAGTTTTAATTTAAACATTCGGGTTGGTAAACTATTATTGTAAGCTGTTTAAGAGGTAAAATATATTCATTATAAAAAGTTTAGACATCGTGGCAACTTATGACAAAGTAGAAGTGCTTATAAATTTACCTCCA
>NW_004443966.1:9969819-9971702 GCF_000243295.1 Trichechus manatus latirostris | reverse complement strand
TGGTCAATGTATCTGTTGTTGTACCAGTACCAGGCTGTTTTGACTACTGTAGTTGGTATTTTGTTATTTTTTGAGGATAGATGTTTGATTTCTTTTTTCAAATAATTTATGTGATAATTTCATATGTGATCATTGTAAGAATTTGAACCATATGGAAAAGTTATGAAGAACAAAATAAAACCATACATATTATTTTCAAGAGGATAATCATCAACAGTTACATTTTCTTTCCAAGTTGTTCTATGATTTTGGAGATATATATATATATATATATATATATATTTTTATAAAATTGAGAGTGTTATCCCGTATCATCTGATAGTTATTTAATGGCTGTATCACATGTAAATTATTTAACTATATCTCTATTGTTAACTTCTAGGTTATTTTCAGATTTTTGTGGTTATAGATCCTGAGATGAACATCATCTTTTTATTATTGCCTTGTTGGTGGTGGTGGTGTGCCGTCGAGTCAGTTCCAACTCACAGTGACCCCATATGACAGAGTAGAACTGCTCATAGTGTTTCCTAGGCTGTAATCTTTAGGAGAGCAGATTGCCAGTTCTTCTCTCTTATGGAACCGCTGTGGGGGGTTCAAACCTCTGACCTTTCAGTTAGCAGCCAAGCACTTAACCGTTGTGCCTTAGGAAACTTACTTCCTTAGGGCTTAATAAATGAACATTATTGTTTATTTCTTAGAGTGCAGTAATGAGCGTTTTGCCAGATTGTCTAACAGAGAGGTTGTGGTGTGGCCCCTCAGCAAGACATAAGAATGTATTTCTCTGAACTTTGCCAGCATTGGCTGTCATGGTTTTGTTTCATCTTTGCTCATTTTACAGATGGAAGTTGTTACCTTATGTTTGTATTGCAGCTTTCATATATACATCATATGTATAATACAACACAGTGTTAGCCTTTGGATACCATAAACACTTGGTAACTAATGGTAAAGTAAAAAATAAAATTAAATTAAATTTGTATTAAAAAATTAGTATAATTTGAGCTACATCAATATTATATTAATTTCTGAAATGTTAGATGGCAATGAAAATTGCAAAGGACCTGCATTTTCTAGTTTGCGTTGTTATATATGTAAGACTTGGTAGAGTTGGCTGATTAGTCCACCCTGAGTTTTGGTTTGGTACAAATAGCACTCAGCCCCAAAGGCTGTTGGGTTATAGCTACTGAGAATCATCATCATCTGTGCCTGAAAAACATCTGTGGAAAAGAGGGTTTGATAAGCAGATTATGGTGGAATCAGAATCATAGATGCAATGGCTGAACTAATAAAGAGCAAACTGCTTTAGAGGCATTTATGTTTTACATGTTAATTATAGACCTTTCCTATTTATTTGTATGAGGAAGAAACCCAAAGAACTCCTAATTAGAAATGATTTTTTTATTAACTTGATTTATTGCCTATATTTGAACACATAAAACAGCATTTCTTTTTTTCTTTTCTTTAATGTTATTAAATGATTACAATTCTTAAGTTAAGAAAGACATGATTTGTTCTGATCTTCAAACTAGTCTGCTCTTTTCTGAAATCTGAGGTAATCTCTTTTATGAATTAAGGCTCTATGATTATTTTCAATATGCTAATCATGTCTTTTTTAAAATTTTTTTTATTGTGCTTTAGATGAAGGTTTACAGAACAACTAGTTTCTCATTAAACAGTCAGTACACATATTGTTTTATGACATTGGTTAACAGCCCTATGACATGTCAACACTCTCCCTTCTCGACCTTGGAGGACCCTGTTGTTTTTTTTTTTTTTGGTGAAAATATGCATAGCCAAAGATACACCATTTCAAAAATTTCTACATGTACATTTCAGTGACATCGATTACGTTCTTCCAGTTGTGCTGCTATTCTCATTATTCT
>NW_004443966.1:9963245-9969125 GCF_000243295.1 Trichechus manatus latirostris | reverse complement strand
GCTCACAGGCTTTTAAGACCCCAGACACTACTCACCAAGGTAGAATGTAGAACATTGTCTTTATAAACTGTGTTATGCCAACTGAGCTAGGTGTTCCCCGAGACCATGGTTCCCACAGCCCTCTGCCCGGCAGTTCAGTCCCTCAGGGAGATTGAATGTGTCTATGGAGCTTCCATGACCTTTCCTTGTACAAGTTGTGCTGGCTTCCCCAGTGTTGTGTACTGTCTTACCCTTCACCAAAGTTACTACTTATCTATTGTCTATTTAGTATTTCCCTCACCCCCACCCCTCCCATCCCTCGTAACCAACAAAGATTGTTACTGTTCGTGTGTAAACTTTTTCATGAGTTTTTACAGTAGAGGTCTCATACAATATTTGTCCTTTTGTGTAATCACGTGTCTTTTATCTTATGCTCCTGGATCTGCTATATTTCACTCAGTTATGAAATGAAGTGACTTCTTTATCCAACCATATTTTTGTACCCATAGGAGCTTTTATAGTTTCACTTCCCTAGAAACTTCATATTTGCACAGTTGAGAACTAAAGTGTAGGCTAGGAAGTCTTTGTCCTAAAAGTCTGAGCCCTAACACTCATTCATTCTACTCTAGGATAGACTTCTGAAGCTTCTATGAGCTTAGTCACCTGAACTTCATAACTTTACTAACAGGTTTGGTTATAGCCTGTGTCAAACTAAAGGAGACAGGTTACAAACCAGGGAGGAACATGCTGCTAGAAGTTGAACACACCAACAACAGCAGGAAGCAACTGTTAATGTAAAACATTTTACATAAAGGAAAGCAAAAAAGTATACTCTTAAAACTTAATAACCTGGGGCCATTTAGTGTAGTAGCATTTGTCCTGGTACACTTCACTGGGGCTTGAGGATATAATTTTTTATAGAACAACACAGTGGTTAATTCTCAGTCACCCAAAAAGGTTAAACTCACATAATTTTATGGGTTTGGCTACGTAACAGTCCATGTGTGAGAAAATGCTGTAAAATTTTTATCTCTTCCTTTCTAGTATTTATATATCTAATTTATTTTTGTTATTGTGTTGGCTAGGGCCATTGGTTAAATTATTTTTATAGTGATTTTGTTTAAATATACTTAGAGTACATCATAAACTTAGTTTTAGGGAGTAAAAGGACAAGATTCAATTTTCTAGCAGATTTGCCTGTTTAAGACATAGTTTCCTAGTGGTTGGACTAATGAAGCATTAATATACATAAAGATATTTACATCTGTGCACTGATACAGTTTGGTATATATACCTGCATTTTTTTTTTTTTTTTAATTATTTGGTTAAAGAAAATTGTGGTTGGTAGAGGCATGAGTAAATTAGAAGGTGGGACAAGGTAAAGGCTAATTAGAAAAGAGTAGAAAGGTAAGGGAGCTAATAGTGATAGTTGGGGAAGAGAAAACAAGATTAGTCCAAAGGTCAATATGCTAGTAATTTTATTCTTGGGATATTCATTAAAAGGAAGTTTTACTTTTTAAAGTTTAATTATGTCACGTTTTTCCTAGGCAGTTTGTAAATATCTAATATTGTCCTTTAGTCTTTAACAGTAAAAATTTTATGTAGCTGATGGTTAAAATGATTTGTGATTATTAACAAGTGATGTAGAAGGAAAAGGGACAAGTGAAAGCCAGTTATCTTTTGAGAAACAAAGTTTTTCCTTTTCTAGAATTATAAAGCATTGTTTTAGACATGGACTTTTATGCAGCCAGATGTATGAAATTATGTGAGTTTCACTACACTGTCTTGATAATTGAATTTGGCCCAGGCTCATGGGAATCCTGTGGGCGTGTTAGGTTTTTTCCCCCTCTTTATGTTTGATTTCTGAACAAGCTACTAGTTGGTTTTAATTAATGCTTCTCAAAGCAATGCTAAAATATGGTGGGTTTTCTTTTTGCTTCTTTGTAGTGGGCTAGCCAGTTGTTTCGTTTCCCATTGTGCCCTTTTTTGGCTTTAAAGAAGAAACACCCTTCTTACTCAGGGCTTTTAATATTTCAAAATGAAACTGATATGCATGTCTCTTGGTGTAATGGCAATGACGTCGAATACAGAGTTAACTACTTTTCCCCCTTTGAGGTGATGGGAGACTCTTTCCTCCTTTACTTCTCTGAAGCATTATCTCCTTAGTGTTCTCACTGGATTTTCAACTGAGGGGCTCTTTCCTAGTCAGGGACTGTCCATCTCAGGATTCTGGTAATCTAGATTGGCAGCTAAAAGCAGCTTGCAGACAATTTTTGTTTGTTTTACGCCTTTGGATTGTTTGCCTTTATTTACTGCTACTGCAGGTAGACCCAGAGGACTTAATAGATTCTTGTCAGTTCAGTATAGAGTCACAGGAAGAAAAGGAAAACCTTCTGGTTCTATCTGCAGTAGTAATAAATAAAGGTAAACTGGCAAACAAACTAAAGGAGTAAAATAAAGTTATTCTTCGGGATTCTTTGAATTTTATATGTAGGCACAAGAAGACTAGGAGAGAAAGAAACTCCTTGACCTTCTGTGACTATAAGGAGAGGCCCCTTTTCAGGTTATTTATGGCTGTCTTTTGTCTAAGTTTTCTTTACCTACGTACCTCCTCTTTTCCACACACTGCTTTGAAGTTCTCTACAGGAAGAACAGGGATGAGGAGAGAAAGCAGGGTTGCCCCACATCTCAGATCAGGGTCATTGTTTTCATGTAGTGTCATTTTTATTTTACCAATAAAGAAATTGAGGCATAGTCGAAATGGATTCTCTCTATTGCTTTGACCGTTTGAACTGTTCTACAAGTCAGTATGCTTCCCCTACTCTCGAGCTTGTGAAAGCGTTCTGACTTCCTTCTCTGTAGAAGATACACACTGAAATAGTAATCATTTACCTGTTCTTGATTTCAGCCCGATTCCTTTCATGGGCAGATCTGTGATATTGTAATAGAATTCCTTATGTCATTAATTTTGATTATAAAATATACTTGTAGCTGATTTCTAACAGCAATAAAGAGTGGGATTTGTGTGATAAGCCTTTCTATAGCTTATTGAAATATTGCAGCACGACAGACTTTACAGAGATTGTTTCTTAAGTTTGAGTTGCCCATAGAAATTTACCAACATCCTGAAACAACTACATGAGAGGATGGGTGATAGGAGAAAGTAGCATATTTCTCAGCCAAGAGTGGTAAAGGGAAGTTAGCCAGTTTAAACTGGTAGTGGTATTTATTTAGTTACATAAATAATGTAATGAAAATAATGAGAAATTAAAAATGAGAAGAAAATGAGAATTTTGCCACCTTAACACATAAATCATTTTTTATTTTCCATTCTTACTTGCACTTTCATTTGTTCATCACTATACCTAATTTTTATTATTTGCTAATAGTATCATAAATATGTTTTTATAGTCTGTAAAGCCATATTTTGAAAATTGGGGGTACAGGGAAAATTTAGGGATCTTAGGAATGGATGGCAAAGACTTGAGAACAATACTTATAGTTATTTGGTAAAGGAAACCCCTTAGAATTTTGAAGGGTGAAGGAAGAGAACAGTAAAGAAATGAAATGTACAGGGAAGATATAATTTCAGAACCATTGGTGTAACATAAAGGAGCCCTGGTGGCGCAGTGGTTAAAGTGCTTGGCTGCTAACTGAAAGGTCGGCAGTTCAAACCCGAGAGCTGCTCTGTGGGAGAAAGATGTGGCAGTCTGCTTCTGTAAAGATTACAGCCTTAGAAACTGCCCCTATGGGGCAGTTCCACTCTGTCTTACGGGGTCACTAAGAGTCTGAATCAACTCCGTGGTGTGGAATGACTGTTGCCTTGAGGGCATCTGCCAGTTCCTAATGGCTTGCAGTTTCAGATTTAAGAGGTAACGTGGAACTCAGGAGACAAAAAGTAGGATCATGCAATGTCTGGAGTCCCACAAGATACCTTTCTCCTAAAATCGGAGCCCGCTACCCTTTGCACAAGTGAGAGCCAGAGAAAAATCAGCCGAGGAGAGAGAAACAGTCACAAAACTTAACCTTTTAGCCTTGGCTATGGATAAAAGGAGAAGTTTGCCCTGAACATTTTTAATTACTAACATGCCTTCACAGAGGTTTGAGACCCCATTACGTGTGTGATTTGAAAAAAATCTCAAAGCTGAGACTTGTTTTAAGGGATTATAGCTTAGTATTGTGCCCAAGCATTTGACAGAAGTAAGTTTTTCAGAATTCTTTCTGGAGAACCATCCCCCTGAAGGCCTCAAAGAATTACCTAAGATAATATTCCAGAGAACATGAGCTTCCTGTGAAAAAAGTCACAAAGCACATGAGGAAATACCGCACTATGAGCAAAACAAAGCACCAACATCAGATCCACAAAGACTTAACAACAAACAACAGCTCGTTGCCATTGAGTCAATTCTGACTCACATAGCAACCTTATAGGACAGAGTTGAGCTGCCCTGTCGGGTTTCCAAGGAGCAGCTGGTGGATTTGAACTGCCAGCCTTTTGGTTAGCAGCCATAACTCACCATAGGTCTTAACCACTGCATCATCAGGGCTCTACAAAGACTTAAGGTAAGTTATTGTTATTATTGGATACTAAATATAAAATATGTATTTAATACATCTGAAGAAACAGATGGGGGAATTGAAAGTATGAGTAAGGAACAAATCTGCCCAAAATAATCAGGCAGATTCCAGAAATGAAAAAATATAATAATTGAAGTTGTAAATTCAAGGACAGGTCTAACAGCAAATTAGACAGCTTGAAGAGAGAATTAGTGAATTAGAAGCTAGATCTGAAGAAATAATTGAGTATGTTGTACATGGAGACAAAAAGATCAAAAATACCAATGTGAGGTTATGATATATGGAAGAAAGAATGAAAAGGTCTGATATACATCTGTGGTAAACAGAATAATGGCCCCCCCAAAGAGGTCCATGGAAACGCTGGTGGCGTAGTGGTTAAGAGCTATGTTTGCTAACCAAAAGGTCAGCAGTTCGAATTTACCAGGAGCTCCTTGGAAACTCTGTGGGGCAGTTCTCTGTCCTATAGGGTCACTGTGAGTCGGAATCAACTTGATGGCAATGGGTTTGGTTGTTTTTGGGGGTAAAGAGGTTTACATCGTAATTCCTGGAACCAATGGATATGCTACCTTACATGGTAAAAGGGAATGTGAAGATGTGAATAAATTAAAGATATTAAGATGAGATTATTGTGGATTATTCATGTGAGCCCAATGTAATCACAAGGATCCTTATAAGGGAAAGAGGAAGGCAGGAGAGTCAGAGAGACATTTGAAGATCCTATACTGTTAGCTTTGAAGATGGAATAAGGAGTTATGGAATGTGGGTGGTCTCAAGACACTGGAAAACAAAAGTAACAGGTTCTTCCCCAGAGCCTCCAGAAGGAACGCATCACTACTGACACTTGATTTTAGCCTACTGAGAACCATTTCAGACTTCTGACCTCTAGAACTGTACAATAATAAATTTCTGTTGTTTTAAGCCAAACCAGAATTCCACAGGTAGATGAGTGAGAGAAGGGTAAGAGGCAGGCTGATTAGCTTTAAAATTTAAATGTTCATTAAAGAAAATTTAAACAAAAAATTTTTTTATTGTGCTTTAGGTAAGGTTTACAGAACAAATAGTTTCTCGTTAATCAGTTAGTACACAAATTGTTTTATGACATTGGTTAACAACTCCATGACATGTCAACACTCTCCCTTCTCAACCTTGAATTCCCTATTACCAGCTTTCCTGTCCCCTCCTGCCTTCTAGTCCTTGTCCCTGGGCTGTTGTGCCCCATTAGTCTCGTTTTGTTTTATGGGGCTGTCTAATCTTTGGCTGAAGGGTGAACCTCGGGAGTGACTTCATTACTGAGCTAAAAGGGTGTCCTGGGGCCATACTCCT
>NW_004443966.1:9961173-9962856 GCF_000243295.1 Trichechus manatus latirostris | reverse complement strand
ATTTGTCCTTTTGTGATTGACTTATTTCACTCAGCATAATGTCCTCCAGTTTCATCCATGTTACGAGATGCTTTGCAGATTCATCATCGTTCTTTATCGTTGCATAATACTACATTGTGTGTATGTACCATAGTTTGTTTATCCATTCATGTGTTGATGGGCATCTAGGTTGTTTCCATCTTTTTCCTATTGTGAACAATGCTGCAGTTAACATGAGTGTGCATATGTCTGTTCGTGTGACGGCTCTTATTTCTCTAGGCTATATTCCTAGGAGTGGGATTGCTGCATCATATGGTATTTCTATTTCTAGCTTTCTAAGGAACGCCATATTGTTTTCCAAAATGATTGTATCATTATGCATTCCCACCAGCAGTGCATAAGAGTTACAATCTCCCTGAATCCTCTCCAACATTTGTTATTTCAAGTTTTTTTGATTTGTGCCAGTAATGCCTGGGTGAGATGGTAGCTCACTGTGAGTTTTATTTGCATTTCTCTAATGGCTAGTGATCGTGAGCATTTCCTCATGTGTCTGTTGGCCACTTGGATGTCTTCTTTGAGGAAGTGTCTGTTCATTTACTTTGCCTATTTTTTAATTGAATTATTTGTCTTTTTATTGTAGCGGTGTAGGATTTTCTTGTAGATTTTAGATATTAGACCTTTGACTAGTAATGTCCAAAATTTTTTCCCCAGTCCGTAGGTTCTCTTTTCATTCTTTTGGTGAAGTTTTTTGATGAGCATAAGTGTTTAATTTTTAGAAGATCTCAGTTATCTAGCTTGTCTTCTGGGGTTTTTGTGTTGTTGGTTATGGTGTGTATCTTGTTAATGCCATGTATTAGGGCCTCTAGTGTTGATCCTATTTTTTCGTATATGAACTTTATAGTTTTTGGCTTTATATTTAGGTCTTTGGTACATTTTGAATTAGTTTTTGTATATGGTGTGAGGTATGGGTCCTGTTTCACATTTTTTGCAGATGGACATTCAGTTTTGCCAGCACCGTTTGTTAAAAAAACTACCTTTTCCCCATTTGATGGACTTTGGGCCCTTGTCGAAGATCAGGTGACTGTAGGTGGATGGATTTACATCTGGGTTCTCAATTCTGTTCTATTGGTCAATGTATCTGTCGTTGTACCAGTACCAGGCTGTTTTGAGTACCTTAGCTGTATAGTAAGTTCTGAGGTCAGGTAGCGCAAGTCCTCCTATTTTATTCTTCTTCTTCAGTAGTGCTTTACTTATCTGGGGCCTCTTCCCTTTCCATATAAAGTTGATGATTAGTTTTTCCATCTCTTTAAAGAATGTTGTTGGTATTTAGATTGGGATTCAATTGTATTTGTAAATTGCTTTGGGTAGAATTGTCATTTTCACAGTGTTGAGTCTACCTATCCATGATCATGGTATGTTTTTCCACTTACGTAGATCTCTTTTTGTTTCTTGCAGTAGTGTTTTGTAATTTTCTTTGTATAAGTCTTTTACATCCCTGGTTAGATTTATTCCTAAGTATTTTCTTTTTTTAGAGGGCTATTATAAACGGTGTTGTTTTGCTAATTTCCTTTTCATCATTCTCTTTATTGGTGTATAGGAATCCAACTGATTTTTGTATGTTTATCTTGTATCCTGCTTCTCTGCTGAATCTTTCTATTAGTTCCAGTAGTTTTCTCGTGGAATCTTTTGGGTTTTCTATGTATA
>NW_004443966.1:9952696-9961029 GCF_000243295.1 Trichechus manatus latirostris | reverse complement strand
GGTGTCTTTGCTGGTTTTGGTATCAGGATTATGCTGGCTTCATAGAATGAATTTGGAAATGTCTCTTCCTTTTCTAAGTTCTGAAATAGTTTGAGTAGTACTGGTGTAATCTCTTCTCTGATTGTTTGGTAGAATTCTCCAGTGAAGCCATCTGGGCCAGGGCTTTTTTTGTTGTTGTTGTTGGGAGTTTTTTTAATTACCTTTTCAATCTCTTCTCTTGTTATGGGTCTCTTCAGATTTTCAACATCATTTTGTGTTAGTTTGTGTAGGTACTGTGTTTCTAGAAATTTGTCCATTTCCTGTAGGTTTTCAAATTTGTTGGAGTATAGTTTTTCATAATACTCTGTTATGATCCTTTTTATTTCAGTTGGGTCTGTTGTAATGTCCCCCATTTCATTTCTTATTTGGGGTATTTGTGTCCTCTTCTGTTTTTCTTTTTGTCAGTTTGGCCAGTGGTTTGTTGATTTTGCTGATCCTTTCAAAGAACCAACTTTTGGTTTTGTTGATTTTTTCTATTGTTTTTCTGTTGTCTGTTTCATTTGTTTCTGCTCTGATCTTTATTATTTCCTTTCTTCTGGTGGCTGTGGGCTTCTTTTGATGTTCTGTTTGAGTTGTGTAGCTAATGTTTTGATTTTGTCCTTTTTTTCTTTTTTGATGTGTGCATCTGTTGCTACAAATTGACCTCTGAGCTTTTGCTGTGTCCCAAAAGTTTTGGTATGATATGTTTTCATTCTCATTTGATTCTTGGAATTTTTTTATTCCATCTTTGATTTCTTCTATTACCCAGTGGTTTTTAAGCAGGGTGTTATTCAGTTTCCATGTAATTGATTTTTTTTCCTTGCTCCCCCTGTTGTTAATTTCTACTTTGATGGCATGTGATCAGAGAAGATACTTTCTATTATCTCAGTGTTTTGGATTTTGTTGAGGGTCGCTTTGTGGCCTAAAATGTGATCTATTCTGGAGAGCGTTCCATGTGCATTGGAAAAGAATGTGTACTTTGCAGCTGTTGGGTGGAGTGTTCTATATATATGAGTTCAAGTTGGCTGATTGTGCCCTTTGGTTCTTCTGTATCTTTGTTGAGTTTCTTTCTGGATGTTCTGTCCTTTCCCGAGAGTGGTGTGTTGAAGTTGCCTATTATTGTGGAACTGTCAGTTTCTCTCTTCAGTGCTGTTAGAGATTGTTTTATGTATTTTGGAGCCCTGTCATTGGGTGCACAGATATTTATTATGGTTATGTCTTCATGATGGATTGTCCCTTTAATCATTATATAATGCCCTTCTTTGTCTTTTTTGGTGGATTTTGTTTTAAAGTCTATTTTATCTGAGATTAGTATGGCCACCTCTGCTCTTTTTTGGTAGCTGTTTGCTTGATAAATTTTTTTCCATTCTTTGATTTTTAATCAATTTATATCTTTGTTTCTAAGGTGTGTCTCTTGTAGACAGTGTATTGATAGATCCTGGTTTTTTAAATCCATTCTGTCACTGTCTCGTTATGGGTGCATTTAAGCCATTTACGTTCAGTGTAATTATTCATAGATGTGAGTTTATTGCTGTCAGTTTTGCAGTGCTTTTTTTTTGTGGTGCTGACGTTTTCTTTGTTCCTTTTACTCTCCTGTGCTGAATTCCTTTTGTTTGTGGATTTTTTTTCATTTCTTTTGTTTTTACAGAGTTTATGTTTTTCTTCCTTATTTTTATGAGTAGGTTTGTTAACTTTCTTTGTGGTTACCTTGAAATTTACCCTTACCTTCCTAGGTTTGAACCAGTCTATGTTACTTGGTATAACCTTGCCTTCCTCTCCATTAGAAAGTTCTGCACCTACACTGTTTATTCCCTCTTTTATTGTTCTGACGTTGTTGTCATTTACAGATTAACCTCTCTGGTTCCCTGTTGTGTAAATCTTTCAGTTTTGAGTAGTGATTTGATGCTTAGGGTTCCGGGATTGATGTTTATCTGTGTTTTACTTAGTTTTTTGGGTCTTTGCTGTGGAGGGTCGGCATGGTGCTTCTGTCTATAGTGCCATGTTGGCTCTGCCTCCTCATCATTGTACTTTGGAAACAGACAATTTGTATTCTAGATTTCATATGTTCTCAGATAAAGAGGAATTTTGCCCTAGGATTGAATATGCCTAATGTCTCACCCATATTTGATTTAGATTATTCAGAAGATGACATTTTGAACTTGAAGTTGATTTAAGACTTCTGGGATGATATGATGGGGTGAATGTGTTTTGCATGTGGCAAGGACATTAATTTTGGGGGTCCTAAAGAGTGGAATGTTAGGGGTTGAATTGTGTTGCCTTAAAATATGTGTTGTTAATCCTAGCCTCTGTGTCTGTGGTTATTATCCCATTTGGGAATGGGTTGCCTTTGTTATGTTAATGTGGCAGAGTTAGTGTAGAGTGTGTCTTGAGTTGATCTCTTTTGAGATGTAAAAGAGATTAAAGGAGCAATCCAGAGAAGCATGGGTGGGGGAGGAGAGATTCCAAGGCATATGAAGATTGCCCAGGAGCAGAAACTGAAGAGACAAGGACCGTCCTCCAGAGCCGACAGAAAGTCTTTGCCTGTAGTCGGCACTGTGAATTCAGACTTCTAGCCTACTAAACTGTGAGAAAATAAATTTGTGTTTGTTAAAGCCACCCACTTACGGTATTTCTTTTATAGCAGCACTAGATAACTAAGACAATATGTATGGGTTAGATACTCCAGTTAAAAGACAAATATCGTCAGACTGTAAAAACTCAAGCTAACTATATGCAGTTTTTAAGAGATTAAACCATTAGGACAGCATCAAGCTGAACTTTAAAGAACGAAAAATTATATACTTGGCAAAATATTAACCAAAAGAAATTTATGTAATTACATTATATCATAATAAAATACTTTAAGTAAAGAGTATTACTAGAAATAGTGTTAATGTTTCAGGTGGAAATTGCTTTTTGCTGCTAGATAGAGATGGAAGTAACAGTGGCTTAAACAAGACAGTTTTCTCCCCACCTAAGAGAATCTGGAGATTGGCAGTCTAGGGCTAATTATGGAGGTTTTGTTTTGTCCGCAAGGTCTTAGGATACTTCTCTGTTTCTGTACCACTATCCCTAATGTGTGGCTTACTTTATGGTCCAGGATGGCTGTTTGGAGCACCAGCCCTCATGGAATGCAGGCAGGAGGAAGGACAAATGGGAGGAAAAACGGCACACGCAAGCTGTCAGGCCATCTCTTAAAGTGGTTTCATGGAAGTTCCACTTAGCAACTTCTTTGGCCTCTCACTGTAGTAAAGCTAGAAAATATATTTTAGGGGAGTACATTACTGCCCAGAATAAAATTCGAGTTTCCTTACTGAGGAAAGAAGAGAGAATGAATATTGGGGAAGCCACACGTAGTAGTCTCTGCCACATCGTGTAATAATAAAAGGTTCAGTTTACCAAGAAGATAATTAGAATTCTAAAGTACTTATGCCAAATAACAGGTTCAAAATACATAGAGACAAAATATCAACTACAAGGAGAAATTTAGAAATCCATCATAACAGGAGCTTTTAACACAAAAACAAAGTTTAGAAGGAATCCAGAAGACGTGAACAACACAGTGAACAAGCTTAAGCTGCTCGATAAATGTAGAACATTGTACTTAATTTGAAGAATCAGTATCACACAGTTGCTACTATATGTAGTACTTTGTGGAATCTGAAATTTCTGATAATGCAGCAGCTAATTTGTTGTTCTTAGCTGCGGTTGCATTGCCCCTGACTCATGATGAGCTCATGATACCGTTGTGGTCCATAGGGTTTTCATTAGCTGATTTTTTGGAAGTAGATTGCCAGGTCTTTCTTCTTAGTCTGTCTTAGTCCAAAAGCTCGGCTATAATGTTCAGCATCATAACAACATGCAAGCCTCCACTGACAGATGAGTGGTGGCTGCGCTTAAGGTGCACTGGCTAGGAATTGAACCTGGGTCTCTGGCATGAAAGGTGGATTTGGGGTGGGGCCCCCATATTTTTATTTTTAACGAATTTCTGGGTGATGCTGATGCTACTGGCCTCGGAACCATGCTTTGAGAACCACTGTTCTAGAGGCTACATTCTCTTGACTGTGTGCCTTTGCACCTGCTGTTTCTTTTTCCTGCAGCTCCTTTTCTCTCTCTTCTTACACTTAACCTTTTTTCAGAATCCCCCAGTTTAAATCTCCCCCTCTTCTTGGAAGTTATTTTTTTCTTGGAAGTATTTTTTAACCTCCAAATTGTTAGGTGTTCCTTGTCTGTGCTTCCTTATGCTCCCGTATACCTCTTGCACATCTGTAAGAACCCTAATAATACTCTTTTAAAACCATTAAAAGCACTCAACAACAACAAAAATATATATCTATTACATATATATATAACTATAAAAACAACAACAACATTAAAAGCAATGTTTTGTTTGTTTTTGTATCCCCAGGGTCTTAGTGCATGGTAGATAGAACACACTCAGTATATGCTTTGTAATGAATAAAGGGGCTTTGCCATCCATATTTTATTGATTCTGTTAGTGTAGGAAGAAGTGATTATGGAAATTTATCTGAGATGTTACGTAAGACAGTATTAAGGCTTTTTCTACATTGTATATTCAGAAGTATATGGTGGAAATACACTTTGGGAAGGTCCCTTGAGCTTGGAAAGGTTCCTTTTGTCTTCTTACCATTTATGTCACTGGCTGGAACATAAGGGTGTAAGCGTGAAGATGTTGAAATGAGAAGTGACTGATGTAATGGTTTTAATGAGGATAAAGTAAGGTCTCGGACAGGGTTCATTCTTAGGTCATTCTATCAGTTAGAACTCAGAGTAGACTCAGTAGAGTACATGTGTGTATCATTAAGGGATTTGTTACAGGGATTTGACTACGTAGTTGTGGGAGCTAGTTAAGCAGTATAAAGCTATTGTCTTAGAGTCTGTTGCTAGTGGTTGGAGTTCACAATGCAGGCAGCTGGAAACAGAAGATGGATATAAAATGGAAGAGAGCAAGGACAGTCTGGAAGCCAGGAGCAAGAGCTAGAACCCACGAGCAAGAGCTAGAAACCACAAAGATGGATTGAATGCTTGTAGTTGTCATTTGCTTCAAGCTTGCTGATGTGGGTGTCCTACAGAAGAAGCTGAGCATCCTTATTCATGGAGCTAAACACATACCTGGCCCAGGAGAGGGAAAAGCTAAAGGTGGATCCTAGCGAAGGTGAAGTTGTAGTCCTGAGCTACTGCCACACACCAACAAAGTGACCAAGCAGATGAGCAACAACATGTGTGAGCTATAAAATCACCTCGTCCAATCTTCTGAGCATAAAAAACAAAATGTCTGCTGCTTCATGTCCACCCTCCAGATCTTGCATGAAAATGTCTTTTGTGGCCCACCCTGACCAGAAACATAGCGAAGGGAGTTCTGGGAAATGTCTTCTATCCTAGCTAAGTTGACACAGCGCCATCACACACATTTAGGAATATATACATATAGTAAGTCAAACTTTCAGTACTTTTCTATAGTAGTGATTTTCCAGGTTCAGTACAAAGTAATCTTGGGAACCTTGTTAAAATGCAGATTCCTGAACTTTGCACTGAGATTCTGATGAAGAGGGTCAGGAATTAGGGGCCAGAAATCTTTGTTTTCATAAAGAATACCAAATACATGGGATTGTCTGACCACACTTAGAGAAACACTGATAGCAAGTATTATATTACAATAATGGTTCTCAATCCTCGCTGCATATTTTAAAATATCAGTACCCTATCCATCCTATACTATTAAATTGGGATATTATGAGAGGTGTGTCTCCTAATTTCGTGTAGTTTTATGTTTTACTTGTGATTTTTCTGTGTAACTACAACTCAACCAATGTCTTATAGCAATAAGGAGTTCAAAGAAAATATTCAAGTAAAAAAGATGGGGACCCAGTAAGTAGCTTTGAGATTGGCTCATATTTGTTCTGCACAGTGATGGGTGATGAATTAGTGAAGATTGTATTTAATCAAAGTATGTTCTCTGCCATAGTCACACTAGACTCTAGACACGTAATACTAGTTGTTCCAGCAATTCATGGAGAATAGAGTTTTTGGTTTCACTATATTGTCATTTAATTCCTGTCAGTGGTGTCTGTGTGAATTAACAAAAATAGAAGTAACAGAAGTACAGTCGGCAGTCTCACTGAGAGAAACTTTGTTCTGTTCCATCCTCTTCATTTCAAACTAGGAAATGAATTTTTCTGAAACAAACTGATCATCTGCTATTGATATTTTAGCCTCTCTTTGGCTTCAAGTATTAGCCCATAGGCTTAATCATAATTAACAGGTCTGATTTTAATAGCAAAGTAAGTGCAAAGTGGAGATTAAGATTGACCTGTTAGACAATTTATAGATTCACACTTATAATTTAATTTCAGATACTTGTGAGTAAAACCTATATAAAGTATTCAGTGTTATGGGGAATTTCTTAAAAGTAGTTGTATATACGCTACAGTTGTTTAAAAAAAAAGAAATGAAATATACTGACAGGAAAGAAGGCCAAGATATATTAAGTTAAAAAAAAAGGCAAGCTCTAAAACTATGTGTAGTATAGTCCCATTTCTGTATTTTAATCTATATTTTCATCCTGAAAAAATTTTAAATGTATCTATTAAGATATAGGTACAATGCTTAATGGTCAGAATTTTTTTTTAATAGAAATACATTTTTAAGCCAAAGATTGAGTAGCAATGTGCTTTAGGATTTTTTCTTAATACTTTATGCATAAAAACAAAATGTGATTTACTTTTCTGCTAATGTGAGACATGTCAAAGTGAAAGGTATAGTCAGTTTTTTCAATATTTATTTATTAGCCATTCTGAAATTCTTTCATCAACTTAAGCCTGAAAAGAAAATATATTTTTCGCCTCATCTTTTATCTGATATCTTCTGTACTGCTGAAAATATTTATGACTATCTAGGTACAGTATTAATGAGGAAAAGGTAGTGGTTTCCATCACAGTTGAACAAATTGTTATTTTCTGTTCCAAGTACAGAGTGCAGCCCGTGTCCCAGCCAGCCACTGTATGCTGCATGACACTGGCCATGAGGGGGACTACACAAATCTTTCTGAAATACTGGATCAAAATAACTCTTAGTTTACTTTGAAAGTAGTTTTTGTAAAGGAAGGACTGCAAATTATTAGCTCTTGCCCCCAAAAAGCATAGAGGAAGATGAGGCACCATTTATGGGAGAAATAACAGAAAAACCAAACCAGTTGCCGTTTTTTGATTCTGACTCATGGTGACTCCATGAGTGGCAGAGTAGAACCGCGTTCCATAGGATTTTTAAGGCTGTGACCTTTTGGAAGCAGATTACCAGGCTTTTCTTCCGAGGTGCCTCTGGGTGGACTCAAACAGTAAACTTTTTCAGTTAGTTGAGTGCTTAACAATTTGTGCCACCCTGGGACTCCTGTGTAAATAATAATTGTTAATAATCGTGCCTTTTTAAAATTTTACATGTAACAAGAAGTTCTAAGATACTATTACTATGACTTACAAATATTGTTCTTGATTTAATACGGTAGTGATTAACTTCATCACTTAACTAATCATCCAGTAGTCAGAAAGTTGTGTTTTCGTAGACTCTTACACATCTTTTGAAGCAGCGTAGATCACAGATTCTTATTTTTTATTATTGTACTTTAGATGAAGGTTTACAGAGCAAACTAGTTTCTCATTAAACAGCTAATACACATTGTTTTGTGACATTGGTTGTCAACCCCATGACATCTCAGCACTCACCCCTTCTTGACCTTGGGACAGCTTTCCTGTTCCTTACTGCCTTCTCATCCTTGCCCCTGGGATTGTGTGCCCATTTAGTATCGTTTTGTTTTATGAGCCTGTCTAATCTTTGGCTGAAGGGTGAACCTCAGGAATTACTTCATTACTGAGCTGTAAGGGTGTCCGGGGGCCATACTCTCAGGGTTTCTCCAGTCTCTGTCAGACCCATAAGTCTGGTCAGCACAACTTGACCAAGGCAAGGTCATGGAACCTCTGTAGACATATCCAAACCGAATTACTGGGCTGAGGGCTGGGGACCATGGTCTTGGGGAACATCTAGCCCAATTGGCATAATATAGTTTATAAAGAAAATGTTCTATATCCTACTTTGGTGAGTAGTGTCTGGAGTCATAAAAGCTGTGGACGACCATCTAAGATACTCCACTGGTCCAGTCTCATCTGGAGCAAGGGAGAATAAACGAAACCAAAAACACAAGGGAAAGATTAGTCCAGAGGACCCATGGAACACAACTACCACAGTGTCTGCCAGACTGACTCCAACACAACTAGATAGTGCTCCTCTACCACCACCGACTG
>NW_004443966.1:9919142-9951067 GCF_000243295.1 Trichechus manatus latirostris | reverse complement strand
TAATGATCATGAGCATTTCTTCATGTGTCTGTTAGCCACCTGAATATCTTCTTTGGCAGAGTGCCTGTTCATATCCTTTGCCCATTTTTTAATCGGGTTATTTGTCTTTTTGTTGTTGAGGTTTTGCAGTATCTTGTAGATTTTAGAGATTAGATACTGATCGGATTTGTTGTAGCCAAAATTTTTTTCCCAGTCTGCAGGTTGTCTTTTGACTCTTTTGGTGAAGTCTTTTGATGAGCATTAAGTGTTTGATTTTTAGGAGCTCCCAGTTATCTAGTTTCTTGTCTGGTGTTTGTACACTGTTACTTAGACACCCTTGTAACTCAGTACAGAAGTCACTCCTGAAGTTCACCCTTCAGGCAGAGATTAGACAGGCCCATAAAACAAAATGAGACTAAATGGGCATACCAGCCCAGAGGCAAGGACGAGAAGGCAGGAGGGGACAGGAAAGTTGTCATGGGGAATCCAAGATTGAGAAGCGGAGAGTGTCGACATGTCACGGGGTTGGCAACCAATGTCTCAAAACAATATGTGTATTAATTGTTCAGTGAGAAACTAATTTGCTCTGTAAATCTTCATCTAAAGCACAATAAAAAAAATTTTTTTCCAAAAAAAAGAAAAATCTCCTGAAGTCTTCTTAAAACCGAACTGTAGTTTAGCTTCACTAGTAAAAACTGTTCCTTGAGCGTTATGCTCTTTAAAGAAGTATCTATATGGGATCAAATTGATAGCAAGAACTCTCAAAAGATTACATAGGAGCCTTAGGGGGCAGTGAATTTATGTTAATAGGGGAGGAACAACTGAGAAAAGGAGGGTGAGAATGGTTACACAACTAGAAGAATGTAATCTGTATCACTGAATTGTACGTGTAGCAACCGTTGAATTGGTGTATGCATTGCTGTGTGTATTTTCGACAACAACAACAACAAAATAGATAAGATTATATTTTAAAAAAATAAGAAGAAATGGAATCTTTGCCTTTAGGAGATATATAGTATATTGGGAGAACTAGTATTGTAAGGAGCCCTGGTGTCGTCGCAGTGGTTAACTGCTCGGCTGCTAACTGAAGGTTGGCAGTTCCAACTCACCTAGCTACTCAGCTCCTGTAAAGATTACAGCCTAGAAAACCCTATGGGGCAACAATCAACTATCAAATGGGCTACATCTGCTCAAAAGCAAAGAGGAGACTGGGGGAATGGAAACAAGCCAGAGTAGAGATGAGGAGAGTGCTGACACATGGTGGGGATGGCAACCAATGTCATGGAACAATTTGTGTATGAATTTTTGAACAGGAAACTGATTTGCTATGTAAACTTTTACCTAAAACACGATAAAATGTTTTAAAAAAAAACCCACAAAACCCTATGGGGCAGGTCTACTCTCACATGGGATCACTGTGAGCTGAAAATCAACTCGACAGCACCTAATAACAATTGTATATGGTAATTCTTTTTGTTCAAGATTATTTAAAAATATATTACTGATATTCTTGATGTTGTAGGGAATAGAATAGACTCTTTCTATGATGATAGGACCTGTGAATATTATGTTCTTTTTATTTTGAACAAGAATTCTGAACATATTCAGTGACATAAATAAGTATTGATTTGAATGAAGGTTGCATTTATATAGACTCCAGTAGCCTTCCTGGACTTAAAGCAAATAAGAAAGAAGGAAGAAAAGAAAGGTAGTGTAGAGTGTGGGTTGTGGGTTTTGTATATATTGTGGTTTTGTTGTTTTATAATTTTCTTGTACAGGTAGTCCTTGGATTATGAATGAGTTCTCTTCCTAAGCCTGTCTTTAAGTTGAATTTGTACGTAAGTTGGAACAGTTAGGTTCGTATCTAATGTTGGTTAGTCAGATGTTTGTCTTAGTATATAGTATACCTTTCTATGCACAAAAAAATTAAAGAACCACTTCCAAATACACTAAAACATCTTTAACATAATACAGTAATAATAATAATAATAATGTTTTGATGCGCATCACAGAGTAGCACCCATTTGTTATTACAAACCATTGTATGTACCTCGAATTTTTAATATAATAGACTTTATGGGGGCTGGTTTGTAACTACAGGTTGTAAGTCAGACATTCGTAACCTGGGCACTGCCTGTGTTTAGAATGAGTAGTGAGATGGTGGATGTTGTATTTGTTGTGTGCCGTTGAGTCAACTCCAACTCATTGGGTCAATTCCAACTCAGGCGATCCTGTATGACAGAGTGGAACTGACCCATAAGGTTTCCTAAGCTGTAATCTTTACATGAGCAGATCACCAGGTCTTTTCTGTCACAGAGCCACTGGTGTGTTCGAACCAGCAACCTTTTGGTTAGCAGCCAAGCACTTAACCATTGCACCGCTAGGGAATTGAGAGTATACTTGTTAAGTAAATTCTAGTTAATTGAAAACAATCAATTCAATTCGACATTTATTTATTGTACTCTGTTTTGGGCATAGCAGTTGACACTGCAGGTATGGAGACAGCAGTGATCAACAAAAGAGGTTGAAGTTCTAACTTTTCCCGTCAACATCAGAGGGACTTTTTACTACTAAACTTGTGTGATAGGGTGTTTTAATTTCATGAGCAGTTGCTTATTAAAGCTTCAAAATTCAAATTGTCAGTCATAAAGTAAATATTTATGGAGGAAACATGCTGGCTCTTTGGGTTGGGAGGTAGGTAGGGATGAGGCAGTTAATGGAGACAAACAAGGTTGTAGTTACTTGGGACTTTGACCAAGGCTGCCTACTGGTGTTCTGCAGCCAGTTATGCTGACTGTGCCTCTGTTACCAATTGTGGTTATCAAAGCCCTTATTTAAAAATTAAAAAAAAAAAAATTGTAAGAAAAATGAAGATTAAGGATCCTTGTGGTTCTTTATTGTCGGTGAGAGGTGTTTGTGGCTGTTCAGTGCTGGCTTCATCATGATATGATGCTCAGTGAAAGTTATTTTCTTTTTAACATAGGTTGGCTTGAAAAAAATTTTTTTGTGACATAGAGAAAGAAAATCCTTTTACCAGCATTTTGCCCATAAGCTGTGTTGGGTTGCCCATAGAGGATGTATTCTGAAACAGCAGGTGGAAGAATTTGATACAAATTTTTGTTTTGTTTATAGATTTATCTTAAGCAACATTTGTAATATTAGCCAATAATCTGTATTAGTATCTCTGGAAATACCAGTAGGGAGACCAGAGATGCAAATAATATTGAGATCTCTAGGCTTATCCTAAATTAGAGAAAACCAGAGCATTCTAGGAGTGAGGTTTTTTTCCTTCTTTCATCAACTTAAGCCTGAAAAGAGAGGAATTGTAACTATTGTCATCTATTACAGTAGGTAAAAGATTTCAGTAGTTCAAGCTTTGTTGGTTTTATTGCTTTAGTTTTAAATTAAAAGCACCTCTTTCAAGCTCCCTGGCTGAGATGCTCTTATAGAAAATAGTACTCTTTTGTTTTTACTTCTAGGATTTACGAGTTAGAATTTCTTTATTCCCCTCCTCCCAGGTAATTTTAGCCCATGTTGAAAGCTGAATCTGTAATCTCTGAAAGTAAAGATGAATTTCCTAGCCCTACAGTAGCTATTATACTAAAATTTAAAAGCTCTGTAATTAACATGAATTGGTTGATCAGAAGAACTAGTTTTATTGTTTATAAGTTTAATATATAAGTTGATAATTTTAACAGAATTAAAAAATATATAAAAGCAAAATCTTTGTTTTCATGGTCATATTAAAAATATTTGCTTTTTGCAATCTGTATCTTAAAACACAGGAAAACTCTGTTTGAACGCCTGCCTCTTGGTCTCTGTATAGGTTCTGCATGAGCACAATTAAGTGTTCTGGAATTCCCATTTGCATTGTTATCCGTAATTTGTTATTATCCATACAGTTGAATATCCTTGCATAGTCAATAAAACACAGGTTGTAAGTATCAAAAAAAAAAAACAGTAAAAATAACTGAAAACTGAGATGCATCTGTTCTCATTCATGTTGAATGAGGTGAGGTGTGATGTGACATGATGAGACATGACACGATGTGTATAAGAGCTTTGGAATCACCAAGTCTGAGTTTGAATTCTCTCTACCGTTTGTTAGCTGAATAACCCAAAACCAAATGCAACTTGTTGCTGTCAAGTCAATTCCAACTCTTAGCGACCCTGTAGGACAGAGTAGAACTGCCCCATAGGGTTTCCAGGGAGTGGCTGGTGGATTTGAACTGCCGACCTTTTGGTTAGCAGCCAATCTCTTAACCACTGCACAAATGACTTAACGTATCTAAGCCTTGTTTGTCCTATTGGTAAAGTGAGAATAATAATACATATCCTATAGGATAGTTTTAAACTACATAACACATGTGAAGTGTCTTGTATAGTATAGTACCTGGTATACAGTAGGCACTCAAAAAGTGGTTGCTATTATTACTGTAAAGGTTCAGAGATGCGAATTAAAACCTAGTTAAGGTTATGACAGTTAAAGGTATGTATAATTAATTGTGGTTTCAAAACTTTTATTTAAAGTGGTTATGAATCTCGTTCTCTCCAATTTTAATTAATTTGTCACAGAAATAGATCATCCTTTATGATTTTAGGACTATAGAGTTTTTCTTGGTGTGAGGAAACTCATTATGATGTGAAAATAATGCAGTACTAACAGCTGTCAGGATATATGCATTGTGTTAAGGCTCGAGCTCCCCACATCTACCAACTCCAATTGATGGGATTCAAAGGTACGTTTACTGTAAATAATGAGAGATGAAGGTTGAAGCTGAACATATACACTTGTAGAATTCAAACAGAAGCCTGCTATGCTGTTTCTGACTGGGATAACATAACTATAGCCATATCCCAGTGAGACTGGGATAACGTAACTATAGCCATATCCCAGTGACAGTAAAGTATCATTGAAGACCACTTGGATTCATGTTGTCCCATGAAATAAATGCTTTTGTTTTATTACTACTTGGCTGTAGAAGATGATTATAGGAAAACCAGTGTCCACCGTTCCAAATGTCACAAAAATTGAAAGGACCAAGAGAGTCCTATATTATATCATTAAAAATTCTCATTGGTTTAGATGCTTTTATATATTCAAAAGCTACCGTACCTAACACACATTATAGACCATTGGGCAATATAATGAATTTTACCTTACATATTAATTCACCAGCATCCTATTGACAAAACTTAAATATACATGAAAATGTACTATTTCCTAAAATAATACATTTTCTTGTGATAATCTGCATTTATTGCACAGTGAAGAGTAAATCTTAAAGAAGAAACACTGAAGAAATTGAATGCGGTTACTTAATTTATAATCTTAAACTACAAGATTATGCTGTTTTAGGGTGACCATTTGTTTCTCTTCCTATAGGTCTCGATTATCAGTATAAACCAGTTGCCGTCGAGTCAATTCTGACTCAATGCGACCCGTGTATGTCAGAGAACTGTTCTTGATAGCGTTTTCAGTGGCTGATTTTTTGGAAATAGATCACCACACCTTTCTTCTGAGGTGCCTCTGGGTGCACTTGAACCTCCAACCTTTGGGTTAGCAGCCAAGGGCCTTAACTCTTTGCACCACCCAGGGACTCTAGTAATCAGTATAATGTTTGTAAAAGCACAGTGGTATAGGTCATATGCTCTTGAGCCACACTGCCTGAATAACCTGTCTCTGCTGCTTCCTAGTTTTGTGATCTTAGGCATCTGACTTGCTTTCCTCATCTGTGTAACGACAATGATAGTAAAAATATTACTATTTCAAAGGGTTATGGGGGATTTAATGAATTATTATATTTAAAGCATTTGAAGAGTACCTGGCATATAGGGCCCAATAAATTTTAGATGTTATAGTTGTCATGTTACACAGTATAAGAGATGACTTACCAAAGTGAACTTTTTATTTAAAAAATGAACTACTTTGAGTTTTTCATTATGTATTGTGAAGTGTATGCAGAGAATTAACGTGATTTGCTGAGTAAAAAAGTGGCTTTGCATTAAGAATGCTAGAAGGACTTTATTCCTTTTGCTTTTCTGTGTAAGCTATAAAGTGAGAGGATAAGCAGATAATGGCCCTTTGAAGGAAGTGGGGGAGTAAATATAACTTTAAACGTTCTAATCAAAGGGTGAGATTGCTTATATGTTTAAGTGTAGTCAACGATTAATAAATAATTCTTTGAGACTGAACAAAAGTTAAAATAGAGCAATACTTGTACTCAATAATGTAGTAGAGTTAAAACAGTAGCCCTTTAAGTTATCAGTAAATACCACACAGTGGAACAGGGATGACTCATTCATGACAAAAGCAAGAGGAAGATAAAAGTGTAGTGCATTTTATGTCGCCATGATTAAAGGAGCCCTGTCTTAAACTTTGGAGTAGCTGAATTTAGAAACTTGGTTTGCATGTACGAAGTGAGAGCACAGTATCTGCAGTAAAGAACTACATAAAACCAGGAATAAGAAACCTGAAGATAGGAACGTTCGGGTCATAATGAACGTTTATGATCCAGGAGAGGAGAAAAACGTATTATAGAATAAGGATTTCAGAAGGTGAAAGATGTTTACTACTTAGCATAGTTTAGTGGAGAAAAAGGAATAAAAATATAACAAAATGTAATGTTACATAAGATTTAATTAGGGCATAGCATACGCTCTTGTGAGATCTGTTACTGCCTTATATAGTAACTTATCAATAATTTACTGGGAAGTATAGGAAAAGAATTCAGTCTTTATGTCCCAGATCATTACAACCCCTACTCCCCTCCTTCCACACCACCTCACTCACTGCCTTGCTTGCTCAAGGAAAGCTTACTGATATGATCATTTTATAATGGGAAGACTTTGCCAATATTAGTGTTAGCTCTTTGACTAGACATCTTTAAATGAATAGAAATTTGCAGTATCTGTGGCTTTAACCTAGCTCAATATCAGAAGCAGCTATATTCATCATCAGCCAGTAGCCCCTGGGCTGTGGTAATATTATATACTAGCCTTGTTCCTTTATAAACTCAGCTGTTTGTAATGTAGGTGTTTGCATTATCTCAGTATTCGTTATGCTTTTATTTTGAATGTTTTTCATTTCCATAGAATTATACATTAAAGTGTTCTTATTTGGATTTGAAATTGAGAAATGGGAATTTTTCCTTAAACAAGAAACAGAAATGAATTGAATTTTATCTGCTTAAGGAGTACAATTAAGGAAATTAGGTCTGGTTAACAGTACTAACAACCTGTGATACGCAGATGACACAGCCTTGCTTGCTGAAAGCAAAGAGGACTTGAAGCACTTACTGGTGGAAATCAAAGACCACAGCCTTCAGTATGGATTACACCTCAACATAAAGAAAACAAAAATCCTCACAGCTGGACCAATAAGCAACATCATGATAAACGGAGAAAAAATTGAGGTTGTCAAGGATTTCATTTTACTTGGATCCACAATCACTGCTCTTGGAAGCAGCAGTCAGGAAATCAAACGACATATTCCATCGGGCAAATCTGCAAAAGATTTCTTTAAAGTGTTAAAAAGCAAAGATATCACTTTGAGGACTAAGGTCCACCTGACCGAAGCCAGAGTATTTTCAGTCACCTCATATGCATGTGAAATCTGGACAATGAATAAGGAAGACTGAGGAAGAATTGATGCCTTTGAATTATGGTGTTGGTGAAGAATACTGAATATACCATGGACTGCCAGAAAAACGAACAGGTCTCTCTTGGAAGAAGTACAGCCAGAATGCTCCTTAGAAGCAAGGATGGCAAGACTTTGTCTGACATACTTTGGACATGTTATCAGGAGGGACCAATCCCTGGGAAAGGACATCATGCTCGTAAAGTAGAGAGTCAGTGAAAAAGAGGAAGATCCTCAATGAGATAGAGTGACACAGTGCCTGCAACGATGGGCTCAGGCATAGAAATAATTGTAAGAATGGCGCAGGACCGGGCAGTGTTTCTGTTGTACATAGGGTTGCTATGAGCCCTAACTGACTCGACGGCACCTAACAACAACAACAATACTGATCATAACATTCTGAACTTCTCTGTAGACAGCATTGCAATTATGTCAAACTCTCACTTTTAATACTAAGGTCTTGTTTTTATTGCTGGGGTGAGCAAGATACTTTTTATTTTGAAGAGGGTAGTTTTTTCTTGTTTTGTGAGTTCTCATCATTGTTAAAAACTTTAGACCAGAGATTGCAAACTGGTGACTTGCACAGTGTTTAAAATTTTTAAAACTTAACTGCCAACATATAAAAATGGAGAGATTTTATTAAAAATCCAGCGTTTAGCAACTCCTGAACAATCGTTGAGATAGTGACATTAAGCCTGTATTGTTATGTGGCAAAACTCAGCAGGGTCTGAGTTATACAGCTGTGCCCTTTAGATGGGACACCCACTATTCACTCCACCACCATACATCTTCCCAGCCTCCTTCACTAGCTTACATTCTGTATCTAGTCCTCAGCATTTGTGTTGCAACCTTGCCATTAATGAGTTTGTTTCTTGATACATGATGGTTTGGATGAAATTATCTTGAAAATCAAAAAAAAAGATATGATTTACTTAGGCCATCACTCCACTTTCTCTCTCTCTCTCTTTTTTTTTTTTCCCTCTTTAAGCCTTTTAGACAAGTACTGTTTGTGGCGCAGTGGTTAAGAACTCAACTGCTAGCCAAAAGGTCAACAGTTGAATCCACCAGCTGCTCCTTGGAAACCCTGTGGGGCAGTTCTATTCTGTACTATAGGGTCGCTATGAGTTGGAATTGACTCAATGGCAGTGGGTTTGGTTTTGGTTTTTATTTTCCTTTTATTTATTCAACTGAAAGCATTATATTTTATGTCTGTATAATTAGTACAAGGGAGTAAGCATGATTAAGCTAATTTTGAAACAAGCTTACAATAATTTAAAATCCAAATAAGTATTGCTATCTTAATCACCTCCGGAGGCCACTTTTTCTAAAAGCATCACTCAGAACATTTTTGGGAAAAAAATGGTGACATATTTCTTTTGAGTATTCTCAGGGATGTCAGATTTTTATCCTTGTAGAGTAGCTACACTTTAGTAAAAGTTGGAAGGTATATATAATTTAGCAAGTAAATAGAATGTAACGAATTTTATGAAGCAGCAAAAAGTCATTCAGCTCAGAGTCTAATGGGTGAGAGATCTGGATGAAACCAGGTTGACATTTGTTCCAAAGCAAGTAGTTTTCCAGGAAAGAAGGTATTGTAAGTGTAGATTATACCCATCAGCCCCTCATCAACCTTACCTACCCCTAAAGAACATAGTATATGAAATTAATGAAGAAATAAAATAAAGCAAAAGTAGCAAAGAATACTCCACTGGCGTTAAGAAAATCAGAAAATAGTCCTATTTTCATGTCACAGATTTCAAGGAATGTCTTTCAGGCACAGTATAATTTAGACCAGATTGAAAGAAAATCAGTTGCAACCTTCCTTTCCAGGAGGATCACACTGTTGTGAGAATCAGGGAAAGAAAGCTTGAAAACTACTAATAGGTCAGAGGAAGAAGAAAGTTAGCTGGGTACGTAGTTCAGTTATGTTTTGAAGCCACAATAGCAGGGCTAATAAAGAAACTATACATGATTTATTATATAAATATATATTTTTTCTTTCTCTGATGAAAGCTTGTAATACCATAGCTGGCTCACTTCTACATAGAAGTCCCCACTGAACTTAGATGGACAGGATTTAGAGGTGAGGTCTAGAGGCAGGAGAAATGGGTAACAGTTTCATAAGATTCTTTTCTTAGCTGTATAGCAATTGCTCAAGGCCCTAGCTCCCTCCCCCTCCTTGTAAGGTAGCAAAATGAATGAACCAATTGGAGACACTGATGAGATAACTGTTTATCAGGTAAATAGACTCAAGAAAAATCAATTGCACTAATTATGGGCTAAAGCTATAACCGGTTTGAAATCTCCTGGTTTAAAAATTATTTTTAAAACACAGTGAAATACACTTTAATTGGATGAATTGCATGGTATGTGAAATATATCGCAATAAAGCTATCAGAAACAAACAAACAGTGAGACCCCATGGAGAAATTTTGCCACAAACACGGGCATGAATTCAAGTGATAAGGAACATTCACTGTGGGAAACAAAAGAAACTTTAAGTTACTCAAGGAAGGGAGAATTAGGCTCCTTAGCGAAGAGTTTGTGGACATATTTTGAAATCACACACGTTGTTTGTTTTATTGTTTCAGGAGGACGGTTGTGAGTCCAGTGCACTTTTGACTCAATGGGGCTGAATGGGTAAGTGAAGATACAAGCAGGGTCCTTGGTAAATGTGGCCAAAGAGAAAGAGCTCAGGCGTTGGTCTCCTGGCTGGGTTTGACTGTGTGACCTAGGCAATGAATCTAGCCTCTCTGAGCCTCAGTTCCTCACTTAATGAATATCCTCATCTATGAAAAGGCAGGTAAGTCCAGGTTAACTCCACTGATTAGGTCACGTATCACCCAAAGTCGGTCATTTTAAAGATTGAAGTTTCTTTTATAAACCTACATCTTTTATGTATAAATGTCATTCCTCTTCTTTAAATGCTAAAGTGGCTTTTCGTTGCAATATCAGTGACCTGTAAAGTTCTGAATGGTGGTCTCCGGATTCCTCTCTGCCTTGTGCAGTGTAATCCCTAGCCTCATTGACCTTCTTTCACCGAGAGCCTTTCTTTACAGGCGGTTCCCTCTATTTGGAGGCTCTGTTTTTAGCTCTTGACAGGGTTGGCTCCTTCTCATGCTTCAGAACACTGTTTAAATGTGGTTTCTGATAAGGCCTTACCACCCTCTATCCAAAACTCTCCTCTCTGTTTTCTCCCATAAACTTTATTTAGCAGATCTTTGTTTCCTTTGTAGCACAGTGCCAATGTGTAGTTTTTTGTTCGGTTGTGTGTTTGTCTAAGACTGTAAGCTCTGTGAGCACAGGAATTATGTATGTTGAGTTCACTGTTATATCCCCAGTGACTAGCCCAGTTTTAGGTAC
This sequence comes from Trichechus manatus latirostris, assembly GCF_000243295.1. Lineage (NCBI taxonomy): Eukaryota > Metazoa > Chordata > Mammalia > Sirenia > Trichechidae > Trichechus > Trichechus manatus. The sequence goes on along the minus strand of NW_004443966.1, from coordinate 9,940,086 downwards.
ATAGTAGGCAGTCACTGAATATTTGTTGATTGAGTTAAGAACCCCACTTTAAATAACTATTCACCGCCACTCCATTTGCCATCAAGTCAGCCTCACGTGTGTCAGAGTAGAACTGTGCTCCATAGGATTTTCAATGACTAATTTTTCAGAAGTAGATGCCAGGCCTTTCTTCCAAGGTGCCTTTGGGTAGACTCGAACCTCCGACCTCCCATCAGGTTAACCGTTTGCAACTCTCAGGGGCTCCTTGAATCAATACAGGTGCTTTTAATTATGCAAATTCCTTCAGTAATTGTTATAATCCCTTAAGGTTCATTTATGTAGAAATAATATTTAAGAAAGCATATGTTACATTTCTTTTCTTTTTTCACAGTTCTTTAAATCTTTTTTTTTTCTTCTAGTAAAAAAGATGTGGTAAGTTTCAAGTATATCCCTTTTCCCATTGGAGAAGGTAAATCAAATGGAAGGAGCAAGTTTGGTGGCAAGGCTGAAAAATGCAAATTTCTAGCCTCAGTATTTTACCTCACCAATTTTGTGCCTTTGTTAAATAGGCGGTTTCTGCATGGCCTTGAAGAATTCATGGAAGCTAAATATTGAGAATACCAGAGAAGCTCCCAGATGAGAATACTCAGAATTAGGTTTAAAACAAAGCTAGTTTCTTTGGTCTTTGGTTTTCATCTTATGATGTCCTCTTATGCCACCTAAAGATGGCAAAGAATTGGGTCGGACTTTTCTAATGACCGGTGCTTTTTGTGCAGTGGAACACATTGCAAATAGTATGGCCGATGGAATTGTTATAGTACTTGCGATTATGACGTTTTTCCTTCTCAGAATGATGGCAAAAATTATGATCTCTGTGGTTTGGGTTTTTCAACTTTGTTAAATCTGTTTACTGGTTGAAAAACAAGATAGAGATCTCATTCGTTCATTTATGTATTCATTTATTCACTGGATATTTGAGAACATATTATACTGGACCCTGTGAATAAAATGGTGAGTGAGCAACAGTTCTTACCTTCACGGAGCTGTTGAATATACAAGTGAATAAACAAGCTTCGTAGAGTTGATTATACACGTGAATAAGCAACTACAATGCACTGTGATTAGTGCCTTGATGGAGTGCTAAAGGAGTACATAAGAGGGGCATGTAACCCAGAATTGAGGAATCAGGAAAAGTTTTCCAGAGAAAAAGACATTTATGGTAAAAGTGAAAGACAAGCGTTAATTAACGTAATGAAGAGCAGAGATAAAAGAGGAATCCATGCAGAGGGCCCTTTGGAGGAACTGAAGTAAGTTGAGCCTTCGGGAACATGTAGTGTAAGGTGAAGATTGAACAAAAATGAAACTGGAGAGGTAAGCAGGTGCCAGATCATACAGGACCTTAAACCCTGTAAAGAATTTTACATTTTTTCCTAATTGCAGTAGGAAACCATTTAGAGGCCTTTGAGTTGGAAGGTGAAATAATCAGACTTGTATTTTAGAAAGTTCCCTTTGGCTATAGTGGTGCATGAATTGGTGTGTAGTGGTAAGGGAGTTGAGGGGAGACACCTGGAAGCAGGGAAACCAGTTAAGAGATTCTGTTACCATCCAAGTGGGATAATGGTTCCTTTGCCATGAAGATGGAGAGAAGTCTATAGACTTGAGTGTTAAGAGCTAGAATGGACACTTACTCTGTGGTTTGGGTCACTGGATAGACAGTTAGCGATATTGTTTACTGAGATAACCCTAGAGAAGAAAGGAAGTTTTAGGTTATATTAGGGGTTGGGCTGGGAGACGTGGGAGCTAAGAGGAGAAGATGACTTCATTTAGGACTGTTGAATTTGATGTGTCTGTAGGCTGTCTAGGTAAAAAAAATTAAGTGTACTCCTTATGTAGATCTGAACCTCAGGAGAGTGGTAATAGCTGTAGATGCAAATTAATATTCATCAGCATGTCAATGAACATATGATATGGGTGCTTAGTACAATATGCGGTGTCTAGAAACTGTACCGTTTACATCAAACAAATCAAGCCGGTTGCAGTTCATAGACTTTTCAGTGGCTGTCCCTAGGTAGTGCAAACGGTTAAGTGCTAGGCTTCTGACTGAAAGATTGGCACCTTGGAAGAAAGACCCGGTGATTTACTTCGAAAAGTCACAGCTGTTGAAAAAGACTCCTATAAGCAGTATATAAATTCCTGTTTTAGCATACTATCACTAGCGTTGAGTATATTATCCTTTTTAAAAAGTTTGTAATTCGATAGTTGACAAGAGTATCCTCTTATTTTATGTGCATATCTTTGAAGGATTGTTTTAAAATAAAATGTTAACTTCATTTTAGGGTTTAATGTAATTAGGAATATATAACTATCTGTATTATTATGTAAGCAATTGATGAGCTACTTATGTTGTTCTCATTTTAAAATAATTTTTTCCTTAATGTTCAGTTTTGCTATCTTTGAACTGAGTTCTCTGGGATTTTCTTCCTTTTCATCCTCGAATTTGCTGTGCTTTGTACTTTTGGTGAAAATATAAACTGAATTGTTTATTGTTTTCAACCCACTTGTCTTTTTTGGTGTTCTTTGGTCATCCAATTCTGATTCATTATTTTTCGCCAAATATTTATTGAATATCTAGTATATACAGAAAGACACTGTTCTTGGCACTGAGGATACGCAATAAAAGAGGCAGAATCCCTGCTTTCAGGGAACATAAACGTTTCTGGAGGAGGGGTTAGAAATCAGGGAAAAGGAGATTAAAAAGTAGGGATGAGCGGGAGTTGCTATTTGCCAAGATGGGAAAGATTGTGGGTGACCAGGCTGGAGGGGAAAATCAAGGGTGTGGTTTTCTAGTGCATTTGAGATTGCTGGTAGATAGCCTAGTGGAATTGATGAGTTCAGAGTAGTATATTACAAATCCAAAGTTTACGAGAGAGATTGAGGCTAGAGATTAAAATTTTAGAGTTTCTGGTATATAGATGGTACTTACAGCCATGGGTTTGAGCTTAAATAGAAAAGAGTTATGAGGATTAAGCCCTTGGCCCTCCAGCATTTAGAGTTAGGGAGGTAAAGAGGACTAGCAAAGGAGACAGAGAAGGATCAGCCTGAGAAGCTGAGGAAAACCGAGAGAGAGAGTGTGGCTCTGAGGCCAGATGAGCAAAGTATTTTAAGAATGGAGGGAGCAACTCCATCAAATACTGTTGAGGTCAGATAAAGCCAGGACTGAGAATGACTGTTGGATTCGCCAACACAGAGGTCATTGGTGACTTTGAGAAAAGTTTCAGGGTATCAGGGCAAAAGTTTGAATGAAGTGAGTTCAAGGAAGAACAGGCGGAGAGAGAACAGAAATGAAGTAAGTGTACAGATAGCTTTTAGAGTAGTTTGGCTCTAAAGGAGAGCAGAGAAATGGTACAGTAGCTGAAGGGGGTTGTGAGAGTTGAACGTTTGTTAACAATTGAGAGTAAACAGGTTATTTTTATGCTGAAAGAAGTGAACCAGTAGAGAAGACAAAGTTTGAAAGGATTTAGTGCACAGGTGGAAGAGAGGACTTAGCTAGGAGCCTGGACAGTTTATGTATTTTAATAGAACAAGTAGAACAATAACACCTTTATACCCAGGCAAGTGAGGTCCCTGCTCTGGCACCTGGACTTAGGGGGGGCCCACTTTAGCCTTCTCTGACTGTGTCCCCACTTCTGGATCTGCTCTGGGTATCTGGAATCTGGAATTTCCTGCCCACAGAGCCCTAGGCCCATTTCTAGGGCCTGGAATATTGCCTGCATGTCCTCCAGGCTGAGTGGTGATGCAAGACAGAATGTGGGAGGGGAAGAGGAGGAGACAGGCAGGAGACTGGCTTTATCTGTACCGTATTTTGGCTTGGAACTCCAGGTAATTTGAGACTTCTAAATTTGAACCTGGCTTTCTAGGTACTTATAAAAAAGTATTTGTCAAGGTAGGACAGAACAGATTTAACAGTTTGTTGGCTTAATTTATAACTTTTTGCTATTTACACATATGGTATATGGGCTTCCACTTGTATTCTTGCCCTGAATCCCATAAATTTTAAGGGCAGGCCTCAGGCATACTTTGTGGGTACTGGTACTGGTCTAGCTGGGTTGGTAGATTTGATGGTGGTAAAGCATGATGAGGTTTCTGGATCTCTTTTGGAATAGAGCCCTGTCCTGAATTCCAGGACCCTTGTTCCAGTAAACCTACCTGCTAGTGAGGTTCCTGTGAGTTCTTTGCCCTATTCACCTTTGCACATAGCACATACCATGATCAATAAATGTTTGTTAAATGATTAAATGAATACAGATGAATACTGGGGAACCCTTTGCCATAAATAATTCCATGGACTATTGCTATATTCCTCCTAACAGGTCACATCTCATACATATTAATGCCTTTAGAGGTAGACCAATGGTTTAACTTGGGTCATTGTAATTAGGGCTGCTGGCTGCCTTCCTTAGGAATCTGCCTTACCTGTGCATGACTCAACACCTCTGACTGGATTCCAATTACCTTCTTCCTTTTGATTCTTCATAGCAGTAGATAACAGCATACTCCAAAGGGCCAGCCTGTAGAAGGAATATGTAAGGGAAACCCAGTTAGAGAATCTTACTCACAGTGGAAACCAATGGAAGGAAAGAGGCTGCCTCTTTTCTATTTTATCCGTTTTGCAGCTAAGAAAATAAAGGACTTTTTAAAAATTGAAATTTGGTATGTTCTTCCCAGTGAATTTAAATTCTACCTTTGAAAATTGTTTGATCCAGTACTACATTATATTTAATAATACTTTACATTTGTTTTCTGCTTAATACCACTCAAAGTACTTTGACATCCATTATCTCTTACGACTCTCAGTTCACCCTGATAAGAACAGGTATTCTGCGAATGATTATGTTAAGATAGAGAGGTTGAGTAGTTATTTAGAGATAACAAAGCTCTGTCTGTTGTTCATGGTGTTTACAGATGAAATTTTCAGAATATATATATTTTTTATTTTATTTTGGTAAAATATAGACAACAAAAAATTTCCATTTTAACCATTTTAAGTGTACAGTTCAGTAACATGAATTACATTCATCATGTTGTGCAGCCATCTCCACCGTCTATTTCTAAAAAGTTTTTATCACCCCAATAGACACTCAGTGCCTCGTAAGCAATAACTCCCCATTCCCTCCCTCCCATCCCCAGCCCCTTGGTAGCCCCCAGTGAACTTTGGTCTCTGTGCATTGCCTTTTCTAGATATTTCCTGTAAGTGGGGTCATACAGTATTTGTCATTTTGTGCCTGATTTATTTCCCTTAGCATGTTTTCATGGTTTATCTATGTTGTAGCATGTATCAGAACTTCATTTCTCTTTATGGGTGAATAATATCCTATTGTAGGAATATGCAAGGAGCCTTGGTGGCACAGTGGTTAAAGCACTTGACTGCTCACCAAAAGGCTGGCAGTTCAAACCCACCAGCCACTTCGCTGGAGAAAGATGTGGCAGTTTGCTTCAGTAAAGATTTACAGCTTTGGAAACCCTATGGGGCAGTTCTGCTCTATCCTATAGGGTCGCTGTGAGTTGGAATCTATTCAGTGGCAGTGGGTTTGGTTTTTTTGGTGGATATGAATAGACCACATTTTGTTTATCCATTCATCTGTTGATGGACACTTGAATTGTTTCTACCTTTTGGCTATTATGAATAGTGCTGCATGAACATTGGTGTAAAAGGATCTGTTTGAGTCCTTGCTTTCAAGTCTTTTGGGGTATATGCCTAGGAGTAGAAGTGCTGGGTCATATGGCAGTTCTATGTTTAACTTCTTGAGGAACCATCAAACTGTTTTCTTTAGCAGCTGTACCATTTTATAATCCCACCAGCAACGTAGGAGGGGTCCAGTTTCTTCGCATCCTTACCAACGCTTGTTACTGTAACTTTTTTCTGATAATAGCCATCCTAGCAGTGTGAAGTGATAGAATAGCTTTAAAAAAATTAATTCAAATGTCTTACTTGGGTAATGTTGGACATACCTGCAATCTTTACGGTTATTCAAAATCGATTCTATTTAAAAAGAGCAAGTTTTGGCAGTCGTTTAGAGCCCTGGCGGTTCAGTGATTAAGAGCTTGACGGCTAACCAAAAAGGTCAGCAGTTCAAATCCAGCAGCTGCTCCTTGGAAACTCTATGGGGCAGTTCTATTCTGTCCTATAGGGTTGCTGTGAGAATCAACTTGAGGGCAATAGTTTTTTTTTTTAGTTCATAATATTAATTGTTTAAATACAATTTTGTGGTTGAATTTTTCCATTTGTTTAATTTCTTGATTTTATAAATTGGCAAGGAGAATACTATAATTTTTAATTTGGCTTATGGGATATATCCAATGGAATTCTCGTTCTTGAATTTGAATAATAATAGCTACATGTTATAGAACCAGTTTATATGGTTTCAGACCACCTTGATCATTGTTTGTGAATTAAAGAGATGTTTTCAAAAATCAGAAATCCAAAAGCTGTTATAGTCATAATTATCCTCATAATAGTAATTCCTTAGGAAGCCAATATGGGGGCAGTGGTAATTCAGTGGTAGAAATCTTGCCTTCCATGTGGAAGACCCAGGTGTGATTCCCTGCCAATGTATCTCATGCGCAGCCACTGCCCACCTGTCAGTGGAGGCTTTCATGTTGCTATGATGCTGAACAGGTTTCATTGGAGTTTCCAGACTAAGACAGACTAGGAAGAAAGGTCTGAGAAAAAATCATCCAGTTGAAGACATGGATCACAACAGTTTGATCCCCAACTGATCATGAGGATGGCACAGGACCAGGTAACCTTTTGTTCCATTGTGTATGGGGTCACAATCAGTTGGGGGCTGATTTTATGGCAACTAACAACAACAAGGAAGCTAAGTTCTTACAGAGTCACAAAATGGAAAGTTGTTTTCATCTAGGGCTTTTGTCTAGTTGATGAGACTAGTTTTTAATTCCTAACAAGTAGATTACAGTTACAGTTCTTTGCTGAGTTAGTTGTTTGTTGTTGTTAGGTGCCATTGAGTCAGTTCCGACTCATAGAGACCCCCTGTACAACAAAACGAAACACTGCCCAGTCCTGCACCATCCTCACAGTCATTGTTATGCTTAAGCCCATTGTTGCAGCCACTGTGTCAGTCCATCTCATTGAGGGTCTTCTTCTTTTTCACTGATGCTGTACTTTACCAAGCATGATGTCCTTCTCCAGGGACTAATCCTGTAGTGACAGAAAAATGGTGACTAGAAGGTACTTTGATTATGCCACACTCATATGGCCTAGCATGTTTTTTTTTTATGGTAATATTTTTTTCTAAGTGGGGAGGTATCAAGAATGTGAGGTACTGAAGAGCTGAAAATTGTCAGAGGAGAATAGACTGATGAGCAGTGGGAGAATGGAATGGTGAGAATGGGGGAGGGGTGGCATTAATAATTGGAATCTGTGGAAAGCAGAAACTGTCATAGTACCAGAACCTGTAAACACTATCTTCCCTTTAACAGTAGCACTCACACAGTGTGTTTTGGCTAAAATAAATCAATTTCGATAACTTCTTAGGTTAATTAAAGTGCAGTTCTCCTTTTTTTTTAATTTTTTTATTGTGCTCTAGATGAAGGTTTACAGAACAAATTAGTTTCTCATTAAACAATACACATACTGTTTTGTGACGTTAGTTGCCAACCCTGTGACATGTCAATACTCTTCCCTTCTCGACCTTGGGTTCCCCATTACCAGCCTTCCTGTCCCCTCCTGCCTTCTCGTTCTTGCCCCTGGGCTGGTGTGCCCATTTAGTCTTGTATACACGGTAGAGCTACGATTATGATTGTTTGTTTTATGGGCCTGTCTAATCTCTGGCTGAAGGGTGAACCTCAGGAGTGACTTCAGTACTGACTTAAAAGGGTGTCTGGGGGCCATACTCTCAGGGTTTCTCCAGTCTCTGTCAGACCAGTAAGTCTGGTCTTTTTTGGTGAGCTAGAATTTTGTTCTACATTTTTCTCCAGCTCTGTCCAGGACCCTCTACTGTGATCCCTGTTAGAGCAGTCGGTGGTGGTAGACAGGCACCATCTAGTTGTGTTAGACTTGGTCTGGTGGAGGCTGTGGTAGTTGTGTTCCATCAGTCCTTTGAACTAATCTTTCCCTTGTGTCTTTGGTTTTCTTCATTCTCTCTTCTCTAGGTGGGGTGGGACAAGTGGAGTATCTTAGATGGCTGCTCACAGGCTCTTAAGACCCCAGAGGCTATTTACCAAAGTAGTATATAGCACATTTCTTTATAAACAGTTATGCCGATTGAGCTAGATGTCCCTCAAGACCATGATCCCCAGCCCTCAGCCCAGTAATTTGGTCCCTCAGGGAGCTTGGATGTGTCTGTGGAACTTCCGTGACCTGTCCTTGTACAAGTTGTGCTGACTTCCCCAGTATTGTGTACTGTCTCACCATTCACCAAAGTTACCACTTACCTATTGTCTAGCCAGTGTTTTGTAAAGTGTGGTTCTTATTTTGCATTTTTTAAAGCTAAAATTAGTTATTAGTCTTTTATTTGTACTTAACATTGTTTGATAGTTTTATACACAGACACACACACATACCATTTTTGCTGAATGTTTACTGAATACCTACCTTGGGTGTGATACTGCTCTTGAAATTTATCCCGTTTTCTAAACATCAGGTTAGGCTTTGATCTCATTCTCCGAGGAAGCAGTGGGAATGACAGATATTGTTGCAAACGCTGTTTGTTGGCATGCCAATATAAGGGGAAGTTTGCTGGGGACTTCTGGGAAGAATTTTCTTTCTTGACCAAAAAACAGAAACACGTGAGGAGAAGGACTTTTGCTCTTGCCTTTTCTTTTCTGTTTTGGACACTGGTGTGGGATGAGATACCTGAAGCTGAGACTTGTGACCAAGCGTCAGCAAGCGTGCGGCCCAGAGCCAACATGTGGTAGGTGAAGGGATGGTAGACGAGAAAGTGCCTGGGCCACTGTGGAGTTCCTACAAAGTTAAACATACACTTACTATGTGACCTAGCAGTCCTGTTCTGTAAACAGTGTCATCATAAGTTACATTGGAAGAGAGAGATTTAGAAGCCTGACAGTCTGTCTTCACTATCAGCAAAGGCTCAACTTATTTTGACTTTAAAATTTAAATATTTATGGGCCTCATTTTTGACAAAGGCAGAATATCTGAAACATACAAATGGCAAATCAGTGATTTATTTGCTACTTCCCAGTCAGATTCATAGCTATAATTCTTTAAATATTTTCTCTGGTGCTTTTATAATATGACAATTTTTTTTTAACTTCATGCAACTTCTCAATGCTATTACATAAAGCAGTATATTCACTGAAGTGAATATTCGTTCATGATAGAATACCAGTCTCTCTCACAAAGCATCGATTAGTTCATGTATAGAGAATGACCTTGGGCCAGATGAGCTCCTGATTTTAACCCAGCATACTATTTCTTTTATATGTTACATCAGGATTGTAGTTACTAGATTGTAGTTACTAGAAATACAAATGTCTCCCATTTCCATTTGCTAGAGTGCTATAAGACAGCTGGCTTTGAAGGAAAACTTTTCATTGACCAGACCGCTCTAAAGTAAACCGGGAAGATTTGACATCAGTCTCCACCCATAATTGGTGAATTAGATTTGTTGTTTTTGCTATTAGCAATAATTTTTTACTCTGTTAGAGAGCTCTTGTAATTTCCCAGTCAAGAAAGCCATGTTTACATCATGAAGAACTCCTACAATTCAACGACAAAAAGACAACACAGTTAAAAATATAGACGAAAGACTGGAATAGACTTTTCACCAAAGAAGATGTACAAATGGTCAATAAGCACATGAAAAGATGGTCAACATCATTAATCATTAGGGACATGCAATCAAAACCACATGAGATAGCACTTCATACACATTAGGATGACTATTATTTAAAAAAAAAAGAAAAGTGTTGGAGAGGATGTGGAGAAATTGGAACACTCATTCATTGCTGGTGGCAATGTAAAATGATGCAGCTGCTGAAGAAAATAGATTGATGGTCCCTCACAGAGTTAACATAGAATTACCTTATGATCCAGCAATTCCACTGCTAGGCATATACTCAGAACAATTGAAAACAAGGACTCAGACAGATAATCGTACACCAGTGTTCGTAGCAGCATTATTCTCAATAACCAAAAGGTGGAAACAAACCAAGTTTCCATCAACAGGTGAATTGGAACAAAGTGGGAGCCTCACACTACCTGATTTTAGAACCTATAATACCATCACGGTAGTCAGAACAGCCTGGTACTAGTACAACAACAGATACATAGACCAGTGGAACAGAATTGAGAATCCAGACATAAATTCATCCTCCTATGAGCAGCTAATATTTGACAAAGTCCCAAAGTCCATTAACTGGGGAAAAGACCATCTCTTTCACAAATTGTGCTGGCATAGCTGGATATCCATCTGCAAAAAACTAAAACAAGACCCATACCTTACACCGTGCACAACAACTAACTCAAAATGGATCAAAGACTTAAGTATAAAATCAAATACGATAAAGATCATGGAAGAAAAAATAGGGACAATGCTAGAAGCCCTAATACATGGCATAAACACAATATGAACCATAAGTAACAATGCTCAAGCACCAGAAGAGAGACCAGATAGCTGGGAGCTCCTAAAAATCAAACACTTATGCTCATCAAAAGACTTCACCATAAGAGTCAAAAGACAACCTACAGACTGGGAAAAAAAATTTGGCTACGACAAATCCGGTCAACATCTAATCTCTCAAATCTACGAGATACTGCAAAACCTCAACAACAAAAAGAAACTCAAAAAATGGGCAAAGGATATGAACAGACACTTCGCCGAAGAAGATATTCAGGAAGCTAACAGACACATGAAGAAATGCTCATGATCATTAGCCATTAGAGAAATGCAGATCAAAACTACAATGAGATCTCATCTCACCCCAACAAGCCTAGGGGTGTTTAGAGTGATTAAAAAGTTTGGAAAATAGTAGTGATGGTTGCAAAAAAGGAAAAAGTAAGCAAGGAAGAAAGTAGCAGTTAAATGGGGTTTCATTGATAGAATGCTGTCTTCTGGGAAAAATAAAACCAGTTCTAGAAAAAAATATAACTTTTTTAAGAAAATGTGGATTTTCTTAAAATTTTAAGATTCTAAGAAAATTGTGAAGTCGTACTTTTTAAAATATCTTCTAATTCAGGCATGCCTAAATTGATAGAAATTACTAGAATTGAGGCTTCTTAAGCAGTTTGCCTGGTATGACTTTAAAAATTCAAATGTATATTCATTATAGCATGTAACATGTTTAATAAATAAGTTACAAGTCATTGCCAGATATTTTTTATCAGCAAAATAAACATCTATTTACTGCATTTATGTAGTTTACTTCCTTTCCCCATATTTACTGAAAGAAAAAGAGTAGAAATGATATATGGGTTGTCTGTTTTTTATATCCTTGGCAGCCTTTTTTTTTTTTTTCAAAGGCTGAGGTACAACTTAATGTTTACTTTGGATATTTTCTTTGACCTGACTCTTCAGCTAACTTTTTTGCATATTATCTGCTAATAAATGTAAATAAGCCATTCAATATCCCTGTGAAATGGATATCCTTACTAATCTATATCTTAACACTAATGAATGTAAATGAATTAATAACTAGTTTCTTGCTTGATGAATTCTAGGAGTTCTTGATGTTAATTAGGGTTCTGCTTAATTTATTACCTTGTATAAATATTGGGTTATGTCACTGGGAATCTGTTTTCCATCATTAAGCCAGACTATCGTAAATATTACTCAGTGTTTTTTAAATACCAACTATGTGCACCACGAGCCACTCTGTGGAAGAAAGATGTGGCAGTCTGCTTCCATAAAGATTTACAGCCTTGGAAACCCCATGGGGCAGTTCTGTCCTATCCTATAGGGTCATTATGAGTCCTAATTGACTAGACAGCAGGGGTGTTTTCTTTAGGTATGTGCAAGAAAACTAAATAAGATATGACAAGATCCGTAACCTCAAAGACTTATAATCATATTGGATATTAGAGTACATGTCAGTACAGTATGGTACATGGTCAGAGACAGATGAGTGGTGTAGACACTGGTGTTCCAAGTGTTCATGATAAATTGGTTCTAAAAGGTTTCACAAAGGACATAGGATATGAAGCCTTAAATGCAGATGGAAGGGTTAGGAGGCCATTCTAGGTATGAGAACTAAGACTTAGTTGCTTCTTGTGTTCATATAGTAGTTTTTTACTACCTGAGTGTAAATAGAAAGCTGATATAGAAGAACCTCAAATGACAAGCAAAGAGTTTGTAATTAGGAACCAGGAAATAGTTTTAAGCCCAAAACCAGTTGCCATCGAGTTGATTCTAACTCATGGTGAGCTAATATGTGTCAGAGTAGAACGGTGCTCCACAAGGGTTTTCTACTGCTGATTTTTCGGAAAGTAGATCACCAGGCCTTTCTTCTGAGGTGCCTCTGGGTGGACTCAAACTTCCAACCTTTCAGTTAGTAGCTGAGCTTGTTAATCTTTTTGTACTACCCACATACTCCAGTATCAAGCAGTGGTGATGTGTTAAAAGTGATGATAAAACCAAAAAAAACCAAACCTGTTGCTACTGAGTCGATTTTTACACTTTTATAAAAAAAACTTTTTATATCATTCAGTTTTATTTCTTGAATGAGAGGCGCCACATAAATTAATATTGAATGCTATTCATCTTTGATAATTATAGATAATGCTAATGTCCCAGGCATAGATTAGAAAATTGACACCTTAAGTTTGTGTTTTTCCTTGTTTGTGGGAGGTAAAGTGATTTTTCTGTTCTGTAAGCAGATGTTATGAACATGCCTTTCCCATCTGAACAAGATTTTTGGCTTTCTGAAGGTTTCTAACCTGGCAAATACTGTGTGTTCTCCTGATACATACATGCAAGTATGTATAGATAATGAGGACTGTGTGATTACTCCACTCATTGTTACATGAATCTAAGTGCGTTGGAGAAAGCCAGTGACACGCATTATAAAAATAACCTCCATCTGTTAGAAAAATGGAATGAACACAAATGAAAAATGGGAAGAGAAATAGGCAAGGTAGTACAGCTTTCCAGATCTTTTAAATGAGACTGTTATACTAGTGACAATTTATGAAAATTTGGGAGGTCAGTGCTCTCAAATTATCTGGATAGGCTAAGACACATACTGTTCCTGTCCTTAAAATAATTTGTAGTATAAGGGAAGAAAGTATAGGTGACAGTTTCTCACACATAGGCACACTCCTACTAATTAGAAAACCAAAAGGGAAGAACATGCTTGGCATATCTCCAGCTGAAAGAACTGAGCAAAATATTCAAGCCTCGAATTGCAGTATTGAAGGATTGTATGGGCAAAATTGGAAGACACAGGAAACATCAAAAGAAGATGTAAGAAATGAGGAAAGGATACGAACAGACGCTTCACCAAAGAAGACATTGGGGCAGCTAAAATACATATGAAGAAATGCTTGTGATCATTAGCAATTAGAGAGATGCAAATCAAAACTACAAAGAGATACCATCTCATACTGACATTACTGGCACTAATCAAAAAAAAACAGAAAATAACAAACGTTGGTGAGGTTGTGGGGAGATGGGAAATCTTATACACTGCTGTTGGGAATGTAAAATGGTACAACCACTATGGAAAACAGTATGGCGCTTCCCCAAGAAGCTAGAAACAGAAATACCATATGATCCAGCAATCCCGCTCCGAGGTATTTGCCGTAAAGAAATAAGAGCCATGATCTGAATAGACATATGAACACCCACGTTCATTGCAGCCTTATTGACAATAGCAAGAAAATGGAAACAACCTAAGTTCCCATCAATAGATGAATGGATTAACAGACTGTGATACATACATACAATGGAATATTATGCAACGATAAACAATAATGAATCCATGAAACATCTCACAACATGGATGAATTTGGAGGGCATTATGCTGAGTGAAATAACTCCATCACAAAAGGACAAATACTGTATGAGACTACTATTATAAAGTAACAGCAAAAGGTTTACATGCAGGAAAAAAAAAAAAAAGAAAAAAAATTCTTTAGTGGTTACCAGCAATAGGAGGGGGAAGGGAGGACAATTACCAAATAGAAGACACATGTTACTATTGGTGAAGGGAAAGGCAATACACAGCATGGGAGAAGTCAGCACAACATGACCAAGGCAAGAGAGGACACTGAGAGGAATGCAAGAATAAAGGGCATCAACGGTAAATACTATAGCATAGACAATCCTGTGACAATGGTATTAATCATAATTTATGAATGGATACATAGGAAGATAGATAATGCCAAGAGGTGTCGGAGAGTGTAAGGGAGCACACCTACTGGCAGATACGGGTTTGGTGGTGGATATTTCTGCATACATGACTGTAGGTGCTTCTCATATATTAGCAGAGACAATAGAACATACAAGCGACACAGAGAAACCTCTTAGACTTAAACACCTTACAGATGAAGTTCCTAGGCTCGAAGGCAAAGGACCATAGACTTGGAGGACACCTACAATTGGCATAACATAGTTCATAAAGACAGTGTTCTGCATCCTTCTCTGGTGAGTAGTGTCTGGGATCTTAAAAGCTTGTGAGTAGCCATCTAAGATACAACTATTGGTCTCTTCCCATCCAGAGCACAGAAGAGTGAAGAAAACCAAAGACTCAAGGGAGCAATTAATCCAAAGGGCTAATGGACCACATGAACTGCAGCCTACATGACCCTGAGACCAGAAGAACTAGATGGTGCCTGGCTACCACTACCTAACGCTCTGACTGGGATCACAGCAAAGGGTCCCAGACAGAGCAGGAGGAAAAAAAAAAACATCAAATTCACAAAAAAGACCAGATTTACTGACAGAGACTGGAGGAACTCCCGAGACTATGGCCCTAAGACACGCTTCTGACCTGGAAATGAAACCATTCCTGGAGACCACCTTTCAGCCACACAATAGACAGGCCTATAAAATAATAACACCCAAGAGGAATGTGTTCCTTAGAACAATCAATTATATGAGATCAAAAGGACAACATTTGCCCAAAAGCAAAGATGAGAAGGTAGGAAGGGGTGGAAAATCCAGACGAAAGGAAATGAGGAACCCAGGGCAGAAAGGAGGAGGGTGCTGACACATTGTGGGGAATGAAAAAAGGCCATAAAACAGTTTGTATACAAACTGTCTAATGGGAATCTAATTTGCTCTGTAAACTTTCACCTAATACACAGTAAGAAAAAAAGATAGAAGGAATCCACAGAGTCTCTGTATCAAAGAGAATTGGTGGACATTCAGTCATTTCAGGAGGTAGCATGTGATCAAGAACTGATGGTCCTGAATGAAGAAGTCTAAGCTGCACTGAAGCCATTGGTGAAAAACAAGGCTTCAGGAATTGATGGAATACCAATTAAGATGTTTCAACAAACGGATGCAGCGCTGGAAGTGCTCACTCGTCTCTGCCAAGAAATTTGGAAGACAGCTCCCTGGCCAATTGACTGGAAGAGATCCATATCCATGCCCATTGCAAAGACAGGTGATCCAACAGAATGTGAAAATTTTCTAATTATGTCATTAATATCACACGCAAGTAAAATTTTGCTGAAGATAATTTAAAAATGGTTACACTAGTACATCAGCAGGGAACTACGAGAACTTCAAGCTGGATTCAGAAGAGAACATAGAATGACGGATATCATTGCTGATGTCAGATGGATTTTGGCTGAAAGCAGAGAATTCCAGAAAGATGTTTCACCTGTGTTTTATTGACTATGCAAAGGCATTCGACTTTGTGGATCACAACAAATTATGGATAACATTACGAAGAATGGGAACTCCAGAACACACTTAATTGTGCTCATGTGGACCTTGTGCATAGAGCAAGAGGCAGTCATTCGAACAGAACAAGGGGATACTACTGCATGGTTTAAAATCAGGAAAGGTGTGCATCAGAGTTGTATCTTTTCATCATGCTTATTCGATCTGTATGCTGAGCAGATAATCCGAGAAGCTGGACTGCATACAGAAGAACACAGCATGAGGATTGGAGGAAGTCCCTGTTAACAGCCTGTGTTATGCAGATGACACAACCTTGCTTGCTGAAAGGGAAGAGGACTTGAAGCACTTACTGATGAACATCAAAGACTATAGCCTTCAGTAAGGGTTACACCTCAACATAAAATAAAAATCCTCACGGACCAGTAAGCAACATCTTGATAAACAGAGAAAAGATTGAAGTTGTCAAGGATTTCATGTTGCTTGGATCCACAATCAACGTCCATTAAAGTAGCAGTCAAGAAGTCAGATGACTTATTACATTGGTCAGATCTGCTGCAAAAGACCTCTTAAAGTTTTAAAGAGCAAAGACGTCACCTTGAAGACTAGGGTGTGCCTGACCCAAGCCATGGTATTTTCAGTCACCTCATGTGCGTGCAAAAGCTGGACAATGAATAAAGAAGATAGAAGAAAAATTGATAAATTTTAATTATGGCATTGACGAAGAATATTGAGTATACCATGAACTGCCGGAAGGATGAACAAATCTATCTTGGAAGAAGTACAGCCGAATGCTCCTTAAGCGAGGATGGCAAATCTTCGTCTCACTTACTTTGGACATGTTAGGAAGGACCAGTCCTTGGAGAAGGATATCATGCTTGGTATAATAGAGGGTCAGTGAAAGAGAGGAAGACCCTAAACAAGATGGTTGACACAGTGGCTGCAACAATGGGCTTAAACATAGCAACGACTGTGAGGATGGCGCAGGACCAGGCAGTGTTCTGTTCTGTTGTACACAGGATTGCTATGAGTTGGAACTGACTAGGCAGCAGCTAACAGCAACATAACAGTCTTAAGTAAAACATTTTAAATTTTATTTCCTTTTTTCCCTCAATATTGTTTGAGAGACTTAGATCAAAGACAAAGTTAATTAGAAAATATTGGATACAGTTGGAAATAAGAGAAAATGAGAGTGAGCAGAAATATAAATTTCAAGAAAATCCAGTAGGAATTCATGTAGGATCCAGTAATTGCTGACTCTCTTCATTACCCTAATTTTTCTTTCTTAACAGAATATACATTGTAAATCTAAGTGTATTTTTTCCTGAATTCAGAGAAATGTATTTTATTGATTACTGTTGTAGAAGCCAAATATCATTTTACAGTATTAATAATGCAAAGAAAACAAACAGAAAAGATGAAAATAGGCAATTTCTTTTAGCTTGTGTAGTGAAGTCAACAGACTGTTTTCTTGAATTATGTACCGACTTGCTTCACAGCTTTATGCCTGGCACTGTACTAGGGAATTAAAGGTGTCCTTATGAAGCCTTCAGTCTAGATAGTAACCAAGCAATTATTCTAATTCTATTCTTCTTAAAGCTTTATGGAAGATATTTCTGAAAGTGAAACATAAGTATGTGTTTAGTGAATAAGTAATCATGGAATATTTTCTTATTAAAAACTCTCACCTCCATAATCAAACGATTTGAGAAGAAACTGTCATCATTATTAAATAGCATCAAAATTTTCTCACTGTAAACTTTTGTTTTGAGCTTGGTCCTGAATTGGGACACTGGGTAATTCTAGGAAGGATGAGGTTTATGTGTAAATTTTTTTGTCGTTCAGTGTTATTTTTGTTTTAGGGTTCTGCTAAAGGCTTGGCTTCAGACACTCTGTTATTGCATACTCTGTCCACAGTGAAAACTAAAGCAAAAGTCGGGTGTTCCACAGCCTTAGGCTAGGACTTCTTAGTATCAGTACGGTTTTGGAAAATCCTCTTAGAAGTAGTCTGTCAGTTGGAAACTTTTTGGATTGTACAGTTGCTGCCCCCGGGAAAGCCAAACCAATTGCTGTTGAGTCAATCCCAGCTCATGGCAGCCAACCCTGTGTGTTTCAGGGTTTTCAATGGCTGTCATCTTTTGGAAGTAGATTGCTAGGGCTTTCTTTTGAGGTACCTTTGGGTGGATTTGAACTGCCAGCCTTTCATTTAGTAGCCAAGTGCTTAACCGTTTGTGCCACCGAGGGAATCCATGATTGCTGCCAGTGCCTCTTTTAAGTGGTGGGCGTGGGGGAGGGGTGGAAGAAGTAACTTCCTTTCTGAAAGATTCTAGCCAAATTAAAAGGAAGAGCTTTTCATTAAATTGTCCTTGGTTAATTTAGCTTGGCTTACCCCTACCGTATCTTTCTGTTAGCCAGTGATGAAAAAGCCAACAAGTTAACTTTTTGATGATCATAGGTACAGTACTTGAAGAAAGCATTTTATATTAAAAGGCTTGTGCACTCCCGCAGTTGCCACGGCCTGCAGCCTGCTAAGCCTGTGTTACCAGATGAGTAGCTAGTCCAGATGGCTAAACTGTTGGAGGATGTAAAATCAAAACCCATTTCAGGGGGCTGTCTGCTTTGCTCATTTTTGAATAGGGTCCATTCTAATTAATTGTGACTTTCTCAATTTGTTTTAAAATTTAATTTTTAACCAGATGTTTTCTTGATTTTTACCTAGGTTACAAAATATCCTCCTATGCCTGAGACCTACAGACTACATGGCCTACAGGAATTAATCAATGGTTTCCCATCTCCTGGAGATGCATTAGAAACAAATATGGTGCCAAAAGAACTCCTTACCTTCCTCTGACTCCGGTTCATTGGGCATACTTTTGTACTGAAGAGAGGTATACACACTGAGGAGACTCGTTCTGCAGAGACTCTGTCGTGTAGGATCATGGACCATCCTAGTAGGGAAAAGGATGAAAGACAACGGACAAGTAAACCCATGGTACAAAGGAGTGCACACTGCTCCCGGCCGTCTGGCTCATCGACATCCTCTGGGGTTCTTATGGTGGGACCCAACTTCAGGGTTGGCAAGAAGATAGGATGTGGGAACTTCGGAGAGCTCAGATTAGGTAAGAGCTTGGTTGTGTCAGTGGCTTCTACTAACAATGACAACAATAGCTATGATGAGCTTTGGTGTGTTTCAAGACAAGCAATTTATATTTTCATGAGAAGTTTCTCATAACTAGGCCCTGTTGTTGTGAGAACTAAAGAATTTGTGAAGGGGACTATAGTCATTATCAGTTTTAATTGCTGTTTAAGGTTCAGCTGTCCTTATGTGGGAGAGGTTGGCTTTAAAAACTTCCAACTCTGAGATTTTGTGATGCAGGGAAATCTGCAGACTGATGTGAATAAAGTACAGGTTATGTTTAGTACATAGATCTGAGATAGAGCCCTAAGTTCTGCATTTTCAACAAACCCTCAGGTGATGCAGATGCTGCTAGTCCTTGAACCACACTTTGAGAAGTAAGGGAGTAAGGCTTTGATTTAATTCAGCCTCTATCCCTGAAAAAAGAGAGTAAATCCTTGCTCAGCCATACCCAGGCTTAGTCTGCGAAGATAAGAGAAGTTATCTCAAAGTTTAGAGAGGTTATTTGAGAGATAAACTACGTTTGCATTTCTCCCTTGAGGTCCCACCATCAGAACTGAGTTAGAACTCCAGGGGAGAAATTATGCAATTGTATTTCCCAACCATGGAAATGGATTTTCTGTTTCAAGTATGATTTGATGGGTAAGATGATGAATAGAGACAAAATCAGCCAGTTTGAAGAGCTGAGGTTGGGCAGAAGGTACATTGGGTATCTATATACTTTTTGATGACCCTCCATAGGTGAGTGGCAGAAGAGAAAATGAAAGACGTTGTAAATGTATAAAGTTGGAGATTAGCTTGGAGAATGTGAAGAGGTCGGCTTTAAGCTCAAGTATTTTATTTGTCTTCATAGCTGCTGTAGCTGTGAGTTATTATGAAGACCTATTGTAAGAGACTTTGGCCCTTGGGGAAACAGGAGGGTAGGAATGTAAGATGATTATTGTTTGTTACCTATGCTACTTATGATCTTGCAAAAGGAGATGGAAAGTGTTAACCTCTGATCTCCCATAGAGAGCCTCAGGGAAGCGTCACTCTACCAGCCAGAGATCACTGGGTGCAGAATGAAGTTTAGAGATGCTGAGAATGAATTTATTTTTACTAATAGAAGGCTGGCAACCTAGAATTTAAAGACCTGACTAGGATAATGAAAGCCTCTTTATATTTAGAGATGTGTTCATGTTCAGGTTAGCAAAGCCAGCAGAAGCTACTGAGAATAGGAGTAAGATGTGTAATTTCCCACTGCTTGACTTCCTAGCAAGTACAGAGTTGCTTTAGCAGCTAGTTTTGTGAATATTCATTTATGTAATGGATTGACTTTGTTCTAACATCACAGTACTTGTATTAAATAGATTATGACGTAAACATCCACAAAATGCTGAGAGACAGTTTCTAATGCATATAAATTCATGCATTCTCAGAATGTCAGAAATTTGTTTACTTTTATAAAGATGAAGAAAAACTTTGGTTAGTTGAAACTGAAAATCTGTTTAATCATTTATGTCTAGGTTTGTATTATATGATTTTTAAAGTTACATGGGAATGGAAAAATTCATTCTAAAAGGATAAATTTGTAGCCCATATATATTTTCAGAGTAGTAGGGTGTTGTGTTTTATTTCCTTTCATGGATCTAGGATAATTTTGATAATTCTGATTTTGACTTGCTTTGTAGTTAGTAGAAAGAACTCTTCTTGTCTTTCTTTCAAAGTGGTTTTATTCTTGTGTGCTTATCAAGTTTCCATTAGGCCTGGGATCATATCATTACAACATTGTATCTAGCAATACTTTTTACCAGCAAAAACTAGAAAAGAAACTTTCAGAATCATGTAACATCTTCCTAACAATAGAATGGATTGTATACTCCATTCTGTTGTTCTCTTCTTGCTGTAGTATCAGTGAAGAGAAGATTGTGCAGGTGACAGAAGATGGGAACTGAGACATTCCAAACTCAAGGCAGGTGCAAGTTGGCCTCTAACCATGGTGTCTTAGTCATCTAGTGCTGCTTTA
>NW_004443966.1:9904372-9918842 GCF_000243295.1 Trichechus manatus latirostris | reverse complement strand
TTTACATTGGATCAGGGATGTGACCTGGGTAAGAGTGGTGTTACAATCCCACCCTAATCCTCTTTAACATAAAATTACAATCACAAAATGGAGGACAGCCACACAATTTTGGGAATCGTGGCCCAGCCAAATTGATACACGCATTTTTTTGGAGGACATAATTCAAACCATGACACATGGCTACCACCACCAAGGTCCTGCTTTGTTCTCCAAACTCATTTTCTCCTCTAGCCACACTGTCTCTTCTGTTGCTCACATAGCCAAGTGCATTTCTGTTTCAGGGCTTTACAATTACAGTTCCTTCTGCCTGCAAAGCTCTTTCCCTAAAATTTTGCATAGCTGGCTGCTCCTCATCCTTCAGGCCTCAGAATATATGTTACCTTCTCAGAGAGACTGCCTGTGACTCCTCCACCCCTATTTAAATTAGTATGTTTTCCCCTTAGCCACACTGTATCCCATCAGACTGCTTTATTTTATTCATTGCATTTATCACTGTTTGAAATGATTTTATGTATTTGTTTACCTGTTCATTGTCAGTCCTTCCTTGGCTGTAAGGCCTTGGGGGGCAGGGAGTCTATCTGTATTGTTGCTGTTGTTATCTGTTAGATGGATGGATAGATAGGTAGGAAGAAGCAGAAAAAAATCAAAGCATCGGCCTCCTTGGGCTCCAGTTGTGTGGGGTGGTAGTAGGTTGTGGCCATCATGTTTAGGGAGATCCCTGGATTCCAGATGAATAACCCCCCAAAATAATGTGATGATTAGTGCATTTTGGTTCTCTGCAATCAGTTTCCACCCCATCATCCATTTAACCATATGCATTTTGATTTATTAATTTTATTAATTTTCATATCCCCACCTCCTTTCACTGTATATGGCATATAATTAATTGTTAGCTGATGTCGAGTTGGCCCCTGACTCATGGTGACCCCATACACAACAGAACAAAACACTGCTCAGTCCTGTGCCATCCTCATGATCTGTTGCAGGTCGGACCATTGTGATGCATAAGGTTTTCATTGGCTGGGTTTTGGTAGACCACTAGGCCATTCTTCCTAGTCTGTCTCAGTCTGGAAGCTCTGCTGAAACCTGTTCACAGTCATAGCAACATGCAAGCCTTCACTGACGTATGGTTGGTGGCTACCCATGAGGTGCATTTGGCTGGGAATTGAACAGGCGCTCAAAAAATGTTTGGCTGAATAGTCTAGGTCAGAAATGGCAAAGGCCTTAGCTCTTAGCTATGAAAAATGGAGTGAAATGGAGAGGAAGAGATGCATTTGAAAGAAATTTCAGAAGTAGATTGTAGGCAGGCTTTGGTCACTGTTTGAGGGGAAGGGGTCAGAGATAACTGAATTTGCCAGCTTGTGGAAACCGGTTGAATGAGGAAGCCATTAAGGGAGACAGGAAATACAGTACTGGGGTGGATAACAGGGAGGGCAGGTAGATAGACTTTGAGGGGTGTGTGGCACATACGCAGAAATATCTGTGTGAGACTTAGAAAGTTGAGGCTTGAGATAGGGATTTAGAACCGATCACCATATAGTGTTAATGAATCCACAGTCATGGAAGACAAGATGATGCTTTGAGAAGCTTGTCAGAGTGGGAGAGAGAGGGTATACATAAGGGATGCTGAAAGAGGAAGTGTTTGGAAAGGTCAAGAAGTCAAAAGAGAAGAGTTTCTGGAGTGGCAGAGTGGTAAGCAAGACTTGTGCCCCACAGAGGTTAAGCAGGAGAGGAAGGGCTAATTGTTCTTTTACTTCTGTGTTTTGTTTTTTCAATAAAAAAAAAAAGTACTTTGTAATCAGAAAAAAAGGGTGATAAACAAAAAGCAAAAAATTTCCTTTAAAGCAAAATTTAAAAAATGAAAGTAACACTTGACTTGTTGCAAAAAAATTTTTTTTAATTCTACTTTAGATATATCTCCAGAGATAACACTGTTGTTGTTGTTAGGTGTTGATGGTTTATTTTTCCAGGATTTTAAAGTGTATAACAGGACATATTTTTAATGTTTATATATTATTTAATAATTTATTTCATCATCCTGTTACTATATGTGTAAGTTTTCAGTCTTATAATATTATAAGTAACACTGTACTGAACATCTTTATAGACACTTCTTTAAAATGTTGGCTGATGATGTTCTTACAATAAATCCTGGAAGTGCACTTTCTGAGTCAAAGGATATGCACGTTTGCAGTTTTGTTACATGACAGTTTGCCCACCAGATGGTTTCAGTTTACTCTCCATCTGTGTGTGCATGCGTGTGTGTGTGTGATTGTTTCCCTGCCCCTTCGAAAACCTTGAACATTATTGAGAATCTCTTCATCTTTGCCAAACTCATGGGGAGAATATAGTATCACTTAAATGTGTATTTGTTCACGGGTGAAGTTACATATCTTTTCACATATTTATTTGTATTTCTTTTTTTAAGAGTTGCTTCTTTGTGGCCTTTGTCCACATTTCTACGGAAGGATTATTTTCTATAGAGGCTTACTTGTGTATATTGCCTCAACAGAAAGGGAAATGTTGAAGATTTAAGAGAAGGGAAATTTGATGGAGAATGATTGTGGATACAAGATAGGAAGACATAATGGTGTGGAGACAGATTTGCAGACTGATTTTCATTAACTGAGAAACATGAGGAATGTTTTGAAGGCTTTTTTTTTTTTTTTTTTTTTTAAGTTTTGAGCCTTCTTCTAGGCCTGAAAATAATCACCTAACCATTAGGATATGAATTATTGTAGTCTTCCAAAATTAAGAAAATGTATAACCTCAATCTACAAATAATTGGGTGTGGATTTTTTCTTAGTTGCAAGAATAAATAGAAGATAGTTCTTTCACATCCAAATAAGGATGTACTTATGTTTATGGGAGACTCTTTAGACTAGAGAGGCTTGTGTATAATTTTAACAACCCTTTATCCTTAAGAAGTAGGTATGGTTAGAAGATGTTTTTACTTGCAAACAAGAAAATGGAAGCTCAAAGAATTGACCTGTACGTTCTTTTCCATCTTTGGTTATCTGATAAAATATGCAAAAGTACATTAGCACAGAAGGATGTTTCTGACAAAGGTAAATTGGCTAAGGGTAGCAGCTTGTCCTATGACACACTCCTCCTTGGCTTCTAAAATAAGACACTTCTTTCTATGACTAAGCAGGGTGTGCACGACAGCTCTCTGCATATTGTTCTTTCCTCATCTGAATTACTGAGCCAGCACTCATGAACCGAAATTGGAATTGGAGGTCCTACCAGCCGGTTCTGTTTTTGTCAATTGTGATCATTAATGACTTACAGATACATATTATCTAAAGCAGTTGGTTTCATATTGTATCCCACAAAGTCCTGGAGCCCCTATTTTCTATTCTAAGGGAAGGGGAAAGGAAAAGGGAGCAAGCAGGACTCTCTGTGTTACCTGTTTTATATATATTGAGTTTTCAAATAAGAATTTGTCTGAACAAAGGTATGGTTCTGCCACTCTAAAAAAAAATTTGAAAATCAGTCATTCATCTGAAAGAATATCGGCTTAATTAGGATAAAACATAAAATTTTTAAAGTGAGCACACTGTAAAATCAAATGTTACTTTTTTTATTAAAAGTTTCTTAGGCAGTCTTACCATTTTGAACAAATGAAACTGGGTCTCTATCTGCCAAAAACCAACCGTCCAGCCAAAGAAAAAATTGACATATTGTGCTTTTGCCACAATGTTAAAATTTTCTTAAAAACTTGCAAATTTTTAGATTCTGTGAATGGAACAAACAAGTTTTAGAAGTTATATCATTACTCTCTTCCCCAAAGGAGCCCTGGGGAGCCTCAGCTGCTAACTGAAAGGTCAGTGGTTCGAACCCACCAGCTGCTCTGTGGGAGAAAGATGTGGCAGCTTGCTTCTGTTAAGATTTATAGCCTTGGAAACTCAATGGGGCGGTTCTACTCTGTCCTGTGGGGTCGCTATGAGTTGGAATTGACTTGACAGCAGTAGGTTTGGTGGTTAAAGTAGGAGCTCTGGAGTCAGATTGCAGTTCCAGTTTTCATATTTTTCCTCTGTAAGATAGGATCTACCACCCATCTGTCAGTTTTTCATACTGTGGTAGCTTGCATGTTGCTATGATGCTGAAAGCTGTGCCACTGGTATCTCAAATACCAGCAGGGTCAGCCATGGCAGATAGGTTTCAGTGGAGCTTCCAAACTAAAATAGACTACAAAGAAAGGCTTGGTGATCTATGTCTGAAAATTAGCCAGTGAAAACCTTATAGATCACAACAATACATTGTCAGACTCACTTGCTTTGGAGTCATCATCAGGAGGGATCAATCATGTTTGGTGAGGTAGAGGGCCAGCGAGGGTGAGGGAGACCCTCGGTGAGATAGATTGGCGCAAATGCCGTGACAGTAGACTCGAACATGCCGGTGATTTTTGAAGATGATGCAGGACCGGGACAATGTTTCGTTCTTTTGTATGTAAGGTCGCCATGAATCAGAGTCAACTCCACAGCAGCTATCCACCAGTGTTTATCTGTCTGCCTATCTGCCTGCCTACCTGACTACCTATCTGTCTAACTAAGATGAAGATAATAATACATCTACCTTACAGATGTGAAGATATAAGTCATATAATATATATAATGATAGAAGACAGTGCTTGATACACAGTATAGTAAGCATTTGGTTTGTATGTAGTATAATACAAAAACTTTTTTTTAAATTTTGTTTTAATTTTCCTAAACTTTTTATAAAGACAATTTCCATTATTACGGAAAAGTAAAAAGAATAGAGCGATGGTTATCTGTAATATGCTGTAACCTAGATTTACCAGTCATTCATATTTTGTCCTGTATGCTTTATCTCTTTTGAGATATGTATGTATATATGTATGTGTGTATGTGTGTATTTTTAAGTCATTTAAAAGGAAGTTGTAGACCTGACAAAATACATTTTTTACCCTCAGTAAGGGATGTTTATTTTGTATTTCCGTGTTATAGGTGTGTAACAGATTGGTATTATTTGTTTTGGTTCCCCAGCATGTTGAGAAGGGATTCAATTTAAAATTATAACCCCAAATAAAATGCTTTAACTTTCTTGGAAAAACCACAAATGTATATAAAATTCTTCTTCCTAGTAATATTGTAGTTTAAATATCTTTTGGAATCGCATCTGAAGTTTAACCAACCTGTTGGTTCTTATTCAAGCACAATTTATTGAGGTTAAACAACCTTAACAGATCTTGAGGAAGAATTATTTATGTCAGTACTATAATCCATCAAAAAACAGTAGGAGGGAAGACTTTTCACACATTCATTGACACACAGTGTGCGTCAAATGTTCATATGATAATTTTAGAAATGTTACAGGTATGAAAATTTTAGGAGTACGCATCGACGACTTGGCTAGTTAATCAGGAGAATTTAACCGTAAAATTTCCAGGCTTGCTGAACCAAATTGGAATTGTTGAGTGGGACTACAAAACTAGGTAATTATGGGCAACAGCAGTTTATAGGAAGAATGATTTTATTATGAGGGGAGTTAATACTGCCTGGTACTGGTACAACAACAGACAAACGCAGACCAGTGGAGCAAATGGAGAACTCAGACGTAAATCCATCCACCTATGGTCAGCTGATCTTTGACAAAGGACCAAAGTCCGTTAAATGGGGAAAAGACAGTCTTTTTAACAAATGGTGCTGGCACAGTGGATGTCCATCTGTAAAAAAATGAAACAGGACCCATACCTCACACCATATACAAAAACTAATTCAAAATGGATCAAAGACCTAAATATAAAACTTAAAACAATAAAGATCGTGGAAGAAAAAATAAGGATTAATACTAGGAGCCCTAACACATGGCATAAATACAATACAAATCATAACTAACAATGCACAAACACCAGAAGATGAACTAGACAACTGGGAGCTCCTAAAAATTAAACACTTAATGCTCATCAGAAGACTTCATCAAAAGACTAGAAAGAGATCCTACAGACTGGGAAATAATTCTTGGCTACGACATATCTGACAAGGGTCTAATCTCTAAAATCTGTAGAATACTTCAATACCTCAACAACAAAAAGACAAATAATCCAATTTAAAAAATAGGCAAAGGATATAAACAGACACGTCACCGAAGAAGACATTCAGGTGGCTAACAGACACATGAGGAAATGCTCCTGATCATTAGCCATTAGAGAAATGCAAGTCAAAACTACAGTGAGATACCATCTCACCCTGACATTACTAGCACTAATGGAAAAAAAAAAAAAACCCGAAAATAACAAATGTTAGGTTGCAGAGAGATTGGAACTCTTACGCACTGCTGGTGGGAATGTAAAATGATACAGCCGCTATGGAAAACAATATGGTGCCTCTTTAAAAAGCTAGAAATAGAAATACCATACGGTCCAACAATCCCACTCCTAGGAATATATCCTAGAGAAATAAGAGCTGTCACACGAATAGACATAGGCAAACCCATGTTCATTGCAGCATTATTCACAATAGCAAAAAGATGGAAACAGTGTAAGTGCCCATCAACAGATGAATGGATAAAGAACAATGATGAATCCACGAAACATCTTACAACATGGATGAATCTGGAGGGCATTATGCTGAGTGAAATTAGTCAATCACAGAAGAACAAATATTGTATGAGACCACTATTATAAAAACCCAAGCAAATGTTTACACACAGGAAAAAAACAATCTTTGATAGTTAAACGAGGGAGGGCAGGGGTGGGGAGGAGAAATCGCTAACTAGATAGTAGATGAATGTTAACTTTGATGAAAGGAAAGACAACAACACACAATATAGGGGTAGTCAGCACAACTTGTCCACGGCAAAGTCATAGAAACTTCCTAGACACATCCAAACATCTTGAGGGACCGAGTTAACTGGGCTGAGAGCTAGGGATCATGGTCTTGGGGGACATCTAGGTCAATTGGCATAACATAGTTCATAAAGGAAATGTTCTACATCCTGCTTTGGTGAGTAGCATCTGGGGTCTTGGAGTCCTGGTGTCACAGTGGTTAAAAGATCAGCTGCTAACCAAAAGGTCGGCAGTTCAAATCCACCAGCCACTCCTTGGAAACTATGGGGCAGTTCTCCCTTGTCTTACAGGGTTGCCATGAGTTGGAATCGACTCGACGGCAGTGAGTTTTTTTTTTAATGGTTTATCTGAAGGCTTAAAAGCTTGTGGGGGGCCATCTACCATACATCTATTGGTCCCATCCTGTCCGGAGCAAAGGAGAATGAAGAAAACCAAAGAAGGGAAATATTAGTTCAAAGGAGTAATCACAATAGAAGATCCTGGACAGAATAGGAGAAAAATGTAAAACAAAACTCAAATTCACAAAAAAAGACCAGACTTAGTGATCTAACAGACCCTGGAGGAACCCCCGAGACTATGGCCCCCAGACATGCTGCTAACTCAGAACCGAAGCCACTCTGAATTCCTCCTCTCAACCAAAGATTAGACAGGCCTATAAAACAAACAAATAAAGAATGTTAATAAAATTTTTACCATTTGATTCAGAAAAAAATATTTACATGGTGTCATCATTTCTTAGCTGAAAACTGCCTAAACTCATGTCATGTTTTTCCAGAAAAAAGGCAAAGCTCTTACTGAAGTAAGTAAGTGAAGCTCACTGCCAGCTCTAGTGGGCTCTCAAAGAACAGATCATCCCAGATTAATCCAATTATTTTCTGAGTTGAGATTATTAGAGCAAGAGATTACCATAGGTATTTATTATACATTTTCTACAATTTAAAAATTTTCTCCAATATTTTCGTCTAGAAGTTTTATAGTTTTAACTTCTACAGTGTAGGTGTGTGGTCTTTTTTGAGTTAATTTATGTTTATGGTCATGACATAAGTGTCTAAATTTAGTTTTTTGCATATGGGTATCCAGTTGTCCCAGCACTATCTGTTAAAAAGATTGTTATTTCCCCCATTGAATTGTCTTGGCACCTTTGTCCAAAATCAGTTGACCATAATTGTAAATGTTTATTTCTGAACTCTGTTCTCTTCCATCAATCTATATGCTTATCCTTAATCCAGCACCATACTGTGCTTGCTGGAGCATTATAGTTAAGTTTGGATGTCAAGTAATGTAAGCACTCCAGCTTTTCTTTTTCAAAATAAGTTTGGCTATTCTAGATTCTTTTCATTTCCTTATAAATTTAATTATTAGCTTGTCAGTTTTTACAAAAACAGGCTGCTGGAATTTTGATAGGGATTGTGTTGAATCAATAAATCATTTGGGCAGAGATGCCAGTTTAACACTATTGAGTCTTCCAATCCATGAACATGGAATGGCTCTCCATTTATATAGGTCTTTAATTTCTCTCAGTAGTGTTTTGTAGTTTTCATTTTCTAGATCTTACACTTATTTGGTTACCTTTATTCCTAAGTAATTTTTTGAGACTACAGTGAATGGAATTGTTTTCTTAATTTCATTTGCAGATTGTTTATTGCCAATATATAGAAACTCAATTGATTTTTTTAAATATTGAATTTATATTCTATGATCTTGCTAAACTTGTTTATCAGTTCCAGTAAAAAGATTGTGTGTGTGTGTATTCCTTAGGGTTTTCTACATATAAGATCATGTTATCTGTGATTAAAGACTTTTTTTTACACCTTTTCTAATCTGGATACCTTTAAAAAATTTTTTTTTTTTTTTTTTTAATGCCTCATTGCACTGGCTAGAATGTCCTGTTCAGTGCTTAATAGAAGTGGCACCAGCAGATCCCAATCTTAGGGGGAAACATTCAGTCTGTCACCATTAAGTTTGATGTTAGCTGTAAGTTTTTCTTAGATGCCCTTTATCTAATTGAGGAAGTTCCCTAGTTTGTGGAATGTTTTATCCTGAAAAGCTTTCAGATTTTGTCAGATGCCTTTTCAGTGTTAATTAAGATGATTGTATGTGTTTTTTCCTTTGTTTTGTTCGTGCAATATGCTACAGTAATTGATTTTCAAATGTTAAAACCAACCTTGCATTCCTAGGATAAATCCCACTTGGTCATGGTGTATAATCTTTTCTATGTTGCTGAATTTGATTTGCCAATATTTTGTTAAGGATTTTTGTGTCTATGTTATGTGATATATTGGTCCGTAGTTTTTTTGTAAAGTCTTTGTCTGGTATCTTTTTGGTATCAGAGTAATACTGGGCTCATGCATTACATTAAAAACCACAAATTCACACTGATACATCCAATCCTAATCCAACACCAAAAGATTTATCCTAGCCTTCCCACTTTTTCTATTTTTAAATCTCTTCTTTGACCCATATTATCCTCCATGTATTTACTTACTTGCTCAGTCTCCGCTCCTACATGTAACCAACCTCCCTGCTGTGCCAGCTGACCGTAGCATTGGACAATGCTGCATCACCATCACCAGTTGATTTCCCTGACCAGCGCTGGCCATCCTACAAAGGGGAAAGGGAAAGGAGGAAAGGACATTTAAAAAGCTTGACCCTAGATGCACTGGCCTGAGGTTGATCTTTTGACATGTCAACTTAATATTTGTTTAAATAATATATTATTTTGCTGCTTTTAGCTTTTAATATATAAGCTTGATCCTGAATGTGCTGCATAAAAGCTGGTCTTTTGACATGGCAGGTTATATTTGCTTAAATAATACATTATTTCGCTTCTTTTAGTTTTTAATATATAGAAATACAATATATGTAATAACTTCTGTTCCTTGCTTTTTGCACTGAATATAGTGTGTGAGAATCATCCATGTTGCTATATGTAGTTCTAATAATTTATTTTCATTGCTGTAACTCAGCTTTTAAAAGTTATTTTAAATGAATAAAAATTAGAGTTGCTGATGATCTGAAATTAATTCCCAAAAGTTCTTGTGTCGCTACAAGAATGTATGGTTATTGTGTTCAAACATATGGGAAAAAAAAAAAGAAATATGCTACTACTATTCAACAATCTGAGCAAAGCTAAAATGCCTAAGGAACAACATTGATGACTTGCAAAAGATGGGTTATTTACTTCAATCACGATTTAATAAAAAAGCAAATTTAATTAACTTTCAGTTGTATAAATTAAGTTGAGCATTTATGGCACTAGAACCAGGGAATTTGTCACATAGTATTAAAACGTTATGGAAGAGCATAGTGTCAAAAGAATATATCGATCAGCATTCAAGTAACTTTTTGAAGTAGGCAATAAAATGCTCTTTAGCATGCCTCTTCTTTGTCCAACATTACATATGCTGGTAGCAACGCTGTGAAAGGAGAGTAAAAGTTGTACCCCTTCTGTTTAAAACAAAAATAAACTTAGATATTAGTCCTGTTAAGCACAATTGTGAAGTATATCATTTGTGCCAGAATGGCTCAATTAAAAGAACACCAAATATTGGTGAGGAATAGAAGTGATTGGAATGCTCATAAATTGCTAGTGAGAGTATAATTTTGTGCAACTTCTGTGGAAAACAGTATAGCAGGATCTACAACAGCTTAACATATGAGTACTCTGTAATACTGAGAAATTCCACTTTTGAGTATGTACCCAAGAAAATGCATATACATGGACACCAAGAAATAAATATGTTCATAGTACTGTGTCAGCCTGAGACCAGAAGAACTAGATGGTGGCCAGCTACCACCAATGACCACCCTGACAGGGAACACAACAGAGAGTCCCTGATGGAGCAGGAGAAAAGTGGGGTGCAGAACTCAAATTCTAGTAAAAAGTCCAGACTTAATGGTCTGACTGAGACTGGAGGGACCCCAGAAAGCATGGCCGCCGGACTCTCTGTCAACCCAGCACTGAAACCATTCCCGAGGCCAACTCTTCAGACAAAGATTAGACTGGACTATGGGACATAAAATGATACTCGTGACGAGTGTGCTTCTTAGCTCAAGTAGATACATGAGACTAAACGGGCGGCTCCTGTCCGGAGGTGAGATGAGAAGGCAGAGAGGGTCAGGAGCTGGTTGAATGG
The DNA here is from genome assembly GCF_000243295.1 of Trichechus manatus latirostris. Taxonomy (NCBI): domain Eukaryota; kingdom Metazoa; phylum Chordata; class Mammalia; order Sirenia; family Trichechidae; genus Trichechus; species Trichechus manatus. The sequence goes on along the minus strand of NW_004443966.1, from coordinate 9,907,892 downwards.
ACACGGGAAATCAGGGGTGGAAAGGAGAAAGGTGTTGTCACAGTATAGGGAGAGCAATTAGGGTCACATAACAATGTGTGTATATATTTTTGTATGAGAGACTAACTTGAATTGTAAACTTTCATTAAAGTATAACAATAAAATAAAATTAAAAAAAAAAAAGAATGTTCATAGCAGCATTATTCCTAGTGGTAAAAACTGAAAACAACCCAAATGTTGACCAGTAGTAGAACAGACAAATTTTGGTCTATTCATATAATGGAATAGCACGCAGTAATGAAAATACATACAACAAAATAACAAATCTCACAGATAAAATGTTGAGCAAAAGAAACCAGATACAAAAGATTGCTTAGTGTATCATTCCATCCATATGATGTTCAAAAGAGTCAAAACTCTTGCAGTAGTGATTAAAACAAGTTACTTTTGATGGTGATAGACAGGGATTATTGTTTGGGAAGAGGCACAAGAAAGCCTGCTGAGATGCCAAAAAATGTCCTTTCTCTAAATGGGTTTATGGATGGATATTTTAAAAGTTCACTGAGCTGTCCACTTACATTTGTGCACTAAACTGCATGTAAGTTACACCTCAGTAAGAAAGAAAAATAGTAAATGTAAAAAAATGTCACTTGTACAAGAAGACTAAAATTTGTTTTTTAAAGGTTAGCAGACCCTCACACAGCTTTTTAACCATACTCAGGAGGAGCTGCTTTTCGTCACTGACTCTAAACAAAGCTGAAAAATTCTTTGCCAGCTTCTTTAGGTAATTGTACATATACTTAACAGTAAAGCAAGACTTTTTTTAAAAATAAGATGTAGGTCAACATAGCTCCTATTTATACAAATACTTCATTAGTGTAAGAAATGGATAGACATGGAACATGGGTGCATCAGTGGGATCTGTGATATTTTCAGCATACTGTGGCTTCTCCATTTTGTACATTAGTTGAGTGCCTGATTTTACATAGAAATTTTTTTTAAATTTTATTGTGGTAAAATATATATAACAAAACATTTGTCATTTCAACCGTTTTTACATGTAAAATTTAGTGACATTAATTACATTTGCCATGTTGCACAGCCATCACCTCTGTCATTTTCCAAAATGAAACTTCAATTTTGTCTCCATTTGTCATGACGTTCTTTATCAATCCAATTGTAAGGATTTTCATCTCTTCACGTTCAGGTGTAATCCATACCGACGGCTGTAGTCTTTGACCTTCGTCAGTAAGCACTTAACTTGTCTATGTTAAGAAATTTGGAGGACAGTTACTTGGCCAACTGACTGGAAGAGGTACATATTCATGCCCGTTCCAAAGAAAGGCTATCAAATGGAATGTGGCAGTTATCAAACAATATCATTAATATCACATGCTGGCAAAATTCTACTGAATATAATACAAAAAGGACTGTAGCCGTGTATCGACAGGGAACTGCCAGAAGTTATTAGATATATGGTTCTTGGATATTTTCTCCCGTTCTATAGGTTCCCTTTTCACTTTTTGATAAATCCTTTGATACGTAAAAATTTTAATATTGATGAAGTCCAATTTATTTTTTTCTCTTGTTACTAATGCTTTTGGTGACATATCTAAGACTCCGTTGTTGAAAACTAGGTCCTTAAGCTTTAGCCCTGTGTTTTGTTAAAAGTTTTATGGTTTTAGTTCTTACATTTAGGTTGTTGATCCATTTTGATTAGAAATACTCTTTACTCCTGCTATAACTTCATTAACAGCATCTATATTTCCTCTTAAAACTTGCATTATCATCTTGGCAGTAAAGTATATTAGACTATTTTTTGCCTGGTGATCAAGTCCAACTCATTGACAATCCATGGTTATAGTTCTGGAATCAATTGCTTTACCTTGAAATCGATTTATAAATGTTTTTCACTTTAAACGTTTTTTACGTTTCAAAGGGCCATTTGGACCCTTTTCTTCCTGTATGGCTGAAATGTCTCACTTCTCCATTTTTATGGGGTCTCCTTTTGGTCTTTTACATTTTCCACATTGATATTGCAGAGGTCTTCAAATAGCAAGTAATCCATCTGTTCTGAAAAAGTACTTCCAGTCTATTAGAGATTCATAATAAAGTATTTACTGATGGAATGATATAACATCTGGGATTTGCTTCGGAATAATTCAGTTACTGAAAATGGGTGAGATTACATGGAGGAATTATTGTACACTTTTGAAATTTATATGCTTTTGGAATTTTACAGAATAAATTTTTAAAAGGTGAAAGTATTTCAACACTTTTCTGTTGCAGAGTATCACGCTTTTTGGCGTAATTCATCCTAGATTTTATTCCCATCCACTATAATGTAGAAAGTTTCACATATTTGCCTTGTAAAGAATTGCTGTTGTTAGCTGCCATCGAGTTGGCTGCCGACTCATGACATCCCCATATGCAACAGAACGAAACGCTGCCAAGTCCTGCACCATCTTCATGATCGGTTGTGGATTGGACCGTTGTGATCCAAAGGGTTTTTATTGGCTGATTTTTGCAAGTAGATCATCAGGCCTTTCTTCTTAGTCCTTCTTAGTCTGGAACTATGCTGAAACCTGTTCAGCATCATAGCAACATGCAAACCTCAACTGACAGACAGGTGGTGGCTGCACATGGGGTGTATTCCAGGTCTCCTGCATGGAAGGCAAGAATTCCCATGAAGCACCAATGCATTATGCTTGTGAAGAGTAGGCCCTTGAACATATTGCACAGGCAGCCCAGAAGAAGTAGATGGTGCCCAGCTACCACCACCGACCACTCTGACAGGGATCACAATAGAGGATCCCGGGCAGAGCGGGAGAAAAATGTAGAACAAAATTCAAATTCACAAAAAAGACTGACTTGCTGGTCTGACAGAGACTAGAGGAAGGAACCCCCAGGACTATGGCCGTGGACACCATGAGCCCAGAACTGAAGCCACTCCCAAAGTTCACCTTTCAGCCAAAGATTAGACAGGCCTATAAACAAACAATAACACACATGAGGAACATGTTTCTTAGATCAATCAAGTATGTTGTTGTTAGGTGCCGTCAGGTTGGTTCCAACTCACAGCCACCCTGTACACCACAGAATGAAACATTGCCCAGTCCTGCACCATACTGGCAATCAATGTTATGCTTGAGCCCATTGTTGCAGCCACTGTGTCAGTCCATCTTGTTGAGGGTCTTCCTCTTTTTTGCTGACTCTGTACTTGAGCAAGCATGATGTCCTTCTCCAGAGACTGATCCCTCCTGACAACATGTCCAAAGTATGTAAGACGTGGTCTCACCATCTTTCCTTCTAGAGAATTCTTGTTGTACTTCTTCCAAGACAGATTTGTTGGTTCTTTTGGCAGTGCATGGTATATTCAGTATCCTTCGCCAACACCACAATTCAAAGGTGTCAATTCTTCTTTGGTCTTCCTTATTCATTGTCCAGCTTTCACATGCATATGATGCAATTGAAAATACCATGGCTTGGGTCAGGCACACCTTAGTCTTCAAGGTGACATCTTTGCTTTTCAACACTTTAA
>NW_004443966.1:9892319-9901725 GCF_000243295.1 Trichechus manatus latirostris | reverse complement strand
GGATTGCAACCAATGTCATGAAACAATTAGGGTATATATATATATATTTTAATAATTGTGCTTTAGGGGAAAGTTTACAGTGCAAGTTAATTTCTCATTCAAAGATTGTTGTATACACAAAAATTTATATGCAAATTGTTTTGTGCCATTGGTTACAATCCCTGCAGTGGATTGGGTTCCTTGTATCCATCGTCAGTTTTCCTGTCCCTTCCTGCCTTCTCATCTTGCTTTTGGGCAGGAGTTGCCCATTTGGTCTCGTATACTTGATTGAACTAAGCACATTCCTCATGTGTTTTTGTTTTATAAGTCTGTCTAATCTTTGTCTGAAAAGTGGGCATCAGGAGTGGCTTCAGTTGTGAGTTAGCAGGGTGTCAGGGCCGTGGTCGCGGGGGTTCCTCCAGTCTCTGTCAGACCAGTGAGTCTGGTCAGTCTGGTCTTTTTGTGTGTGTGTGTGAATTTGACTTTTGTTCTACATTTGTCTCCTGCTCTGTCCAGCATGCTCTAGTGTGATCCCTGTCAGAGCGGTAGGTGGTAGTAGCTGGGCACCATCTAGTTCTTCTGTGCTCAGGCTGGTGAAGGGTGTATTAATTTTTGAATGAGAAACTAATTTGCTATGTAAACTTTCACCTAAAGCACAATTTAAAAAAAAAATACTGCACAGGCTCTCCTCTTGAAAATGGGGTACAGGTCCTGCTTTGAGCCCATTTGTAAATGTCTTCTGCCTCCTCCCTCTTTGTTCACCCCCACCACCTTCTACCTCACCCCACCTACCCTTACTTCCAACTTTTAGCTGCTAGAAATGCCTTTATATTTCTTGCTAGTAGATTGGTCAGAATATCATGGCTAGTAGTTTAGGGAAGTCATAAAAGCTAGTCCAATCACTGACCTAAACTTGTCATCTCAAAGTGAAATAATCGAAACTGCTTTTCAGAAGGATTTTAGTGGTGACTTTTATTCTTTTTTTTTTAACCATGACCTCACTATAAAACAAATATTATATTGTGACCCAATACCACAAATATGTATATTGTATCTGAAACAGAAGTTTCATGAAATAATATTTACCCTTGTTAAGTGTGATAGACTCTGGGTTTTTTTTTTTTTTTTGTCTTCATTGTTTTTCTTTAAAAAACATTGTTGATTAGGACCTATTGGATTTATTTATTTACTTTTTACCCACCAATATGTCATATTCTGCAGCTTAGAAAACATTTTAACATTGTCTGTTTTGTTAATGATAAACGTGTTCTAACCATCACCAGTGGTGCTGACAAGTTTTAATAAGATTTTCTAACAGTAACTACTTACTTACATTTGGTAAGTAATCCTTTGGAAAACCTAGGCAAAGCTGAAACTATTCTTGCTTTTAATTGCTAACCATTTGGGCAATGTGTCTACATAGTGTATTAATACACCAGGAAGATTAAGTTAGTAAAACTGAAAATGACACCCAGGTTTTTCTTTAAAGTTGTAGTGCCGTTTATTATTTTTTTACCCTTAATCATACTGCCCACTTGAAGAGATGTTTTCTGGGTGGTGGAGGCAATAGGCCAGTGTGTCTTACTTTTTACTTTTTACTAATTGACTCAAGTTCATTTGACTGGATTTTTTAAAAGTTCTAGATAGTAATTTATAAATATACTGGTCTCACTTTAGGGCAAGAAAATGTGACAGCTGGAGATGTAACTAAACTGGGGACTGGAGGCTGTATGTTCCTTTATCAGTGTGGCTCTGAGACCTGAAACCTGCTGGTTCTTTGAAATAATGCTGTGTCTGATGAAGCTTACGGTAAATGTTGTCTCTGTAGGTGACTTACTGAAACAGGAAGTCTTCCTGCAGTGGGTTTTATGGGTAGCATCAAATCTGGGACTGCTGCTTTGAAAGGGCTGAGTTTAGGTATAAAGCCCCAAAAACTCCTACATAATGCAGTTTCTTCTCCATTAATAATAAAAGAAGCCATCGTCAGGAAGTGAGACTGGGAAGCATTGTAGATTTTGTGCAACAGATACTAAAAGCTTTGAGTGTTTGGGATTGTGCCATCTCATCAGTGGTATTTTTCTGTCCATTAAACTGCCTGCCTTTCTCACAGATATTGATATATGTATATATTTTTTAGCTGAAGCGGTCATTCATTTTAAATGGGCAAAGATTTTAACTGTCAATCTTTGTAATTAAATTCTTCCAGAGCAAAATTTCTGTATAGTATGTATCACAGAGGATAGTGGTTGAGTGATTGTCTAGACTTCCACATGGCTGCCTTTTGTGTTGACCTGTTTAGTGTTAATGATTTTTTTGCCCTCTGGCAAAGGAATTCATTCGCGCAGTGCATCACTCAGGGGAATTATTGGAGTGCCTCTTAGGAATAAAGATGATTGCTTTGTAAAAGGGTGACATGTGTTCAGTTCTTTTGGTGCCCCCAGAGAAAAGCAGGCAAGAACAAGCAAGTTAGCCTTTTGTGATGTATAAGCTACCGTGTTTGGTGTTACATGTTGTTATTAGGTGCTGTCAAGGTTGGTTCCAACTCGTAGCAACCCTATGTATAACAGAATAAAATGCTACCCAGTCCTGCGCTGTCCTCACAACCGTTGCTGTGTTTGAGCCATTGTTACAGCCACTGTGTCAGTCTGTCTTTGTTGAGGGTTTTCCTCTTTTTCACTGACCATCTCCAGGGACTGGTCCCTCCTAATAACATGTCCAAAGTATGTGAGACAAAGTCTTGCCATCCTTACTTCTAAGGAGCTTTCTGGCTGTACTTCTTCCAAGATAGATGTGTTCATTCTTCTGGCAGTCCATGGTATATTCAATATCCTTTGCCAACACTGTAATTCAAAGGCATCAGTTCTTCTCCAGTCTTCCTTATTCATTGTCCAGCTTTCGCATGCATATGAGGTGATTGAAAACACCATGGCTTGGGAAGGCGCACCTTATTCCTCAAAGTGACATCTTTGCTTTTCAACACTTTATTTTTATTTATTTATTTATTGTTGCACTTTAAGTGAAAATTTACAATTCAAGTTAGTCTCTCATACAGAAATTTATACATACATTGTTATGTGACTCTTAATTGCTCTCCCTATGCTGTGACATCACACTCTTCTTTCCATCTCTGATTTCCCATGTCCATTCAACCAGCTCCTGACCCTCTCTGCCTTCTCATCTCACCTCTGGACAGGAGCTGCCCATTTGGTCTCATATGTCTACTTTTCAACACTTTAAAGATTTGCCCAATACGATGCATCTTTTGAGTTCTTGACTGCTGCTTCCGTGGACTTTGATTGTGGATCCAAGTAAAGTGAAATCCTTGACAACCTCAGTATTTTCTCTGTTTATCATTATGTTGCTTATTGGTCCAGTCGTGAGAATTTTTCTTTATGTTGGGGTGTAATCCATACTGAAGGCTATAGTCTTTGATCTTCATCAGTAAATCTTCAAGTCCTTTTCCCTTTCAGCAAGCAAAGTTGTGTCATCTGCATATTGCAGGTTGCTAATTAGTCTTCCACCAATCCTAATGCTGTGTTCTCATATAGCCCAGCTTCTCAAATTATTTTGTTCAGCATTGAATAAATAAAGTAGAAGGATACAACCCTACCATATGCCTTTTTAATTTGGAACTATGCAGCATGTACTTCAAATATGAAGTTAGTTCTTTAAACAGTGAAGGCACACTGTATTCTGAAAGAGTAAAGGGTGAATTTTAGTGTCTCTACTCCCTCATCTCCCCCAGTAAATCCTACTGCTAAAACTAGGGGCGGGGAAGGTCAACAGTTCAGAACACATTTACAATTTTAAACTTTTATAACCTGACCTTATTTCTTTAAGCTATGCTAGATTCTTAGGGTTTAACTCTGTGCTAAAATTGTCACAATAGCAATGCTTATACAGAGCCATCAAGGGATCTCCTGAAAAATCTTTATGTAACATATATCTGGTGTGGAAGAAGTCTGTGGGCCAAACTGGAGTCTAAATTTGGTTGGGACTTGCCTGTCTGTTACTGGAACCCTGGTGGTACAGTGGTTAAGAGCTACAGCTGCTAACCAAAAAGGTCAGCAGTTCAAATCCACCAGCAGCTCCTTGGAAATGCTATGGGACAGTTCTACTGTGTCTCATAGGGTCACTGTGAGTCGAAATTGACTTGTCGGCAATGGTTTTTTGTTTGTTTGTTTTGCCTATCTGTTTTTTTTCTATTCCTCTCCCATTTATTAGTATCGTTTTCACAATTTCATCAAATATATCAAAATTATTTGTTGTGGGAACATTAATCAGAAACATAAATAAACTTTTAGAAGCTTATTGCAACTAATACGTGTTGTTATTGTTGAGTGCAGTCTAGTTGATTCCAACTCATAGCAACCCTACAGGACAGAGTAGAACTGCCCCATGGGGTTTCCAGGGAGCAGCTGATGGATTCGAACTGCCGACCTTTTGGTTAGCAGCCTACGCTCTTAACCACTTTGCCACCAGGGCTCCAAAACTAATATATAGAAAGGGGAGAATACATATTTTCTGCCGGTGCTCCTTTACAAAAGAAGTTGTATGCCTTAGAATGATTTCTTAGGCATTTGTCTGGCAACCTGTGAGTGCTCCTTATGTGTTATTTACAGACAGTTGTTCCTAAATTTGTGTACTCCTTTGACACATAAAGGTGTTCGGCAATGTGATAGCATAGTGATGTAGTGATGTAGTTGCAAAGGACATCTGTTGTTTAGAGCTTGGTAAAAATGCAAACTTGTATTATAAGCAGTTTTTGGTTCGCACAATGACGTGTTTGTTTTTTTTTTTTTTTAATTATAAAAGCTCTATGTGTTATATAAAAATCAAAATATAAGGAACAATTATTTTAACACATTAATGTACATCTTTCTATATCCTTTTCCATATTCTCTATATATATATGTCTGTGTGTGTATATATGTACATATACGTATATAATCAGCTATATATATATAAATGTAACATTTACTTTTGTGTATAATTTAAAAAGTAGTCATGCTATTCATACCAATGCCTTTTAATCAGTCAATGTTTTGAATGTCTGATATGTGCAGAACATGATCTTAAGCATCATAGGGCAATGAGAGAACTAGTAGATAAAATCTTACCCTCAGGATCTTTATAGCCTAGTTGGATAAGATAGGACAAACATATAAGAAGGGCTAAAAAGCACTATGAAGTCCTATGCAGTGACTAAACTATATGATACATAGTAAACACTCAGAATTAAAGTTAAACCTTCGAAGATCAGTGGGGGTAGAAAGATGGAGGGGAGCTAAGTACCTGACATGTAATCTGGGCTCCGTAAGTGATAGTTGTTGCTCTCATCATCACCCCATCATCATTGCAGGTCCTTAGTCTAGATGTCTAGGAGAATTTGGTTCCATTTATAGAAGTAGGGACATTGTCATGGATGGAATTGTGTCCCCCAAAATATCTGTCAACTTGGCTAGGTCATGATTCCCAGTATTGTATGATTCTGTAATCTGATGTGATTTCCTCATGTGTTGTAAACTCTGTCACTATGATGAGGTTCTACTGATGAGGTCTACAAGATTAAATAGTGTCTTAATCCAATCTCTTTTGAGATATAAAAGACAGAAGTGAGCAGAGACACATGGGAACCTCATACCACCAAGAAAGCAGTGCCGGGAGCAGAGTGCATCCTTTGGACCTGAGGTTCCTGTGCAGAGAAGCTCCCAGACCAAGGAAAGACTGATGCATCACAAGGACCTTTCTCCAGAGCTGACAGAGAGAGAGCCTTCCCGTGGAGCTGATGCCTTGAATTTGGACTTATAGCTTACTAGACTATGAGAGAATAAATTTCTCTTTGTTAAAAGCCATCCACTTGTGGTATTTCTGTTATAGCAGCACTAGATTACTAAGGCAGACATTGAGAGGGAAACTTGTTATCATCACAGGAAGAACTTTGAGATGATAGTGCTGTATAGGTGGAGATCTGTTTCCTGTGCAAAAGATAGAGAACTGAAGTTCTTGTGAAAAGTTACAACAGCTTTGAGATTTGTCTGTTTACAGGCAGTAGATGAGTTCTCTAAGAGGAAGGACGGGCACTAATTGGTTTTATTTCATTTTATCCTTTATGTCCTCTAAAGATATTAAATACCCTGACACAAAAAAAAACAAGAAAATCCCTATTTGTCAGTGAGTTTGTAGAATGTGGGTCCATGCCAAGAGTTAAAATCTCTGTATCTTTGCAATTCTGACATTCCTCCTTTTTTGTTTGTTTCATGGTTTAATAGTTGGGAAATAATAAATATGAAATGTGTGTGGTGTATATATGTGTGTGTTAGAGAGAGACACTGATTTTTTTCTTTCTTTAAAAAAATTCTCATATCTAACTTAAATTTCCATATTCTCAAGCTGTTTTTGTTCTATACTTGCTAAGTCTTATTTATCTCTGTCTAGCTTTTCACTTATAAATCATGTTTTATACATGTGAACGGTTTGGGAATATGACCTTTCTCATGACCCTGTGAGCTAAGATTTTGCTTTGCATTTCCCAGAATAAATGTCACTAAAACATATACATTCTGCTTCTTTCCTAGGTAAAAATCTCTATACCAATGAATATGTAGCAATCAAACTGGTGAGTAGAATCTATATTTTTGGTAATTGTGTTTTGGTGCCCTCACCCCTCACATTAACTTTTATAGGAGATAGTTGTAAGCATTTACAAAAATATTAATGCTGGGTTTTTTTCCTTGCATATGATTTTACTTAGACACTTTCCTTCAACTGTAATAGTATAATGATGAATCACTATATACAATGTAACACTATATAAGATGAATTCTGTACCTTTTGCAGTGGTATCTTAAAAAATAAAATCATTTGAAAATGACTGGATGTGATGGACCATTGCATTTCTCTTTCATTTTATTAAACTTTATTAAACTTTGCATGGTCAATAAGTAAAACTAAATGTAGACTTTATATCATCTAGAAGTACAATATGTCTTAGTACCTCATTTCTTTTTGAAATAAGTTTGAGAGGCATTGTGGAGGCAAATGGTCTTGTCTGTGGGCCTATTCTCTTGCTGCTGGACTTGTATTCTCCACGAGGGCCATGAGAGCCGCACTTGAGCTCTTTCATTGTAACAGCAAAATTTGCCTTAAGCTTTACACTCCTACAAGGTGGCCGTCTGTTGTTGGTTTCGGATTTCAGACAGGCATGTGTGTTCCAGAATAACCGGGATTCTGGCAAATGGCCAGCCCTCTCCCTGTATGGAAATGTAATTATAATCAGCATCTGGCACAGAAATGCAAGGAAGCCATGCTGCTGATGTTTCAGTTCTGCTTTGCTTGGATCTTCACTGTGGGCTCTTATTTCTTGGATTTCTAGAAACTTTATTAAAAAAAATCGTATACAGAGTAAACAAAATAGTGTAAATAGCCCCACCTTTACCCATCATCTAGATTCTTAGGGCTCTTTTTAACAGAGATGTTCTAACTATTGTAAAAAATTTTTTCTCTCTATGCTGCTAATATTAACTGTCCTCTCACTAGCTGTGGACTAAATGTTTGCAATGCCCTCTCTCCATAGTGCCTCCAGAAAAGCACCTTGAAGCCCCACTTAACTGAGCAGGCTACAGCCATGTGCTGAAAGGTTTGGCCGAAGGGTGTTAGTCCTTCCATTTGCAATAAAAATCCCCTTATGTCAGAATGTATGTGAGATGTAGACCCACTTTTAGCCCTAAATTTGCTGACGAGTTTTACCGCCGTTTTAAAAAAATCTGTCGAAATTGACTCGACGGCAATGGGTATAGTTTGGTTTTACCTTAATTAAACCAAGATTGGATTAAATATTTCCTATTAAGTTTTTCCAGTATAAAATTTGAGAGTATTTTGTTTGACAAAGGTTACATGGTTTCTAAATTTATTGTCCTTTGTGGTTTGTCAGAATCCAAAAGCTATTTCCTCTTTCTGGTGTTTATATCACCCTCTCTTGGGTTCCATATTGATTTGTCATCACTGTTCCTGCTTGATTCCTTGTGAACTATTAGTTATTATTAGAATACTAATTCCGATTCTTATTAGGACAAATTCCATAACTGGCTGCTATGATAGCGATCTAGTAGGAGACCTACAACCAAATGGAGACTTTTAAGAATGATCCCGCTCCATCTGAGGAGATAAATGAACAAAGAAATGACTCTACAGCATAATTAGTCTTATATGCTTTTCTTTTGACTACAAGAATTTTGAGAAGTTTGGAATTCAACTCTGATGATTGCTAATTTTACAATCAAAGAGTATGAGTTCTTTCATGTAACTCCTTAGCAATATGAAATATTCCAGTCTGCCTGAATTGATTTAGATAAAACCTTCCTAGAAGCAGAAGGATAGACTAGATAGCTTCAAGAAAACTTGAATTCTGTGATTTATGAATTCAGTATCTTAAGATTCACCACTTGTCTGTCAGTTTGTTGTACTGTGATGGCTTGCGTGTTTCTGTGATGCTGGAAGTTAAGCCACCGGTATTTCAAATACCAGCAGGGTCACCCATGGTGAACAGGTTTCAGCAGAGCTTCCAGACTAAGATAGACTAGAAAGAAGACTGGGTGATCTATTTCTAAAAAAATTGGCAAGTGAGAACTTTATGAATAGCAGCAGATAATTGTCTGATGGGAAGAACACACTTGGCATTTCTCAAGCTGAAAGAACTGAAGAAAAAATTGAAGTCTTGAGTTGCAGTATTGAAGGATTCTATGGGGAAAATATTGAACGATGCAGGAAACATCAAAAGAAGATGGAAGAAATACACAGAGTCACTGTACCAAAAAGAATTGGACAACATTCAACCATTTCAGGAGGTAGCATATGATCAAGAACCAATGGTATTGAAGAAAGAAGTCCAAGTTGCACTGAAAGCATTGGTGAAAAGCAAGGCCCCCAGAATTGACAGAATACCAGTTGAGATGTTTCAGCGAATGGTTGCAGCCTTGGAGGTGATCACTCGTCTATGCCAAGAAATTTGGAAGACAGCTACCGGGCCAACTAACTGGAAGAGATCCATATACGTGCCCATTCCAAAGAAAGGTGATCTAACAGAATGAGGAAATTATTGAACAATTTCATTAATATTACACACAAGTAAAATTTTGCTGCAGATAGACATAGATTGGACTATAAGACATAAAATGATACTCGTGAAGAGAGTGCTTCTTAGCTCAAGTAGATACATGAGACTAAATGGGCAGCTCCTGTCTAGAGGCGAGATGAGAAAGCAGAAGGGACAGGAGCTGTTTGAATGGACATGGGAAATCTGGGGTAGAAAGGAGTGTGCTGTCACATTATAGAGAGAGCAGCTAGGGTCACATAACTATGTGTGTATAAATTTTTGTATGAGAAGCTAACTTGAACTGTACACTTTCACTTAAAGCACAATAAAATT
>NW_004443966.1:9813981-9892219 GCF_000243295.1 Trichechus manatus latirostris | reverse complement strand
ATTGCTGATGTCAGATGGATCTTGGCTGAAAGCAGAGAATACCAGAAAGATGTTTACCTGTGTTTTATTGACTATGCAAAGGCATTTGAGTGTGTGTATCATAACAGATTATAACATTGTGAAGAGTGGAAATTCAAGAACACTTAATTGTGCTCATGAAGAACCTGTACATAAGACTAAGAGGCATTTGTTCAAACAGAACAAGGGGATACCGTGTGGTTTAAAATCAGGAAAAGTGTGTGTCAAGGTTGCATCTTTTCATCGTACTGTGTGCTGAGCAGATAATCCAAGCATGTGGTGTCAGGATTGGTGGAAGATTCATTAACAACCTGCAGTATGCAGATGACACAGCCTTACTTGCTGAAAGCAAAGAGAACTTGAAGCACTTACTGATAAAGATCAAAGACTACAGCCTTCAGTATGGATTACACCTCAACATAAAGAAAACAGAAATCCTTATGACTGGACCAATAAGCAGCGTCATGATAAACGGAGAAAACATTGAGGTTGTAAAGGATTTCATTTTACTTGGATCCAAAATCAAACCTCATGGAGGCAGCAGTCAAGAAATCAAACATCATATTGCATTGGGCAAATCTGCTGCAAAAGACCTCTTTAAAGTGTTAAAAAAGCAGAGATATCACTTTGAGGACTAAGATACACCTACCTAAGCCATGGTATTTTCAGTCTCCTCATATGCATACAAAAGCTGGACAGTGAATAAGGAAGATCAAAGAATAATTGATGCCCTTAAATTATGGTGTTGGTGAAGAATATTGAATATACCATAGACTGCCAGAAGAATGAACACATCTGTGTTGGAAGAAGTACAGCTAGAATGCTCCTTCGAAGCAAGGATGGAGAGACCTAGTCTCATGTACAGTCCATGGAGAAGAACATCATGCTTGATAAAGCGAAAAAGACGAAGGTCCTCAACGAGATGGATTGACACAGTGGCTGCAACAACGGGCTCCAATACAGCAATTAGTGTGAGGATGGCACAGGATGGGAAAGTGTTTTGTTCTGTGGTTCATAGGGTCGCTATGAGTCAGAACCCACTTGACAGCACCTAACAACAATATCTTTAGAAAAACACAGCGAACTTCAAGTGGGTTCAGGAAAAACCTTCAAAGATGATCAAAGAACTAAAAAATAGGATCAGTGAGGAGCGTTAAAGGAATTTAAATTCCTTTCCTGGAGAAGGGAAGTCTAAAAAATGATTGACTAGTTCTGTTTTTTGAAGATAGCACTTACAGTATTCACAGGTTATTGAGAGCTGTTTTATCTTGTTACCAAGGACATAAGAGCAATAGGCTAAGGTCTAGTAGTGGAGATTTGAACTAAATATAAACACGTTTTAAACTATGAAACTTGTAAAACACCAGCATGAATTCTCAAGGGAGGCTGAGGAATCTCCTTCCTTGGAGTCTTAAAAATAGGATGAGTAATCATCTGATCTACTTAGAAGTAGGGAAATGAATTAAATGACTTCCCAAAGGCACTTTTGTCCCTGTGATTATTATTTTTATCTGTTTTTGGCATGGACTTTAAAGATGAAGATCTTGGAACAGAACTGACAGTGGAGCCAAAAAGCAAATGAGTTGCCAATTAAAAATAATTCTGGTTCTTTTTTCTAAAAGTCATTACTGTAACAATAAATAATGTTAGGTAATTGTATATACTGAGTTTTTAAAGAGAAATCATAATAATGTGATAATTTTGCCTATCATTTGCACAAAAGGGATGATCCTTTAAGGAGATTATGCCCTTCAGGGTAAGGTTCGGTTGTCTGAGCTAGTTGTCTGTGACACTGGCGGTGCAGAGTAATTAACCAGCCCGTTCTTGAAGTTTGGACTCGAGCCAAGTGTGGTGGTTTGCCTGCTTTATCTCTGGGGTCATTAGAAAGCTTCATTTCTGAAAACTTAAATCCCACATTGAATAAAGTTACATATTTTAATTGCATGTACAATCTTTAATTCTCTTAAATGTAAAAAGAAATACAAGAATGTTCCTAATGGCACTGTTGATACTATTGAAAGCTGCGAACAATCCAAATGTCCAAAATTATAGACATACATATATATATTGACATATATACAGAGGAGTACTACAGACATTAAAAATTAATATAGCTATCCTTACTGCCATGGAAAGATGTCATTATCACATTGTTGACTTCAAAGAGAGGCACAGTATACTACAGCAAATATAGTACATGTTGTCGTTTATATAAAAATATATTTATGAATCATTTTATATATAATCATGTATAAAGAAATGCTTGAGGTTAATCACTGTTAATAGTGGTTCTCTTTAAGTGATAGAATTTCAGACTTATTTTTACTTTCTTTTGGATTTTTGTTGTATTTTAATTTTTCATAGTGAGCATGCATCATTTTTCTACAAAGAAAAAAACTGTTTACTATCCAAAATTCATAATAAAATAAGAAGGGAATACATGCTGGTATTCCAGACAGTTTGGCATCTGGTTTCCTAGGAGAATATATTTCAGGAGAATATTTCATGGTAAGGGAGCTATCCTTGAATGACAGCTCCCTCAGAAAGTCTATTTTTATTTAAATATGTATGGAAGGGATTGTATGTAATTTAGATTCATCTTCTCCAGCTGTGCTTTCAAAGAGAAATTGTAAGAAAATACAATCACATATGGATATCTTCTCTAAAACATTATGTAATTCTTAGTCCTGGGCTACTCTGAAAATTTAGGAATAGAAAAATCCCGTTTATCTAAATCTGATCACAATTACTCTTCTTGGGTTTCAGGAACCTATAAAATCACGTGCACCACAACTTCATTTAGAATACAGGTTTTATAAACAGCTCGGCAGTGCAGGTAAGTCCCGTCTTTTCTCTCCAATTTCTTAGCATGTATCTTAGTTGGAAACCCTAAAGTATGCAGATACACCAGACTGTGTATCCCTCCTCCTTGCTGGGTAGGTAAATAAACACAGTCAGCTGAAAAGCTACTTGCTGTCTGGCTCCTAGAGGGGCAGTTGACTGGGGACCAGTGATGCCATGACTGTGTCCACAGACCAGCGACCTTGGGATGCTTTTACCTGCCTGAAACACACAAAGTATGGGTTTTGCTTTTTGGTAGTTCCTTCATTCTCTTTTCATTTTTTTTAATGTACACTGAGAGAAAGGAGGGGTTGGTATTTGCAAGCTATATTTTTATCACATTGATACTATGTATGTTTTAAAGACATTCAAGAATACACATTCTGAAATATAATACCATAACACTGTCATTTTGTCTGTTCTTATTAATTTACAAGAACTATCCATATGATGGAACCCTGGTATCACAGTGGTTCAGAGCTCAGCTGCTAACCAAAACGTCGGCTGTTCGAATCCACTAGCTGCTCCTTGGAAACCCTATAGGGCAGTTCTGCTCTGTCCTGTAGGGTCACTATGAGTTGGAATCGACTCGACGGCAATGGGTTTTTTGGTATCCCTATAATTGTGATAGCCATGACCTTTGGGGATTTTTAAAAATTAAGTTTATAATTTTTTAAAACATGTCTGTTTTTTGCCTAAAAGCTCTACGTTCTCAACTATCTCCCTGGCTTTCAGAAAAATATCTTGACTAAGCAAATGTTACCAACCCTAAGGAGGGTGTACCTGTAGGACACCTCTCTCAGAAGATGAAATCTTACAGAGCTAGTTTCATCATTTGACATTTGTAAAAGTTCCTCAGTTTTATGCTTCCTTTGGTATGACAGTTTTATGTGAATAACTGAAACATGGTTTTTATTTCAAATACACTATCGAAGGTACTAGTGAAGAAATTTGAGTCTCACTTCCTAGAATATGTAGAATTATATAAGAGCCATTGGGTGTTATTCAAATCTTAACATACCCTGACCACAGCAGTAATCAGCCATGGTTAAAACCTAGGGAGGCCAGGAAGGAAATTTGTCTTTCATTGAACCTAGCATAAATTCTTGCTCACAGTAGCCTCATGTATTTGTTGATTGATTATATCCTTAAACATCAAATGTTCCTGACATAGGATTTAAGATTGGCAGCTGAATTCACAGGATGTATATATAACTTGAGGCTTGTCTTCCCTAATGCCCCAGAACTAATCTTTAAAGTTGGCTATCTTCTTGTTCCTGGTTTTGTAAATTTCATGATGATAACTATGTGTAGCTCACTTATGATAAACATGTTTTTACATGTCTCATAAATCTAAGGCTCAGGTAAAAACGTGCTAGATCCAGCCCAACTTAGAAGTTTGAGTGGGCCTGAGGGAAGTGATAGACCAGTATGCCCTTCTAAACAGATCCACCAGATCAGGCCAGCCTTCCTTTTCATACTCTCCACAAATACAGGAGAACATTGTAGATTCTTGAAGTTTTAGCATTCTCCATGCACTGAAAACAAGTCAATAGGGAGAGCACTGGGGGAAAAGGGTCTAAAAAATTGCCTTTAACTTTAGGCAGCCATGAAAAACTGGAACCTCTGAGACTGGTACATCCCTTGTTGCAGTCAGTGGGAATAGGAGGGCTCTACTGTAGTGGACAGACCAGTTGTTGACTCATAGTAAGGTAGGCTGGCTATCACTGATCTTCTCAGTACCTCTTCTGACAATCATCTAAGAGTCATAAAGCTTTCTAGGTCTTAAATGAAGTTCAGTGGTGATTCATTTGTTCCTGGCCTCTTTGTTTTGTTAAGGAAACCCTGGTGGCGTGGTGGTTAAGAGCTTGGCTGCTAATCAAAAGGTTGGCAGTTTGAATCCACCAGGCACTCCTTGGAAACCCTATAGGGCACTTCTACTCTGTCCTGTAGGGTTGCTGTGAGTCAGAATCAACTCAACGGCAACAAGTTTGGTTTTTTTTTTGTGTGTGTGTGTTTACTGCTGTTAAAGTAGCTATGGTGGGTATCTTAAACTCTTGCCTGCAACTAACAAGGTAGTCACAAGCTTTTCCAAGACAGGAAGAGCCTTAAAGACCTGCCTCAAATTTCCACCAAGTGTGAGAATTCCTCCAGAATTTTCTTAACAAATGGTCATTCATCTCTGCTTGACCTTTTTCATCCATAGAGTTCACCACTCTGCAAGGCACTTCATGTTGGAAAGCCGAACGTATTGGAAGTTCTTCCTACTGGGCCAGCATTTTCTTTTTTTTATTTCCATGGAGCAAAGTTGGGCCTTATGTTAGCAGCTCAGAGGCGTTCATCCACAGCTGTTATATGCTGCTCCCTCCACCACCTACCTCCAGATCTTCTTTTTAAGCCAAGTGTCTGCAATTTCTTTAATTTTTTTGCATAACATGATTTGCAGGTATTTTATCACTGATTGATGTTAGCTTATATAAAAAAGATTTATAGGTTTCAACTGAGTACAGCTTCATAAAAGCATAAAAGTCAACTATGTGGAATGGCTGCTAGAAAAAGCTAGTGTAAAATGTTGAATTAATAGAAATATTGTATCCAGATCATGGAAGATAATAATACCACTGTCACCATATCTAGAGTAACTTGTTTTAGGAAGCTCACTTAAAAGGAACATCATGAAATTAGAATTCAGGTGTCTGTGTGTTCGTTCACATGTAGGTGCTTATTGATGGGGAGGAAATTTGTGGAGGAGACACTGCATTTTTGTAGTTACATAATGGATTTTAAGCACCTGAACATCTTAAATGTCATTTCCTATTTTGTCCTATTATGACTAAATACTAGGATATTTTTCTTTCTTGATTCTGTAGTTTTATTTATTATGAATTGCCTAGGTTTTTATTTTAACTGCATGAGACCATAAGCTTCTTGAGAACAAGGCCCTGTGCATTCTTCACCTTTATATCTGAAGTATCTTTAAGGCCCAACGTAGTTCTGTCACATAGTAGGCAGTTGGTAAGTATTTAAGTGATGGAAAGAAGTTAGGAAGGTTTGTTAAACTTGCCTTTTTAGATTTTTGACAGGTTGTTGATAAAAATATTCCTTGAGGATGGCCAAAAAAGGGCATTTCTTTTGAAAGTAGTCCAGTTGACAAGAAAGTAGACAAGATATTGTCATTTCTCATTGTAGATGTGAGCATGAACACTAGAGCTTGTTCCTAGACACAAACATTTCTCCCCCTGTTTTCCAGAGTAAGTTCCCACCTGCAAATGTAGTTAACATTTCCATAACCAGAGCACAGATGCCGCTCTCTTCAGAAACAAGGTGATGTCACGGCATTGTAAATAAGCCAATAGCTTTTCATGCCAAAGGCACACAAGGACCAAAATAATGTAATTGGTATTTTTACTCACTAATGCTGTGTTTATCATTACTCATCATAGGCCAATGCTTTGCAAAATATTTGAGTATCTGACAAGCAAGACTTTAAAATAAAATTAAAAAAAAATTGTGATGTGGGTTTATTCAGGGAATTAATCAGTGCGTGTAAAACACATAGATGAAATTCTTTGGGAGAAATGATTGATTATGAATTTAAAGAATACTGCTATTACAATCATAACTTGAGATTTTAAATTCCAAAAATAGGAACTTTTGTGTTGGCTTAAGACTATGAGCATTTATTCCCTAAGTACCCAGCTCTGAATCATTATCTTGGCTTTTTGGTCATGCATTTCACCTTGTCCATATAATCTGGAAGTCCATACCAGTTCTCCAATCACATGCAGATAAGAAGAAAAATGGCGGCCCTGGATGATTGTGAACATGGTTTACGCTGGAGCTCTTCCTCATTGTCCTTTCTTTTCCTTGTTTGATCTCTAACTGCTTCCCTTTCATTGGACTCTCTTCTCTAGTGGACAGTCACACATTTCAAGCTTTGTTTGCTAGTAGTAGCTTTGCCATCAGGAATTTCAAGACCTGATGATTTCCTATTAGGGTTAATATGTCCAGGATAATCAAAGAAGAACGTAAATAGGGCCTTGAGGGTCTTGAAACTGAGAGCAAGTTATCTTGATCTTTCTAATAACTATCATTATTTCTATTTTCATTTATTGTGGAAACCAAATTGTAAAATATTAAAGGGTACTTTGGGAGGGGATGATGATTCATACACTTACCACCGTAACCCAGCTACGTTTCACTTTAATATGTCTTTCTCTCCTTTCCATATGCAGACATATTTCATAGTTAATCTCAGTTCACATGAAAGTATGTCTTCTTTCACTTAACATTTGTCGAGAAGCTCCATAGTCTTAATGTTTCTAATCATTGTATAATATCCCAGCAGCTTCATAGACCATAATTTAGGCACCCATTTTGTATCGTCATGCATTTAGGTGTTTTTATTTTGGGAATGTTCATTTTTCCATATTGATTTCTGATACCTGAGTATCATAACTTAAGACTTTGCTTCTGTATGTTTTCCCACTTAACCCCCACTTACTTTCTCTTCTTGCCTCACCAACAGTTTCCTTTCACCATGAGCTGCTTTTCAAACGAAATATGTTTAATTTGATATCTAAGGATTTTTAACCTTCGGCTTTGAATACTTAGAGGATTGAAATACTGCCATGCTTGAAACCACATAGAAACAGATGATGGTTTGAGATTGAGGATGGTGGTGGTTTTTTGTTTGTTTGCTTTGTTTTGTTTTGTCTTTCCTCACTGTGTTACTCAGAGCCTGCACATCAAGTATAGCCCCAGCTCACAGCATTGCACCTGCTGGGCAGCAAATGCCCGGGGAAGCTCCCATGATAACCTTATTTAAACAGCAAAATTCAAAGCACCATGAACTTCCTGGAGGCCAGTGACTGATCAGAAACAGTTGCTAGCTAGAGATTGCTGCAAAGGTTTTACTTTTAAACACAATTGTTTTTTAACCTAGTAATAGATGAAAAAATGTTCAAGAATGTTCTCTATTTTCCAAAAACGCATGTAAGTGATACTAACTTATATCTCAGTTTAAGAGCAATTGTATGGCTTTTCCAAGGGGCCTGGACACCAAGGACTATAAAGTTTTATTGTCTCTGACCGCGACATCCTGTGGTGATAAAGAGATTCAGAATTTTAAGCTTTGGTAGATTTGAGGTGCTGGTTATTGCTAAGCTGAGGATTACTGACCATGTTTTCACTGGCTTAATTATCTTTAAAATGTAGTTCTGCTTGAGTGCTGAAGAAATGAACTCTAAATTTTTATCATCCAGTTGGGATATCTTAATGTATTTAATGTGCATAAAGGGAAGTGCTAATATGTTCTTGGTTCTTCTCTGTCTTTAGTTTCTAAACTCTTTCTTAACATTTTTGCTTTCAAATATTTTCCTTGAACTATGTGATATATTGTCAGTGACTGCCCTCCATTTTCAGAAGAGGTGAAATGTCAGGCTCACACGTGTGCACTGAAGACCTGTGTTAGGACTAGCCAGAGATGCTGTTTTGATTGGACGCCATTTTATAGATGAGACTCCTGAACCTGGTTTATAGTTTATACTTTTCAGTAAATTTCAGCATATTTTGTTTCTTGTAGCTGATAACTGTAGACTTTAAGATGTTTACCTTCATAGAGATAGTATCTCCCAAATGTATTTGACCAGAGAACACATTTTAAGTAGAAATTTATTGAAAGAACACTAGCAGCACACATGAAATATAATGTACCTTTACATTTAACCAGACAGAAAAATAGGAGAATTATCAAAATTTAATTCATTTATTTAGCATAAATACTATCACCAGTATATACTGAAAATATAAAATTACGAACAAAACATAAACCAATAATCATTACATGGAACTTGAAATGTCGTATCAGTTAGTCAGTGCTGTCTCTTCTTTAGTGCCTCGGTCGTGCACAAGCACATGCAGCAGCTTCTTATGCAACTTCCTGGCATTCTCAGGTGTGGTACTGTATTTCTTAAAGGCACGTTGTTGTTGTTAGGTGCCATCGAGTCAGTTATGACTCATAGCGACCCTGTGTACTACAGAACGAGATAGTGCCTGGTCCTGTGCCATCCTCACAATCGTTGTTATGCGTTATGCTTGAGCCCATCGTTGCAGCCATTGTGTCAGTCCATCTCATTGAGGGTCTTCCTCTTTTTCGCTTTTTTGGTATTTACCAGGCATGATGTCTTTCTCCAGGAACTGATCCCTCCTGCCAACATATCCGAAGTACGTAAGATGTAGTCTTGCCATCCTTCCTTCTAAGGGGCATTCTGATTGTACTTCTTCCAAGACAGATTGTTTGGTTCTTTTGGCAGTCCATGGTGTATTCAATATTCTTCTCCAGTATCACAGTTCAAAGGCATCAGTTCTTCTTTGGTCTTCCTTATTCATTGTCCAGCTTTCGTACGCGTGTGATGTGATTGAAAATACCATGGCTTGGGTCAGGTGTGCCTTGATCTTCAAGGTGACATCTTTGCTTTTTTAACACTTTAATGAGGTCTTTTGCAGCAGATTTGCCCAATGCAGTGCATCGTTTGATTTCTTGACTGCTGCTTCCATGGGCGTTGATTGTGAACGCAAGCAAAATGAAATCTTTGACAACTTAAGTGTTTTCTCCGTTTGTCATGATGTTGCTTATTGGTCCAGTAGTGAGGATTTTTGTTTTTTTTTATGTTGAGGTGTAATCCATACTGAAGACTGTGGTCTTTGATTTTCATCAGTAAGTGCTTCAAGTCCTCTTCAGTTTCAGCAAGGAAGATTGTGTCATCTGCATATCACAGGTTGTTAATGAGTCCTCCTCCAATCCCGGTACCCCATTCTTCATATAGCCCAGCTTCTCGGATTATTTACTCAGCATACAGATTGGATAGGTATAGTGAAAGGATACAACCCTGATACACACCTTTCCTGACTTTGAACCACGCAGTATCTCCTCGTTCTGTTTGAATGACTGCCTCTTGATCTATGTGCAGGTTCCTCATGAGCACAATTAAGTGTTCTGGAACGCCCATTCTTCACAATGTTATCCATAATTTGTTATGATCCACGCAGTCAAATACCTCTGAACAGTTAATAAAACACAGGCAGACATCTTTTTGGTATTCTTTGCTTTCAGCCAGGATCCGTCTGACATCAGCAATGATATCTCTGGTTTCATGTCCTCTTCTGAATCCCTCCTGAATTTCTGGCAGTTCCCTGTTGATATACTGCTGCAGCCGCTTTTGAATGATCTTCAGCAGAATTTTACTTGTGTGTGATATTAATGATATTGTTCCATAGTTTCTGCATTCAGTTGGATCACCTTTCTTGGGAATAGGCATAAATATGGATCTCTTCCAGCAGTTGGCCAGGTAACTGTCTTACAAATTCCTCGGCATAGACGAGTGAGTGCTTCAGCACTGCATCTGTTTGTTGAAACATCTCAATTAATATTCCATCAATTCCTGGAGCCTTGTTTTTCACCAGTAACTTCAGTGCACCTTGGACTTCTTTCTTCAGTACCTTCGGTTCCTGATCATATGCTACCTCTTAAAATGGTTGAACGTCAACCAATTCTTTTTGGTATAATGACTGTGTGTATTCCTTCCATCTTCTTTTGATGCTTCCTGCGTCATTTAATATTTTCCCCATAGAATCCTTCACTATTGCAACTTGAGGCTTGAATTTTTTCTTCAGATCTTTCAGTTTGAGAAATACCGAGTGTGTTCTTCCTTTTTGGTTTTCTATCTCCAGCTCTTTGCATATGTCATTATAAAATTTACTTTGTCTTCTTGAGCCACCCTTTGAAATCTTCTGTTCAGTTCTTTTACTTCATCATTTCTTCCTTTTGCTTTAGGTACTCGACATTCAGGAGCAAGTTTCCGAGTCTCTTCTGACATCTATTTTGGTCTTTTCTTTCTTCCTCTCTTTTTAATGACCTCTTGCTTTCTTCATGTATGATGTCCTTGCTGTCATTCCACAACTTGTCTGGTCTTCGGTCATTAGTGTTCAGTGTGTCAACTCTGTTTTTGAGATGGTCTCTAAATTCAGGTGGGATGTATTCAAGGCTGTACTTTGGTTCTCGTGGATGTGTTCTAATTTTTTTCAGTTTTAAGTTGACCTTGCATATGAGCAATTGATGGTCTGTTCTGCAGTCAGCCCCTGACCTTGTTCTGACTGATAATATTGAGCTTTTCCAACGTCTCTTTCCACAGATGTAGTCGACTTGCTTCCTGTGTATTCCATCTGGTGAGGTCCATGTGTGTAGTCGCTGTTTTTGGTGGAAAAAGGTATTTGTAATGAAGAGGTTGTTGGTGTTGCAAAATTCTATCATGCGATCTCCGGCATCGTTTGTATCACCAAGGCCATATTTTCCAACTACACATCCTTCTTTGTTTCCAACTTTCGCATTCCAATCACCAGTAATTATCAGTGCATCCTCATTGCATGTTCAGTCAATTTCAGACTGCAAAAGCTGGTAAAAATCTTCAATTTCTTCATCTGTGGCCCTAGTGGTTGGTGCGTAAATTTGAATAATAGTTGTATTAACTGGTCTTCCTTGTAGGCATATGGATATTATCCTATCACTGACAGAGTTGTACTTCAGGATAGATCTTGAAGTGTTCTTTTTGACAATAAATGCAATGCCATTCCTCTTCAGTTTGTCATTCCTGGCATAGTAGACCATATGAGTGTCCGATTCAAAATGGCCAATACCAGTCCATTTCCTCTCACTAATGCCTAGGACATCAATGTTTATGTGTTCCATTTCATTTTTGATGATTTCCAATTTTCCTAGATTCATATTTCGTACATTCCACGTTCTGATTATTAATGGATGTTTGCAGCTGTTTCTTCTCATTTTAAGTCGTGCCACATCAGCAAATGAAGGTCCTGAAAGCTTGACTCCGTCCACATCATTAAGGTCGACTCTACTTTGAGAAGGCATTCTTCCCCAATCATCTTTTGAGTGCTTTCCAACCTGGGGAGCTCATCTTCCGGCACTTTGTATCAGACAATGTTCCATTGCTATTCGTAAGGTTTTCACTGGCTAATTCTTTTCAGAAGTAGACTTCTGGGTCCTTCTTCCTAGTCTGTCTTAGTCTGGAAGCTCAGCTGAAACCTGTCTGCTATGGGTGACCCTGCTGGTATCTGAATACAGGTGGCATAGCTTGCGGCATCACAGCAACATGCAAGCCCCCACAGTATGACAAACTGACAGACACGTGGGGTAAAGGCATGTAGCAACTATATATTTGTTAGCTTTTGCTCATACACATTATTTCTAATTACCTTATATAGAAAGAAAAGTATTAGCAGTGTCGATTTTCCTGGCAATACTTGTTTTTATATCTCAAAGAGCACTAGCTTTTGTAGAATGAAGTTTGGGAAATACTGTACTGGGTTTCTCAGTATTGAGATTTTGCCTATCCTTCAAGACCTTTTTGGAGATCCTCCACCTTCATCATGAGTTCAGTAAATGTTAATATACTGTATGTCAAATACTTGCTGGGATTACAAAGTTGAATAAGGCAGGGTCTCTGCTCTCAAAGTTTGAAGAGCATAAAATCTAACTGGAGGATGATAGGCATGTAAAATTAGTGCAGTATAAACAGGCACTATGATGGACATATATAAGGAAGGAGCAGTCAATTCTGCCTCGTGGCAAGGAATGAGAATATCAGGAAAGGCTACAATAGAGGAAGTAATACTCCAGGTGACTCTTGAAAAAATTTAGTAGGTATTCATCAAGATAGTGGTTGGGAAGGAAGAAGAAAGGCAGGGGGGCACCCTTTTCGAAGCCCATGAAATAGCAGGAAAGGAGGCATGAGAGGTGAAGCAGCAGACAGAGCTTGTTTGGGAATTACAAGGTATTGGTTAAAGCTGTGTGAGGCCAGGGGGATAGTGCGAAGTAAGCCTGAAAGAGGCTGGCTTGGGTCAGATCTTGGAGGAGATTGTAGTATCAGAGATATAACATACTTAGGTTTGCATTTTAAAAGGGTTATTCTGGTATTAGTGTAGTAGATGAGCTAGAGCCTGAAGATGGGGAGACTAAAGAGGAATTTTACATGATCCTGGCAAGACCTCCCTCACCCCAGCCTTGCCTCTTCACCACAATCTATCCTGAAGAGGAAACTCTCATTCTAACTAATTATACTTCTCCTTAAGAGACCACCAGGACTGATTCCATCATACCCTGCACCCCTGTTTACCTCAGTTGAACTAGAAGCACTTGACTCCTGGGTTATCACTCATCATTCAGACTCTTTATCCCCATAAAGCTCTGATTCTCCCTAATCAAACCCCTTTTCACAAGTTCACCTCAACATCCCAGGCCCTCAGAGTCTGTCGTAGGAAAATCTCCTGTGTCCTCTATCTTTCTGAGCACTCTCTTCATCTTCCCAGTCTAAGTGAAATCTGGCTGCCCCCTAAAGACATGATTCCCTTGGCAGCCTTGTCAAATGGTGCTTACTGTCTCAGACTTCAAGTACCACATTCCCTCATTGCTACTTCCAGACCTTTGTCCCATTTCCCTCCCTAAACTTCCCATCAAATTTTATCAGCTGCTACTCTTCCTTCTTGTAGTCACCTGGTTCATTATTTTTCTACACACTACACCTGTCATTTTTAATGATTTTTAATATTCATATACACGATTTTTCCCATACTTTAGGCTCTCAGTTCTTTCACTGCCCATCTCCAGTGGTAATTGTTCTCCTCACCTTATCAGCTACTTAGCTGTCGTATTGATAGACCTTACACGACCAGTAACTGTTCCTCCTCCATAATTTTCAGCATTATGCTCTTCAAATTCCCCTCCTATCATTCCAACTCTACTCTAGCTAGTAATTCCATTTAAAAATTCTTCCACCCTACAGTTACTCCCAGGCCTTTGATTCTGTCTTTTCACTTTCAGTGACCAACCTCATGCCCTCGCTTCCTTCCTTACCCAGGTGTCTTAGTTATCTAGTGCTACTACAACAGAAATATGGATGGCTTTAAAAGTGGATGGCTTTAAAAAAGAGAAATTTATTCTCTCATAGTCTAGGAGGCTAGAAGTCCGAATTCAGGGCACCAGCTCCACAGGAAGGCTTTCTCTCTTTGTCGGCTCTGGGGGAAGGTCCTTGCCATCAGTCTTTCCCTGGTCTAAGAGCTTCTTGGCACAGGGACCCGGGGTCTGTTGGACGTGCTCTGCTCCTGGCACTGCTTTCTTGGTAGTATGAGGTCCCTCTGTCTGTCTGCTTGCTTCTCTTTTGTATCTTAGAAGAGATTGACTCAAGATACAACCTAATCTTGTAGATTTAGTCCTGCCTTATTAACATAACTACCTCCATCCTGCCTCATTAACATAGAAGTAGGATTTACAACACGTAGGAAAATCACATCCACTAGCAAAATAGTGGACAGTCACACAATACTGGGAATCATGGCCTAGCCAAGTTGACATACGTTTTTGGGGGATGTAATTCAGTCCATAACACCAGATGAGATTTCATGATCCATTTTTATAGTCACTCTCTTGCATCATATACCCTAGATTCCCTTACCTAATCCTTTCTGCATAATATTCAACTGGTAGAACCCCAACCCTGGTTCATCTCAGCTCTTTAGTCTACCATTTGCAGCTAAATATGACTCGAGAAAACACAACCACGTTGACTGGTCTCACTTTCAATACATGACCACAAATTTCAAGTGGGCCTTTTGTGCTGCCTGCCAATCCTTTTGTATCTCCCTAGTCAGGTCCCTGCACATCAATTGTCCAAGCCTCCAATAACTTCTTTTCCTTCTTCACTCTCAGCTGTGATACTGTTTGTATCAGAGAGAACAGAAGCAATCAGAAGAGAGCATCCACACGTTCCCACCACCGAATCTATCACCTTGCCTTCATCTGTATCCCATTATTATTCTTCCCTCCTGATCTAATGGATGAATTGCTCAAGCTCCTATGTAAAGCCAACTCCCGCTTGTCCACTGGCTTCTGTCCCCTCTTGCCTACTCAAGGCTTTTATTCCTACAGTTATCCCTTCTACTTCCTATATTACCAGCTTTTCCTCTCTACTAGATCATTTGCATACAAATGTGATAAAAACCTCCCATCTCAAAAGCCTTTTCTTAACTCCTCATTCCCTTCCAGTCCCCACTAAATCCACCCTAATTTGTTTATCCGTTCATCTGCTGATGGGTACTTAAGTTGTTTCCATCTTTTTGCTGTTGCGAATAATGCTGCAGTGAACGTGGGCGTGCCTGTATCTGTTCCTGTGACAGCTCTTATTCCTCTAGGATATATTCCTGGGAGTGGGATTGCTGGATCGTATAGTATTTCTATTTCTAGCTTTTTTAAGGAGGTACCATATCGTTTTCCATAGCGGTTATACCATTTTACATTTCCACCAGCAGTGCATAAGAGTTCCAGTCTCCCTGCAGCCTCTCCAACATTTGTTATTTTCTGTGTTTTTGATTCATGCCAGTACAGTCAGGATGAGGTGGTATCTTACTGTAGTTTTGATTTGCATTTCTCTAATGGCTAATGATCATGAACATTTCCTCATGTGTCTGTTAGCCGCTTGTATGTCTTCTTAAAGTGTTTATTCATAACCTTTGCCCATTTTTTTAATTGGATTATTTGTCTTTTTATTATTGAGGTTTTAAAATATTTTGTAGATTTTAGAGATTAGACTTTGTAGGATATGTTGTAGCTAAAAATTTTTTACTTTCAAAATGTGGTTCGAAGTATTGAACCTAAGATTGTTGGAGAATTTTGAAATTTGTTATAAGCAAACCAAAAACTGTTTACTGTGAAACCCTGCAACTGTATATAATGATTATGAAAAATTATTATGTTTCTTTTCCTCATTGATGGAAAATCAGAATTTTCAGATCTTCTCCTGTGACTAAACCAAATAGGTTCTTCAGTTTGTTTGTTTGTTTTCAGACCTTCTTATATCATTGTGTTTTGGTTTTTCAAGGCACAGAGGACTTTGGCATTGAGTACAATTGTGCTTTTCTTTTCAGATGTAGTTTCTATAGATTGTTCTGGGTACACAAGATCAGGAGTCAGGGACTTGAAGATTGACTCTGGATTCCCTGGGACTTACTTACCCTCCTGGTAGCTTCAGTATTTGTTTGGTACAATGGGTCAGCTTGCTTCACAAGAAGGAGCACTGTTTGATCATGGTAATTAAAAGTTATAAGCCTTGCAGTCAACAGATGAAAGCACCCTGTGAGTTGTAAACATTTTTGTTATTTTCTTATCATTTTCTTCAAATATCAGTGTTTTGTTAATTGTATTGTAGTCACCATGGGCAAGTCCCCAGTTTTTTTCCTTTTATGGGAATATTTTTAGGTTTCCCTATGCCTGCAGCATTCTTTTACTTTGGAAGGCGTATACATTGTCAATTAAAAAAGTTTCCCATCCCACAAATCTTTTATCAGCACACCTCCCACTTGTGCTTGTAGCATATAGGAATAGGCCTTTGTGAGCGACAGATTTTGGGCAGAGATATGCAAGAGCCACTGCCTTAAACAGCTCCATATGGGACAGTATGGGGATGAAAATCTGTAGCTAGAAACAGGGCTTTGAAGTGGTTGGTTCCAGTTTGAAACTCTGCTGAGAATTTGCATTTCTAACAAGTTCACTGCTGAGAATTTGCATTTCCACCCCAGATATACTGAATCAGAATCTACATTTTAACATGATCTCCAGGTGATTCTTATGTATAATAAAGTTTGAGACCCATTGCTCCTTTAGTGGTTCTCAGAATTGATACCTAAATAGCAGTATTAGCATCCCCTGGGAACTTGTTAAAAATGCAAATTCTTAGCAGGGGTTCCAACCGGAATGAATGGGTTTGAAGTCCTGGGGAAAATCTCTTAAGGGCTCTGGGAATAAATACTATCTCATAGCTGATCTAAGCCTCAGCTGCCACTTCCTGGCTTTTTAGCAGCTATTTAAATCTGCTAATGACTATTCTGCTTTGACTATCTTGTAAAGGAGATGCTAACCCTCAAGTAAAGGGAAGACAGCAAGATCCTTATTGAAACTTACACATGCCGTCAAGCCCAGGCAAAATCTCATTTGGCAGAGAAAACAAGTGAATTTGTTAAGTTCTCAGTAGGTGCTTTATATGGTTATTTCATTTTTTCCCATTTTTGAGCTTAGGGAAGTTTAGTAATTTACCCAGGGTCACACAGCAGGTGAACTTGAGCTAGGAATGTTTGTTCCATGTTTTCGTACAGGTCTGTGTCTTTTGTGCATATATGCACATATATCCAGCAGATGCCCGGGCTTCCACCGAATTATAAAACAGTGGTAGAAGATAGTCATATAAACATATAATTGGGACAAAGGCCAAGAATTTTCCCACCCAGTGAAGTTGTAGGATTTTCTTTTTCACATGGTGCCTCCAATTTCTGTGACTTACAAGGCTGCCTTTGTTATCTCCAAACCCTTTCATGATCATGGGCTTTCTAGGTTTCAAAACTTTTTTTCCCCCAAACTAATCATTTATGTTGACTGCATGTGCCATGTATACAACTGAGAAGCTCAGAGCTACCATATGCAAGCCATTTTCCCCCACTGAAACCATTGGGCCGTGAATAAAGGAAGTGTTAAAAGAGCTGATAAGGCTTTGCACAAGTTGCTAGGAGAGAGTGGTTTTATATGTCATCAAAAAAGACAGGAGGATAACCAGAAACATCATTTCATCCTGTAAGTTTCTTCTGTAGTACTTATCACAAACATATACTTAAATATTTGTTTACTTGTTTGCTATCTCTAACATTCCCTCACTCTCTCAACAGCTTTGTCCCTGAGGGCAGAGACCCTTTCTGATTTGTTCAGCAGTGTCCAATGTCTACTCTGGTGCTTGGCTCATGTTAGGCTCTGAATAAATACTTACTTAATGATTTTTATTTTTCCGTTATATACGTGAACCTCATGTGGACTTACCAACTTAACTGATAGCGAATAGTTGAGAGTAGGTGCAGTACTGTGGCGGGCTGTATCATGTAGTGGAGTCACATCTTACCTGGAAGTTAGGTTCAACGTCGGGGTGCAAGACAGAAAGCAAATACAGAATGACTCTTGAAAAACCCTTAAATCACTCAAAAGTACAGCATTTATGGCTTTTTGTATATACAACTTTGTGCAGTTATGCACATACATACACCCACACATGATATACACACTAATATATACTATAAAGTTCCATAGAGATTATATTCAGAAATTAAATCAATCAAATAAAATTTATGAAGATTAAAAAAAAAAAGACAAGAGATCCTAGTTGGTACTGGAAAAAGAGCTTTGAATCTAGGCAGCTGTTAAATTAACAGGAACATGGTTCTGCTTCAACAGGAATAAAGCATAGATCTGAAGAAATCATGAGAAATTGATTGTGTGAGATTGGCAAGATCCTCCTAGGATGTTGTGAACTTCCTTGTTGTTGTTGTTGTTATGAGGTGCCATTGAGTTGCTTCTGACTCATAATGACCCTATAGGACCAAGTAGAACTGCCCCATAGGTTTCCAAGGAGCGGCTGGTAGATTTGAACTGCCAACCTTTTGGTTAGCAGCCAAGCTCTTAACCACTACGCCACCAGGGCTCTGTGGACTTCCTCAGGAGCACATATAAACAAGCTGGGCAAACAAGAAGCAACACACAGGAAAATCAAGAGTAAGAACATCTGAAGAGATACTAGAAAAATGGGAATTTTACTTAAAATAAAAGTGAATCTTACAACAAGGGTAGTTGCAAACAAGTAGCATGCCTTAGTTTAAATGTCCCTTCCAAAACCAACCAAACCCGTTACCATCGAGTCGATTCCGACTCATAGCGACCCTGTAGGGGTCAGAGTAGAACTGCCCAGATGTCCCTTAGGAGTGATTAAAGAATTTTAAGCCTGTTGGTTTCTAGTTGAGTAGAAAGTTTCCATAACAAGAGAAGGAGTGAAAATAGTGAACTTGATAAAAGAAAGAACTCTGAATCCTTTCTTGCCAGGCATGAGTTTACCAGAAGTCTTTCTGCCAGAGATATTATAGGAGGAGGAGACACATATCACTAAATTCAGACAAAGTGGATCTTAATTAGTATAATGAGCAGCCTTGAAATTACATTTTGAGGACTTTGGAGATTTGGATACTTGTCTTCTGTAATTATAGACAGTATGAATGAATGAGTGGAGACAGCCAGAAATTAGAGTGAGGAAAACGTTTAGCTCAAGTTTTCCCTGTGTTTTCTGTGTGACTCAAGGTTAACCATTTGGCTCTGCTGTGCCTCAGTTTCCTTATTCATACAGTAGGAAAACCTTCCGTTTCTTATCATGTTTGCAGACCTGTTGGAGTTGAATAAGGGAATGTCTATAAAGCCTTGAATCCTTAAGAGAAGAATGCTGTAGAAACACAAGGCAGTATTGTTTTACATGGAAACTGAAGGTCTAACTTTCCTGTAGAAATGAAATATCCTAGTTACATTTTTCATAGCTTTTTTAAAAATCAGAATGAAGGGGTAATATTTGTTTTGAAGAATTTTTGATGGATTCTTAAGCAATAGTAAATTAATATCTCCCAGTCCCTTCTCTGACTCAACAGAGCAGAATTCTAGCTATGATGAACACACTGCCTCTCTTATTTTGATGGAAGTGTTTCTTTTAGAGAGGCTGAATGTGATCACGTTGAAATACAGTTATGCACACTTGCGCCTCCTTGGTGAGAACAAACCCTTCTACTTCCACAACTCCATAACCTTTCATGCCAGTTTGAGACTCTTGACCACAGGCATCTTGTAACACCTAGGAAAAGAACCCCAGAAAAGAAACTCAGATTTCCGTACCTATTTGTGTTCTGTTAATATTGAGTTGAGACCATTATACGGGGACCAGGACAACTGGCTCACTTAATAATGTTTGGTCCGTATCGTAGCTGGATTTGTTTATGAAGTCTCAAAGCGTCATTAGTGCTGAACTACTGAGACATCACAAGTAAGGTTTATCACAGTGATCTACGGAAACGTTAGTGAGTGTCACGCCCACCAAAAAGAAAGGATAGATATTTTGGGGCCACCTCCTGCCTCCAGCGTGGAAGATTTCTTACAAAGCCAGATAGCATAACCCATATACCATAACCATTGCTGTCGAGTCAGTTGTAACTCATAGTGACCCTAAAGGTCAGAGTAGAACTGCCCCATAGGGTCTCCAAGGCTGTAAATCTTTACAGAAGCAGACCGCCACATCTTTCTCCTGACTTCCAGTTTTCCTAGATTAATACTTTCTACATTCTATGTTTCAGTTATTAATGGATGTTTACAGCTATTTCTTCTCATTTTAAGTCATGCTACATCAGCAAATGAAGGTCCCAGAAGCTTTACTTTATCTATGTCATGAAGGTCAACTCTACTTTGAGGAGGCAGCTCTTCCTTAGTCATATTTTGAGTGCCTTTCGACCTGAAGGGCTCATCTTCTGGCAGTACATCAGATAGTGTTCAACTGCTATTCATAAAGTTTTCACTGGCCAGTTTTTTTAAAAGTATATTGTCAGGTCCTTCTTCCTAGTCTGTCTTAGTCTGGAAGCTCCGCTGAAACCTGCCTACCATGGGTGACCCTGCTGTTAATTGAAATACCAGTAGCATAGCTTCC
Organism: Trichechus manatus latirostris; assembly: GCF_000243295.1. NCBI lineage: Eukaryota > Metazoa > Chordata > Mammalia > Sirenia > Trichechidae > Trichechus > Trichechus manatus. The sequence goes on along the minus strand of NW_004443966.1, from coordinate 9,871,748 downwards.
AGCATCAAAGCAACACGCAAGCCACCACGGTACGACAAACTGACAGAGGAGTAGTGGAATGAAAGGCTTGGCTTAAGATATTTCTAGTATCATGTTAGCTGGTTTACTTCTCTTTTCTCTCTACTGTAAGCTCCATAATGGCAGAGTCTGTGTCTTAATTATCTTTTTTTTCCTCTTCCCTCCCTAAAGCATCTAGCATGGTGTCTTGCAAGTAACGAGTGCTTAGGAAATAATGGTTGGAAAGAGTAGGATGAACAGTTAGTTACATGTGTGTTTCAGTCAACACTGTTTTGATTGCTAAATAAACTAGCTTAGACCAAAAAGGGAGAGTTACTGGAAGACCACAAAAATATGTTGTGGAATCAAGGAAAGGAAATACACAAGTCTCACTAGGGCTTGGAGCAATGCACTGGGAAGCCTCTAGGGATCGAGACAACTGCTCTTTGTTCCTGGCTCTCTGTCTGACTCTTCCTGACTTTCTGTCTGCCTTGGGCCATAAAATCTCTTGCCTCTGCTTCTCTGTTTGCCTGCTTCATTCTTTTCTCCACATTATTAGCCTTCTCTGCTTCTCTCTATGTTTGGTGGAAAAAGGCCTCCCAAGCAGCCCTTGCCCTATGTCCCATTTGCAAGTTCCTACGAGAGAGACTGGCTGACCCAGCTTGGGTCAGTTTTCCAGTCCTGGACCAGAAAGCTTGTGTGGGGGTACATCATGTGGGCTTTAAGAACTGGGAGGAAACAATTGACAGTGTGATAACAGAATGGTGTGCTCACAGACTGTACTTTTCTTTGTCTTCATGTAACACTGCTAAAAAGCAAGACATTTTGCCTTAAGACAGTTTAACATCTTGAGATTCTCAAAGTGAAGAGGAGAGCCTGAGAACAGCTGTGTGGTGTCCTGGCAGAGGACAGTGAGTATGCCCGGAAAGAGAACGCCCCTTTTCACAACTAATGGGGCCTGTGTTTGTTGTCATCACTATACTCTTGTTGGACAAGCATAATCTTAGGAGAAAAGTCTGTGGCCTCTAGTAATAGAGGCAGCCTTCTTGTACGTTGAGGGAATCTGGAATGATGAATTTAGGTTTAAAGCCACACTTGCCAAACTCTCACCCTTTGAGGACCTGCTGCTTTCAGTGTAAGTGGCCAATTTGAAATAAGTAAATATTAGGGCAACAGCAGATGCCTCGTATTTAAAAAAAAAAAAAAAATTACAGTCTTGTTCACTGGGTTGTTCCTAAAAAATGGATGTGGGGGTGTTTGAAACTCTTTTAGCCTTTGAATATACTTTGCAGAAGGAGCAGCACCACTGTCACTGTTGCTCCTCTTAAGGAGCAGAACCTAAATATAAACGTGTGTCTGAGTTGGTGAGTCAGTAGCAAGAACCTGAGACCAGTATGTGAAAAGCATCCGTATCTTACAGTATGTGGAACAAACTTCAGATGAGGAAACATGCAGTGTGAGCTTCGTTTCCTTTGAAAGTGTATCTGTGTGTTTCCAAATCTGCCTACATTGTCCAAAAAATGCATGTAAATGACTTCCATTGATCTTACAGCTGAAGTTCAGTCTGTGGCTAATGCTTAATTTTGTGAAGAAAAAAATAGGATTATTTCATTCACTGGTCTTGGAAAGGTCTAATTCACATATCCAGTACTAATAATTGCTCATCTTTAATGGAGCTAATTTAGTGGAGAGGGTGCTGTGAATTTCTGTGTTCTTCCAAGGATGAAACATCATAATCTTAGTCTTTATTAACTAGCTATACTAGTTGACCAGAAAAGGAACTGGTGTTTCTGAAGCCCAGCACTCAGTACACAGGATCAGTTTTATGGTTGTTTTCCTTTGCGTGCATTTTCCACAGGTAGATGCCCCATGCCTTGGAATGACATTTCTCATATTGTCACTAACAATGTACTCCATATTGAAATATAAGCAAAAACAGTTCACATGTAATGTTGTCAGAGACTTGCTCATCTGCTAAAGCCAACCACCATGTGGCCCTTCTCTGCCATGTAAAACCCTCAGATATCTCTTGAGTTGCACGAGGCATATAGAGCAATTGCCTTTAATTACATACAGAAAATTTTAGAGAATTTGTCCTTCTCCCTCGTATAAAACCAAACCGCTTCTATTTTAAAACATTTTGCTGGTGAAGACTTGTGGGCCTCTAATTTCTTTAATTTCAAATAGATTGTTGTGGGTTTATTATAGAAAGTGTTCGGCCTGCATACACCTCACAGTAACATGAAGTGCTAACACCTTTTCAGTGCGTTGTTTTGCAAAGCACAGAACCGCTAGAGGTATCTGCTCAGTGTGAAGGTAGAATTTGTTACTTGGATTTTCTCATCTTTTAAGGAACTTCATGAAAAATAGAATGTGAAGTTTTGAAAATAGACCCAAGTAGCTTATATGTAAGTGAACTGGGCTGGAGAGTTGTGATTAGTTCCAGAAAATTGGTATAGTGCTTATGTAGGCTAAGGTTTGGAAAGAGTCTCATCACTGAAGCTTGTCAACTGAGGCTTACTTACAAATAGATGCAGACTCTGAAGGTCTTGGTGCCAGTTTCCCCCCTTAATTCTAGGTCATGCTTTTCTTTTCTGTCTTTGCTCACATCTCTCTTATTTGTATACCTGCATGTTTCTCTTCCTTCCACATCCTCACAGCCGTTCTCCAGATACTGATAATGGCTTCGTGACTGTCCTTAGACTGTCCTGGGCAGAGGGCAGTGAGTATTCCCAGAAAGAGACCTGCTCTTTTCACAACTAATTGTGCCTGTGTTTGTTGTAGTCACTATGCTTGTTTAAGGAGATCAAAGGCACTGCAAATTTGAGTCCAAACTAAGGGCTAGGCTGACCATACCCCTCACACACTCCCCTGCTACTACATAGTTTGTCATAGTTAAACATTAAGAAGGGAGGTAATATTTAGTATCCCCAAAGCTGTGGAGTACTGTTGAATGAAGAGATGGGTTCTGAGAAGGTGGAAACATACATCTGTTCTCTTGTTATTAAAACTTAACTACTTCCTTTCCAGTTTCTGTCAGTGTCATTGATTAGAGAGACTAAATTTTAAGTTTCAGTAACAGACTGTTGTTGTGTGTTGTCGAGTCGATTCTGACTCATAACAGCCCTGTGTGACAGAGTAGAACTGCCCGTAGAGTTTGCTTCTCTTTACAGGAACAGATCACCAGGTCTTTTTTCCTGCAGAGCCGCTAGGTAGGTTCAAACTACCAAACCTTTGGTTAGCAGCCGAGCGAGTAACTATTGCACCACCAGGGCTCCTTAGTAACAGATTACATATAGATAATTTCTCACACCTCCCATCAATATAGTAATCTAGTTGCCAGCTAAGCATTTTCATATTTGTAGACTATAACTTTTCTATAGGAATGCTTATGACAAAAATCAACAGAAAGATAGATTTTTAACATTTGTGACCAGTATTATCGTCATCTTCTCTCTTCACCTCCTGAGCAGGTAATTTATATTCCACCCACTTAAAAGAAGAGTTTGTCAGCTCTGTACACCTCTGCACTCTTCTGTGTTTTCAGCAGCCTAATACACTTTTAAATTTTACCTGCATTTTCCTCTTTCTTTATACTTAATATTGCTTTAATTGATCATCCCTTACCAGCTTGTGGGCAATCTCTTACTAATAACTTTTTCAGTCATAACACGAGGACGAAGTAGCTGACTTAGTAAACAAACAGTCCTGTCAGTCAAGTCTATAGCACTCATCTGAGGGTCACAGAGATAAATAAGATGGTCTCTACCCTCTAGGAGGCTAGAGCCTCACTGGAAAGAGTACATTCATGATAAGGCATTGTAGTCGTTAGCTGCTGTCGAGTTGGCTGTGACTCAGGGTGACTTTGTGTATAACAGAACAAAACACTGCGCAGTCCTGTACCGTCTTCATGGCCGTTGGTATGTTTGAGTCCATTGTTGTGGCTGTCTGTCAGTCCATTTTACTGAGGGTTTCCCTTGTTTTTGTCAGTCCTTTACCAAACATAATGTTCTTTTTACTGATTAGTCTTCCCTGATGACGTGTCCAAAGTAAGGGAACTGAAGTCTTTCCATCCTCGCTTTTAAGGAGCATTCTGGTTGTATCTCTTCTAAGAGTGATTTGTTTGTTCTGGCAGTCCACGGTTTTATTCAATATTCTTCATCAGCACCACAGTTGGAATGCATCAGTTCTTCTGTTTTCTTTTTCATTGTCCAGCTTTTGCATGCATATGAGGCAACTGAAGAGACCATGACTTGGGTCAGACACACCTTAGTCATCAGAGTGACATTTTTCTTTTTATAACTTCAAAGAGGTCTTTGCATCGGATTTGCCTGATGAAACACGTTATTTGATTTCTCGACTGCTGCTTCCATGGACATTGATTGTCGATCCAAGTAAAATAAAATCAGTGACAACTTCAGTTTCTTCTCCGTTTATCATGATGTTGTTTATTTGGCCCAGTGACTGTAGTGCAATCGTGAGTTCTTGAGATATATATATATATCCTGTGAAAATATTATTAATGACGTGCTATGGTGATATGGGGAACCCTGGTGGCACAGTGGTTAAGAGTGTGGTTGCTAACAACCAAAAGGTTAGCAGTTCAAATCCACCAGCTGCTCCTTGGAAACCATATGAAGCAGTTCTATTCTGTTGTATAGAATCACTATGAGTCGGAATCAACTCGATAAACGGGTTTTGTTGTTGTTGTTATGGTAGTATGAGTAATAAAATTCTTATTTTTTATTCTTTATTCTTTTGACCTTCTTTTTATTTACTGAGATATTTCTGCCCTTACAACTTTACGAACGACTTCTGCCATAGTTTTTAGAGAAATTTGCTTAACTAGCTGGTGGTTAAAAGTTAAAAGAAACTCCAAGTGAAAGCAAAATAGTATTATTAGTTTTTCTAATTTCAAATACCTATCATCCTCCTCTCGGCCCTGTACTTTTTGCTATCTACTTATTTGCTACTCCTTCAGCCTGCAAGGTGGTATTCCTCCCACCCACCCTCATCAGCTCTAAACCATCCTTTAGGACTCAACCTGTGACCCCTGCTCTGGGACACCTTCCCCAGTTTCCTTAGTCAAGGTTAGATATCTGCCTTCACTGCTCTCAAAACACCCTGTTCTCACTTGTGATGTTTGATGAATACACAAACTGACCACCAAACACTTTGAACTTAATTCAATTTGAAACTGGAAGGAGGAACATTGCAGCATTTATTCCTCAGACTAACTGAAAATCAGCAAGATAAATGCGTTCACTTTGCCTCTTTACGAGTGTTCATGCCTCCTCAGTAGCCAGAATTATAAGATCGTCCTGAGTGTTCCATCAGGTCACATCTGTTCTGACTGGAGAGATGGGGGAAGGCTCAAATAAGAAACTGAGGGCAGGCTGCAGCATCTGTTCCATTGATGTTTTCTCTGGCAAGCCACTTAGCCTCTACCTTCCCATTCAGAAAATAAGGTGGCACTTGACTCTTCACTTTCCCAGGGCTGTTTTCTTGCTTCAGGAAAGGTATTATGATAATAAGAGAGTTTTGTAACAGGGGACACTCTGCATTCATGCTATAATTAAACTGGTGGGTTTTTGTTTTGTTTTATGCCCCCCCCCAATCAAGAGACTTCTGGGAACAATTTATTAAATGGACTCAGAGTTCATGAAACATATACTTACCTGCTTTTCATGTTTATATTAATCTAAGCGTATACCAAGTTGCTTTCTGAATTCCTAAATGGTGTGCTTAATTGATTAGGCTTTGAAGATTGAGTCCTTGATAGTTGTATTAGAAGAACACCACTACTGTACTGTTGATGTAATCTTAGTTAATCATAGGAACTTCGGTACTAAGGAAAGTGGAAAATTTTCAGAAACTGGGTTATTTATTCCGTAAGTTTACTGGTCCTGAGTGGAGGTAGTCTTTTTGAAAAGAGAAATGCCCCCTCCTCCCCTTCAACACACAACACACTTTTAAAAGGTTTTTGTCTTAGGTGCTGCCTGCTATAGAAGAAATCCATCCTAGCTTGGGTTTTCTTTCCTAACTCCTTTGGATGAATGAAACTTTGAAACTGCTTTGAGGCTGAAGGCCTTGGTAACTGTATGTGTGTAAGAAACTGTAAAATCTCCATTTCTTTGGCTCAGAAATGTGAGATTATTCCTCTACTCTTGCCTGTCCCCACCTTCTCTTCCCCTGCCATACAAATTTGAGCTCAGTTAGCAGCGTATGTCTAGTGATAGTCCAGCTCCCAAGAGGCCTGTGAACGAGATGATTGTAAAACATTTTTCACTCTAGGGCAGACCAAGTAATCGTGATTCTTTAATTCTGGATCTAGCTGTTTTTGTTATTAAACCAGCCTTTTGAGTAGATTCATAAGTTGAACTGGTTCATATTGCAAAGGGCCATTTTTCAGTCAGAGAAATGAGAGGGATTCAGTTTGTTCTTTAAAAAAAAAACAATGCTTTGTATTGTCTGGTATCTTTATAATGATGCATTGTTTTTATATAGTTATTCTCTGAATTTTAAAGGCTATTCTTTCATTTTTTCCTTTTATCTCTTCCTGTGGAATATCTGCTTTATCTGTGTATTCCTTCTGCTTTCTTGGAGTGGATTTGTTTAATGTTGTCACCCTTGATGCTAATTCCCCATTTATTGGTAATCTCCAGATCTCCCGCAGACACGTCAGGGCACTTCCATAGTGGTGCTAGAAGCCGCTACCATCAATGGACCAGAACCAGAAAGAGTTGGATTTGGGAGGAAAAACCATCCTCTTTTCTTAAAAAAAAGCAACAAGAAAACCGTATAAAAACAACAAAAGGGGATTACCAAGGTCATTGTGCTCATAGAGATTTTCTTCAGCCCTACCTTTAGAAGACAGTCATCACCAACATAGACTTAATTTTTACATTGAAATATTAATATGGATATTATTTTTCACATCCAGATATTAATATAGATACAGGTGTTGTTTGAATTTGCTTCACAGTTAGGTAATTTAGTTTTTTAAAAAGAATGAAAGCAGGCTAATTATTAGGCAATAATATGATCAAATTACTAAAAGCTTCTAGGTGGTTCTATTTCAGTTCTCAGCCTGATGTACATTTAAAAATATCTCTACTTAGAGTAGTTATTGTTCATAATGCATTATGGAATCTTTTTAGTTAACAGCTTGGATGATAAAGAAGCCATTATCTTTGATTTGAAGTGTTTAACCCAAGTCGAATTTATGGTACACTGAAAATTAGCTGTAGCGTCGTACCCCTCACTTCCTGTTGTGTGCAACTTGATATATGTGTGAGCCATATGTCCTGCAGGGCTGAAAAGAATACATTAATGATGAATAGAAAAGTTGTTTCATAGTAGCCAGGGAAAATATACAAGATAACATGTGCAATGTACCTATAATTTGCAGCTTTGGTTTACAAGAGATTTAACCTGTGGCTGAAGGAAGTACTATGAATGTATTAGAAATCCTTCAGAAGAAACTTCAGCACTCCCTTATTTCCCAGGCTTCTGTGCAATTGACCGGTTTAGTAGGGAGACCTCCTCAGTGCTTTATTTCCAGAGTAGATGAGAGATTATAAAACTACCTTAGTTTCTGATATACTGTGGGTCAGAGAATCCAGCACATTTCTACTTTGCCTAACTCTCCCACCCCATTCCCATTACCTCATAATTACTTACAGGAAGTACCTTGTTTACCACGTGTCTAGCTTATGTTGCCTTTGAGGCTCTGCCCTTATCCCTAGTCTTATTAAAGGATTCCACAGTATAATGTTGATTAATTAAAAATTTCTTAGGCAGTGGGTTAGCAATGGTTGTATAAAAGAAGAGTGAAATATGTAAGATTTCTCACATAAATGCAGCCCAGCTGATAAATCACTACTGTACAGTAATCTCTGATCAAAGAGGCAGACTTTCTTAGTGGGCCAGTGTCTGCGTCTTTCACCACAAGCACTGGCCACCAGGCACAGGATGGCGTTCGTGTGGGCATCGTTCTGCACAGATAGTTCTAATAAATGATAGCTACATCTCCCATAGAGACTTTTATGCTCAGCTGCACATTTTTTTTAATAACATAAGAAACTTTAAACAGACAAGGCTTTTAACTAGCTTTAAAATGATTCCCTTCAGAAGATATTGAGTCCAATTGTTCTGATCTGAAAGAACTTCTGGAAGAGACAGGTCTGTCACTGTTTTCTGAGTCCTCCTAATATATTAGTCATAAAACAAAGCAGTGTCCTTTATTTCTACCCTTTAGATGCAATGTTTCCCAGCTGTTGCATATCAGAATCTCCTGTGGAGCTATGCTTGTGTTCACTCCTAGAAATTCTAATTTCATTAGGTCTGAGGTGAAGTCACTGCATCTGCTTTTAAAAAGTTTTAGAGATGTTTTCTAATAGATACACTGCCAGTTGAGTACCACTACCAGCTTACATTTGGATTGGTAATGCACGTATTCCATACAACATGGAGGTGCATTCATACAGGTTCTGTGGCTTTACAAAGATGAACCCAGAAGATAGCTAGAGTGAAATCCTAGTCTTAGTGAGAATATTGGACTTAAAAGGAACCGGTGTAAACATTTCCTTTTTACAGATGAAAAAGCTAACCCAGAGAGGTAAAGGAATTTGTCAGAGTTGGTGGTAGAACCAAATATTAGATCCAAGACACTGATTTGAGCTCTTTCTATACTAGCATCTTGGACCTAGCCCCTCTTGCATATATACTTCAAAGCCACATAGTGGTCTAGAAGTTGTTTTGAGCATCCCATAGCCTACCAGGGCATTGTGAGGTCTCAGGGTACTTATAAGGAGCAATACTGCAGCAAGCAGGGGCCCCTCACTTCTTTGAAGTTCCTAGGCAGGAGTTATGAGTGACATTGTAGTTAGACATTTGAGATACCACCCAAAATGCCTTTGTGACTTCTTTGTAAAACATGGCAACTTCTGGCAAGAGATGGCCCAATTTGTACTAAAGATTGTCAAGAACAAGAAGATCATGTGTCTCATTTAAACTGATGTTTAAGTATTGGCAACAAATCTAGGAAATTGTGCCAATATTATATTTCTAAGCAGGCCTGACTTTCAGCTTGTACTTCAAAAGGAGAATATTGTGCCCAGGTTTGCAAGTTAACCAGCTAAAGGAATAATGTGCTTTTTAATTAAGATTAGGTTTGACTGGGGGGTGGGGGGTGGGGCATCCAAATCACAGTAGCTTACTCATGATAGAGATTGATTTTTCTCTTGGGTAAAGAAGTCCAGAGGAAGTGAAGGCCAGCATTGGTCTGATTGCTTGACAGCCCTCGGAGACTCTGGTTCTTCTCTCTGTCTGCTCTGTCCAGGTCCCTTGAAAAAGCTTTTTCAGAACTACTCCACTCAGCAATTTCTGCTACCATCTCATTGGTCATTCTGATCGTCAAGGAAGGCTGGAAAGTTATAACTGGGCATGTTGCTATTTACAATAATTAGGGGTTCTGTTATTAAGAAAGAAGGGGAGAGTGGGTACTGGGCAGACAACGAACAGTCTCTGCCATTACCTGCTTTGAAGAATATACTATGTTTATATTATGAAAATCAGATTTTAGTGACAACAAAAACTGTTACATAGGCCATAAATTAAATAGATCTCCAAACTGCATCTACTGTGTATCTGATTAATAAAAGCAATAAATCTCTAGGGTAGAGTGTTCTGCTTCAGAATTCTCAGCAGGACTCATTGGGAACAGCTGTTAGGTTTTGTGTATTTTAAACAAGCTGAGGATTGGGCGCCTCAAAACAACAGGGGCAAAAAGACACTTCAAATTAAATCCTGTTTCCTTGTAGAAATTGGGAGAATTAAAACAACCACAGGCACAATTCAGAGGCTATTTACTGAGCTGACAGAAACAGAGTATACAACAGTAGATGATATGAACTAGGAATGAATATATTTTTTAAAAAAAAGCACTCGAGTTGTTTAGTATTTAGGATGGAACAAGATGGACAATGCAGTGCTTGAAATAGTTAAATATACACATGTTAGGGCAATGAGTCGTACTAAGTCCAGATATACAAGACCTGCCTTGGAGAGAAAGATGGGTACATTGGCTTAAAATTTAAATATCCTACCCATCCAAATAAAAAGGGGATGAGAAAATGGAGAGAATTTTGCTGTCTAAAATGCGTGGAGGCAGAAGAAAGCAGTATTCCACAGCATATACGATAGACCATGGTATACATAAATGTGTATGATGGAAGTGTTTCCGTAGGAGACCAAATAATACAAAAATGTTCTGTAGTCTCATTTGTATCCACTGTTCACATGGCACCATTTAGCACATACTTACTGAGTGACTCATATTTACAATGCACTTGAAGGAAAAATTTAATTCACAAGTTGCCACTTAGGTGAGAAAGTCTAGATTTTGGCTTATCATAGCTATGAATTTCAAATCTGGGGAAAACCTAGACTTGTATGTTTTTTCTTTTTCCTGTCATAATTACTTGTCAGCAACCAAACCCTGAGTGTCTGTCGCCTTTTTCTCAGCTGATAGAAAACAGGAAACTGCAGAGACTCCCTGTGAGAAGAGGGCCAGTTGTGCTGGCCTGGGTCCAGGCTGCACCCTCTGTGACCTCGCCGTTCAGTCTGAGTTCTCCAGTTCTCCGTGGGGCAACAGTTGCAAACTGCTCCATGTGGCTTTGGCAATAAGTTTAGGGAGCGCTAATGAAACCAGCTAATGCAACAAGATCTGTTAGCCCAGCCTTTGAGCTCAGTGAACCATCCTTTGAACCTTTTATGATACTGCAGTTCGGGCATCCTTTGGGAAGAATAGTTTACGCTCTGATCCAGTAATGGATCAGGGACCATTTTCTGCCTTACATAGCAGTGGAAGTGCCTTTGGCACTCTGGTATTAAATAACTGCTTATTTGAACATATCGTACAATGACTTGGCCTTTCCCACCTGTTATTAATTCCCATTGAAGCTACTCTGCCCAGTTTAAGTTCTCTAGTAGGGACTATGAAAGGAAATGGAAATCTCACAAATGGCACTTTCTTTGTATCTGCTCAGTGCTAAAGCATTGTCTCATACTTTAGTTTTTGTGTCTCCCCCTCTGTACCCCACCTCCCCTCTACTTTCAGGTGAAGGCCTCCCCCAGGTGTATTACTTTGGACCATGTGGGAAGTACAATGCCATGGTGCTAGAACTTCTGGGCCCCAGCTTGGAGGACTTGTTTGACCTCTGTGACCGAACTTTTACTTTAAAGACGGTGTTAATGATAGCCATCCAGTTGGTAAGTTGGTGCTGCTCCTCTGCACGAGGAGAGGCAGGTTCCCAGCCATGTCCTTGAGGGCTTTTTGATGATTCACCATCTGTGGTGACACCTAGTGAATGCCCATTCACAGGCCTGATGGCATTCTAGGAAGCTGGCTGGGGCAGAAGGGGTTAACCCAGAGACGTCACACTGCATCTGCAGTCTGCTCTATTTTAAGCATTTGTACCTTGGAGCAGTACCCTGTCCTTAACTGAAGAGGAAGCATATAATTTAGTTTAGGGACCAAGAGCATGATTGGGTGAAGTTGTACAAATACAAGTAATTTCTTTAATGTTTTATTTATAGGCTTTAAATGTGTGGCTGTAAGGTTTTGTCATTGTTTTCCTCTCCCCTCACTGTTGTATCCAAGAAAAGATTGGAATGTGACGCTCAGATTCAGAAGTTGTGTGGCCAAGAGTCTGCCTTTGTTCTCCGGCCTCCAGTCCTTACAGAGACTGACACAGCTAGAGGCAGCTCTCAGCGCCCTCCAGATTACACACCAAGACCAAGTGAAGGGGCCATTGAGGCAGTTCCTTTGAGAAGTTTGTCGGCCTCTCAGGAAGCTTGCAAATACAACTTTATTTGTTTGAAGTAGTAATGGTCTTGCCCACTGCCCAGTAAAAACTTGGAAGCGTTAGAAAATAGACCCTGACTTTTGAGTCCAAAATTGAACTGTCCAAGCTTCCTTTTTTATACTAAGTAGACAAGCTTTGTAGATAGAAATATTTAATGATATTTGAAATAATTTTATGGTTATTATTTTGGGTTATATTTACTTTGACATAAAAGCTGCAGTTCTGCCTCTGATGCTAACTGGCTGTGTGACGTCAGGCCAGTGTTAGCTTCTCTGGGCCTCACTTATTTCTACAGCAGGGAGAGCTGGGGGAGAGTCCTGTCCAACCGAGGAGAGGGAGGTGTGGGCAGGAGGTAGATGTGGCTGCGGCCCGTCTCATAGGTCATCAACATATTCCGATATCCTACCTGGGAATATGTCTTGCCTCTCAAATGCTTAACTTCTGAAGTAGCATTAAAACAACCAGTTCTGTTTATCATTTGCACATTGTGACATTATGAGTAAAATTGTGTATTATCATTTTAGTTGAACTGTACCATCCCACTTTCTTTTCCTAAGCTCGATATTTATTATGTGTGTATTTGTATCAGAAAATATTTTTAGCTTACAAATCAGTAAAGTGACTCTGGGTGGTGAAAAAGATGATTTTTTAGTTTTTATCTCAGTAAATAAGAGAAAATGTTGTGATGTATTTTTCCAATATACTTCCTCAAAGTATTACTATCATTTTTTCTTCACTCTTAGCTTTCTCGAATGGAATATGTGCACTCAAAGAATCTCATTTACCGAGATGTCAAGCCAGAGAACTTCCTGATTGGCCGGCAAGGCAATAAGAAAGAGCATGTTATACACATTATAGACTTTGGACTGGCCAAGGAATACATTGACCCTGAAACCAAAAAACATATACCTTATAGGGAGCACAAAAGTCTAACTGGAACGGCAAGATATATGTCTATCAACACGCATCTTGGCAAAGGTGTGTTCATTTTCTACTCCATAAAAGGGGCAGATCATTAAAACAACTTTTTATTCCAGTAACACTTTTATCCCCAATATGTGTTACAACTTGTGATTCTTACTGCTTCACAAGGTAAGTGATTTTTCTATTTGAGAAAGTAAGATGGTGAGTTAGTTACTTTCCTAAAGTCTCTTATTGAGACTAAAGGATTTTTAATTCTTTACACCATGTTCCTAAGTGCGTAGTTTCTCAGCATTGTGGGTACTTGAATTCGTATATTAAGGTGATATTATTTTAATGAGTTTAGTAATGGGTTTGGTCTTTATATACCTGTGACCCCATATATGACAGTTCTGAAAAGGACATCAGGCTGGTATCTGCTTTGGGGATCAGAGTCACCACCTTCCCACTCTGATTAAGACAGCCCGGCTTAACTTATTATTTAATGGTTGAAATTAGGTGAGAACATGGGGTAACCTTGCCCCTTTCCTTTAGTAAAATGTATTTGACCTAAAATCAGGGATGTGATGCATGTAAATCAAGCACATCTTTCTGATTGGTTGAAAGCAAGGCTTAAAAGTGTTGTCTCAATGGTATTGAAACCTTTCTTCTTTGAAAATGAAAACACCCTGCATGAGAGAGTGAGAGCATGTGGAGATACTGAGTCGAACACGTGTGGAGAGTTCAAAGAAGTACGGAGATAGAGCATGGCTCTGGCCTTCCCGCTTTTCTTTTATTCTTGAAAGGCCCCAATGGATTAAATTATCCTAGAATATTTTAGAACCAGAAGATGACTTTACCAATTATCTAAATTGGCCACTTTATTTTCAGATGCAGAAACTGAGACTCAAAGTAGGTAACTTGGCCGTGGTTAATTTCACATGGATTAAATTAATGGAAAAGATGGGACAATACCTAGATGTCCTGACTTGGGAACCATTGTTTTCCTATTATCCCATATTCCACAGCTGTGTTTCTTAGGATTTGAGAAGTCACCTTATTACTTACTCCGGGGGCGGGGGGTTTGTTTGTTTGTTTTAATCTCATTTTATAATTGGCTTTGCTGTGAAGAGAAGTCAGGCTTTTTTCTATGTCTAATCAATATGATAATGTGGCAAGTTTTGCCCTCTAGTGCTCAACTTCTAAATTGCAATCATTTGTCCAGTGAATTTTTTATTACCAAGGGGCCTCTTGTTACAGGAAGTGGATATAAAAATGGAGAGGGGATGAGGAGGTGTGATACGGTGTGAGAAACTGCAGGGTATGGTGTCTCTTTCTTCCCTGCTTTGTGGGGGGCCTCAACTCACCCTGTTTGTTCTTTCTATTTTGCGTTTATTCACCCTTCAGTTCTGTTCACAAACTTTTTGTCTAATGGCTTCCCCCAATTATATGTGGTATTTTATTGCAATCTTCAGGCAAGCCGTGCAGACAAAAGCTTCCAGTGGTCATGCCATTTTATTTCATTCTTTTAAAGATTCTTTTACTTGGTGTGCACCAGCTCAGTTTTATGTTATTTATATCTCTGTCAGGGCTGCCCCCTGCTTCCCACCAGCGACCACCTTTCCAGAGACCTCCTCCAAATTGCTAGCTAGAAAATTGCCTTTTCTTTTTGCATCTGCCCTGTAGGGTACGGTTCAGTCTTTTTCATGCTAATGTCCCATAATTGGAGGCAGCAGTTGAGCATGTTGTATTTTGAACTGACTAAGTGGCTTCCCTGCCCACCTGGCTCTTGGGCTTTCCTTTCCGCACAAAGCAAGCACAGTCAAGCGGAAGCTAGCCCCTCATCTTACTTCTGCAATGTCCTTTGATAAAACCCTGAAGTTGATTCTGAAAAACAAACACCTAAAATGTCTGAGATGAACCATAATTGGCAAATTAGAAATCGAGGCATGTTCTGCTTATGTTCAGTCAGACAGCCAAAGAATGTATAGGCTGTTTTCTGAGATGAAATTGCACTTTTATTAACTACTCCGCAGTTCTTTGCCATCTTTAACTTCCCAGTTAAAAGGGGGAAAAAGAAAAAGAAAAATCCAGCAACTTGTTTTAGATGATAAGTTCCCAGAATGCAGGAACTCTGTTTTATGTGCCCGTAGAAGGCACCTGAGTAATAAATTCAAAACGTTTCTGAAGATGATTATGGACATGATACAAATGGAGTGGAAGACAAGGGATTATGCATTGTTTGCCTACATGAAGCTGAATTTTAAGCGTTAATTCTTACGATGAATAAAAAGCACTAAGCATGTATGTTAGGTATTCTGCAGCTTGTGTCTTTACAGACCTAGCCAGAAGGGACTGTCGTAACAGCTTCAGCTGCTTAATCTGCTGCTCACTTCCCCTGGCAGTGACCGAAGGGTAAATGTAGCCCCTGTACTGCCAGTAACACGTCATTCCAGTTTTCTTCCTTTCAGGAGGGTCACAGCTTTGGGTGAGAGGTGGTAGCTCACCACTCAGTGATTTAGGATTTACTCTTTTCACTTGATATTTACTTGCCAGCAACAGATCTACGTAGAGGAAATACATACTGTTTCTGGTTTTGATTTAAAATACTATCCCCTGGTTTAGATAAACAAAGAATGAGTAAATAGAGCCTTTCCAGAGCAGAAGGGTTTCTGAAGGGATTACTTGGTTTTGAACCCCTTTCTGCTTTAATATCTGCAGACATAATGTGTGATCTGTTTTCCCTCTTAGAGCAAAGCCGTCGAGACGATTTGGAAGCCCTGGGCCATATGTTCATGTATTTCCTTCGAGGCAGCCTACCCTGGCAAGGACTCAAGGTATTCTTGAAAGTGCTCAGTGCAGGGCTTTGTTTCCACACTTGGCTATTAATGAAGGGGCTGCTGACTTGATGCCTGAAGAAGCACAAAGGGGCAGACTGGCTGCTGAGATGAGGAGGAGGGACTTGTTACAAGCATTTTAAATGCTCACCTGAGCTTTAGAAGCTCTGTTTGGTTCACATCTGTCTTCTTCCCCTCCTTAGTCCTTTCTTCCTTGTTTTTGGGTTTTCAGTAACCCTTTGGCTCGCTCCCCCCGAGTCTCAGCAGCACTGCTTTTCTCTCTCTGGCGGATTTCCTCCCCTACTACCATTATGGAGCAGAAGGAGTGTTCCCAGTGTGTCAGGGAATTTCTCGAACAAATTGTTCGCAGCAGCTGCTACACATTTTACTAGCAAGGCCAGCAGGGCTGGGGGTGCCTTTAAAGGGAACTGGAAAGTATTTGTTCATCCTATGTAGGCTAAAGGCCCACCTGAAATGAAACGAAAATCCAGGCTTCACATTGCTGTTCAAGTGTATTATTGAATAAATGCCTATTCAGACAGTAGCCATTCCTTGTGAAACATGTAGGATTTAAATAGCCTTCCTTAGGTAGGTGTTAGTACAGTGCCTTCATGTCAGAATTAACTACTAATTATTATAATTATAAGCATTATAATTACTCTCTGCTCAGGCTATTAGACTAGGAGGTGGTAAGCTTCTACCTGAAGTCGCATTAGGGAGGTAAAAGTGAGACTTATTTCTGAGCTCTCATTTATTTTAACATGTTAATATAGAAGGCAGTGTAATTAGTAGCCTGGAGTACTTCTACACACTCTCCCTCCAGAAGGGCAGAGTGATTCATTTTGCTGTGCTTTCTAGGACATTATCATGAAAAGTAAGGCTTCTGCCCTTTCCCTTTGGGGTGATTTCATTTCTTTCCCTTGAATTCCTCTTCTGACATTGCCTCCATGATCTTCCCCTAATCATATATAGCTTCTCATTGATATTGACAGCTTTCAAATATAGTTTCACATCCTGCTTATTCATTGTATAGCCAAACAATTCATTAGTATATAATTAATTGCTTAGATTTTTCTTGTAAACATCTCTTTTCACAGTGCATGGATCATTTTAGTGGTAGTTCTAGAGCGAAAATTTTTCCAGCTTTCTTCAGAACAGTATTCTTAAAACTGAGCACAGCATGCTAGGTAGAGGCTCATGAGAATTCCTTCAGAGCCCACTGTTGGTCCAAGGTCCAGGAGCCCTCTGTCCACAGGCCTGGGCCTACCAGACTTGAGCTGCTTTGATCTAATGACGTACACTAAACCTATCTGGTAGACAGGCCTAAATCAGAGATAGCATTTTTTTTCTCCGGAAGCACATTATAGAAAGGTATTTTTTCATTTCTTGTTCTTTTTCCTATTCAGCTTCTCCATAAACATGTAATAGAGTTGTCTGTATTCCTGCCCCCATTTGGGTTAGCAGTACTTTTAGTCTTTTCATAGAACTGATCTAAGGGGGATGGGTGGATCATAATTGAACTCCAAGGGCAAGGAAAGATTACTAAGCTTCTGCAGTTTTGAAAATACTGCTTCATAATATTTTTATTTTATTATCCTTGCCACTTATCTCAATAAATTTGGTGCTGTTTATCTAAGACTACTAAGTGTATTTGCAAGAAAATTTTCCAGAACATAGCAGATGTTTGCACGTATCTAAATACATCACCTCTACTACATTTCTTTCTTGTTAGTGTTAGAGAGTAAAAGAATTGAGAGTGACTAACAAATCCCACCAATTTGAGTTAAACAACCGTTGTGTCCCCAAACACATTGAACCTCCCATACTTAGCACCTCTTTCCAAATAACATTCTCTCTCCATCTCCGCTGTCTGCAGGCTGATACATTAAAAGAGCGATATCAGAAGATAGGTGATACCAAAAGGAATACTCCCATCGAAGCTCTCTGTGAGAACTTCCCAGGTGAGATGCTAAAAGGACACTTCAGGCAACGTGACTAAAGCTTTGAAGTAGATAGGAGCTATGACTTGGTGTCTCCAGATAAGGGTGCTATCTAGCTAATGTACATTTCCTTTTATTATTATTTAGACCAAGGTAGTTTTTAATCTCTTCATTTGGCCCATAAAGAAAACATCATTGTCAGATAGTCTACACAGATATCCCTCGCTTGGCCCAGAGGTTCTCCTGATGGGAAGCATTCACCTAGTAAGCATGGCCTTTCACCTCTTCCCTAACAGAGGAGATGGCAACCTACCTTCGATATGTCAGGCGATTAGACTTCTTTGAAAAACCTGACTATGAGTATTTACGGACCCTCTTCACAGACCTCTTTGAAAGGAAAGGCTACACCTTCGACTACGCCTACGATTGGGTCGGGAGGCCTATTGTAAGTATCTTCTTTTTACCTTGTCACTTCCTTCCTCAGACCAGCATTGCCCCATCCCATTACTTGCCAGTCTTTCTGCTTAAATCTATGGAAACATTCCTTTGACTCTAGACATAATGTACCTTTACTCGCCTTTTCAGAGTGATGCAATGGGTTGCTCTCATGAGAGTTAGGAAATAGAGGAGTAATTCCTTTACATAATTTTAGATTGTGACCTGTATGTTCTAAGATCCCAGAATTAAAGTCAGTCTTTTAGAAAAAAATTTCATTTGTGTGATTCAGAAGTAGGTGCTACATAAGCTGTGAAAGGTACATGGTTTCTTTGGGAGTGGAGCCCAACACCATAGGGAAATTTTGGATTTGCTGTCCTAGCCAGGGGTCCACAGGGCCTGAGAGCATGCTAACAGATATCACTCTAGGATGGTTTCTTATTTTCAAAGGTAAGCTACTCTCCAATGAACTGTTGAGGACCAAGCTGCCTCCCTTTTGCAGATGAGCAAACTGAGAAGACAAGAAGACTTGAAACTGCCCTTGGTAGCTGAAAACCATAATTACTACTACTCTGTTAGAATTAGAATGGTGTTGTCCTTTGCGGAGGCATCGTGTTGCACCCATTTTCCCCATTTGACTTTGTGTTTTATTTTTCCAGCCTACTCCAGTAGGGTCAGTTCATGTAGATTCTGGTGCATCTGCAGTAACTCGAGAAAGCCACACACACAGGGATCGGCCATCACAGCAGCAGCCTCTGCGAAATCAGGTATGTGCAAGTCCTTAATTCTTTCAGATACTCTTCGTCTTCATGGCTGTTATTAAAACCCCAGTTCTCCAGCTTTTCTGCTTAGGTGTATGTACTGAAATGACAGACAAAAAGCTTACCATTTCTGACTGATGTGATCTAACATTCTGGCATCCCTCAGGACATGCATAATAGCACTGAGATGTGGCCAGGTGCCTTATATGAAGCATCCACTCTAGAAAATCTGGTCCTGTCAGAGCTGGTTGCCTGAAGGGGGTACTATCTCCGAGTTAGGACTTGAGGAAGTCTGCCACAGGCCCGTAGGAGCTGCTGGATGTATAGGAACAACAGGGAGCCCACTTGAGGTCTCATTTGCAGTCCAATGTGGAGCTCTCACCAATCCTGATTGGTCCTTAATGGTTAAATAGGGTGGGTAATTTGGACTTCCAGCTGGCCTGGGCATGAACTGAAACCTCCAGCACCATGCCTTGTCCCTGTGCCCAGGTTAATTCTAGAGCTGGCCAAGATCTCAGATAGACCTGCAGTGAAGACCTAGGCTGCTCTAGACCACTCACTCCAGAGAAGGCCATGTCTTCCTTCAGTGCTCATCATTTGGGAAACGAGTGGTCTGGATGAGGGACATCTCTCAGCCTTAAGACAGAGGATGCAATCACAAAAAAAACCAAAAAAAAACAAAAACACCAAATTTAACAACGTTAAAAAAAAAAGAGCTGACTGATGAGGAAGTAAGTATGACAGAGGACTTTTATGTTTATATCACATGTATTGCTAAGAGAAAAACTGGGACCCCATTAGATAAATAAGCAAAGGATAATAAACATGTTTAAAAAATTACCTATCAAATTAGCTTGTTCTGCCTCACCCCTAACCCTACTTACTTATATCAACAGACATTTTTACAATAAGATATAAAAACACATCTCACCTGACAGATGCACATGTACGTCAGTTGAAAGTAGTACATAGAAGTGCACACACATACAGATACATGTGTACACACAGTACATATGCTGATGCTGATAGAGTAACCAGTAAGTACATACTTTTGGTCTCGTGGCAGAATATGTGGCTTGGTGGATAAGGAAACAAAGGTGTAAAGGAAAGCCATGTGTTAGAGAGTGGATAAAAGAGAGAGTAGGTGGGCAGAAAGGTGCGGCTTAGCAAACTACTGATGCTGAGTTGGTCCGTAGTTACATGCTGTAATCAAAGTAGTTGGCTAAGACTTATAATTTGACTGCTGATAATTGTTCCCCAATTGTTCTCCCCCACTTCTGCCCCCCTTTTTTAAAGGCTAATACCCAGTGCAGGTGAGCAAGGGCACAGGTAAAATGACACTCTCATACATTGCTGTTGACTTTTGCAAATTGGTACAAATTCTGTAGAAAGTAATTTGACAGTGTTGACTGTCCTCTGATAGAATAATCTTACTTCTTGAAATCAATCATAATAAAACAACACAAAATGCCTGTTCAGTTATGTGTATAAAACTGTTGCAGTGTCAATATAGCAAAGGTTTAGAAATGACCTACCTATCCAGTTATGGGAATAGTTATATATCCACCTCAAATCCTTTATTGAATAAGTTGGGTTATTATAAATAAACTGAATTATAATACATTGATTCAGTGGAATATTGTGTAGCCATTTAAAATAGTGTTTAGGAAGACTTGTAGCAACCTGAAAATGTTATACTGTGTAAAGAAATCAAAATACAAAATTATAAATGCCCCATGATTACCCCTTAGGGAAAGATAAAATGAGAAAATACCAGAAGGATAATGCTAAAATGTTAATAAGTGGTGTTGGAAAGTGGCAGAATTGTGGGTAATTTTCCCCAAAATATTCTGAAATGAGGTTTTATTACTTTATAATAAAAAATTTATTTAAATAGAAAAGGTATGGAAAGGAAAAAAATCGATAATTAGTAAGTGAAGTCACAATCAACATATATGCTCAGTCACATTTTTAGACTATCTTAGAACTGAAATACGTTTTTCTTTCAGGAAAAAAATCAGTGATTTATTTCCCTTGTCTTCACTGAATTCATAATTAATGCTGTTGTTTTGAATGGGTTTTAAAAGTATGGGGAAAAGCAGTTGGTGGTTGAAAACCTGGGTTGCCAGGGTAAAAATGAGTTCATACCTCATATCTGAGTTAAAGTGAAATGAGTTTTAGTGTACTTTTAAATGAAAGGTCATTAGACAAGTGTGTGTAGTTTTTCAGGAAAATCTCATCTTCAAGGCAGTAAGCTTCTTTTTGAAAAGTTGAATCTTGAAAGTCTTTCTTTGATTTTTTTTTTTTTTTTAGGGTTTTTAGTATCCCATGGCTGCTAAGGGATTGGAATTGTGCACATTAATGCAGATTTTACACCTCCTTCTTGCAGGATCTTGAATCCTTGCTGGGTAGAATTCCTTCTGCACCAGTTAAATGGATTTGTGGCATCCGTTCGGTCTTTACGCATTGTCTTAGTCTGTGGTCTTATTGTTTTTTTTGTTCAATCTTCAGGGTTGTTTTCTTATCCTGATTTTTTTTGTAAAGAATAGTTGCAGCCAAATATATCCCTTTACAACTCTAGGAATTGAGAGCAGTGTGATTTTTTTTAATTAATTCTTTTTAAGTTTTGAAGTCAGCAAAAGAAGAAAATAAAATCTCTCTTTCCTATGTTGAAATTAAAAGAGACCGACTTTACTTTTAAGGACAGCTAACCTTTTCTCAGCAACTTTGACTCAGTAAATCTGAGCTGAGGACATGTTGTGTGAAAGTATGTCCTGGGGATACCAAGATAAGTAAGAGAATCCTTGTCCTCGAAGAACAGACAAGCAGATAAGCCAAATAGCCAGATAGTTCTGATATGAGTAGAACAGGTCAGCAGCCTAAGTCGCAAATCATTATCATTAGGGATTGAAAGAAGGAGAAATTTCATCTAGTCTGAGCATGACAAAGAGTTTCATGAAAGAGGCTGCATTTCCTTGGAAGAGTGAGGTGGAAATGGAGGAGACGTCCCAGGCAGAAGGAATGCATGCATGAACAACAGCAAATGTTGTATCTAGTCCCATTTTGCTAGAGTATATGGTGTAAATAAAGGTATCCTAGGGCACAAGGCTAGGAAAATAGATTGGAGTCATTTGATGGATCTTCTGGAATGCTAGGCTGGAGAGTTGGTGCTTAATTTCAGTAGGGAATAGAGACTAAAGGGTTTTGAACAGGGGAGTGATATGATGAAAACTTTGCTTTAGAAGTTTTTTGGCACAGAAGGTAGTAGTAGACTGGCAGCTGGCGTGAAGGCCAATAAGAAGACAGTGTGTTCTTTTGAGAGGTAAAGGGGGCCTCTATGGGCCTTGTAGTGGTGAAAATGAAAAGGAGATAGAACTGAAAAATGATACAGGGATATAATGTACCAGAATTGGCAGCCCACGTATATGTTGGGTTGAAGGAGAAGGATGATTCAAAGCTGTTGGTGAGATTTTGAGCCTGGATAAGTAGGAGGCAGTTGATACAGAGATGGAAGAGTTGGGTTTATGAGTGATTTGTTTGGAGTTTGACTTCAGGCATCTTGAGTTTGAAATACTAGCAGTGAGTTCTAGCTGAAGATGTCTAACAGGCAGAAGATGACTCTCAAAAGAAAGCTAGAGAGATATTTGGGCATGGCAATGATATTGATGGTAATAACTGTCTGCCCATCAGCTGTGTGGTGGAGGAATGAGCATGGGGACTAACTGTTTAGTCACATGCTTAACAGGAGGAGGAGAAAGAAGAGACATTCAGAACTTGATTTTAGCATATCCTAAGACTTTCATCATAGGACATTTAACCTTTTGGGGGCCTTGCTTTTCTCAGATACAAGCCTTGTAGGGGCTGAGATTTTTCTCTGGTTTGTTCACGCTTGTATCCCTAACACCTAAAATAATGTCTGGCACATAGCAGGCACTCAGTAAATACATATGTTTGAATGAACGAATGAATGATGAACGAATACATCAAATGAGGGTATAGATGAAATCAGATATTTTATTTTTTTTTAACTTTGTTATGCCAGTTGACCTAGATGTCCCCTGAAACCATGGTCCCCAGACCCCAGCCCCAGCTACTCTGTGTCTTAAAGTATTTGGTTGTGTTCAGGAAACTTCTTAGCTTTTGCTTTAGTGCAGTTGTGCTAACTTCCCCTGTATTTTGTGCTGCCCTTCCCTTCACCTGAGATGATTCGTGTCTACTGTCTAGTTAGTGAATTCCCCTATATTTTAAATATAGATTTTTATTAACCTTTCATGAAAAATAAATTTTAAACTTTTCTTCCTACTTGTTTTCTATTCCCACAAAGAGCCTCTGTTTAGTGGCCAGAGTAGGGCTGGGTTGTCTCGTCAAGGGGAGGGGCACTTAAAAAACAAAACACAAAAAACAGTGGGCTCTTGCTGCAAAGAAAATTTAGACAGTCACGTTGGTTACTCCTTTTCCATCCTGATGAGAATCTATTTGCCATATATTCAGAGGAAATTGTGCTTTGCTGATCTAGATTGTAGGTGTATTAAAGTGAGTATTGTTTGGTGTCTAGATGCAATAATAGATCCCAAATATGTTCCCGGAGAACTGCATTCAAACTCACCTGTATTGGATCTTAAAACTATTTTAACAGCAGATGCTTAAGAATAATTTTTTTAAACATTTTTTTGCCCAGCAAGAGAACTGTAATTAAATCATGAGCTTGGATAGAATAAATATTCCTAAAAGCTGGATCCATTTAGAAAGATCCTGATTGGGTTGATCTTTTCCATCATTTCACCTTTGCTTTTTGTCCTTTCCCAATTACAAAGATGGTAAATCTTGCCTGGCTCTGATTCCTTTCTAAAGAAGTCAATGTTACCTGTCCATCAGGAAGGGGATGAAAACTTTAATAGTTCTTCCTGTTCCTACCTGGCAGAACCTCTCTAGCATTCTTTGATAAGATTCAGTCTGGAAGTAAGTCCTGCTGGTATCTGCAGATCTAATATTAGAGCACAACATAACGTGCTGTCGAAGGTTTATTCAGGTTGCTTGTGGAGCACACTAAATACAGAATTGCATTGATGAGGTTGTCCATGCAGAACTCTCTTCCTGTTCTTTCAGAACTTTAAAATCTAAGCTTTTGGCAGTCCTTACTCGGTAAATGCTACACAAGCATACACTACCACAGTTTGGCAGATTAGATACAGGTTGTTTCCTTTTTCTCGCAATGATCCTATTTGTTTGATAGGTTTTCTGTGGTATATGAAGGAGGGCTACTTGGCCTGTATGGTTAGGAAGAACAGATCCTGCTTCGAGGTTAGAAAGAGTCATGGTGGCTATCAAGAGTTCTTAAACCCTACCAAACATAGTATCCTACCCCTGCTCATATTGAATCCCAAAATATTACTCATTCTTTTTGAGTTTCTGTATGCATAGCATGTTTCACGGAAAGAGTTTATTCTTTGTATTTTCTACTTGATGGACTGTTCCCTTGCAAATTCTCCAGTTCAACTAAGAAGGAAAATATGAATCAAAAAATCAGTAAAGCTGATCCCTCATCCTGCTGGAACAACCATGTTTAAACCAGCTCCGTACCAATAAACACACAGTAAACAATGAAACTTAAGAGTCATCATAGTGAGTTCTGAAGAAGATCTGTCCCTCGTAAAAGTGGATCTGGATTTATTTGTTTGTTTGCTGTTTGTTTGTATCTAGACTCCAAGGAAGCGGATTTAAGGAATATATAGCCTTAGAACAGTATGTGTGATTTATTACTCTCCTGCTTGCTAAACAAAGCTTGTTATGACTATAGTTCTTCCATAGGGGAGACTAGGCCAGATTGCTAAATAGCCAAGGTTGTCAGAGATATTCATGAAATGAATATCTTAATTTAAAAAAAAAGTTTCAGTAGCCTTACAAAACCAAAAGCTAATTAATTCTCCATCCCTCTTCCTTTTACAGAGTACCTCTTAGTTCTCAGCGAGGTTCAGGATTTGCTAGTTGAAGGGGCAGACAGTTTGCTCAGAGATAACATGCCTCCTCCTGTCCTGGATGTAATTTCCTAACGTGTTGTCTGCTGTCCAGCAGGAGCTCAGGCATAAAGAGATTGTATACCCACCCTGGCCACCCTCCAGCATATAGCTCAGAGCAGGGTAGCGCTGCTCCTCATTTCTGGGACCTCAGCTCTGAGGGAGACATTGAAACAAGCAAGGACAAACTTAGCTGCTTCTGCTGTCCACCTCTGCTCCCAATTCTCTATGCCATATTAAAAACTTTCTCAATCTGTGTGTATTTGTCAATATTTTATTCTGTTGATTAGTATTCCTAGAATGGTAAGATGGAAATTTTAGTGTCTTTTTCTTATTTAAAAAAAAAAAAAATTGTCTGGTAAAGCTATGTAGCTGATCTAAAGACCTTTTTAGCCAAAATGTAGACCTAATTTAATATTTTACCTGTGCCCCATAATCCTGACCCTGTTACCCATCTAATTCTGATCGTTCATCCTCAGGCATAAATTTTTTTTGCCTGCCATACATCCTTAGCTTTTCAGAAAAGTCAGAACATTGTTTTCCTTCCGCCTGTGAGCAGACTTGGAGCCCCGGAGATGCTGTGATTAAGAGATTGGCTGCTAACCAAAAGGTTGGCAGTTTGAATCCATGAACCGCTCCTTGGAAACCCTATGGAGCAGTTCTACTCTGTCCTATGTCGCTATGAGTCAGAATCGACTTGACGGCAACAGGGTTTTTTTTATGAGCAAGCTTAAAGACAAGTCGGAAGTAGACCTTGGAAATACTAGCATGGTTGTACACTGCAGTCCTCTTTGTATTTCAGCAGACGCTGTGTGTTCTGAGGCATTTCCTTGTAAGAGAAGACTTAGTGATTCTGGATTAATCCTACCTAGAAAAAGCACCATTCCCTAGGGAGGTGTCTCATACCATTCTGAGTGAGGATAGGGCAGGGTTTGAGTAAAGAGTTGAGAACCTCTAGGATGGTCCCTGTGATTTTTCTAAGAGCTTCACAGAATTTGATGCTACTGTCTCTTTGGGCCTGTATAGTATTGAGCCTGGGAATAATCCCTTCCAGGTTCTTGTCAGTGATTTTTAAACGTCCCCATGTTTGACCAAGTTTGCAGAATACAGGAAGTCGCTGTTTTGCATACATGACAAGTTGCATGGAATAACCCTTGTCTGGCACAGGAAAATTGATTCTATTTCATGAGCTTCATAAAAGGAATTTTTAGATTTTGTTTAGGTATGCACTTCAATAACTTGCCAGCTTTTTCTCATTTCGTATCTGTCAAACCTAATATACCAAAAAAAAAAAAAAAAAAACCTTAAGGTAATTCCTTTACTGCTCTTCCTGCCCCATGCTTTCTTCCTCCACCTCACTGCCACAAGAAACCTTCTCAGCTTGGAAGTGTGATAAGACAGAATGGAATCTAATGTATTCGTTGCTGACTTTTTGGTACTATTCAGTTTCTGTTCTTGCTAATTATAATTGAAGACAAATAATGAGGCCTAAAAGACCAGCATTAGAAGACAGAATGTTCTGTATAGATGGCAACTTTTTAAGATATTTCAGGAGCCATAAACTGAAGTAGATAAAGTTCTTTAAATGTTATCAAAATTAAAATTAGCTTTTTGCGAAAAATAGGATTTGGGAATTTTTTTTTTTTGTTAGGACGAGAGAAGGATGTTTGCCTTCCTTTTGCTTCAAAACAGTAGCTTTGTCTCCAGTAAGAACTTGAAGTAATATTTAAGCCACGGATGGGGTGATATCTGAGACATTTCCAGACTATATTTTCCTCACTTTGTGTTAGCTGTCGACTTGATTCTGATTCCTAGCAACCCTATAGGACAGAGTAGAACTGCCCCATAGGGTATATTTGAACACAAGGCTGTAAACGTTTATGAAAGCAGACAGCCAGATCTTTCTCTTGCGGAGCGGCTGGTGGGTTCATACCACCATCCTTTTGGTTAGCAGCCGAGCGCTTTAACCACTGTGCAAGCAGGGCTCCAGAAGGTCTGTCCATTGATCAATCCCTGCTAAATAATTTCTGGGAGAGATTTCTTTCTTCTTCCCTACGTATAGGTGGTGGTTTTCACCTTGGTCACCCATTTTCTATGTATTCTCCTAAGTATTTTGTTGTTAGCTTTGCCTTTGATACACTATGCTAAATCGCTGCTGTCTTGTTTTCCACATTCACCCACTGCATAGTAAACCAAGCATATCCATGCAGGTAATACAATCACAACTGAAGATTTTAAAGCGTTCCCCCAAGGAGTCAGCACTACTTGAGATTCCTGCTTCTGCCCTTGGGGACTTTCACACGTCACGTGGACCTTTGCCTTTCAAGTAATGCAGAGAAATTGATTTTGTGGAATGACTCTCCTACCCTTGGACGTTCGTGATTCGATTGCCTTTTAGATAGATGTGTGTGCATGAGTGATCTTTAAGAATGAAGGGTTTACACACTGATCTCCTCTACTGGTTTGCTTAGTATAACTTGTTATGTGCTGCCTTTTTTAATATCAGCATCTGATCATCCCTAATCATAACGCCTGCGTACAGAATGCCTTTCAGGGGAGATTATACTGGCAGCATGTAGGTGTCAGCATTCCTTGGTGTCTGTAGTTCCTGGACACTAAGTCACTTTTCAAAGCTGGCAAATGGCCTTATCAGCTACATCAACCTCTAGATATCAGTTCAAGCCCTTAAATTCCAGAAAAGAGTAGCCCTAGAGTTTGCATTTTGATGAAAGGTAGTTGCCCAAGTAATAAACTAGCGGCCCTCAGGTTCACCTCTGTCACTTGGTTTTGCTGCTCTCAGTGGATGTTGAAGGCACTGGAGGCCGATGGTGTGGTGTGGTATGTTCTTCTTTTGTGGTGTCAGCGTTCATGAAACAATCTGGAATGTTAACTTTCTCTCTTTAAAAGATAACACATTGCTTTGAGGATGGAGATAGAGTGTAGCTTTTAGACCTTTGAAAAATATCTTATTACTTTCGTTTAAACTGAAATCTGAGTTCTTCCAGCAAATTATTTATTTAGTTTGAATGAGTATAAACAAGTACACTGCCCTGTGAATCGGACAGTAGCATCAAACCAGAGTTCTGATGTGTATTTAAAAAAAAAAAATGTATTTCAGCTGTCTAGGGCTTCTTTAACCTTAATATTAAAAGCATGTGAGTGTTTTATGTACATTGCCTGCCATTTTCAATTTAGGCTGCCTTAAAAGCAAATGCAAAACAGATAACATTCTTGAGAGAAGTGATTGCATTAAACATGTACCATAGGACTCAAAACAACACTAAATGGCTTATGCAACTAGCAGTATAAAACCAAATCCCTCTTTTATAAGATTACATAGGAAGAAAATTAATACAGCTGCCTTCTTGTAGACTATGCTGATTCCCTGAATATCAGAGAAAACATGGCAGGATTCGTTCCAGGGCTGTTACCCATGTGACTTCATAATCCTTAATAAAGAAGATGAGTAAGTTGTAGTTGATACATAAGATTCTCTTTTATGGGAAAAGCCTCTTCATTTATAGTGACTTATGCGTGAGCTTTAAGCAGCCCTTGTTGATGAGCTACACAAGGGGGAGAGTGAATATAGAGCCTCAAACCATTATTTCCCCACTCTTCTTTTTTATGGAATACGGCATTGATAGCTGTGAACATCTCTACAATTTATAGCATCCTTACTAGTTTTCATGTAGAGCAGCAATATCACATCCCAACCCCTGCTGTTGTTTATATCAGCAGCAATTAAAATTTGATTTACTAATCCCTCATTGCTGCCTCTCCAGCTACTCATTTCTCATTTTTGTAAAGCCTTAGGGCTGTTACAGCTGAGCATCGTGGTGTTAACACCTCCTCAGCCATCTGGCACAGGGGAAGAGGCATAGATTCTTCAGACAAAAATCACATCTGAGCAAGACCAGGGTAGTATGAAATCTGAATCCCAGGTGAAGGGGTGAAGAGAGCCATGAGTGACAGCACAGGTGAAAGCAGAGCTCAAAGAAGCTTCGAATTAAAGGCCTGCCTTTTGCTGGGAAAGATCTACCTTTTGCTTTCTAGAAGAAAATAAACGGTAGTCATCTCAATTAAACTTTTTCTAATTCCAAACAAGAGACTGTTAGCTAAAGGAATCCAAAAAACATTATAGTTGTATTTTTTCTTCCATCTTTTCATATTCTTGGCATGTGAACCTGCTTCTGAAGAGATACTTTGTTCATTCTGTTAGGAAAGAAAGCATATTCCAGCTGCTGCCACTGCTTGTTTTATCTCAGTAGAAAGTCTCATGGAGATGTTAATGTTGAGAGTACTGGGCTTTTTATTGAAGGAAAAGGCACACTGTCTTGATTCCTAACACTGGGAATTTTCAGTATTTTTATTACTGTCTATTCAGATAGATCTTTATGCAACGAAAAGATTTGTAAGTACGACTGTTGCTCTGTCCAACAGTCTTAACATTCTGAATTTATCTGCTGAGTGGCCACTGAACTTTAACTAAATATGGAAGCTTAGAAGGTGATTCCAGCTTTTTCTGTGGTGTTTTGCTTTATTCCTCTTTTGGTGATCATGGGTTTTGTGTCTGGGTGAGGTTGAGGTTGGTGTGCTCTGTAGACTGTCACATTTTGGCTGATCAGGCTGAAATGAATGTAGCCAAGCCAACTTTTTCTTAGTGCTTTGCAGCAGTTCTTAGTTTAAAATCCAAAACAAAAACAAAACCTTCAGGGACACTAATGTATTTGATTTGTTGTTGCTTGCTGTTGCTTCACCTTTCCTTCCATATCTTGCTCTCATGCTTCCTAATGCCTGAGCAGACTGCATCGTCCGAGCGCCGAGGAGAGTGGGAAGTCCAGCACAGCCGGCAGACCAATACCTCGTACCTGACGTCTCACTTGGCTGCAGACCGCCATGGGGGATCAGTGCAGGTACGCACTGCCTTTTTCTGGCCTTCCCAGCTTGGCTGGTAGAATGCTGGCTTGCTTCTGAAACTTTGGTTCCTTTAGAGTGGAAAATTAGAGCAAAAGTGAGCCACTTCTGTCATTAACTTAGTATCTTGTGTGCTGATTTCCTGCTTAGGTGAAATTGAGTAAGAGTCACTCGTGGAGATGATTGCTAGTTGTCACTAAGAAACATATGGTTTCTGATTAACCTAGTTCTTCAACCTAGACCCACTCACGATGGACCATAAAAATAACGTCGAGGTAGAGGTGTGTTAGTGTCAAGTCTGTGAATTGTGAAGACCTGAAAGGTAGAAAATAAGTATTTTTTGGATGGAGGACTAGAGGACTGTGTTTTAGCTCATTCCATGATATGTGCCTTAGAGCACGGTAAGACGAGACTGTTAGCTGGGACAAGTCAACTGTTTCTTGAGAGGGTATGTAAAAAGTTGGACTTTGTTTTTTTGTTCCCTCTCTATAATAAGTATGGTCTTGGAGAATTACTTCTGATTTCATTTGGATTATCTGGAATGTGTCTCTTAACTTTTCTTATATTTGACTGTTTAATAATCTTAACCTAAATATTTTTTTCATACTGGTAATTTATAACACCAGTTGGGGCACACAA
The DNA here is from genome assembly GCF_000243295.1 of Trichechus manatus latirostris. Taxonomy (NCBI): domain Eukaryota; kingdom Metazoa; phylum Chordata; class Mammalia; order Sirenia; family Trichechidae; genus Trichechus; species Trichechus manatus. The sequence continues at coordinate 9,841,441 of NW_004443966.1, read as the reverse complement.
GTGAACCCACAGCTACCAAACGTAAATCCTTGTAAAGAGGCATCCAGGTCTTTTGCATGTAGAAGTGCATCTTGACTGGTTTAATTGTCTAGGATATGCTTTTACAAGGAGTGATTCACTGAAAGATCGCATTATTCACAGGAAGTTAGGAGACAGCTTTGGCCCTGTACAAACCTCATAGGAGCGTCTGTTTTCACCCCTCCTGAAACAACACTAAAAGAGTGGTAAAGGGATTTAAAAAACAAAAACAAAAAACATAAATCCATATAAGCATGAAGGAAACAGAAGAGGAGACAACAGCAACTAAATTTCGGAAACTGGAAGGCAGATGGACAATTATTAAATGACTTAGCAGTCCCAAGAAAACAATCTGAAGACAGTAGAGGGGAAAGCTGAGAAGTAAGCCTGTTTACGCTAAGCCATCCTCAGCCGGCTCAGGAATTGGCGTTCTGTTAGTGGAAGTGGGTGGAGAGGGGCCTGTGCTAAAATAAGGAAGATTGGTTGAAAACCTGTTGAAGAAGCAGTAGATCCCTAAATCCTCTCCCCTTTCCCAGCAAAGACTAAAGTTTTATTATCTGGAGAGGGGAAAATGAAAGGTATCTGGACACAGTTGAGGGCAGAGTAGTATACTGAAAACAGGAAGGTTAAGCGAATGTGTGCATACTGACTACCTGCTTTCCCCATTTAGTGTTTCAGAATGCTGATAGCTGGGTCTGTACCTTCCAGGCAGGAGATTTTGAAAGAGTCTGTGCTGGGAAATCTGACTAACCCAATAGAAAATATCTAAGCATACAGACAGCAGGGTTTCCCCAATGAAGTGGCCTGGCTAGATCATCCTACAGTGAGACCCATGGTTGACAGGTTTCACCCACATATTCACAGTGTCAGTTAACTTTGCAGTCCCCCACTTTTAAACATAACAGTCAAGGATTATCAGACATCTGAGAAATGCCTTTAATAAGAAAGAGATCAGAGCAAATAAACAACAAGAACAACAACAAAAAAAAAAAACCTTGTTAATAATATCTTCAGATGGTAAAGAGACAGATGATATGACAACTGTGTAGTTCGCTTCCAACAAATTATTTAGTTAGGATGCTATTAAGAAAGGAACATTCTGAGAACAAAAAAAAGCTCATGGAAATTTTAAAAAATAATAAGCAGAAATTAAAAACTCAATGGGATAGTTTGGAAGTCCCCCAGAAAGTAGAGCAAAGAGACTGATGAAAGATAGGACGAAAATATAAGAAAATTGCAGGAGAGGCTAAGAGGTCTAATTTCTAAATACAAGAATTCTAGAAAAAAAAGAAAAAGTGGAAGGAAGGAAATCAACAAACTACTTTCCCAGAACTCAAGGACTTGTTTCCAGATTGAAATAATGGACAATAGAACCATGCCAAGGTGTATCATTGTGAAATTTCAGAACACTGAGGACAAAGAGAAGATCCTTCAAGCTACCAGAAACAAAAAAGTCACACGCAAAGAAAGGATCAGAAATCAATGTAGCTTCAAATTTCTCAACAGTAATACTGGAAGCTAGAAGGCAATGAAGAGTGTCTTGAGATTTTTTAGGGAAAATTATTTTTGATCTAGAATTCTATACTTAGCCAAATTGTCAATCTTGCGTGAATATATAATAAAGAGGTTTTCAAAAATCTGTGGTCTCAAAAATTTTACTTCTCATGTACCCTTTTTATGAAGCTACAGGAGGATGTGCTCTAAAATGAGTGTTTAAACCAAGAAAGAGTAATATATGGGATCCAGAAAATAGAAGATCCAACACAAGAAAGAAGCAAAGGGAATCCCAAGTAGTGAAGTTAGAAGATCGCCGTGACAGTAGTGCACCAGGAGAAGAGAGCAGCCCGTCCTGGCCAGGAGGCTCTGGGAGCAATTTCACCAAAATGATTAAATCGATAGTGTGCTGATAATGTCAGAGCATCTAGAGAGAAACTACTTAGAAAAATGTCAGAAAGTTTGGATAGAATTAGTGATTAGCAGTTAATATATAAAAAACCAAGTAAAAATAAAATTTATAAGATAATGATTAACTCCAAGGAAAATAATAAATTGTATAGGGAAGAAAAGAGAACCACGGTATATATACTCCGTGACTCACAAGTGAATAGCTTTTACTAGTCATAATAATGTAAACACCAAGAATTAACCTAGCCCAAATTATAATAGAAACTATAGTGGGAGAATAGAAGGATGCAGAAGGTCATGCCTATGCATGTAATGCCTAAAAACGAAAATTCAAGATGCATATTATTCAGAGATATGGAGATAAAAAACAAAAGAATCAGCTGTAAAAGAGAGAGAAATGGTGGAAGAAAGAGGCTGCTGTTTTTCCTGTCAATTCTTTTAGAAATATTTTACTCTTTACACAATGTGTGCATATAACTCTGATAAAAATAAAAACCTGAAAAGATTTTTAAACTTATCAGTTTTTGCCTGTCACATTAGCAGCATTTTAAAAATTTTGTAATATCAGTGCTGTCTGCCCTGTCTGTACACTATTGGTGAAAAGTGAAATAGAACAACTGTTTTGGAGAGTGATTTGGCAGTATCTTCTGAAATCTTCAGTACTTACACTTTTTGATCCAGCAAATCCAGTTTCAGATAAATATACTTCAGAAACTCAAAGATACCTAAAAATGTATGTTCTAGAACAGTACTACTGTCCAATAGTAATCTAATATGAGCAACATTTGTCCTTTTAAATTTTCTGATAGCCACATTAAAAATGTAAAAAGAAATAGGTAAAACTAATTTTAATAATACATTTTATTTAACCCAATATGTCTAAAATATTTTACCATGTAATCAATATAAAAAATTATTAATGAGATATTTCACATTCTATTATTTTTTACTAAGTCTTCGAAATCTGGTGTCTATTTTACACTTACAGAACATCTCAATTTGGACTGGTCACGTTTCAAATGCTCAGTAGCCACATGTGGGTAGTGACTACTGTATTGGAGAATGCAGTTCTAGAATGTTCATTGGCAGCTTGTTTGTAATTCAGGGCAACTATATGTTCATCAGTTCAGCATTAACTAAACAAATATTATGTTTTCTTACAGTGGAGAGAGATCTCTGGGTATTGTGGGAAAATGTCCAAGATGTGTTATGAAAAAAGCAAGTTACAAAACAATATGTAAAATTTGGCCCCATTTTTGTGTGTGTGTGTGTGTGTGTGTGTGTGTACACACATATAAACATATACATACCTATACACACATACATATATGTTACTGTATGCAGAGAAAAAAGAAGGGTAATATTAATTGCTATCTTCTGCCTGTTTTTGTAAATAAAGTTTTATTAGAACACAACTGTACATTTACGTATTGTCTGTGGCTGCTTTCATGCTGCAGTGGCAGAGTTGTTTAGTTTCAACAAAGGCTGTATGGCTGACAAAGCCTAAAAATACTTACTCTCTGTCCCTTTATAGAAAGACTTTGCCAACACTTGCTGTAGAGAACACATACCAAATTTCTCACTGTCCAGTTGCGTGTGATACCACCTTGTATGTTGTCTGTTAATGTTCTAATATTTACAGTCTACATATTTACTTCGTAATTAGAAAAAATATGTAAGTAATATTTTTATAAGGAAAAAATTCCGTAGTTAATCAGACAATTAGTCTACCGGACCTATGTTCCTAGAACCCAGGATACTCAGTTGGATAGTTTTTCAACTGTCCTGTGTGAGGAGTTGTCTTTAGATTAGAATTGGAGCCAATCAGAGTGTCTCTGGCAGCACTTTTGAAGACTGCAACCTCCCTCTAAACCTAATAAACCAAACCCATTGTCATCAAGTTGATGCTGACTCAGAGAGAGTCAAACTGCCCTTTAGGGTTTCAAAGGCTATAATCTTTTCGGAAGCAGACTGCCGCACAGTTCTCCTGCGGAGTGGCTGGTGGGTTCAGATCATCGATGTTTTGGTGAGCAACCGAGCACTAAGCCACTGTGCCTCCCACTGCTTCCTATAAGTTAAGTTCTGCCAGCTTCCCTGGCACTTTGATACGGTCAGGCAGTTGTACAATTACTTGCCTAGTTATTAAGCTCTGCTGCCCCTCACTGCACGTTTGTCTTTGAGCTTGTATTGTTTTTTAGATGCAGTTTTTGTAAACTCACAAAAGCGCTATGCCTTTTGCAAACCAAATCAACAGTACCTTTCTATCACGATAGATGCCCACATCTTTGGAAGTGTCTCACTTCCCAGAGGCAGTGTGGTCAAACCATGCTTGGTCTGACCTGGATGACCTGCAGATACCATGACCCTGGAGAGAGTGCAGAATGCTGACATGAGAAGAGTTTGCTCTGATAAGGCACACGGACATTCCTGTTCCAGCCTGTTCTAACCACGGTTCCCATCCTTCGAACATTTCCACAGATCGTCCTCATATAAAACCAAACCTGTTGCCATCAAGTCGATTCTGACTCACAGCAACCCTGTAGAACAGAGTAGAACTGCCCCATAGGGTTTCCAAGGAGTGGCTGGTAGATTCAAACTGCCATCCTTTTGGTTAGCAGCCGAGCTCTTAAGCACTGCACCACCAGGGCTCCCACCCACGTATAAAAAAATGAAAACCAAACCTGTTGCCGTCAAGTTGATTCCGACGCACAGCGACCATATAGGGCAGAGTAGAACTGCCCCATAGGGTTTCTAAGGAGCATCTGGTGGATTCAAACTGCTGACCTTTTGGTTAGCAGCGGAGCTCTTAACCACTGCACCACCAGGGCTACCCATCCACGCATGTTGTTATGTGCTGTCGAGTTGGTTCCAACTCATGGCGACCCTATAAAAAAACCACCAAACCAAACCCTTTGCTGTTGAGTCAGTTCTGACTCATAACGACCCTATAGTACAGAGTAGAACTGCCCCATAGAGCGACCCTATAGAAGGTCTAAATTCAAGAAGACAGTATATTTCTTCTCTTTCAAAAATATTACTGTAAAATTATTTAAATTAAAACATACTGGAAATTGCTATAAATCTCCAGAACAAAGCAAGGTATAGGATGGACTTAAGAATGGTGTTTAACATTTAGCTAATATTTACTTTTGCTCAGAACCTTTATAATTTTCGATTACCGTATTTTTATGCAAATAACCCATGCCTTCTACATTTGTTTACCAACCACGCCCTATCCCCCTCAAGGTATTTACATAAGCTCCGCTATGGCAATTTTTTTTTTTTTTTACATGTTGCTGTAAAAAAAAAAGTAGCATAGTGTACTTACGAAAATGCCTAGTGAGGGGAGGGTGTCATTGTATTTAACTGCTGTAATAATTAGGAGATAAATAGGACCAAAGTTCTTAGCCCTGTCTTACAGAATTAGAAACCAAGGCTCTAAGAGGATATTGATGATAGAGCTCGGCCTGGAATCCAGCTCTTCTGTCATCTGCAGTAGTGTTGGTTCCTCTACACATCCAGGCAGCAGTTCAATGGGTTGACAAACTCTGCCTCCAGCCTGAAATAATTCTTAGGTGGATGCTCTGAAGGCCCATTAGTAGCCATTGGTTCCCAGGCATGTTTTAGGTGTAGTTAAGTTTAAGGGTAGGCAACTGATAGTAAGGTTCTCATTTGTGCCTGATTCATTTGAGACAGATTGCCCAGGGACATTGCTTCTGGGCCAAGTGGCAATTCATAGAGCGTATGAGACATGTGAAATGCTGTGAGCAGGCACCGTGACCCAGAGTCGCCAGGGGATTCAGTGATGATGCTTACTGCTGCTTCATTCATGTCAGTAGAGGGCAAGGCGTTTTATTTAACATCTCGCCTGACTTCTGACTTACTCATTAAGAAACAAGATTTCCCCGTTAGCCCCTGTGCTTGCAGAATGGACTCGCCAGCATTACTGTTAGAGTGCAGCCATAGTGTGCCCACAAAGAGGCAGATGTAGGACTGAGGAGATGAACACGGCAGCTTTAGAAGGTGTGCCATGCTTCTCCAAGCAGCTTTTTATTTTTGCTGTTTTTTCCCCAACTTTTTGTTTTGAAATTTTCAAATCTGCGGAAAAGTTTAAAACATAATGCAAAGAACTCCTTATATCCTTAACCTAGATTAATGAATTAAGATTTTGCCGCATTTGCTTCAACTCTGTGTGAGTATATGTGTATATATGTATTTTGCTTTGTTTTTTTGCCTAATCCATTAAAGACAAAATCTTGCAGACACCATCACACTTACTCCCAAAATACTTAAGACTGCATCCACTAAAAACAAAGACATTCTCTCATGTAACCAACAAGACCATCGACATACCTAAGAAGACTGGTAATGGTTCCATAATATCTGATATACAGTCCCTATCAGATTTCCCCAGTTGTCCCCAAAGTTAATTTTATAGTGTCTAGGATCTAATCAGTGTTCGTGCACCACATTTGGTTGTTACGCCTCTTTAGTCTCTTTTAACCTCTTAGCCTCTTTTAATCTATAACAGTCATTTCTGTGTTAAAAACAAAAAAAAGAGAGAGATTTTTAAGACAGTCTTTTTTGAAGAGCCCAGACTGGTTGTCCTATAGATTGTTCCACATTTTTTATTTGTCTAATATTTTCTCCCTCATGATTAGATTCAGATAAACCGTTTTTTGGCAAGAATACTAGATAGATAATAGTGTATGCTACCTATCATTTCATGTCAGGAGATAATAAGATTTTGGTTAGGTAGTTCCACTAATCAGTGATGCGAAATTTGATCACTAGCAGAAATTTGAGTCTCCCTTGCGCAAGTCCAAGTTTAATGTTATAGATTTCCTTCACTAACTGTCCAGCATTGTTTTATTTTTTCAATATATGTTATTATTTGTAAGAACAATAAATATTTCCAGTATAGAAATAATGGTGGATCTAGATTATCAGTAAGTAGTATTCACCTGTCTACTCCTTTCCCTTTGATTAAATACCCCAAAGCCTTCTCATACTAAACATTTCCTCTTATCTTTCTCTTTATGACTGTTAAGGAAATGTTTACGAATTAGCTATTGGTGAGGACCCCAGATCTTGAGGTAAATAAGAATAAACAAGCATTTATGGAGGGAGAATAATAGTAACAAGAACATTTATTGAGCCTTTTCCATGTACCAGGCACTGGTCTAAGCACTTTCTGTGGATTATGTGTGCAGTAACCCAATTAGGTAAGCACCATTATTTCCCCATTTTACAGATTAGGAAGCTCAGGCACAGAAAGATTGAGGATCTTGCCCAAGGACCCACAGCAAGTAAGTGATGAAGCTGGGGTTCACACCCAGGGCTGACTCCCTCTAAAGCCCAGCTTGTATTTACTCTAATATGCTCCCTCCTTTGTTATGCACCAGGTATTGTACCAGATACTATCTCATACATTTTCTCTTATAATTCTCACATCAGCCTGTAAAAAACATTCTCAAATAGATGAAGTTACTTACCTGGGGGCATATGATATCCGAACCATTTATCCTATTTTGTGGTTCTCTCCCATGTTTCAGCCAAAGTCTTTAACAGCAGAGTGGTTTGTCCAGCGGGGTCCCTTTTCCCACTCCCCAGCACCCACATAAACAGGAATCATGTGCTGGAAATGAAACCAGGTGGCAGAAGCAGCTGCACAAGCAAGAGAAGCCTGATCGGGTCCACATTAACCAGATGACAGGAATGAGAGCCGTCAGTTACAGTTCGGGGACCATCAGTGAGAAGTGGGATGACACTGAACCTGAAATAAAGGTTGTTGAACTAAGACTGGTCTTTCAAGGGAACGCGATTCCTTGCCGTCTGCCCTCCCACCAAAGAGGCTATGGCAGTCTTGTTATTTGAGCACCTTCAAACCAATGGGCAAAGCCATGAAGAAATTTCTGAAGGAAAGTGTGATTGTTTATAGTTTCTGGTGCCCACTATTGATTTCCTTTTTAGAATTTTTTTTTTTAGCATCATGGCTGATTATATATTTATATAGCATGATAAACCGAGAGAAGTAGAAAATATCCATTATGTTCCAGGGAGCCAAATGATTTTGACTTTAGAAGTCAGCTGTGCAATTACTTTTACTTTAATAAAGAGCTGTGTGCATTTTTGCAATATGAAAGAATCTACATGTTTAGGACAAACTTCCCTCGTGGAAGTCCAACAGACCGTAACTCTATCTATACCTTTGTTAAGTCATTTCTGTTTCCATCTGTAAAACGGGACCTATTTTACAGGGTTTTTGTGAGGATGAAATGTGTACACGTGCGCACACACAGTATAGCACTGTGCCTGACACAGAGTAGGCACTCGCGTAGAAGACATTATTATCATTATATGATTACATCTTTGAAGTTAGTTTTCTCACATGGTGTGGCTCTGGGAGCCTTGGTGTAGTACACCTTCCCAAAATTAGGACAGCTCGCCCCTCAGTCCAGGAAGACAAACATTCAGGCACTGCCTGGCTAGGTCCTAAGCTAGACACCAGGTCTCCCTTAAGTGACCCTCTCTGACACTGGCAGGAGGCTCCTATTACCATGATGCCTGTCACACTCTGTCTTTCTGTTTCAGGTGGTTAGCTCAACCAACGGAGAGCTGAATGTCGATGACCCCACGGGAGCCCACTCCAATGCACCGATCACTGCTCACGCCGAGGTGGAGGTAGTGGAGGAAGCTAAGTACGTTCATCTTTCCAGGGGGGCTCTTGAGTCCTGGGTTGGAGAATCTTTTCTGTCTCTTCCTCTCTGTGTGCTGCCCATCTCAAACTGAATTCCTCATGCTTGTGTCCGCAGCTTCTTTTTTTTGACCATCTCAATTTTTGCATGGTACCATAAGGCTGCTGCTGCCCTTCTTTAGCTGTGAATTCTGGGAGAACAGTCGTAATTTTCTAGTCCACGTGGTGCAAAAAGGCTCAGTGAACTGAAAGAATCATGTTATAAGAGATACAGCAGATAGTAACCACAAGCCTCTTGGAGCCCTGGAGCTTCTTGCTCCCTATGGGATATAGAAAAAAGTCTGCTTACCTAAACCATTGGCCATGCTTAACAGCATTAGATTTCTGGTTTTTAGCCAATAACTCTGGCTGTATAGCCCTGGAGCAGTGGTTTCAGAGCCATTTTGTTCTCTCTCGAATGATTCTGGGTTCAGGGAGACTCAGATAAGTCACGCAAGGAAAATGACGTGTGCGCCTGCGGGTGAGACAGTCTTTGGGGAGGAAAGGGGGTCACACTGATGCCGAGACGACGAGGCGGTTACCCCACGCCCTTTTCTGCGTTTCTTGCATGTCTGTGTCTTGCCCTGCCCATACCACCAGCTACCCACATTTGGTGCTCTCTGCATGGTCTGTGTTTAAACTCTTGGAATCTGGGGTAAAAGTGAAATAACTGCCAGTTCTGCTGCAAAAGCAGCATTTCTGTCACTGATTTCCCTTTTTTCTCCATACCAAATTCAAAGCCAGATTTAAACTCCACGAAGACATCAGGTAGGGAGATAGGTCTCTCATGAGTCAGCAATTACTGCCAACCCAGATATGAATGACATTTTTTTAAAACCCTCTGAGAATATCCGGGATATGCCGGTGTCGTGTTCTCTAAAGCAGACAACATATTTGTAGTGATATTCTTCCCTGTGTGGTCTCTTGAGCCCTCAGATAGCCTAAATACAAGTCAGAACAGGCTACACTTCTGGGTGTAAGATGGTGAGAAGCCAGCCAAGACCTGCAGTCTTTCTCCTTCCAGATATACTTCCTGTGGTTGTCACCCCTGCCCACTCCTGTGATCTCTTGCCTATCTATTGATGAGCTCTCTTTGCTCTCAAGAGGTCCTTTCTTTGGAAAGTTAGAGCTTGAGCATCCCTACCCTGTAGATAAAAAGCAACCAAGAATGACTCGGAGTCTCCTGTCAAGTCCCTGCTGACTGTAGGCAGCTTCAGATGCTGTTCTCCTGGTTTATATAAGGCACTGATGACATAAGGAGAGAGAGCGAGGGAGTTTTTATACTAAGAAGAGAGACCATTTTTAGTAAGGGAACGTGTTTCCCCTATTCTCAGGGACTCTGGAATTTGTAATGGCACTCATAGTTTTTCCGTTTCCATGACAAAACTACATAAACAATATGGTACTCCCACCCTCTAGGGTCCTCAACCTTGGCTGCAATTTGGAGTCACCTGAGGCATCTTAGGAGATGCCAAAGCCTGACAAATAATAAATCTAAATTCTGGCCCCAGAGATTCAGATTTCATTTATCTGGAGTGTGGCCTGAGCATTGCAGGTTTTTTTTGAAGTTCAGGTGATTTTAATGTATAGCCAAGGTTGGGAACCGTTGCATTAAATGTAGTCTCATCCAACATTGTCTGGGCTTTCCCACCCCCACCCCCACCCCACTCCCAGTTCATCTTCTGTGGCTAGTACTTTGAAGGCTAGAAGTGTAACTCTGGATTTAATAGTATGCTTTAAATACAAAGACTGAATGGGCTTTAGTCTTCTAATATGCCTTAGAGAGGTTTATTTTTTGAACCCATTCATATCATTTCATTTTGGTAAATGTGTATTCTAATTGTGTATGTGAGTGTGGTATTTGTGTCCTGTGTGTAAGATAGGGGCGGTTTACATGAGTAGATTTCAATCTAGTGTATTCTCTTCTGGTATAATCTAAGCCCTAGGAGGTAAGGAGAGTTTAAAGTCTTCCCATTTAGCAAGAAGGGCCACTGTGCCTCTTTGCCAGTTGGCCCCAGGTTTGGGCCTTCTGAAAGGTGTGGAAACCAGAGGGGAGCAATTGTATTTGACCAAATGTTACCCAAAAGCTCGTGGCTTGCAGCATTTTGTGTGCTGCTTCTCCTACTGCTTTCATGAGCTACCAACTCATCTCGCCCAGGGAGCTGTCAGGGCACAGCTGTGTATTACTCCTCTTGGCCTTCTATGTGTGTGGGGACAGGGAGGGAGTAGTCATGTGTCCACCTGCTTGATCATTTTTATGGGAAGAAGTCACAGCCAGAGAAGCGCAAGACATCCCAAACAACCTTTCATTGCACACAGCTGTGATGCCATTTGTTCATACATCCTGCTTGTGGGGAAAAAGGGATGTAGCCTATGTAGAGACTCAATTCAGGGACTTGAGAGACTATGTGAAACCTTCATTTCCACGCTTTCGATATTGGGTTTCTCACCCAGCTTGTTTTGTGTAAAGGAGGAGAGAAACAACAAGGTCTTGGTTTTTGTTCTGTGTGCAAGATGGACATCTGACTTCCCTTTTTCGCTCGCTGCAGGACACGTGTCCTTGTTTAAGTATGACTGGAAGGGTAGTGAGGGCAGGGAACTTTTTGGCTCATTTTTCTTATAGTAAGAACACAAGGAGTTTTTGGTTATCCGTTGAGTTTGGCTATCACTTAGCAAATACGGACCTCATTTCTCCAGAGAATTAACAAAGTGGGGTTTAGGCCCTTCTCTGGCAATTATCCCTTAATCCACAGCAGCAGCCCCTCTCCCTCTGAGTCATCTCCTGAGAGAAAGTGAATGTCTCTTAAGCCTTTTCTCCCTCTGTAGAGGAAGAGTGAACTGCTGGTTGCTTTGGTGAGGCATGTTGGCCTTGTAGAAGGACTAGGACTTCTCTGTCCCTCAGAACAGTTGAGAGGCTGACTTACCGTTGCGCAGTGAGAACCAGTGGTTCAGTCTTGGTGCCTGGTTGGGCTCTTAGAGGCACAGTCGTGTGCTCTTCTCCTGTTACCTTCCTAGAAGTTGCTTAGGAAAGCCCATCCTGGGGCCCCCACCATCCTCCGTTTTCCCTTATCACTCCCTGAGATCCACTTCCCACCTTGAGGCTTCTGTCAGGCTCCTGCCCACTCCAGTTGAGAGTGAGGACCAAGTAGCCCCTACTTTAGAGTAGCCCAAGGGAGGCCTACTCACTCACCTTGACAGAGGAAGAACCTAAACACAGACAGTACTGCATGTTTGCATGGCTCACAGGAAGTCGCTTCCATCTCACCTCTGTGGACTAATCTCTCTCTTTCTCTCTCTTCCTTTCTGTGTTTTTCTCTGTATACACTCTGTAGCTGCCTGAAAATGCTCAACTTGTGGTGAGTCCCTCTCTCCAGTCCACATGCAAGGGGAGTGGACGAGACTAGGCTGGGATTGGCAAGCCAGACAAAATGCCTTAGGAGCACTGAATGGCTTACATCTGCCACCCTGTGCCCTAACCACCCAGACTGGGAACTAGATCCACAAGGTGGGGATGGGGCAGGCCTATACCCAGGAATTAATCTGTTCCTTCTTTCCTTTCAAAGCCCCCTCATCGCTCCCTCCTCCTGCCAAAACAATATCCCACCCCAAATTTCTCTCTTTATTTTTAACTGAGTGAATTTCCTCCCAACTTAATATGACCAGATATTATTGGAAGGAAAGAGACAGAAGTAAGAGGACAGGGTGACTCTCTCAGTTGTTTGGATTCTCTCTCTCAACCCCAAGGACGGTGCTGTTGCTGGATAATCTTACCTTCTGCAGCTTGGTCTTCTACCTGGAAATTGGCTGATTTGGAAAAATATCTGTGACTTTTCTTTATGATTCAACTTGTTCCTCCATCTGTAGAGTATGAACTCCCCCTCCCCCAAAAAAAGAGAGCTCCTTCTTGGGGGAGAGATGGACGTTCTGTTGTTGTTGCTGTTGTTGTGGGGCTTTTTGGTGTGTTTTTTTTGTTTGTCTTCTTTTTTTTTTTTAATGATAAGAGTGAATAGTGAGCCAAGGGCTGACTCAGCTAATGCGATATTTGACCCCGTCTTTTCTACTCCTGGAAGGGGTTCATTGAAAGCATTCTTGGGAACAACAGGGGGCATGTAGAAGGGGAAGCCCTACTGAATCCATGTGTGGTGAGGGACATTCCTGCTGTAAGACAGGGGGCCCTCCCCAACTCTCCTCCTGGACACTGCCTGTGACCTTCCAGCTTTTCTTGAGCTTGCTGATCTGTTGCAGTCTGGAGTTATAACTCCACATTGTCTGCGTGCATAGGTTCATATTCTACATGGTAGTAATAGTCTGTGACTCTATGACTACCTCATTTCTACTTACTTTCAGTGACTGGGTTGGGCCCGGGTTTCCCAACACTAACTGTCTAAGCTAGATTGCCTAGAGGGGTTTCCCTAGGGACAGGGATATAGTGAAGATAACAAATGGATTTTATGGAGACAGGACTTTATAATCTGTAGGGTATCAAGGAGTACATTTAGCCTACTCATTTAGAGAAACATTTGTCTGTGTAATCTGACATGGTCGTGGTCTGTTTTTTCTTGTCAGTCACATGATCTTGAATTAGTTCCACAAGTACTTAAGGGCCTACTCTGTGCTCATCTAACCCTGTGCTTGGAACTCTAAGGGGTCTCAAGGCCTAGACCGTGCCCCAAAGAGCTTAGGTACTTAGTCATCTAGTGCTGCTATAACAGAAATACCACGAGTGGATGGCTTTAACAAACAGATTTATTCTCTCACAGTTTAGGAGGCTGGAAGTCTGAAGTCAGGATGCCAGCTCCCGGGGAAGGCTTTTTCTCTCTGTCAGCTCTGGGGGAAGGTCTTGGCATCAGTCTTCCCCTGGTCTAGGAGCTTCTCAGCACAGGGACCCTGGATCCAAAGGATGCACTCTGCTCCTGGTTCTTATTTCTTGGTAGTAGGAGGTCCCTCTCCTCTGTGCTGGCTTCTCTCTTTTATGTCTCAAAAGAGATTGACTCAAGATATGACCTAATCCTGTAGACTGTGTCCTGCTTCATTAACGTAACTGCCTCTAATCCTGCCTCATTAACATCATAGAGGTTAGGATTTACAACACATAGGATTATCAGATCACAAAATGGTGGACAACCACACAATACTGGGAATCATGGCCTAGCCAAGTTGACACACATTTTTGGGGGACACAATTCAATCCATAACAGGCACCCTCTAGTTGGGGAAGATAAAATATACACATGAAAGAATAAGTAGTTCTCCAGGACACTTAAGTTTTTGTTCCTGGACAGGCTGAGGGGACGAGACATCACTGTGGACAGAACCAGTCAAGGACGACTTCATGGGTACTGTAGGTATTAGAGCCAAGGAAGACTGTGCAAGTATGGGAAAGAAGGGGAACACAGCAAGGGAGTAGCTAAAGGGGGAGCATCCAGGACATAGTAGGAGAGCAGTGTGAAAAAGCTAATGGCTCAGAGGCCTGGTGGAAGAGAACTTGCTGGCTTGTGAGTAGGGAGACTGGACCAACTCTGAATCTAGCATGTTAAGAACTCGGGTCATCTAAACAATCAAAGAATCAACTGGAAGGGAACTTATGACACAAGATAGGTTCATCACCTATCTTAATTCTCTTCCGAGAGTAGGCCTGTCTCTGTGGAATCAGTTACTGGGCTTAGTCTAGGGCCTGACCCAGCTTAGCAGATCCTGTGCTAGTTGTCACCACAGAAACCAAAGAGCTGAAGAGCACATTGTGGGGCCTGCTTCCTCATGGGTAGGATCGTTAAAAGCTTCTCTACTGCTGTAGTCACTAGAAGACAGTTAATCTAAGGGCTCCAAATTTAAAACCTTCTAGCTCCTCTAAACCATAGCTTCTTGCACTTCCTCCAGGCAGGTAAAGTCAGCACTGCACATCAGGTTATGACATGTTTGTAAGAAGGCGTTAATTCTCACAGCTCGCCTGAAGGGAAGTCATTGTATAGTTTAATGTGGGTCTAAACAGTATTTCAAACTTCTAAGTTCTTACGAAGTAAGCAACAGGTGTTTATTTCCATATGAATATCCCTGGTATTAAACCTGGCAGGATGAGCCTAGGAGACTCAAAGATAGTTTCCTCAGAAAAGCTTTTCTTTCAAGGGTCCCAGAAGTCTGAGTTATACCTCAAACTTTACTCCCCTCTATCATTGGCGTCTTTGACTCATCTGCCACCTCTGGCCCTCCCCTATTCATTTCCCATGTGTCAGCTTCCTGGAAAGGACATGTCTTTTGCACCACCCATGCTACAGCCCTCATCACCCCCTTCTGGGCTCATCGCTGCCTGAGCAAGAGTGATGCTGTCTATTCCAAAGACAGGAGTGAGGAGGAGAATAGGACTCTGGCCAAGGGACGTGCCAGAGCTGTGGCTCTCCCCCAGGAGGCAGCCCTGGAGGGCGAATGAAGAGTGCAGGCCCCAGCCTCCACCCTAAACAGGACCAGTTCTTCAGCCCAGTCTGGCTTGACAGCAGCAGTCTCAGGAAGCTGGGTTGGGGGGCGGGTACCCTGCAACCAGAGAGCTTCCTCATGATCACTCCTGGGTGTGGGTTGATCCCCTTCAAATGAAGATGGGCTGTGCTGATCTCAGTCAGGAGACCTGGGCTCACAGTTCTGTTGGCGTCAGGGTTTCTCTTGTTCTCCTCCAGGTAGCGGGGTGGGGGTGGGGAAGGAATCCTTGGTCCTTCATTGGTAGGATTGTGAGCTCCTCCCAGAGTTCCAAACATCTTGCTTTCATGGGATTTGTTTGCCTTAGTGTAGCCTCCCTACCCGCTGGCCATGGAATTGCACTAAATAAATTTGCCCTCCGTATCAAGGGGTGGACAGCGCTGACTGTTGTTCTTGCAGCCCTGAGGACCCCTAGACTTGATGAGGGCATCTGGGTTGGGTGTCAGAGTAGGAAATAAATCTTCATCCTCCTTCCAGAAATGCCTGTTTTGGCCCTGCCTAGCCTGAGCGTTTGGTGATTGGGTTGGGGAGCTTCAGGAGATGAAGCAGCTGTTTCCTTTGGCTTTCCCGGCAGACACTGCCCACTGCCTTCAGTGTGCTCACTGTAGATGGTGGGCGGCCCTGTGGGTGGGTGCCAAGGGGAAACTCCCACCCCTTGCAGGCAATAGAACCAGGCAGAGGTCTGCTGGAAGCTGCAGGCCCCACGGCGCTCACTGTGATGTTCCTTGTGCTCCAGGTGCTGCTGTTTCTTTAAGAGGAAAAGGAAGAAGACTGCTCAGCGCCACAAGTGACCCGTGCCTCCTAGGAGTCCTCAGGCCGTGGGGACTCTGACTTGATTGCACCTGGAGCTCCTGCCATTTCTCATTGGAAGGAACTCCTCTGTGGGGGAGGGTAGAGATCCAAACCAAAAAGAAGAAAACAGATACCCCAGAAGGAGCCAGTGTGGGCAGCCAGGGCCCAGTGGGTCAGTGGCCATCCCTGTCTGCCTGAGGCTCTGAGCAGGTCCCAGAGCTGCTGCTCCTCCACTGCCTGCCCTTGGGGCTGCCTGGTTGACTCTCCTTCCCATTGTTTACAGTGAAGGTGTCATTCACAAAAACTCAAGGACTACTAGTGTCTTCCCCCACCCCTTAGTTTGCTCCTGGTTCTTGCCCACCCTCAACTCTGTTCAGCATAAAAGCTAGTGAACAAAAGCTTGTCTGCTGAAGGAGCTCTAGAGGCTGGGGGTGTGGCCAAGAAGGTAGGAGGAAGATGACAGACCTAGGCTGGAGAAGACCCTTCTCCACCTACCAGCTGTGTCTGGCAGTATGGCCTCCTCCTCCTCTGTGCCTGTGCAGCCTCCGTCCCCAGCTGTTCATGGGGTACAGTTCCCTCCTCCCCCTCCTGTGAAGTTACACTGTAGGACACAAGCTGTGAGAAGTCTGCAGTCTACTGTCCCCGCGCATTTGTGTTCTTAGCTTTCTTGACAAGCGAACTTTGTTCTCCAGACGGTAGTAGGACAATGCAAATTGGTCTGAGCAAAGGAAGAAAACAAACAAACCTGACTTTATTGCACTTTTAGTTTTTTTTTTTTTTTATAAACAGAAAACATGACAGATGCATATTGTGTCTGGTTATATTGGGGTTTTACTTTTTCTGTCTCGAGGGGGATGGGGCCACCTAAGCCATTCAGAGAGAATATGGGTCCAGAGGACATTCTCAATGGAAAGATTTTTGATATGCAGCACCCAGAAGAAAAGAAGCCAAACCCTGTGCCATTCTGAGCTGTTGCACTCAGGTTGGCGAGGAAACATATACTTGAATTTTCATTCATCTTCTCAGCTGCCGAAGTATGTCCCTACCAGAGCATCTTGACCTAATCAGGCTACGGTTTAGAAAACTTGGCTCTCAAGCACTTGGGATGACCCAGGCCAAGCCAGACTGTGACTGGAAGACACTCATCCCAGAGAAGCAGAGGCTTAACAAAAAAATCAGAAATATCTGTTTTCTCCACTGCCAGGGACTTCCAGCTAGATAGCCATGTGATTTCCTGGTGACTTGGGAAACCAACTGATGAAACAGCCACCACCATATTGCCACTAGAGGGCAAAGAAGAAGACCGGGAACCTGCCTTCCAACGGCCAGAGGAACCTCAGGGTGGGCATCGTAGGGCCAGGAAAAGAAACTTGACGTGGACTGTCTTCCCTAATAGCTAAGTTCCAGCACTTGGGCTGGTCTGCCTTATCAGAAGCCAAGCCCATGACGATCTCCCAACAGGTCCGTAGCGGCGGGATTAGGACTGAGTACATGGGGCTACAGTGAACAGGAGGGAAAGATTGGTTGGTGCTGGAAAATTCCAGGGAAAAGGAGAGTAAAATGAAAGGTCTGAAATCATCTCAGTGGGACAGAGACTCCTTCCAGATAAGACGGTCATGTATCTAGAACATGCTCTCCTATACACTCCCCGCCCATGCCATGGTATTTTCACATGACATATTACCAGAAAAGGTCTTGGTTCCTCACTCACTGCCTGAAAAATCAATAATGGGTGGAGTTACTCTTCTCTTGGTTCCCATTTGAGTTCAGTGGCTTATTCAAACAGTGACTTGTCATTCCGGATGTGACAGGACAAAGGATTATTTGCATTAGGAAAAGAGGTCTTGTATCTGGAAGAAGAAAGACAAACTAACACTCCTTTTGCTCTTTCATTTCCACATTTCAGTGGAGCTAGAGAGAACTAACCATGGAGGACAGTGGCTGGTGACAGTCTGGTGGTTTGGGGAACACAGGTATCGCCATTTCTGGCTTGATATGTAGGGCTGTCTGTTGACTGGAGGGTGTGGAGATACTTTCTGGTAGTTGAAATTTTCTGACAAGTCCCTTGATGTACCTTTTGTGGAACAGAACTAGCAGCATTAGCATGGATCTGAGTTACTGGGCTTCACCTGTTCCATTGGGCCTTGGCTTGAGAATATCACTTCACTGGCTTCAAACCTGCTTAGCTTATGTGATGATTGTAATCTTTCTTTTCTTTAAAAGAAATTTTCCTGTATACAAAATATATAGAGTGGCAGGGAAACTCAGTGTCATGCCCCTTCTCCACAAGGACTTTGAATACGGGGCTTTGCTTCATTGCCATTATCTAGTGGTTAAGGCCCCATCACTGAAACTTAATAGTTTCTCAATTGGCATTTGAGCAGCAGTTTAACTTCCTGTACAGAAACGTTAACCTCCTCATCCCTGTATAGAAAAAGCCTTGCCTCTCAAGGGAAGGCAGGAGGAAATAGTGGCAAAGCCTGGAGTGTTCTGGCACTCCATACCCCACTAAGTGCCTCCCCTGCCCCCACCCTTGGCCTGTCCCCCCGCCCCCGCACCAAAAAAAAAAGACAGTGACCAGCTTGGCTGTGGGCAAGCCCCCTTGCAGCTATGTTTGCAGGGTTTTTGTTGTTAAAATGTTTTAAAGGCTAGCTCTTCAGGTGAACCTAAGCAGTGGAGAGTCCTTAATGCACCATTCTTACCCCCTACAAATCTCTTAAAAGATATTTTGTTTTCATAACAAAGGTGAAGAATGCCAGATCTCTTTAGCATGCAGGGATTAGTGATCCTCCAAGGCCCTTGATATTCCAAAGCGGTCCCAGACCCCTGGGAGATTGTTAGAATCTTCCTTAAAACACAAGACACACAAAGCAGCTGAGTACCCCAGAAGGGATGTGGCCAGCAGCTCCATCCCCAGCAGCTCATCATCCCTGCACAGCCCCATTCTTACAGTTGCTTAGCTACACGCCTCAGCCAGATCCTTGGGGTTGCCCATACCTCCTCCCCAAATCTACTTGCTCCATAGTTTTTGAGCATTCTCCATTTCGCGGCCATGATGCCGAAGGATCTTTTCTTTGGGACTGATGCAGTTTCTCCTTAGAGCTAAGTCGGCATCTGTTAATTAAGAAACCCTTGCTACTATACCCTAGGAGTTCTCCCAAGCCCTGCAGTTCCTCGGGCGTTAACTGCACCCTGAGCAGACTGAGGCAGGCAGACCAGGATTTCACCCAAGGCATGAAGGGCCTCCCCTCATGATGGGAGTATGGTTTGTATCTGCACTGGAAGCATGTAAGGGCTGCTTAGTTGCTGTACCCCTTGGCGCTGCCCAGATATCTCACACAGAATGCTCCACAAGGGTGGGCATAGCCCCCCAGCAGCTAGTGTGCATTCGTGACTGCCTTAATTAACATTGCCCTGCTATTTGGGGTCCGTCTGGGAGTGAACAGTGTCTAGGAAGGTATGAGTCAGGTTGCTTGACCCTCCCCTTAAAGGTCCATTTTACTTTGGAATGCAGAGGCTGCCTGAGACAGCAAGGATTCTGAGGTTTCCGGTAGGAGTGGTGATTACCTGTTTATTCTCATTGAGCTTGAAGTGTGTTGAAACAGCCCCTGCCTATTAGCCAGATGAGGCATCCATTGCCTCTAAAGTAACTTCCAACTTAGTTCCGTAGAACTGTACACTGGTAGTACATATTCAGTGTTGGTAGCCATTTTTAATGCCAGAAATATGCAATGTTTGGTAGTGTTATGTCAGAGCGGTTACTAAAGATCATAGCCTTAATTTTTTTTTTTTTTTTAATGTAGAAGATATAATCTTTTCCCTCCCAATGAGCAAGCATGGCCTACATTTTTCAAAAACAACTTCTTCCATGGCAGCCTAGAAAGCATCTCCTCAAAGGAACTTGATCTTCTGATGCATCTCTCCTAAGTCCCATGCCTCCTGCGTCCAGCCAACTCCTCCATTTTCACATTTACATCAGTTTCTGTTCTCATTGAGTTGTCCAGACAACACTGTCCACTATCGAGCCAGGTTAGGACTAGAGTTTCTTGGACCGGGAGCTTGCAGTGCCATACAGCCAACATTGCCCTTGCGAGGCCACTGCCACCATCCCCACCACTGCCCCGTGGTGGACAGATGAATCCCAGGAATCCCCCAGGAGTCAGGATAACTGGGCATTCCACTGGGATTGGCCATGTAGACAATAGGCACTTGTCTCTAGGATTGTTGTGTAGTCTCTCCAGAGCTCCAGGGAAGTCCCATCTAGAGGCTGATGGCCAGTGGCTCCCAGTCTTCCCTATGGTGGGTTGGTAGAACAAATGGGATTACTTTGGTGGGTTCCCCCCCACCCCTACCGGGGGTCAGGGGAGGAGAGTGTTGTTTTTGTTTCTTAGTAGGAAAAAGAAGAGGAAACCATGGCCCTTCTTGGGAGTTTGTAGAGTTTTGAGCACTGTTTTAGCCACAAGTAAGGCATCTTGGAAGTCTGTTCAAATAAGCAGTCTAAATTTTAAGTTTTTCTTAATTCCCTTTGCTGGCGACTGAGTGCAAAAGAATAGATTTCTCCAGTGTATTCAAAATAGTAAGTAGGTTCCCTGGATATAGACAGTAGTAGTTGACATATTTCCTCAAAAAGCAACCAGGAAACACACTCCAGTATTTGTAGATCAGCTTATGAAGGAAAAAGTGAACACGTACTCCATATATTTCTAGCTTGATTCATCAAACTTGATGTTAAGAAGAACCCTCAGTTCTGTGGACAGGATTTCTTCAGTTATTTTCGTTTCCTCCCCTCACGATCACCTTTCTGGTGCCATCACCACCACCTTCAGGGTCTCAGAGCAGAGGGTCATCATGATAATAGATGGGGGTGCAGTGCAGTCATCCCAGTAACACAAGAGGACAGCTGTCCTGACTGCCCCCACCTTGACATTTTCAGTGTTTGCTTCTCCATGAGCCCCAGACCAAATCCCAGGCTGGCCCGTGCACTGAAAGCCTTTTTTAGGAGGCTTATTAATCTGTTAGGAATGTCTCAGGAATGAGTCATTTCTTTGAGGGGAAATGTATTTACAGATGGGTGTGTGTGTGCGCGCGCACGCGTGCGCTCTCTGTACATTTCACTTCCATAAAGACTTGAAGCCCAGGCTGGGGGAACCATGTGTTCTTGAGTATTCTTGGAAGTAAACAAGTGACAAGGGGGTTTCTCAAATTAGTGTAGCAGCAAGCTGGCTCTGGGAATGGGCCCCATTTATCAAGCCAAGAGAAGAGTAACAGCAGAAAAGATAGATGAAACCAAAAATATTATGACCCCCAATGGAAAATAATGTTGATTCAGCAATTCCCATTGGATATATTACATGCTCTAATTTATTCTATTATTATTTTGTCTGTTTCTTTAATCTTTGCCCATTTTACTTTTAAAGAGATGTTGGGGTGTTGATTGCAATTTTTAAAGACTAGATAATGTATTAATCAGCTGTGGGAATCAGTTTTAGCTGATGTGTGGATGTGTCTGATTATTGTTAAATGCCTTTTGGGTTTTTTTTGTTTGTTTTAACCTTTTGTTTTAGATATATAATGTCTTCATAAACCCTGGCACTGGTCGCAGAGTTCAGCTGTGAAAATGAAACTTGTAGTATTTTTGAACATGAATGTCAGTTTCAAGTGTATTTGAAATGGTTCCTCCAGTAGAGAGGTTTGTGTATCGGTAGGAAAGACTCCTCTGCAGAGGAAGTAGCCTTCACTGGAGAAAATGGGTCCTGATACGTTATCTCAGAACAGCCCATTTCCTAGGGCACCATGAAAACACAGATGTGATCCTTACATATACCTCTTCCCCAGTTTGGGGAGGAAAGGACTGAGTTTGCACCCTTTTTGTATGTAAAATAAAATGTCTTACCTTTCTTGGCTAGTTCTGCTTGTTGATTTGCTTGGTTGGCTGATTGGTTTGTCCGTTCGTTTTTAGTCTCCCTGGCAGGTTTGTAACTAGGATTCTAGCCAGCACTAACTTTGATGTGATTCAGGCAATCTTGTGAACAAAAATAACTCCTGGTCCTTTGCCATTCACACTCCATTTCTTTGGGTTGAACATTGCCCTCTCCTGTGGGTCACTTTAAATGTTCCTGGAAGAATTTGAACATTAACACTCACGTGTTAGAGCCTGTATCTCTGTAGTTCTCTGGTGGGAGAACACCCGGAAGTCAGGATCTGCCCTGTGGAACACTTTGAAATAGTAGCTTTATAATTCTCTACCACTGAGCAGCATGTATGCAGACAGAAGGTATAACTGTGATGTGTGATATAAAATTACAAGTGCATGTATGGCCACAAAACTGCCAATCTCAGCATGATTGGCCAGTTGCAGTTTTTTCTGTTACCACTCAGTGTTTTCACTGGTAGGCAAGTAAGAACAGATGATCGTGAGAGAAAAACTTCACATCGAGAGCATTTTATCTATCAACCTCATTTTTTCTTCAAAAGTAGGGGGGAGGGGGCTGCTTTTATGACATTTTAGGGTTAGCTCCTCATGTGCTGGAGGTTACTTTGAAAACATGGTTTGGTAAACTTTTTCACAGTGGCTATGAGTGTAAGCAGGTGGGAGACACAAAAAAACAGGTGGGGTGGTGGTTAGGAAGATAGTCATTGCTAATGCAACAATTCTACCTAGAAAAACTTCCACCTGATTGAGGTGCAAGAATTGGAAGTAACAAATGTCATTTGTGTTCAGATAAGAAGACAGTCCACGGGAGCTCCACTGCAGTGATCGCAGGGTAGGGAAGGACAAGCCAGCTGATGCTGGTGGCCGCGCGCAGCCTCACACAGGTCAGCACCTCATACACAGAACGCAAACTGCAGAGTTCAACACTCTGGGCTGCAAAGACTAGGAATCTCTATAAAGTCAGTCTTTGAAAATTCATTTGAAAGATGTTTAATGATGCCATAGGCCCAAATTTTAGAAGGTGTGAATGTTAATTTTTATTCTTCCGGGTTTGTAAGA
Organism: Trichechus manatus latirostris; assembly: GCF_000243295.1. Classification (NCBI taxonomy): domain Eukaryota; kingdom Metazoa; phylum Chordata; class Mammalia; order Sirenia; family Trichechidae; genus Trichechus; species Trichechus manatus. The sequence continues at coordinate 9,818,534 of NW_004443966.1, read as the reverse complement.
CTCCCAGTACCAAAGTATGTATGTTGTGGACTGGAACATCACCGTGTGTGTGTGTGTGTGTGTGTGCGCGCGTGTGTACCTGACAGTTGTCTCTGACTTTCCTCAAGTTTTCTAGAAAAGGGAGACTTCGGAAGCCACAGGCCAATGCAACCAATATTTGTTGAGCACTTAGTCCTGCAGCTGTGTTGAGGGAGCTGTATACAAAGTAAGTGCAACACTGTTTCTTGCTCACAGAAAATGTAGAATCTACGTGGGAATACAAATATACAAATAGGTAAAGAAAGGACGAACCAGAGTACGCAGTAAAGTGCACTGAGTCATACTGTAGTAAGCACGGAACTCCGGTGGTGCAGTGGTTAAGAGCTATAGGGTCGCAATGAGTCGGAGTCGGCTCGAGGGCAACGGGTTTTTTTTTGTAGTAAGCACAGTAGGGTTGGAGAAGGAAGAGAAAAGGGGTTAGTGAAGTGACAGGGACTAAGTAAAAAAGGAAGTGTAAAATAAGTAGAAAGGAGTTGCTTTAAGTCATACTCTGAGTAAGTACAAAAGTGCTCTGCGTTTTTGGAAGCTACCACTTAAGCCCAATTTGGTGTGGTTAAGAGCTCCCTACTAACCAAAAGGTCAGCAGTTCGAATCCACCGGCCGCTCCTTGGAGATCCTATGGGGCAGTTCTACTCTGTCCTATAGGGTCGCTATGAGTCCGAATCGACCCGACGGCAACGGTTAGTAATTCTTGACTGGCCCAGTACAACAATGACAAAGTGTCTTCTCCCACTGTCCAGGCCTACAGATCTCCTACGTAAAGTATCCGCCGCCACCGGCAAAAAGATTCCCACTCAAAAAAGGCAGAGTGGGCCACAGGGCTGGCCGCTCCGCATGCTGGGGTTTGTAGTCTCTTCAGAGACCCAATCATCGTGCTCTCTGAAGGGGCACCGCCTTTCCCTGCTCCCCTTCCTATTGGTGGGAGTTTGCGAGCTGGGAGTCTAATCAGGTAGCAATAACGTGGCAGCCACCCACAAGGCCGCGTCTCGGGCGGCAAGCCGGGCCCCGCCCTCCGGGAACCTACCATCCGGCGCCGAGGGGGGAAACGGTGCCAGCCTTCCACTCGGAGGCCGGGAGGAACCCCTCTCTCCCCCCGCCTTCTGCTCGGTGGCGGCGCCGAGGCCCAAGCCCCGGCGTCCCCACCCTCTTCCGGCCCTCGGCTCCCCCGCCGCACTCCTTTCTCCCGGTGGATGCTGCGTCTGTCGGAGCGCAACATGAAGGTGCTCTTCGCCGCCGCCCTCATCGTGGGCTGCGTCTTCTTCCTGCTGCTGCCAGGGCCCTCCGTGGCCGATGAGAAGAAGAAGGGGCCCAAAGTCACCGTCAAGGTCCGGGCTCCCTTCTCCCTCCCCACCTGTCCGGCGAGGCCCTTGGGGTCCTCCTTCCTCCGCCAGTTGGGTTCCGGCGCCGCGGGTCAGCGGTCTCCAAGACATTTAGGGCCCCGAGCTCGGGCCTGGGCGTCCTTGGCTTTGGCTCAGCCCCTCCCTAGGCGCCCGGCTTCGGCGTCGTGGCGCCTGAGCCGTCCTACCCTTTGAGACCCGAGAATGACACCCGAACCCCTGCCCAGACTCTGGGAGTCGGCGCTCGGGACGCTCAGCTGCGGCCGGCATTGCCCGCTTCAAAACCATGTTTTTGGGGACTGCCAGCTTCAGAATCCTTTCTCTCTTAAGGCCACGCTTTAGCCACTTCCAGTTACAAAGCATAGCAAATGTGGTTTAAGATTGTATGCTGAGCTTGGGCTTTCTCCTTATGATTTTTTAATGTTAATTTTTAGAATCTGAGCCCATCATTTGTTTGAAGCAAAGATCGCAACCCTGTAGCCTGAGGAGAGCATAAACAAGCATATCATTGGGGAAAAGGGTCTGGAACTTTCCTTAACTCCTGAGATTTTTGACTCCACCAAAAACGTTGAGAACCACCAGTCTAAAGCAGGAAAGAAAAAGAACATAGCTGTGTTTTGTCTCCCATCCCCATGTAGCTTCTATCAAAGGCCCTTCAAAGGGGCTAAGTTTGAAATGGTCTTTTTCCTCAGGTGTATTTTGACCTCCGAATTGGAGATGAAGATGTAGGCCGGGTGGTCATCGGTCTCTTTGGAAAGACTGTTCCAAAAACAGTGGATAATTTTTTGGCCTTAGCTACAGGAGAGGTAAGTGGCTAGAGCAGAGGCAGTCAACGCGGACGGAGTGAGGTTGGCAAATAGGGTTGACAGCCAACTGGACTGCCCATCTCTGCCAGTAACCCCCGACTCAGTACCAACTGACTGTTGCCCCATGGCTCTGGGAACCCAGTATTGTCATATCTTCTGGGGTTTTTTTTAACTGAATACAGAAATCAAGATTTTTTTTTTGGAGTAATTTTTACGTCTTTAAGACACTGCAAGAACCAAAGAAAACATCTGTGAAAGCTGTTTGTGGCCCCTGCACCTGAGTGTCCTCCTGAGTAAGGAGTCCAGAGATTCCCAGGTTTCAGGGGAAGTCGAGTGCCCCATTTAAGCAAGTTTGTGTTTTCTCTGACGTTTCCTTTTTCTGTCTGTTTTCTTGCATCTGATCTTATGACTAGAAGAGATGAGAGGCAGAAGAGGTGGCACTACATGACATAGAACTGTATAAAGTTTGAGACATTACAGGGCAGAGGAATGTGGGTCTCGGCCTTTCCTGGGTCTTCGTGCCCCGTGCCTGGCCCGTGGTGACTGCTCGCCGAGTAGCATGTGGATGGATGAATCTGGCCGGCAGTAGTGTCTCTAGTTGTGTGGGCTGGGTTCCTGCTGGGACTGTTTGATGTCTGCCTGATGTCTCGTGCCAACTCTTCACCTTCCCATCCCGTTTTCTAGAAAGGGTTTGGCTACAAGGACAGCAGATTCCATCGTGTGATCAAGGACTTCATGATCCAAGGCGGAGACTTCACCCGGGGAGATGGCACTGGAGGTAACCTCAGCTCCTCTGGGGAGAGGAGTCTGTCAGTCTCCAGGGTGGGAAGGCTAGGCTGTGTCGGGTAGACAAGGTCTCTCCTTTTCCCAGCTCCAGACAGACCTGTGCTGAGACCAGGTGCACCCTTTTGCGTACATGGAACCCAGTACACAGGAGAAGGAGTAGTGGGGGTCAGGTGGACCTGAGAGGGTCTCTCCCAGGTGGCAGACCTGCTGATCCAGGCCTGTAGCCTGCTGACTTTTCTCTGGATACCTCTTGTGGGGAGGGGAACAAAGCGAAGGTACATATATAGGTAATTCTAGTTCAGGCACGCAAAGCCTGTGTGGGCCACTTTGAAGCCCCAGCCAGGGTGATAGAAATTTCCTTGGCAGTCTCCCACCAGACACTACTCTGTAAGATAGGACAGACAGACAGATACGCTGTACTAACATAACAGGTTTCGCTGTACTTGGATGCACAGCTGCTGTTCCCCAGGACCGTGGGTGCAGTTGGAAAACTGCTCACTTTCAGAGACTAGTTTGTGACCCAGGTCTGTGGTGGGTGCTGAGACCACATGAGGATCATTGGGGGGCAGCTCCCTTTCATCCCAACACGGGAGCCCTCACAGATGAGCCACAGGTCAGCCGTCAGGACGCAGGCTCTGCCGACAAGGTGTTTATCACGTAGGTGGGAAGAACTAGGAGGGAAATCTCTGAAAGCTACGTAACAGTACAAGACTGAAGTAACAAAAGGCCGCAGTGGCAGCGATGGCCCAAAGCACAGCTTGGACTCTTGGAGTCAGACGCTTCCGGGTTGGAGCCAGGGTCCACCTCCTTGCTTTGTGACTGCGGCAAGTGGTTGCAGGCCTCTGAGCTTCGCTTTCCTCCTGTGTAAAGTGAGAGTGCTGAGAGGTGGGGGTGCTGTGAGGATTCGGGGAGATCCTGAGTGTGACGCCTGGCGTGTGGTAGGTGCTCAGTGAAGTGCATCTGTGTTTTTGGAAGCTACCACTTAAACCCAGTTTGGTGGGGTTAAGAGCTCGCTACTAACCAAAAGGTCGGCGGCTCGAATCCACCATCTGCTTCTTGGAAATCCCATGGGGGCAGCTCTACTCTGTCAGCGTGCTCACAGGCGGAGGAGTCACTTCAGGCCAAGCTAGTCAGCAAGCGGCCGTGTGGATGTGAGGAAAGGTTTGCGCCACGTCCCGGATGGGGAGAATTTGAATGGGCAGAGAAGAGGCAGGGTTGAGGTGTGAGGCGCCTCTGTTCTGGGGCAGGAGGTTGGCCAAAGCTAGGGTGGGCTGCGGGTGGGAGTGCCGTACTGCAGGAGTACAGAGAGGTGGGTGAGGGCCAGACCAGGGAAGCTGACTTTGTCCTGCGGGGGTGAGTATCTGCTGGAGACTTGAGTGGGAGGATGACCCAATTGCAAAGGTGTTTGAGGGAAAATAATGTGGCAGGATTCTAGGTGCAGAGGCAGGGTCCCAGCTGTGAAGGCGGGATTCTGGGTGTGGAGGCAGGATCCCAGATGCAGAAGCAGGGTCCCAGGTGTGAAGGCAGGGTCCCGGGTTCAGAGTCAGGGTCCCAGGTGTGAAGGCAGGGTCCCGGGTTCAGAGTC
>NW_004443966.1:9784797-9813699 GCF_000243295.1 Trichechus manatus latirostris | reverse complement strand
CCAGGTGTGAAGGCAGGGTCCCGGGTTCAGAGTCAGGGTCCCAGGTGTGAAGGTGGGATTCCGGGTGCGGAGGCAGGATCCCGGATGCAGAGTCAAGGTCCCAGGTGTGAAGGCAGGGTCCCGGCTTCAGAGTCAGGGTCCCAGGTGTGAAGGCGGGATTCTGGGTGCCGAGGCAGGATCCCGGATGCAGAAGCAGGGTCCCGGGTTCAGAGTCAGGGTCCCTAGTGTGAAGGTGGGGTCCCGGGTGCGGAGGCGGGGTCCCGGGTCCACAGTCAGAGTCCCAGGTGTGAAGGCGGATTCCCTGTGTGGAGACGGGGTCCCGGGTGTGGAGGCGGGAGCAAACAGACTTGCTGGGGGATTGGGGCAGCTGCCCCTGGGTAGTGTGATGTGGGCCTGCTTCCCGAGGAGAGTATGGCCTAGTGGGTAAGAGCAGAGATTTGAGAGGCAGACCCCCTTAGCTCCTGCCTCACAGGGTGGGTTTTTATCTGTGTAAAATGCTCAGAACAGTTTCTGGCGCACACAGCATTAGCTTTATTGCAGTGGGGATAGCAGGAATGGAAAGGCCTGGATGAACCAGCGGTGGGGGTGGGGACAGTGTTGAACAGGGTACAGAGGGCAGGTTGTCGACAGAATAACTGGAGTCTGGAGGGGAGGGTAATGGAGTCTGGAGATGAAAGTGAAGAACTAGCCACTTGAGTTTGAAACTCCCTGTATCTTGAGAAAGTGATTGGCGCTAAGGACATGGCTTTGGGGATTTTCTGGATAGCAGCAGTAATTGGAATCCTGCACTTGGTGGAGATTTACAAAGAGGATTTTCACATGGGGGAGGCTTTGAGCTAGCACCCCAGCCAGGAGGCACTGCATGGTGATGAGTCTTGTCTCCCTAGTGTGGGGGTGAAGGGTGGGACACAGTCTGAGACACCCCCCCCAACCCCCACCAAGCCAAGTCTGGCCTGATGCCCTGACACTGATTGGACTGGTTGGAGCTCCTCTGAGGAATATCGGCAACGAGAGCTGGGGCAGGATGCAGGGTGGACTTCCTGCCCTTGGCCTTCATGTGCCTCCTGTGTTAATGAGTGATCCTTGGTTTCCGTCTTCCCATCTGCTGTACAGTCATCCCTTTGTCATCTCCCTGGTTAGCATCAATCTGGGACAGCTTCCACCTGGTTCCGTTCTGTGGAATAGATGTACTGGGGGTCGGGGCGGGGGGAGCCCTGGTGGTCCAGTGGTTAAAGCTCTCAGCTGCTAGCTGAAAGGTCAGCGGTTTGAACCCACCGGCTGCTCCATGGGAGAAAGATGTGGCAGTCTGCTTCCATAAAGATTTACTGCCTTGGAAACCCTGTGGGGCAGTTCCACTGTCCTCTAGGGTCGCTATGAGTCAGAATCAAGTCAGCAGCAACAGGTTTTGGTTTTGAGAAGAAAAAAGTGGTCTCATATGCAAGTAAGTTTGAGAGGCGTTATTAGGTAAAACAAAATGGAAAAGACCTCTTATTGCTGGGTTTCTTGGGGCCTTTAATACACTGACAGTCACTCTCCAAGAGGTGACAGGGAAATGGGTGCAGTGTTTCTGCAAAGCTTTTGGACCAAGGAGGCTTTGCTTTGTACTGTCTTAATTTCTTCTGGAACCGGTTTTGGAAACTAAGGTTCGGGTCTCTGAAACGGTGTAGAGATATGCTCCCGGCTCGCTTGTCATGTACCCTGGCTCCCACACAGACAGACATGTTACGTGCATTCCTAGTCATCTTTTATTTTACGTTCAGTCATTGATAAGAGGCTGTCAACTCAAATGGAACCCAAACGGAAGCCCCTCGCCTCTCCTCTGCCTGCACCGCCCACCATCTGTCTGTCTCCTTTCTGCTCTGCAGCTACCTCAGTGTCTTTGTTGCTCTCAGAAGACAGGCTGGTCAGCCACAGCAGTTCTCCTTCTGGAAAGTTCTTAATCCCTCCACTTGTCTCCCTGTCCACCCTATATCCTGCACAGCACCTCTCTTCCCCAGAGCTTCTCCATGGCAGGTCCCTCAGGCCACAGCCAAGGGTAGCTGATACCATATGCCTTGTGTAGGCGCCATAGAACTGTAATCTCAGAGCCGCCTGTCACGTGAGCTTTTCACTAAATCAACCTAGCCTGATGCCCCGCTTGGTCTCAAAAAGTACGGTTTGGCTCTCAGGTCAGGGGACAGGAAGGGGACAGATACTCCACCTGACCTGGCCTGGCAGAGAAGACAGGTTGATCCCCTTGAATCTTCACCCTAAAGATCTGCCTGGTTTGGGCCAACACAGCTCCCACTACCCCAGCCCATGGCTGTGTCTTGTCTTCTCAGGAAAGAGCATCTATGGTGAACGCTTCCCCGATGAGAACTTCAAGCTGAAACACTATGGGCCTGGCTGGGTGAGCATGGCCAACGCAGGCAAAGACACCAACGGCTCCCAGTTCTTCATCACTACAGTCAAGACGTCCTGGCTAGATGGCAAGCATGTGGTGTTTGGCAAAGTTCTAGAGGGCATGGTAAGTTCTGGAGACTGGGGCTGCTCACCAGGGATCTGACACAGGCGTGGGGCTGGGGCTGCAGAGATTCCGTCCCTTCCCCAGGAGAACCCAACCCACAGATTCAGAGACTGTGCTCATGTCTACTAATCTGGGGGGAATCGAGAATCAACAGCCTGCGTCTTGGTGCCCCCCAAATTCTAAATCCTTGTGGGCCCCAGGCAGAGGCCAGCCAGGAGGCCTTGCTGAGGATGCATAACCACAGGAAGCTTCCCCTGTGCACTTAGACAGTGGTACGCGGGCTCCCCCCCGAGCTGAGCACCATGCCCCTAAAAGCCACCCGGTGTCGTACTCCCACCCACCCTCCTCTTCCCGTCACCCATGGGAACAACACTGCTGCTTCCCGTTGTCCCTGCCCTGGGCTGGCACCCTGGCCCTGCATCCTGGCCCTGGGTTCATCAGAATTTCAGTGCCTCAAGGTTTGTATGCTATTTGTCACATGTAGGTCTCAGCCCTCCTGAGCCACACACTGGGGCTTAGCTCGCTTCGCTCGAGTGGCTGACCTCCTGACCCACCCTGTCCTCCCTTTTCCGCCTTTCCTTCCCAGGATGTAGTCCGGAAGGTGGAGAGCACCAACACAGATGGTCGGGACAAGCCCCTGAAGGATGTGACGATCATAGACTGTGGCAAGATCGAGGTGGAGAAGCCCTTTGCCATCGCCAAGGAGTAGGGCCCCAGGGACCTCTTCCCTTTGAGCGACCTTTTGTGCAGCCCTGCTGCCCTCGGGGGTGAAGGTGGCCCGCCGCGGGGCTCTGCACTGCACTGGCCCTGGTACTGGCATCTGACGGAGCAGACCCACGCCCCACATTCCACAGGCCCAGTTTTGTAACAAACTCCTGCCAACACTGACCAATAAAAACCGGTGGATTTTTTTAATAACCTGCGTGTGGGCTGGGTTCTTGGGCCTGCAGCGCCTCCCCCAAGTCTGCCTCCCAGCATGTCCAGGGTTCTCCTGGGGCGGCGGATGCCAGTGTCTTCCTTAGGCTCCCGCCTGACCCTTCACCCAAGTGCCACCCACGGAAAGTCAGATGGGAGCTTTTGCTCCTTGCTTCTGAACTTTGCCAGCTACCGCGCCTCAACTTCTGTTTGCTTCTTGGTTTTGTTTTTTTTTCTTCTGGTCTAGGTTAAGAAATACCTTTTATGCCTTTTCATAGCTGACTTCTAAGTTGACTCCTCGCTTATCCCTTATCCTCTGTGTTCCTGCCTTGGCCCTTGGGTTCCAAGAGCACCTGAGTTCTACCACCCCAGCTACCAGTGCAGATGAGCTGTTGGCCCTGGGTGGTTAAGGCCTGGGAGGGCCCAGCCCTGGTCCCTTACATGGAGCTCATTGGAGCAAGGCACGCAACTGTCCTGACAGGTGGCCTCAAGGCCTCTAGGCTGGTCAGGGTGCCGGTGGCAGAGGAGCGGGGTGACAGGCAGCCACTGGCTGGGCTTTGCTGGGGCTGATGCTGAAGCCGTAGAAGCCCTGGAGCACGCCATTCACCACCACACTGGGCAGAGGCTCTGTGGGATGGAAGTAGAACAGGAGAAGGGCACGCAGGAAGAGGAGGCCTGTCACCGGCCTGGCTCTAGGCCCACAGCAATCTGAGCTGCCCAGAGTCTCAGGCGCAGGCGCCCCTGCCAAGCAACGGGACAGCTGGCCACCCCAAGTGGCTCTGGCTTTCCGAGGTCCCAGTCTATTCCCATCAGCCTGGTAAGGCCCGGCTGAGGAGGGCTGGAGACAACGATGGGGTCTCCCTGCTGGAGGAGAACACAAAGCAGGCCACAAGGGCACCAGAGTAGCAGGTGTGGCCCCAAAGGAGGCCAGTAGGAGGGAGATAGTGCCTGGGGGTCCTGGGAGCTGAGAAATGGCTAGTGTTCTCCCTAAGTCTGCCCCACCCTGGTACCTGGGCCCCAAATAAGGATTGTGGGTGGAAATGAGGTACCTCCTCACCTGGGGAGGGGGTCCAAATGTAGGGATCCATGCAGAAGCTGACGACAGGCCGGTGATGTAGCTGGGAGCTGAGAGGAAAGACAGTTGTGAACCACAGGGGGAGGGCGGGGAGGTCCCATGTGGGGTGGACACCCGAGAGTGAGCGCCCCAGGACCCACAAAGGGAATGGTGAGTGGGAACTGGGCTCGGGGGCACCAATGGGAAAGCTTGGGTCACGAGGACGGAGGCAGGACAGAGGCGGCAGGCCCACTCCCGGCATCCGGCCACCAGGCGGCAGCAGAAGCCGGCACAGGTAGGGACTGTGACTTGCCTGCCGCTGCTGGGCAGGAACTCCTCCAGGGTGCTGAAACGGAGACAGAGGCCAGTGAGCTGGCTGGGGCTGCCCAGGGGAGCATTAGCGGGGTGGAGACACAAGCCGGAGCCTCGCCTCCCGGGGGACCACTGCTTCTATTTGTAACAAGCCCAGTTCCGGAGCTGGCTGAGGAACCAAGGCTGGCCAGAAAACAGCCTCACCACAGAGGCTCAAGAAAGCTGATGATTGCAACAACAGCAAAAACATCCAGAAAGTAGGTGTATAGTTACATAGGTAGACATGTATGCATATACAGGAAGGCACATGTGAGTCTGTGCACATATAGGTGTATCAGTAGGCAGGTGTATACACGTTTGTGTGTACCGCATATACATAATAAAGCACATGGGGGCACAGTTACGTAGACTTCCTAGACATCCAGACAACTCATGCAGTTGGTTCACTGGGTTAAAAGGCTTAGGACCACAGTCTTGGGGAACAGCTTAGTCAATTGGCATAACATAGTTCACAAAGGTAATATTCTACACCCTGGTTTTGTGAGTAGCGTCTGGTGTCTCAAAAGCTTGCGAGCAGCCATATAAGATAAAACTTACTGGTCTCTACTCATCTGGGGCAAAAGAGAATGAAGGAAACCAAAGCCTCAAGAAACTAGTCCATAGGACCAATAGCCCACATGAAACCACAGCCTTCTTCTAACCTCAAACCAGAACAACTAGATGGTGCCTGGCTACCACTACTGACCATTCTGACCAGGGACACAATAGAAGGTCCCAGATAGAATGGAGAAAAATGCAGAACAAAATTCAAATTACTAAAAAAGGTCAGACCTACTGGACCAGTAGAGATTAGAGGAACCCCTGAGACTATTGCTCTAAGATAACTTTTGAACTTGGTGCTGATGCAACTCCTGGAGGTCACTTTCAGCCTAATAATAGATTGGCTTATAAAACAACATCACCCTTGAGTAATGTGCTCCCTTAAACAACTATATGAGACCAAATGGTCAACATTTACCAAAAAGCAAAGATGAGAAGACAAGGAGGGAAAGTGTCATGGACTGAATTGTGTCCCCCCAAAATATCTGTCAACTTGACTAGGCCATGATTCCCAGTATTGTGTGATTGTCTACCATTTTGTCATATGCTGTGATTTTCCTGTGTGTTGTAAATCCTGTGTCTCTATGATGTTAATGAGATGGGATTGGCGGCAGTTGTGTTAATGAGGCAGGACTCTTAGCTACAGGACTGGATTGTGTCTTGAGCCAGTCTCTTGAGATATAAAAGAGAGGAGTGAGCAGAGAGACATGGGGACCTCATACCAAGAAGAAAATATAGCCAAGAGCATGCATCCTCTGGACCCAAGGTCCTTGCACTGAGAAGCTCCTAGTCCAGGGGAAGATCGATGACAAGGACCTTCCTCCAGAGCCAACAGAGAAAGCCTTCCTCTGAATTTGGACTTTTAGCCTACTAGACTGTGAAAGAATAAACTTCAATTTGTTAAAGCCATCCACTTGCGGTATTTCTGTTATATCAGCACAAGATAACTAAGGCAGGAAGGGAAGCTAGATCAACAGAAACAGAACAAGCAGAATGCTGACATGTTATGAAAACTGTAACCAATGTCACTGAATAATTTGTATAAAAATTGTTAAATGGGAACCTAATCTGTGAACTTTCACATCAAACACAATAAAATATTTAAAAAAAAAAAAAGGCTGATGAGGGAAGCAGGCCTCAGGAAGAGGAAGGCCCAGGCTAGGGCCTGGCAGATGTGAGAAGCAAAAGTGGGGCTTGGCCCCCAAACCTTTCCTCACCTGCTTGTTGCCAAGAGCCCCTGTACTCCCAACACTGGCCCCCTGCCTTGCCAAGCCTCGGCCCCTGGAGGTACTAACCCCCAGCTGTTGGCCTTGGGGTCCGCGGGGAAGTGCCGCAGTCTCAGGAATTCCAGGAGCTCCTTGGGCACATCCTGGTTCAGGTACAGGACTCCCTGGAGAGGGGGACAAAGAAAGCCTGTAATTAGACCCAGCCTGGTACTTTGCACAACTGATTGCAAAATGAAAATGCAGGGTCCTTTGTTCAAAAATGATTAAGAATTCAAGGCGAGAGCAGAACATTACACCAAGCTCAGAGCCCTTCTGAACACCCTGAACACCAGGACCTGCATGATCACACAAGCTCTATGCCATGAAGCCCTCCTGCTGTAATCCCCCATCACTGTGGCTCGGGGAACCCCTAGCCTACTTCCCCATCACAGGGCCGCAGAGGATCCCACCCTGGGGTAAGGGAACTACCACTGAGCTGGGACCACCTGCCTCCTGGGTACCTCCTTCAATCCTTTAAACAAGCCAGCAAGGGATGTTTGGACTCATGGTTCAGAAAAATTGAGGTTTAGGGTAGTGAATAACATGCCCAAGATACGGGTCCCTCTCCGGGCCAGCAGATAAGGGCACCCAGAGTGCCCCACGGTACCTGGATGTAGGCCTCCAAGCCCTGTCGGCGCTGTTCCAGGCCCCTGGTCCTCCAGTTGGGCAGACGTTTCGAGGGGAAGTCGGGCACTTTGTATAGTTTCTTGATCTGCCAGAGATTACCGCGGTGCAGTCACAGCTCCCTGGCTGAGCCTCAAGCCCACTCCACCCTAGCCAAGAGTCCTCCCCACTCCTTCCCGCCCGCCCTCCTTTCAAGCTCTACCCTGGGATGGACCCGAGTAAATGGTGGTGGAGACGAAGGAGGCCCCAAGTCCCCCAGACGCCCGATGCCGGCCGGCTGCGCAGGGTCATGGTCAGTGCGGGCTGAACCTGCCTCCCTACGCCCTCCCGACGATGGCCCCGCAGCCCGCGGGCGGGCTGTGTCCAGGACCTGCTCCCTCCATGGACTGGGGCCATAAAGGGAGCGCACTGGGGCCGGAGGGCCGGGCCGGGCCAGGGTCGGTGAGTCGTCGGCGCCGCCTCACCCGCTTGTGCAGAGCGTGGAACTCGCTGTAGCGCCTCAGCACCGTGTGTCTGCGCCCGCGGCACAGCACCTCCACTCGGAACACCTGGCGGGCGGGCGGCAGGGCGCGCGCGTGAGGTCCAGCCAGGGGACCAGCAGGACCCGTACCGAGCGGCGCGCCTGCTCTCCCGCGCTCACAAGGCACAAAGCGGCCGTGGAGCGCCACCGCTCCCCGGGGACCCTGTCGCATCCCCAGCACCTGGAGGAGGGGCTGGCGGACCCAACCCTCTGCTCCGGACGGCTCCTTATGTGCCGGGACCACGGTCCGTGGGGCTGGCAAACCCAAGTGTCCCCAAGACCCTCAACACGCTGTCCCCCGACGGCCTGGTCCACCGCGCTCGGACGCCCCGGAGTCCCCAGGGCGCTCCGCAGGGGACAATCCCGCGGCGAGTCCCCGCGTCCCTCCCATCCCGGTGCCCCGCTCACCATGTGCCCTTTCTCTGGGCTCTGTCCGGACTCCTCGGCCTCGGGCCCCACAGACGGGATGTGAACTTCCAGCATCGGCCCCCGGGTCGGCTCCTCTCGCGACGCCGGGTGATCGAACTCCTCCGGAGCCGACCAGACAGCTCCGCCCCCGGGCGCAGGCCCCGCCCCTCCCCACGTTGACCCCGCCCCAGGCGTTCCCCGCGCCGCTGGGGCCGGCGCCCAGAAAATTAAGAAGGGCGCCGGGTGGCGGGAGCGAAGGGCAGCTCTCTGAGCTCACCGGGAATCCTCCGGTGGAGGGCCATCGGTTTGGCAAACATTTACTGAGTGTCCACTGATTGCGAGAAACGCGGGCGAGTCAAAATTTCACCTACCCTTTGTTGAGTGCCTACTAAGGAGCTGGGCCTGTGGGCGCCACACGTGGGCGGTGGCGGGGCCCAGCCCTCGGTGCCTGCCCTGGGGGCCAACCAAGGATATCGCTGGCGTTCCTCAGACCCTTCCTCGGGGCCGCACCGCCCCCCTTCCCCCTTCTCTCCCCTTCCAGGGCCCGTCCCTGGGTGGGAGTGCTGCCTGGAGACCCCAGCTAAGGCCATGCTTGGGAATGCTAGGACCCAATCCGTCTGATTACCCCCCTCCCAGCACCCACAGGCCTGTCCGTCCGTCCGTTCCTCCCTCTCTCCCTCCCTCCCTCACTACGAACCTGCTCCAGGTCCCTTGTGCCGGGGAGAGGCAGTTTAGGGACCTAGGCTCTGGTTTGGGGGTCAGACTGGATTTCTGGAACTGTTAAACATGTGTTCAGCTGTCTGATAGGGAAAATATGCCTCCCTCAAGAGACTAAAAATTGAGATCATCCATGTTAAGCCTTTAGCAGAATGAGTATTGAGTACATGACAGCTTGGTTGTGGCTGGTCCTGGAGGGGTAGGGGAGTGGTGGACAGTGGGAGGTGGCACCAGGCTGCTCTTGCTCACCGTTTTGGGCAGGGTCTTCCTGGACGTGTGGCAGGATTTTAATCTGGAGCACTCTCACTGTGTGCTGCTGTAAAGGGCCTCTGCTCCCACCTCTTAGCCACCCCCACCCCGTCAGAGGGAGCTGCTCTCACACCACCACGGCAATGTCTTCCACTCCGTGGCTTCTCCCTCACAAAGGCCCTGGAGGTAGTGGAGGGCCAGTACCTGCCTTCCAAGAGCTCACACCTAGTGGGGGACCCTGGGTGGGGAAAGAGGAAGTTAAGTGCCTATCTTGGGGGCTGGGAGGAAGGGCAACCACTGAATCACACCCCACCCCCACCCCCAAGCAGAAACTCTCCATTCCAATTCTGCCCCAAGGGAGGCTGCGAGGATCCCACAAGGTAGCAAGCAGGTCTCTCACCAATACTATCTCCTCCCCTTTCTTCTCCCAAATTCCACCTCATATGGGCGTCAGAATCAGGAAGCTGAAACTTCCAGGAGCCTGATGTGGTCCACTGAAAGGGAAATAACCCACCACCAAGAGAAGGGTTGAGGTTTCATTTCCTCCCTGGCACTACAGGGCCCGCCATTCAGGGACCAGCTCTCCTTGGCACACAGGGCCTCCACCACATTCTACTGTGCAGGACCGCCTCCCCCGTGACCTTGACTTCTCGACTTCTGGATCACACAGCCTATTGACCGCCCCTCTGTCTTCACCCCCATCACCCAGAAGACTGCTGTGTCCTCTAATGGGTCTCCTTTGTTCCCTTTCCCCCATACAAGGCTCATTCTCTACCCAGCAGCACAAACCATCATCAAGCCATCTGCATAAAACCCTCCAGTGGTTTCCCATTGCACTTAGAATAAAACCTACTCTCCCTGCCTGTCTGCAAGGCTCTAACTGACCCAGCCCAGCCTCCATCTCCCATCTCATCTCTTCGCCTCTCCCCCTGGTGCACCAGGCTCCAGCCACAGTGACCTTCCAGTTCTTCAAACCAACAAGCTTTTTCCTGCCTCAGGGCCTTTCCTCTACCTCTTCCCTGACTCTTCACCTGGTGGGCGCCTCCTCCAAGTCTCAGCCTAATACCTCCTCCAAGAGGCCTTCCTTCCTGACCACCCTATCATATCACTCAGTCTATGTACTCACTACACTCTTTAATTACTGTTTAGTATGTGTCTCCCTTACTTTCCCGCACGTTTCCCCAGACTCTGAGCGCCATCAGGCCAGGGACCTGGTCTGTGTGTCAGGGGTTGCCTCCGTGGTGCTCAGCATGTAGAAGGCACTCAACAGCCATGGAGGAGAGGGGGCAGGAAGGGAGCAGGGGTTGCTGAAGGGTTGCAGGAAAGCCTGCAGGGGGATAACGACAGGAATCTCCCATGGGCCTTCAGGTGAGACACCTGTCTCTTGACTCCTCCCACCCCCTCCAGAGAGCCGGAGCACACTGGGCCTGCCGTGCAGACGTGGAGTCCACAGCTTGCAGAGGACGAAGGCAACGATAGAGCGGGCCCCGGGAGGAAGGCTGGGTGTGAAAATGCCCCTCCCGACACGCCCCCGCCCTGCTTGCTGGGCGGCGCCCCCAAGCAGGCGCCCAGGTTGGCTCGGCCGCGGCTCCCCACCATGGCCCGGGCCCTCGCCCTCCGCCGCCGGCACACAAAGCCCCCTTTCACTGGCAGGCCTTCTGCTGGGCGGCGGAGGCTGCTCAGGCGGTTTGGTTACCCCTGGTAAGAAAACAAACAGCCCCGGGCCACCGGCCGGCGGGCGCCGCTGCGCACAGAGGCGCGATTCTTCTCTCGCAGGCAGGCAGGCTGGGGGGCGGCACGGGGCCACCCACCTGGGGCTTCACCTGTGTAACCCTTGGACAACCCCTTGAGCCTCAGTGTCCTTGTCTGTAGAATGGAGGAGCGTTGTCGCGTGGATTAAAAGAGGCCACGCTGGCGAAGAGTTCTGCATGGAGCCGAGAACACAGTATTAGCTATCAGTGTTTCATTGAATTACACAAATTTGCTGTTTTTTTAAATCCAGATCGGTGCGGTGGCCTATTGGCAATCACATATGGATCATTCTAATATAGTTACTGATTCAGCTTTGAAACAACAAAATTCTACCATTCTTCTTTCACTATCCTAAAATTGCAAGGTTAGCTAAAAACTGTTTCAACTACTAACTGTGACCAGGATTTTCCCTGATTTTCTCAATACTGGCAACTAGGAAAAAAAAATAAGAACTGGAAGCAGTGGTTGATGTAAATCAACTATCCTGTTCATTGAAACGGCCTCATAGTTCTTACTGATTCCCTTGTTTAATAAGTATATTTTATAAATTTGAAATACTTGAAATAATAAAATAAGTTTACAGTAAACCAAAAAAACCCGTGGCCGTCGAGTCCATTCCGACTCATAGCGACCCTGTAGTATACGGGTAGTCTCCCCACGGCCGCCTCATCCACGGTTTTCCTTTCAGTGGCTTCAGATACCGTGGTCAACCGTGGTCTGGGCTCGGCTGACCTGAACATGTACAGACTTTTCTTCTCATCATTATTTCCTGAACAACAAAGTATAACAACTATTTACACAGCACTTACATTGTATTAGGTATTGTAAGTAATCTAGAGACGATTTCAACTATAGGGAAGATGTGCATAGGTTATATGCAAATACTGTGTCATTTTATATAAGGGACTTGAGCATCCTTGGATTTTGGTATCTGCGAGGGTCCTAGAACCAATTCCCCGAAGATACAGAGGGATGACTGTATACTAATATTTTGTTCTGAATATTGGATTTCAGTGTAAGATGTTGTCTAAAAAAATAGTTCTGCTACTAAAACATTTTAAATTACTAAGCTAGTCTAAACCCTTCATCTTATAGATGAGGAAACTGAGGTGTGAGGAAGAGAAGTGGGTTGTTGAAGGCACCTCAGACAAGCATGTCCTGCCTGAGCTCTGAGAGCAAAGCTTGGCTCAGGGCAGAATGGCAACCTGCTCCCCAGGGGGCAGGCAGGCTCCAGACCCAGGGCTCCAGCCAGCAGTGTCACTCCTAGGGCCCCAGGGCCACCTGTCCCATGCCCAGATATAAGACAGCTTCAGACAACACAACCCAGAGCTGGCCAGGGGGAGCAGGCAGAGGCCACCCCAGCCACCTTGCATCCAAAGTAGCACAACTTTCCAGGGAGATTTTTCTGGTAATAACAAGGAATACCCCTCAGAGTGAGATGTCAGCTGACCAGCGAGTCGGCTCCTCTGGTGTGCCCAGCACTGGGGTTCAAGGAACAGAAACTCAGGTACCTTCAAGTAACGGGTTTATCGTGAAGAGAGCTGTGGGACCAAGGACTGAGGACAACAGGAAAGCCAGGCCAGAGGCCAGGAGGGGCCACAGCTCCAGGCCTTGAGCTTAGGACTGGAGGTGCCCCCGATTCACAGTCTAGTCCTGGTTGCTGTCTGTGGCTTCTCAGTAAGTGGAGATTTTAGTCTCTGTCACTGATGGCCTCCAGCTACTCACTGAAGCTGCTTTTGTGTTCCAGCTACTGCTCCTACTATCCAGGTGGGCAACCCATTGTGTATTCTGGGGAGAGAATACCTCACAGGCGTCAGAGTAACTCAAATGCCTACAAGGTCAGGTGGGTAACAAAATGGGACTTGTCCTTAACAGGCTGACTGTATGGATTCTGGTATTTAAGACAAAAACTTAGTTAGTGTCTAGGTTCCTCTTGTCCATCCTGTCTGGGTTGTGTGGGATACAGTGGGGCGGACTGAGTCAAGCAGACTGGTTCAAGTTTTACTTGGGTGGGACCTTGGGAAAGCTGCTTGAGATCTCTGAGCTGCAGTCTCTTTAGGTAGAAAATAATGCCCCTGGAAGGGCCATGGTGATGGGGTTGGCAGTGGTTGCTGTCGAGTCCATGCTGACTCACGGTGACCCTGTGTATACACGGTAGAACTGCTCCATAGGGTTTCCAAGGCTGTAACCTTTTGGAAGCAGAGCGCCAGGGTGTCTTCTGAGGCGTCTCTGGTTGGGTTTGAACCGCCAACTTTTCTGTTAGCAGTCAAGCACTTAACAATTTGCACCAACCAGCGACCTTGGTGATGGGGTACCTGTACTTGTCACTGAGTCGATTCCAACTCATAGCGACCCTATGGGACAGAGTAAAACTGCCCCATAGGGTTTCCAAGGCTGTAAATCTTTACAGAAGCAAACTGCCACATCTTTCTCCCCTGGAGCAGCTGGTGGGTTCCAACTACCAGCCTCTCAATTTGCAGCCAAGCGCTTAACCACTGCACCACCAGGACTCCTTGGTGATGGGGTAGCCCTGAGCACAGTGGCTGGCTCAGAGTAGGTGTTTAACAAATGGCAGCTCTTACTAGTTAATAAAATAGGCCCTGGGGTGGGAGGGCTGCCAGGTGCCTCATCATTTTTCCTGGTGAGGCTGCCCATGTTCCCGAGGGGAGACCTGCTGGTTTCGCCCCGGTGGTGGTCGCTGCTGCTGCTCATAACGGAAGAGGAAGCAGAGAGCTCCGAAGCTTGGAGGGGCAGTCATTTGGAAACAGCGGTCACATCTCTTTAGGGAAAGGTGCTATATCAGATTGGACAGGGTTTTTCTGGCCTCAGACAAAGTGCATCCTATGGAGACCAAGCAGCCAACTTCCTCTGTGCAGCCGGCTTCCTGCAGCCTTAGTGAGGGGGCTTTCTCCCCCACAGGTCTGGGGTCATAGCCGGGGACATTTCCACAACAGGCAAGGGTCAAAGGGGAGGAGGCCTGTCTGGGGCTATCACCTGGCAGCCTGCAGGCCCCACCTGGGGCAACGAACACCAATCCTGCCAGTACAGCAAGGCCCACTGAACCCCAAATTAGGCCACATTTCTGAAGCTCGGAAAAAAATCCCAAGATCTGGCCCTTAGTGGGCTCACAGGCTCAAACGGCAATAACTGGCTGGAGCTGAGGAGCAGCCCGTTCCCTTAGGCTGCCTCTGGGGGTGGGGAAAGACACCAAGATGAGCAGAAACAGCTACTCCATGACCTGAAGGAGGTCGGCGCCCGCCAGGCTAAACAGGTCATCTTGGGGACAACACTTCATCCAAGGGTGAGCGAGACCAGAGGTTTAAGAGGAAGACAGGCCGTGAAAAAGGAGGGCTCCCACTCCGGGCATGGGGCTGGGCTGGGGAGGGGGCCGGAGGAAGCTTCTGGGAGGATTTACATATGAAGAAGTAGGCCTCAAAGGATGCACTGGATTGTTCTCCCATAATGAAAATAGCTTTATTTTAAATTTCTGATTATAAATACACAGAAATTTCAAGCAGTATCAAATGGCATAAAAAATTAAAAATAATGCAAAATTCCATCCCTAGAGGCAATCACAGTTAACAATTCAATCAACATCCTTCCCATGTAATTTTATATAAATGTGGATCGTACCATACATGCAATTCTATAACCTGCTTTTTTCACTGAAAAATATATAATAGAGATATTTCCTTGTCAATGAATATAGCTATATATCATCTTCAACAGCTGTATAATATCCGATTAATATGGTTGTACCATAATTCGTTTAATCCCTTCCTGATGGACATTTAGATTGATTCCAGTTTTTGTAACTAGACAATACTATGATGCCCATCCTTGGACAGTCATCCTCATGGATTTGGTTTCTAGAAGTGTCTATGGGGATCCTCAGGGAAAGCTCTGAGACTGGTAAATGCCCTATCTCCTTTTACTTCTACTCGCATCCACCACGTTGACGACTAAAACAAAACCCACTGCTGTCGAGTCGATTCTGACTCATAGCGACCCTACAGGACAGAGTAGAACTGCCCCATGGGGTTTCCAAGGCTGTTATCTTTACAGAAGCAGACTGCCACATATTTCTCCAGTGGAGTGGCTGGTGGGGTCAAACCACTGACCTTTCAGTTAGCAGCCGAGCATTTAAGCACTGCGCCACCAGGGCTCCTCTCAAATGCCTGTTTCAGACAGTTATAATTCTGAGACTGAAGACAGGGACGAGGGCTGAGAATGAATGCTGTAGGCACAAAGCCCAGCATTAACAAAGGCTTCTCAGGCTACACAGAAGGGAGGTTAAGACCATATTTGGCATCAGTTTCCATGAGGTGTCAGCCACTGTTTCGAAGGACTGGGAGACAAACAAGGAAAAGTGAGCTGGGGTCCTCTCACGGAGGGCTGTGAATGCCAGGTGGCAGGGTCTGCAGGTGGAGAACAGTCATTCAACAGTTATCTGTTTGGCACCTGTTCTGAGCCCAGATTCCTGCTGGGGGCCATGGAGTGATAAAGACATACACCTCAGAGAGCTTACAGTTTGGTGGAGAGAGCCAACATAAAATCACACAACTGGTATCACGAGACATTGGCAGGTGATGTACACACCATTCTCGGAGTCCAGAAGACAGAGCTGAGGTGTTCGCATCCATTTCTAACACTCAGCTCACGTATGAATCTTAGCCAGTGTCTCCAAAGACAGTTCAGGGGCATGCCAACTGCAGCAAAGGTGTGTCCTTCTCTGCTCCAGGACGGTTCACTGTTAGCATTTCCTCCCTTCTCTTCCTCACCTGCTAGGCCGATGAGTACTGGTGGGGAAAATCCCACGAGCTTGGGGCTTGATGCCCCTTGAAACCCATGGTCTTCAACCCCATGTGGGCCCTGAGCATGCTCAGCACAGGACCCTCCTTCCATCGCCGCCCTCTCTCCCCTCAGTCCACATACTGGCCCAGCTTTGGCAGATCTGTCGTCTTCTCACCTTTGAGATCTGAGCTTCTGCAAAGGCATTCTTTATTTTCTTTAGGGTTCCCAGCTACAGGCGCATTTACAATGAAAATCTTCTGGAAAGAGTTCAGAAGTTACAAACATCTATTTGTAAGCGACACTTCTATTTCTCTCACTTATAACAGCACCGAATACTTATACTGAATACTAGGGTTCCTCCAGCTCACCTCTGTCTCTAGGCTTCATCTTTAGGGCTCTGGAGCCCAGAGAGATTCCTGGGAAAATAACTCAAAGGGAAATGTAGACCTGTCTCCACACCTCTAATTCACCAGACTCAAAATACGTAGACAAAATATCCCTGACAACATTTTAACTGTCAAGCATGAAACAGCTTTTCTGCCTTCCTTCCACCTACGTATTTCTTTCCCGCAGCCTCACAGAGGACCTTCCTCTGATCACAGTAGCTCCCTCCTCCTGGGTTCTGGACTGCATTTTCTCCAGGGCTTCCAGCTGTTTCCTTCGGCACCAACCCCTGCTGAAAACTTGCATTTCTAACAAGTTCCCAGGTGATGCTATTGCTGCTGGTTAGGGACCAATTCTGAGACCCACTAGTAGAGCAGTGGTTCTCAAAATTCATTGTAGGTAAGAATCACCTGGAAATCTTGTTAAACTATAGATTCTGATTCAGTACATCTGGGGTTCAAATCAGAAGAAACTGGTTTGAAGGGCAGATTTTCTCCCAAGAACAGGCTCTGATGGTTACTCCTTTCTTCTCTGAATCTTATTAACACGCTCAAGTCAGCCCAACCTTTAAATAAAACAAAACCCCCTTTTACTGTTGTCTCCCTCAACTCTAACCACTGCCTTCCCTTCCCATTCAGAGAAGCTTCTTAAACAACACAGTCAACACTTGCTGTTCCCACTGCTTCCTCTCCCATCGGCTCCAAAAACAATTTTGCCTCTTGTGTTTTACCTGCGTTGTGAAGGGCTTCCCCGTCTACCCCAACATCCAAGTCAGATTCCTGGTGTCATGCTTGCTACCTCCCCCTCCCACTCAGGCCTCTCATCAAATCAATGACTAGACCCCACTGGTCCCATCTCTACCTCCCAAACCTCTCCCCTCAGCCCTAACCCCATTACTACTGCCCTCCCCAGCTCTCTGGGTGGCTGTGATGAGCCTGGCTACTCTCCCTGCCTCCAGTCTCACACTTTCTGATATTTCTAAATCACAAATGTGACCATGTTATTTTCAGTCCCTTCAGTGGCTTTCCACACTAACAGGGTAACATTCAAAATGCCTCATGAGTTGTATCAGGCACATCGTGATTACCTTCTGCTCATCAATGTCTGTGAGGCACCTCACTGACCTGATTCTGGCCACACCAAGCCACTTCCACTTCCCCAGATGTACCCACCTCACACTGCCAGGCAGACAAGAGAGGTGGAATGGTTCCAGCAGAAGGAGCAAACACATCTTCTCCTTTTCAGACTCACTTCAAGCATCACGTTCTCCACAAATTTCTCCCTCCTGAGTCCCCAGATGGAATGGCTCCCTTTTCTTTTGTGCTGCTGTTATTCCCCATACAGGCTTATGGCTCAGTAACCCTGGTCCCCTAGTGGCCTTCTCTGTTTGCACATCTGTAAGCTCTGCCCAGAAATTCACAGGCCCTGAAGACAACGGCTCTGTCACCAGCAGGATGCAGGAGGCTAAGGAGGAAATTCTGAAACCAGAGGAGTATCCATCCCAAGGAAATAATAAAAACAGACTTGCATCAAGACGTTCATTAGATGGAACATAAAGCAAGGAGAAGTTTTTAAAATTAAGTCTCTCTGGAGAAGACAGTTACAATACAGAAAACTAGAATAAACCCTCTGGGGCAAGACTGCAAGTATGAATTCAGGATTTTAAATATCTAACTCTTTGTGTCATCTATCTCCATTTCTCTATATATCTCCTAGCTCTGTGTTCTGGAAATCTAGAAGCAGTAACACCCTACCAGCAATGAGCACGCTCAGCACCCAAATCTTGGTTTCTAAATACCATTCTCCACTAAAAGGAATCAAGACTCCCTGGAGAAATGGCTGATTCCAGGCCTGGGGCAGGCAAGATACAAGTGCTCAAAAAATGATGGGAAAGATGGTGACTTAGACTGATGCACTACAATATCCCCATTTATCAAAGACCTGAGAAGCCAGGTGAAACAGATACAGATGACAACTTTGGAACCTTAAACATCACACGGAAAGATGAAGAATTAGATCGAGTTCCAAGTGGAAAGAGAGACAGAAAGAAAACAGCTGATGCAGAGACACAGACTCTCAGTGTCTTGCCACCTGGCCTGGCACAGCGTGGCTATCTTGGGACAAAGCGGGCCGCATTCCTGGGTGAGGAGCACAGGAAGACAACTATACAGAACTCACAACACGAGAAAAAGATACTGTGTAAACAAACCTGGAATGAAACAAGGTGAGCAGGATACAAGCCAGGCTAAAAAGGTAAAGTGAAGGAAGACAGGGGAGAGCTCCAGAGATCCTACTGACCATGGAGAAGGGAGGGAGCTAGGAACTGAGGAAAGGGGCTGTTCATCAGTGGCAGAGCCTGGTTATTTGGCCAGGAAACCCACTGGATAGTAAAACCACAGAGTAGCAACTAGAGGACCCCCAGTGGCCAGCCTCCGTGTCTGTCCCCCCATATTTAAATGGGCCAGACCGCAGTCACCTGGGGTGGCCAGGCAGGAAAGACCTCTGCACCTGTGACCAGCAGGGACAAGCCCATGCCCATTGTCCGGAGACTGGTGGGAGCGCGCCTGTAGTCCGGCGACCTGTGGGAGCATGCCTACTTCCTGGTGACTGGTGGGAGCATGCCTGCAATCTGGCAACTAGCAGAACATCTGCTACCTAGCAACTGGCAGGAGCACCTGTCCGATCTGGCAACCAGCAAGAGCACACCTGCAGCCTAGTTACCATTGCGAGCACACCTGCAGCCTGGTGACCAGCGGGAATGTGCCCACTGCACAGTGAACAGTAGGAGTGCCCCAGTGTCCACTGCCCAGTGATCAGTGCGATCCTCCCAAGCCTGCACAGTAACCAAAAATGCACCCAGTACCACTGCCCAGTAACCAACAGGTATGCCCCACGCTGTAGCCCAGCAACTAGCAGATGCACCCCTGTGCACTCTTCCAACAACCACCTGGCATGGCTTGGCAGGCATATCCCATCACCAGTGTCTGCCAGGTGCATCCCAGCAGATTCCAACAACAAGCAGGCATTCCCTGTGTCAATACCCAATGACCAACTGGCTGCAGTGACACCCATCCTATGCCCAGTGAGTTCCTGCAGGCCAAGCCCACATACACTGAGACCCCTTGATCTCCCACCATCTACTGAGACACCAGTTCATGCCCGCAGGAAGGGCCTACCCCATCCATTTAGGTAGCACTGCTTCCTTACGGCTATGAAGACGACCTGTCCTGTTCTCCAGTGGATGCACTAATTGCTAGCACCAACCTCAAAGGACCCCACAGTCCCACAAGGGCTGTGGAGGGATCCAGACCACCCATCACTTGTCACCACAAAACAAAGAACCAAGATGAAGCAAACAAACATACAATCAAATAAAATAACACCTTAATGCCTCAAAGACAGTAGACAATATTAAATCATATAAAGATATAGGACAAGATGGCTCAAGCAAGTGACCAAAATAAAGGGGCAGAAAATTTTCCTGAGGAATAAATGGCAATAGAACTATAAGATAAGGAATTCAAAAGACTTACATATAGGATCCTCAAAGAGGTCTAGAAAATTTCAGGAAAACAATACAAGAACAAAATGACAAAATAAACAAACAATTAGAAATTATATGAATGCAGCAACTAGAAATCCAGAAGCTTAACAATAAAATATCAGAAACAGATAACACAGTGGAAGGTCACAGCAGTAGAACTGAATCAATGGAAGAAAGGATCAGCAAAATAGAGGACAAATTCCCTCAGTACTAATATATTTGAGGAACAATCAGAAAAAATGAATAAAGAAAAATGAAGAAAGCCTAAGAGTTATGTGGAACACTATCAAGAGGAACAATCTATGCATGATTGGAATTCCAGAACAGGAGACAAGAAAAAGCATGGAGAGACTTTTCAAAGAATTGCTGGCATAAAACTTCCCTGCTATCATGAAAGACGAGAAGGTTTACATCCAAAAAGCTCAGCAAACCCCAATGCAGCACAGACCCCAAAACAAAGTCACCAAGACATATCATAATCAAACTTTCCAAAACCAAACACAAAGAAAGAATTCTTGAGAGCAGCTTGTGAAAAACGAAATATCACATACAAAGGGACACCAATAAAACTAAACTCTGACTTCTCTGCAGAAACCATGCAGGCAAGGAGGCAATAGGATGACATATATAAAACCCTGAAAGAAAAGAAATGCCAACCAAGAATCATATATCCAGGAAAATAGTCTCTCAAATATGATGGCAAAATTAGGACATTCCCAGGTAAACAGAAATTAAAGGAATTTGTAAAAACCAGACCAACCTTACAAGAAATATTAAAGGGAGTCCTTCGGACAGAGAACCAACAACATCAGATAACAACCTGAGAACAAGACACAAGATAACATCACCCAGATACCAACCCAGACAAAGAACTCTCAAAATTAAAATACTGCCAATAACGCTGAAAACAGGGAACTAGAGATGTCAATCTGAAATCGACCACAAATGGTGTAGTTATAGAACTTCCATATGGAGAGGAAGTCAAGGCAGTGTCAAAAAATAACAGACTGTTTTAAACATAGGATGATAAAGGTAAACCTTACAGTAACCACAAAGAAAATGAACAAACCTACCAACCAAAATAAAGAAAAAGAAAAGCAAAAAGACCCAGTAAACACAAAATCAACAAGAATGAAGGAAATGAAAAGACAATCCATGAACAAAAAGAACTCAACACAGAAAATTAAGTGGAACAAAGAAACCTTCAACACCACAAAAAAAAGCATAACAAAATGATAGTAGTAAATTCGTATCTATTGATAATCACACTGAATGCAAATGGTTTAAACACACCACTCAAGAGACAGAGAGCAGCAGAACGGATTAAAAAAAAAAAATGACCCATCAATATGTCGCCTACAAGAGACACATCTTAAACACAAAGACATAAACAGGTTAAAAATCAAAGGATGGAAAAAATATATATCAAGCAAACGATAACCAAAAAAGAACAGGAGTGGCAATGTTAATCTGATCAAACAGACTTTAAATCAAACTCCATCATAAGAGACAAAAAAGGACATTATATAACAGTTAAGGGATCAATCCACCAAGAGAATATCACCATAATAAATATTTACACACCCCATGACAGAGCTCCAAAATATATAAAACACTAACAGAACTGAAAAGAAAAATAGACCATTCTACAATAATAGTAGAAGACCACTTCCAATGATGGACAGAACAACTAGAAAGAAATTCAACAAAGACACAGAAAATCTAAGCAACACAACCAACCTGACCTCACAGACATATACAAAGCCACTCCACCCAACAGCAGCACAGTACACATTCTTCTCCAGTGCACATGGATCATTCTCTAGAACAAACCATTTCTAGGTCACAAAGCAAGCCTCAATAAATTAAAAAATATCGAACTAATACAAAGCACCTGCTCAGATCACAATGTTATAAAATTAGAAATCAATAACAGGAAGAACAAGGAAAAAAAATCAAATACTTGGAAACTGAACACCATGCTTAAAAACCACTGAGTAACGGAAGAAATTAAAAATTAAATTAAAAAATTCCAAGAATGAAAACACAACATACCAAAACCTTTGGAACACAACAAAAGCAGTACTCAGAGGTCAATTTATAGCAATAAACGCACACATCACAAAAGAAGGGCCAAAATCAATACCTTAACCCTACAATTCAAACAAACATAAAAAGAGCAGCAAAAGAAGCCCACAGCTGCAGAAGAAAGGAACTAATAAAGATTAGAGCAAAAATAAATGAAATAGCAAAAAGAAAAATAATCAACAAGACTAAAAGCTGGTTCTTTGAAAGGATAAATAAAATTGACAAAACCCTGGCTGAATTGACTAAAGAAAAAAAGGAGAAGACGCAAGTAACTCAAATAAGAAATGAGATGGATGACACTACAACAGAAACAACAGAAATAAAAAGGATCATAACAGAATACTGCAAAAAATTATACTCCAACAAACTGTAAACCTAGAGGAAATGGACAAATTCCTAGAAACACACTACCTACCTAAAAATCTGAACAGACCCCTAACAAAAGAAGAAATTAAAGCAGTCATAAAAAAACTACCAACCAAAAACAGAGCCCTGGCCCAGATGTTTTCACTGGAGAACTCTACCAAACATTCAGAGAAGAGTTGATACTAATACTACTCAAACTATTCCAAAACATAAAAAAGGAAGGACTACCCCCTATTTCACTTTATGAAGCCAGCATAACCCTGATACCAAAGCCAGGCAAAGATACCACTAAAAAAGAAAACTGTAGACCAATATCCCTCATGAACACTGACACAAAAATTCTCAAAAAGATTCTAGCCAACAGAATCCAACAGCATATCAAAACAATAATACATCAGGACCAAGTGGGATTCATACTAGGTATGCAAGGATGGTTCAACATTAGAAAATCAATCAACATAATCCACCATATAAATAAAACAAAGGAAAAGAATCATATGATTATCTCAATCAATGCAGAAAAGGCATTTGATAAAGTCGAGCACCCATTCCTGATAAAAACTCACACCAAAATAGGAATAGAAGGAAAATTCGTCAACATAACAAAAGGCATATACACAGAACTAACAGCAAACACTATTTTCAATGGAGAGAGAATGAAGGCATTCGTCCTGAGAATGGGAACCAGAAAAGGATGATCTTTATCACCACAATGTACTGAAATCCTAGCTATGGCAATAAGACAAGAAAGGGAAATAAAAGGCATCCAGATTGGTAAGGAAGAAGCAAAACTATCCCCATCCACAGACGATATGATCCTACACGTAGAAAATCCCAGAGAGTCCACAAGAAACCTACTGGAACTAATAGATTCAGCAAAGTGGCAGGGTACAAAGATCAACATACAAAAATCAGTTGGATTCCTCTATACTAAAAAACAGAACTCCAAAAAGGAAATCAGGAAAACAATATCATTTACAATAGCCCCCTAAAAGATAAAATACTTAAGAATAAATCTAACTAGGGATGTAAAAGACTTATACAAAGAAATCTACAAAACACTACTGCAAGAAACCAAAAGAGACCTTCATAAACGGAAAGACATCCATGTTCGTGGATAGGAAGACTTAACATTGTGAAAATGTTAATACTACCCAAAGCGATCTATAGATACAATGCAATCCCGATCCAAATTTCAACATTCTTTGAGATGGAAAAACTAATCAACTTCGTATGGAAAGGAAAGAACCCCCAGATAAGCAAAGAATTACTGAAAAAGAAGAACGAAGTAGGAGGCATTGCACTACCCAATCTCAGAACCTACTATACAGCCACAGTAGTCAAAACAGCCTGGTACCAGTACAATGACAGACATGTAGACCAATGGAACAGAACTGAGAACCCAGAAGTAAATCCATCCACCTATGGACACCTGATCTTTGACAAAGGGTCAAAGTCCATTAAATGGGGGAAGAGATAGTCTCTTCAACAAATGGTGCTGGAAAAACTGGATATCCATTTGCAGAAAAATGAAACAGGATTCATACCTCACACCACACACAAAAAGTAACTCAAAACGGATCAAAGACCTAAATGTAAAACCTAAAACTACAAAGATCATGAAAGAAAATATAGGGACAACGCTAGGGTCCCTAAACTATGGCGTAAATAGAATATCAAGCATAATTAAAGATGTACAAATTCCAGAAGATAAACCAGATGACTTGGACCTCCTAAAAATTAAATACTGATGCTCATCAAAGGACTTTCTCAAGGAGTAAAAAGAGAACCTATAGACTGGGAAAAAATCTTTGGCAATGACATATCTGATAAAGGTCTAATCTCTAAAATATATAGAAAATTTCAACAACTCAACAATAAAAAGACAAGCAACCCAATCACAAAATGGGCAAAGAACATGAACAGACACTTCAGCAAAGAAGACATTCAGGCGGCCAACAAATACATGAAAAGATGCTTGCGATCATTAGCCATTAGAGACATGCAAATCAGAATCACGATGAGATACCATCTCAGTCCTGCAAGAATGGCACCGATTGAACAAACAAAAGACAATAAATGCTGGTGAGGTTGTGGGGAGACTGGAACTCTCATACACTGCTGGTGTGAATGTAAAATGGTACAACCACTAAGGAAAATGATATGGTGCTTCCCTTAAAAAGCTAGAAACAGAAATACCATATGACCCAGCAGTCCCACTCCTAGGAATATATCCTAGAGAAATAAGACCTGTCACATGAACAGACACATGCACACCCATGTTCACTGCAGCATTATTCACAATAGCGAAAAGATGGATGAAAAACAACCTAAGTTCTCATCAACGATGAATGGATAAACAAACTATGGTATATACACATGATGGAATACTATGCAACGATAAAGAACAATGATGAATCGGTGAAACATCTCACAACATGGATGAACCTAGAGGGCATTATGCTGAGTGAAATAAGTCAATCACAAAAGGACAAATATTGTATGATACCACTATCATAAAAACTCAAGAAAAGGATTATATGTAGAAAGAAACAATCTTTGAGGGTTACCTGGGAGGGGACAGGAGGGGCGGGGAGGGGAAACCACTAACTAGATAGTAGACATGTGTTAACTTTGTTGAACGGAAAGACAACACACAATATGGGGGAAATCAGCACAACCTGACTAAGGCAAAGGAAGCCACTGAGAGACAGAAAAACCAGATGAAGGGAAATGGGGAAGCCGGAGTGGGGGGACTGCTGACACATCACAGGGATTACAACCAATGTCACGAAACAATTTGTGTATAAATTTTTTGAATGGGAAACTAATATGCTCTGTAAACTTTCACCTACAGCACAACAAAATGTTTTTAAAAAAAAATGATGGAGACATGTTAAAAAGACACAGTAGAAGTCTAGGACAGTTTGAGAATCAAAATAAATCAAAGCAATGGATTGTAACTTTGAGTAAAATACAAATCTATGCATCCACTCTGATAAACAAGTGGATTAAAAAATGGGGAGAAGGAACACTTTTCTTTAGAAGCTGACTGCCAACCAGTACATGCAGAAGGAATTATGGAGTTAGAAAATCGTATTGGTCAATCACCAATAGTAGTAACTGATTCAGGCAAGAATCATCAATTGATGCTACAACTAGTGGATGAAAATCTGTTGAGGAACAGATATTTAAAGGATCTCAAAGTATCTCCCCACAAATTATTTGTAGGGGAAAATAGTAAATTTACAGTGGTGAAATCTGGCAGACATCAACTTAACCGAGAGATCAGAGTTAACATCACCATTAATGGGATCAACTGACTGACATCCTTTACCGAATTAAGATGTACCCAGGACACATCACTTCTGTGATATTCCTGCCAACAACGCAAAATCCTAATCGAATCATGTGAAAACAATCAGGCAAACCCAAACTGAAGAACATTCTACAAAATAACTGGCCTGTGTTCTTCAAAAATGTCAAGGTGATGGAAGACAAAGCAAGGTTGAAGAACTCTTCCAGATTAAAGATGACTAAAGAGACAACTAAATGTAAAACGTGATCTTGTACCAAGAAAAATAAATAACTATAAAGGACTTTATTGGGACAACCGACAAAATTTAAATATGGACCAAGGATTAGATAACAGTATTATAAAAACCAAAACCAAACCCATTGTCATCGAGTCGATTCCAACTCATAGCGACCCTCTAAGAGAGTAGAACTGCCCCACAGAGTTTCCATGGAGCACCTGGTAGATTCAAACTGCTGACGTTTTGGTTAGCAGCCATAGCTAACCACTATGCCACCAGGGCAATGCTACATTTCCTGACTTTGCTAGCATGCTCCTTTTTGGGAACAGACAGTAAAGCTTCACTGAACTGCAAAAGGTTTAGCAGCTCCTGGATTATCCTATCTGGAGGCAGATTCTGTGAAGATATATAACTGTACTTATGGTGATAAGGTATAAGAGAATGTCCTTGTCTTTAAAGAAATGCATTTTGAGGTTTCTGAGATAAAGGGGCACAATGTCTGCATGTTACTTTCAAATGATTCAGAAAATACAATATGCAAATAAAGAGAAAACAAACAGTAAAATACCAACACTTGGTAAATCTAGGTAAAGAATATATGGGCGTTCTTTGTGATATTCCTGCAACTTTTCTATAAGTTTGAAATTATTAAAATTACAAAAATTTATAGAATTACAAAAATATCAAGAATCCAACAACAAGGGATGAGTCAGAATTATGGTACAGTCACTCTAAGGAAGCCTTATATTATATAGCCTTACAAGTAAGGTTTGTGAAGAGAGATAACACTATAGAAAAACGCTTATAATATATACAATGTTGAATGATCAAAGCAGGGTACAAAATATTTTGTGTATATCATCACAACTATGTAAAAACAAGCATATAAAAGAGATTGGAAGGATAAAATCAAAGACGATAATAAGATATTGGGGAGGCATGGAAGAGACTGAGTGGCTTTTTCCAAATAACTCAACCTGTTAAAAAAAATACTTGGCAGCATTGGCTCATCCCTGGTGTCAGGACAGTGATCTGGATATAAGGACTGTTTCCTGCATTCACCGGCCTTGGGCTGCCCCTCCCCAAACCTTAACCACCCACCAACGAGAACTGATAGAACAGGTCCTGGAGCCCGCTCGGGCAGAGGCATCTCCGCAGTGGTGGGTTTTGTTGCTGCTGAGCCTGGTGGTGGGGCTGGAGTGACAAGATTCCCCCGGAAGGCAGTCACCAGGTCCGACCCACTGAAGAGGCTCAAAGTCCACTCCCACCAATGCAGCTCAAGCAGTTGTGGAACACAGCTGAGGGGGGAGCCGAGCAGTGGCTGATCTGAGACGTGGGCTTCTCCTCGCCAGATCAGCTCAGACACAGCTCTGGTGCCCTCAGCAGGAGCTCTGGCTAGCATGCTGTCTTTTGGGCACCAACAGTAATGCTTCTTAGAAGTGTAGAAGGTTTAGGGGACCCTGGATTACCTTATCTGGAGGCAGAGTGCCCAGCTGTTGTGTCTACGGGGATAACACATAAGTCCTTATCAGTCCTTTACACCTTAACATGAACAAGTCTACTGAGGACATGTTCGATGGGTGGCAAAAGAGGTCCAGAACACAAGACTTTGCTATCAGAGGCAAGACTCAGCCCCAGGCTGCATCGGAAGTCGGGGTAGGGATAAAAACAGGTCTGCCTCCCTTGCAGAATAGGTTTTGTCCTTCTTGTTATAAGAGACATCTTTACGACTCCTTCCCTAAAGGAGTAGGAATAAGAATTAAAAAGAGTAAGAGACCCTCAGAACAGGCAGCTGAGGCAGGCAGAGAAAAGAAACCCCAGTTCCGTAGGGAAGCAGCAGCACAAACTTGTCAACGCCTGTGGAGAGAAACTTACTATACCTGGGAACTTCTTGGCTAGGACTATTCCAGACTTGCTTCCTAACTGCTCCCCAGCCGGAAGCAAAAAGCACCACCATTCTGAGTCATGTGACCTGATTTGAAAATATTTTATTACATAATCTTTTCATGGCACCATCAGGAGTAACAGAAAACGTTATTCCCAGTTCCTAAACCACACCCTGAAAAATATACATTTGTATTTATATATTTATATCAATTCCCCACTCCTATCCCATAATTCCACCACCTATTGTAGGTCTTTGCTTAAAGCAGGAAACTATTCTCTTAGGTAAGAAAATATATATGGAAGCTACATAAAATACAGTTAGAGTGACTGGGGATAGCCTGGTTGTAGGAGCAGAGAGGAAGGGCTAAGGCCGGGCTAGGCAGGATGCATCACTGGGTCCTTCAGAAGTGGACAAGGACAGAGTATAAAAAGGCAGCGTCAGGCAGGTGGGCTCTGGTGTCCGTGGTCCATTAAGAGATGGCCTTTGCCTCAGGAAGGAAGGCTTCCCAGTACTTTGCCAGCTGCAAGGAAGCGGGGACAGTAAGCAGGCGCCTCCATCTCGGGACAGAGCTGGAGCCCTGGTGCTCCTCAAGCGCCTCAGCCACCCAAAGGAAGCTGAGGCAGAGCTGAGAAATCACTGGCCTGAGAGTGGGCCCTGGGGCAGACTGGTCAGCCAGCTACACTGCCCTCACCCCCTCCCAGGCTGAAGGGAAGCATCACTTCCTGAGCACCAAGTGCAAGGACAATTTCTGAAGACGGTCTTGGTTCTGCCCCAGAAGTACCCCTGCGGAGGCCACAGCTCTGCCCAGCTCAGTTAGCTCCTCACAGTGGGGGCAACTGTTCACACACTGATTGAAGCCTAGATCTCAAGAAGGTTAGCTGGTACCATGGGGTGGCCACTCAAAGAATGAGGGGTTACAGAGAGGAGAGAGACAAGGTTTGCCCTCAAAAACTAACTCATCGTAGGATTAGGGCAGCAGAGCTGGGTCTTCCTGCTTAGCAAAAGACCCTCATGGATGCTCCATCTTAGAGCAACGGGGCCTACCTTCAATTACTGACAATAGCAGGGCCTTGCCCCTCAGATGCAGAACCAGCCCACCCTATCACCACAGTCCCAAGCAGGCAGCTGGCCTCTGGAGCAGGCAGCAGAGGACAAAGGTCATGCACACTCACATACCTGCTGCTGTGAATACAGGAGTGTCTCCAGGTACTTGATCACATGGTCTTTGAAGTCCTTGGATTTCTCTTTCTATAGGAGATAGGATTCTACACTGATCTGGTGTTTATTGCTGACCAAAGCCAAACACGGCCTCAGAAAGTAGAGCTAGCAGGTGGAACAGTTTCAACTTCCAGCCAAACAGCCTCTGCCAAGGCGGGGGTG
>NW_004443966.1:9693342-9784697 GCF_000243295.1 Trichechus manatus latirostris | reverse complement strand
GAGGGGTGAGCGGTGAGGGAGGGAGGAGAAAGGATAAAGGACTGCAGGGTATACAGCAGCTGCAAGCTTTGGTTTATGTCTAACTGCTCTGGTCCAGCCACGAGCGGAGCAGCCATTCCCCCAGGCGTGCGTGCGTGCGCGCGCGTGCACACACACATGCACACACGCACACGCGCACACACACGCATGCACAGAAAGAGGGACTGCCAAGTCACTGGCACCCCCATCTGTCTCCCTTCTCAGTATATGTGGACAAAACGAACAGCGCTACCACAACAGGCACTGCACTCTGAGGAGCAGACCTTCTATCTCACCTCAAACCGTACCACTTCTTTTCGAACCACTGTTGAAATCCTCTCAAAGTCCCTTTCATACTGAGTCACCCGAGACTCCCACTGGGAAGAAAGAGGAAAGAGAGGCTCACTTAATATTATGGAATCGTTATTAAGCCTTTACATTTGCACAGCAACTCTACACGAGACCTCAATTGATCATTATGTCTGTCTGTCCCTCTGGGGGAGATCAGCTATCAAAAGGGGATTCAGCACATAAATCAGAGTCCAGCAGAAGGCCATGTCAGGGGCTCGTGGGAACACAGGGGCCGTGAGGAACTTAATTTAGTTCTCACCAGGTGGGTATATCAGAATCAGGTAGGGAGCTTTTCAAAGACCCATGCCAGGACCCCCCCTCCAGAGATTCTGATTTGGCAAGTCCGGGGTAGAGGGGGAACAGTGGAGGGCCAGGCCTCAAAGCGGGCATGCAATCACCGTCAGGTGCTTCACAGGCAGTCCCAGTCCTACAGACGTGGTAAGCTCTTTGCCTGCTGTGGGCTTCTGAGTGTCTGGGTGGGAGGGGACCCAAACTCACTCAGGAGCCGGCAGAATATCCACACTGGGCCGCCTTGGGAGACTCACCTCTGCGATCTCATCCTTGGCCAGCTGCAGCTTGTCAGGCTTGTTGGCCCACAGCAGCCGGGCCTCAGCCTCCCGCTTCTTCTGCAGTGTGGCTTGAGCATCCTGCCAGCGCTGCCAGGTCTTCATGCGCTGGTCAAAGGCAGCCTGTGGGGGGCGGGGAGACAACCAGCCCTTCAAGAGCTCCGCTGGCTCTGCGCCGGAGGAGGCTCTCCCTGCAGCTGTGTCAAGGAAGGAC
Source organism: Trichechus manatus latirostris (assembly GCF_000243295.1). NCBI lineage: Eukaryota > Metazoa > Chordata > Mammalia > Sirenia > Trichechidae > Trichechus > Trichechus manatus. The sequence goes on along the minus strand of NW_004443966.1, from coordinate 9,783,548 downwards.
AGAGCAAGGGCAGGTTCTACAGCCACATGTGAGTGCTCCACTGGTAAGTTTTATGTCTGAAAGCCCAAGTTTGGGTAAGACTACTCCCCAAGCCTCCCGTGGGCCAGCGCCATGCTGCTTCATGCTACTCCCCGGGCCGGACGGCTGGGAGCACAGTAGCTGGCCTGATGCCAATGCCCAAAACTAGGGCTTCTGAACTGTCTCCCTCAGTTCAGTCAGCCCATGAGCCTACACACCTTTCCTGTGTCCCTGCCATGTGCCAGGAGCTAGGAACACTGGGAGGAATGAAACAAGCATAGTCCTACTTTCATGGCACTTACAATTTAACAGAGGAGGCCAACGTTACATTAACAATTACTAACACAGAATTACAAGTGTGCAGTACTGAGAAATCAGGGTTTTTAGCCTGGAGATGTCAGGGAAGGCCAACCTGAGGAAGCCACCTTTAAACTTAGACCCAAATGGTGAATAGGGTTAGACTGACAAATCTGTAGATAAACACTTAAAACTACCACACAGACAGCTTGCTTTCATCCCAACCATACACTCAATTGTCCTAGGCTACCAAGGCCTCCAAGAAGCTCCTTCAAAGTCTGCTCGCTGGGTTTCCCTGTTTTCAGTGCCTTGACCACAATCAGCACTTCCAGGGAAGGGCAGCTGTTGGGCTAACTAAGCACCACCCCCCCTATTTTCTTTGTGTGCTTCAAGAGGCAGCCTGGATCAAAGATCTATGCCTGGGGCCAGCTCCCAGCTTGGTTCCATTTGTTTCCCTTCCCTTCTCTGCAGAAGTTCTCAGTGTGGGCCTCTGCCAAAACTTGGGCCTTAGGGAGAGCAACGCCACTAAATTCACCTTCCCCAGCATCGTCGCTGCTATTCACCTGCAATTTCGTGACACTTCCGCATGAAAGGATTAGGTAAATGGTGATCTCGTTTCCCAGTAAGACTCAATCCATTGGGCCAACAGTGGTCCAGCTCCAGGTTCAGTGGAGAGCAGGAAAGATCTGCTCACCTCTCCAGTCCCACCATCAGCTCATGATTATGAGGCGGGCAGGTGAAGGGTCTCTGAGGAAAGGCCAGCTTACACCTCTGTGCTGAGGCATGCCTCCCCAGCCCAGCATTTGGAGCTCTAGGCTAGGCTTCCCGCTCCCTGCTGCAGACAAGCTCACCCTGACCCTGCGGGGGTCATATCCAAGAGCTGTGTTCTCCAGAGAAGACCTCAAACAGTGCTCCTCTCTGACAGCTTCCCCTGAGAGGGCCCCGCCCTGGGATGCCTCTGCAATCTAAGCAGTCCGACCAGTTCTAAGAATTCCACAGCTGGTATTTTTCAAGCTTCTTATCACTCTTGAGTCAGCAGCAAACCAAACGGCAAAGGGAGAGAACACGGCGCCATCCCACAGGCTCTGGTCAGCAGCTCCACCACGGAGGAAACAGAGCTCTGGGAGCAGCAGCTCAGCTCACAACGCAGGAGCTCCCTGCAGGGGGTATGCTGGGTAAGGGGTGGCTCTGCTCCAACTCAGAGGCTCACACGTCTTGGTCCCCAGCCAAATCAGGGACAGACTCAGACCCTTCAACAGGGCAGGTGCCAGGCTCCTTCTCGGCTCTTTCCTCTGTCCCAGAGAGGCCATGTGAGAGCTAGCACCACTGCCCAGTCAAGCTTCCGTGGCTGCTCTGAGAGGTCATGGGAGACCAGACTGCCCTGATCACCGGGAGAAAACGTCAGGTGCTTGATCTGAGGGGGCAGGCTGCAATGCTGTTACCAGTGTGGTCAGCACAGCACACGCAGGGCTCCAGTGACAAAGCTCTCTCAGCCTCCTGGCTACACTCCTCCATGCGATGCCAAGCCCGTTCCGTGTAGTTACCTGACGGCTCACACTGGAGGGACAAGTGGAAGCCAGCAAGAGCTCTTACCAGGGCAAAGCCGTGGCTTACTGTTAGGGAGGCAAAGACCAAAGGACTAAGGAAGTCACTGCTCTGGGGGCCAGGGCAGCAGGTCAGTAATAAGCCTTGCCTGAAGAAAGGAGCACAGAGGATGCCATCCAGCTTGAACACTAAGGGGGAGCCTACCTGGGAATTCAAGAGTGGCCTTTTCTCCCAGTGCATCTATGAAACTGGCTGTAAGCCTCAAGATGACTCCGTAACAACTAGCTAAAGTTAAATGTATTGTTTGGTTTACTCTTTTTCTTTCAAGAGTAGAAAAAGTTATACCTATTTACGAGCTGCAACGGGATGAAACTTTCTCAGAAGGGGGAGAGAAAAGCAAGAGAATTAAATCCAGGGGAGAAGAAAGGGGAAAGGAAACAGAAGCTTACGCGGACTATGGCCAGGAGGCGAATGTAGTCGCTCAAAAGCTCAGCGAGGAGGAAGAAGTCATTGTTGGCCTGTTCCTGGTGGAGCTGCTCAATTTTTTCTTCCACCTCAGCCAGCTGGGAGAGCGCTCGTGACAATGCCGTGTTGTCCTCAGAGCTGCCGAGCATGGCTAGACTCTTTGCAAACTGGGCTGTGTTCAGCGCTAGCTCTGGAAGGAGGGAAAGACAGCAGAGGCTACTGTGATCTCACACGGAACAGGGACAGGTCAGCTGGCATTGCACATCACATCTTAGCAATGCTCCACCCCACATGGCCAGAAACTGGGGGCCCTGCAGCCAGTCACTTTCACCACAGTCACCTGTACTGACCACAGTCACCTGTACTCCGAAACTGAGGGGAAAGCAGCCTGGTCAAAGGGGCAACATCAAGAGGCACTAGTCGTTAAGTTTCACTAGGCTAGGCCTGCCTGGAAGAAGCCTCTCCAACCTTCCTGGAGAACTAAGAGCCAGTTAACACAAACAGGCAAAAGGAATGATTCTTACTTTATGATAAAGCGCCTGTCTACACTAGAGCCTGAACATGCGCACACACACAGTCCTGCACGTTCTAGACAGGTGTCAGTGAGCTCTTTCTGTAAAGGGCCAGAGAGCAAACATTTAGGTTTTGTGGGCCACACCCTGCCCCCAACACACACAATCCGTTAGCCCCTTACACTGGCCTCATGCTACTGGTCTTCTCCCTGCTTAGAGTTCTGCCCACTGGCATATTTAAGGCAGAGAAGGAAAGCATTCAAACTTGCCAAATTTCACTGGCTTTTTAAGCAAATATCACTAAAGAAAGGTGAAGAAGGGTTAGGAGACATAAGGTTCCCCCACATTTACATACCGCTGGTTTGACCATGTAGCTAAAGCATATGTGGCATCATTTTGGATATAAGCCACCAATTCAAACCATATCAACATGTACCAGATACCCATGTACCAGGTCATGCTGTATCTGGGATGGCTTCCCTGAACCCCTCCCAGCTAGAAAGTATGAAGCCCACAGTGGCTGAAGTAGTCTCCTGCCAGGAAATGGCAGGGCGTATCTTTTTGATCAGAACACCAAGGACCAGGTGGGCTGAGAATTTCAACTTGAATTACTAAGAGATTTGGGAACAGCATGCCCTCCTGTCTCCAGCTCACCAGAGACGTGCAGCAACCTCCCCCAGCTCCAAGTGCATTTCAGAGGTTGTTACCTTTCCTGTGGTTGACTAGAGTTTCTACAACAGCATGCAGCTTCCGTAAGCGCTGCTCCTCACACTCTACCTCCTGGAGCTTCTCCTCAAACCACTGAAACACACAAGCCCAGAGCTTCAGTGGAGGTCACTCTCACAAGTACAGAGCTCAGTTTTCCCTTAGCAGTTAAAAAAAAAAAAAAAAAAGGGACTAAATTATCTAAAAAAAAAAAAAAATGTCTCTAGTCTCAGACATTTCAGGACTCCTCAGGGCTTCTGACCCATAAGCCTGAGGGATGGGAAGTTCTGAGAGGCATCAGGGTACTCACAATGTCTGACTCATTCATCTTGATGGTCATTTTGCTGACTGCATCTGTGGCTTTGTTGAACATTTTGAGGAGACCAGCGCCACTCAACGTCTGGGTACTCACGGCGCGTGGCAGCTACAAGACCAAGAAGGCGGGGATGGCAAGTTATCTGCTGCCCCTATTTTAGGTTCAGAAGAATCAGTATTCATCAGACAGCGTGCCCAAAACTTGCCAAACAAATTATTTGAACTGTAGATTGTTTTCAAGGTCAGACGAATCGACAACTAGCGCGTACAGAAGGCGAAATCCAATAACTCTGCTAAACAGAATCAGCACATTGTTCAGCTTTTGACATTGTGTGCAGAAAGAAAGTAGATTGATATGTGGCGCGGTGACTGCACGTTGACATATTCTCCCCGCTCAGGCAGGAACCACTTAAACACTACACATACTTTTGTTGAAAGCCAAAGTTCTCTGGATTAGCATACTCTGCACACAGCTGGACTTAACAGGTCCTGAGAGATTCTGAAATTGTGCTGTCCTTAGTAACTTGCACATTTCTATAGCTATATCTATATGCTATTTTATGGTTTTCTTTTTATAATTCTTTTAATACATGCTTACAAGTACAATCATTTCTGTATAGTTTCTGTTTATGATGAGAATAAAGTATTTGTTGTATTGATATATTTTACTTAAATCCTCAATTGTTAGCATTTGGGCTGTCTCCAATTTTTCACAATCATGAATAGCCTACACGTAGCCTGTAAAAAAGACTGTCCACTTTAATAAACACTTTTGCTACATAGCAGTTCTATGGTCTGTGGTAATGGTTTTTAACCAATGCCCCTCAGCTCCTGGCACAAAAATAGGCATTCAATTTGAGCCAAGCAGTAATCTATGAAAGACACACCAAGGACTTGCTAAATGGATCACTGTGTTGATCCAGTAAGACAAAACTAGGATGCAGTTTGATCTCTACAACCAGCTTTTTTATTTTTTTTTTTGGCAAGGAGCTTCTTTCATTTCAAAGGCTGAAAAATAACTTATTACTCTTGAGGGCTCGTGAAACTAGGATATACTCTGGTGCTAGGCTATAAACATGTTAGGTACTCAAATATTTGTTGAATGAACTAGTTTCATTTCACTAAGGAGCAAATGAAAATTAAGAAATTCAGTTTGTACAAAACTAACCTCTTCTTTTTCCAAGAACTCCCTGACATCAGGGTCCTGTACCATGGCTGGATGATTCACAATCCTCTGAAGGTACCTGAAGGGTAAACAGTCATCATCTGGTTAGTCAATCCCGCTTCACAAGGTTCTGGGCATCACACAGTTCTGGTGGGGGCACTAAGGTTTTCGTTACTTTAAAACATCCTCAGATAAGACATGTAAGTAAGACGCTGCTTGTCACCACATTCAAGTTCATGTTCTTCACATTTCCAGAAGGGGACAGAAAAATGACCTGTCAGAGGGAGATCACAGGGTCATTCCTACATGACTGTCCGAGAAGGAGAATATGATTGTCTGCTCACTCGAGATCAGGAAAGGAAAAAGAAAGGTGACCTGTCCCTAAGTCAGGAAGGTAAGTGGCTTGGGAAAGAGGCAGCAGAGACGCATCTCCACTAACTCGAGCGAATGGCTCAAAACTAAGTCTCAGCGTCAGCTTCTTACTTGTTATTCTGGGAAATGGCTATCATTTACGACACTTACCTTTCTAGAGCAGCCCTTCGTTTTTCAAGAAATTCTGCAGAAGAAGAATCTTCCTTCCCAACTTTCACTTTTGTCATTCCTGGAATGGAATTTAAAAAAAAAAAATCATAAATCATAAAAATAGTAAATCTGTAAATAAAAAAAAAGCCCACAGGAAGAACAAGGGCAGTACTACAAAACACAACCTACCCTATTAAAAAATGTGTACAGGACTTGGATAGACATTTCACCAAAGAAGATATACAAATGGTCAACAAGCACATGAAAAAAATGTTCAACATCATTAGCCATTAAAAAAACAAACAAACTCGTTGCTGTCTAGTCGATTCCAATTTATAGCAACTCCACAGGACACAGTAGAGCTGCCCCATAGGGTTTCCAAGCAGCGGCTGGTGGATTCAAACTTCTGACCTTTTGCTTAGCAGCCAAGCTCTTAACTAGGTGCCACCAGGGCTCCCCATTAGCCATTAGGGAGACGCAAATCAAAACCACAATGAGAAACCACTTCACCACTACTAGAATAGCTATGATGAAAAAAAATGGAAAATAAGTGTTGGCAAGGATGTGAAGAAATTAGAACTCTCATCCATTGCTGGTGGGAATACAAAATGGTACATACACTGTAGAAAAGAGTTTGATGGTTCCTCAAAAAGTTAAAAACAGAACTACCATACGACCCAGCAATTCCACTCCTAGGAACATCCACAAGAGAACTGAAAGCACAAACGCAAACAGAAACTTGTACACCACTGTACATTGCAGCACGGTAGCCAAAAGGTGGAAACAATCTAAAGGTCCATCAGCAGATGAACGGATAAAGAAAATGCGGTATATACATACAATGGAAATTGTTGTTGTTGTTGTTAGGTGCCGCTGAGTTGGTTTCACAGTGACCCTACATGTACAACAGAACAAAACACTGCCCAGTCCTGCGCCATCCTCACAATCGTTATGTTTAAGCCCACTGTTGCAGCCACTGTGTCAATCCATCTCGTTGAGGGTCTTCCTCTTTTTCACTGACCTTCTATACTTTACCCAAGCATGATGTCCTTCTCCAGGGGCTGATCCCTCCTGATTACATGTCCAAAGTATGTGAGATGGAGTCTTGCCATCCTTGCTTCTAAGGAGCATTCTGGTTGTACTTCTTCCAGGACAGATTTGTTTGTTCTTTTGACAGTGCATGGTATATTTAATATTCTTCACCAACATCATAATTCTAAGGCATCAATTCCTCTTCAGTTTTCCTTATTCATCGTCCGGCTTTCACATGCATATGAGGCGATTGAAAACACCACGGCTTGGGTCAGGAGCACCTTGGTCTTCAAGGTGACACCTTAGCTTTTCAACACTTTAAAGCGGTTTTTGCAGCAGATTTGCCCAATGCAATACGTCTTTTGATTTCTTGACTGCTGGTTCCATGGGTGTTGACTGTGGATCCAAGCAAAATGAAATCCTTGACAACTTCAATCTTTTCTCTGTTCATCATGATGTTGCTTATTCGTCCAGGTGTGAGGATCATTGTTTTCTTTATGTTGAGGGGCAATCCATACTGAAGGCTGTGGTCTTTGATCTTCATCAGTAAGTGCTTCAAGTCCTCTTCACTTTCAGCAAGTAAGGTTGTGTCATCTGCATAATGCAGGTTGTTAATGAGTCTTCCTCCAATCCTGATGCCCCGTTCTTCTTCATATAGTCCAGCTTCTTGGAGTATTTGCTCAGCATACAGATTGAATAGGTATGGTGAAAGGATACAACCCTGATGCACATCTTTCCTGACTTTAAACCACGCAGTATCCCCTTGTTCTGTTCAAACAACTGCCTCTTGATCTATGTATAGGTTCCTCATGAGCACAATTAAGTGTTCCAGAATTCCCATCCTTCACAATGTTTTCCATAAATTGTTATGATCCACACATTCAAATGCCTTAGCACGGTCAATAAAACAAACGTAAACATCTTTCCGGTATTCTCTGCTTTCAGCCAGGATCCATGTGACATCAGCAACGAAATCCCCGGTTCCACGTTCTCTTCTGAATCTGGCTTGAATTTCTGGTAGTTCCCTATCGATATACTGCTGCAGCTGCTTTTGAATGATCTTCAGCAAAATTTTACTTGTGTGTGATATTAATGATATTGTTCGATAATTTCCACATTCAGTTGGATCACCTTTCTTGGGAATAGGCATAAATATGGATCTCTTCCAATCAGTTGGCCAGGCAGCTGTCTTCCAAATTTCTTGGCAAAGACGAATGAGCACTTCCAGCACTGTATCTGTTTGCTGAAACATCTCAGTTTGTATTCCGTCAATTCCTGGAGCCTTGTTTTTCGCCAAACGCCTTCAGTGCAGCTTGGACTTCTTCCTTCAGTACCATTGGTTCCTGATCATATGCTACCTCCTGAAATGGCTGAACGTCAACCAGTTCTTTTTAGTTTAGTGACTCTATGTATTCCTTACATCTTCTTTTGATGCTTCCTGCGTCGTTTAATATTTTCCCCACCGAATCCTTCAATGTCGCAACTGGAGGCTTGAATTTTTTCTTTAGTTCTTTCAGCTTGAGAAATGTCGAGTGTGTTCTTCCCTTTTGGTTTTCTAGCTCCAGGTCTTTGCACATGTCATTATAATTCTTTACTTTGTCTTCTCGAGCCACCCTTTGAAATCTTCTGTTCAGCTCTTTGATGTTACCATTTCTTCCTTTTGCTTTAGCTACTTCACATTCAAGAGCAAGTTTCAGAGTCTGTTGTGACATTCATTTTGGTCTTTTCTTTCTTTCCTGTCTTATTAGTGAACTCTTGCTTTCTTCATGTATGATATCCTTGATCTCATTCTACAACTCATCTGGTTTTCGGTCATTAATGTTCAATGCGTCAAATCTATTCTTGAGATGGTCTCTAAATTCAGGTGAGATATACTCAAGGTCATACTTTGGCTCACGTGGACTTGTTCCAATTTTCTTCAGTTTTAAGTTGACCTTGCATATGAGCAATTAAGGGTCTGTTCTGCAGTCAGCCCCTGGCCTTGTTCTGACTGATGATATTGAGCTTTTCCATCATCTCTTTCCACAGATGTAGTCGATTTGATTCCTGTATATTCCATCTGGCGAGGTCCACATGTATAGTTGCCGTTTATGTTGGTGAAAAAAGGTATTTGCAATGAAGTCGTTGGTCTTGCAAAATTCTATCATGCGATCTCCGACATCGTTTCTATCACCAAGGCCGTATTTTCCAGCTACCGTCCCTTCTCCTTTGTTTCCAACTTTTGCATTCCAATCACCAGTAATTATCAATGCATCCTGATCGCATGTTCGATCAATTTCAGACTGCAGAAGTTGGTAAAAATTTTGTTGGTGTGTAAATTTGAATAACAGTCGTATTAAGTGGTCTTCCTTATAGGCATATGGATATTATCCTGTCACTGACAGCATTGTAGTTCAGGATAGATCTTGAAATGTTCTTTTTTATGATGAATGCAACACCATTCCTCTTCAATCTGTCATTCCTGACATAGTAGACCATATGATTGTCTGATTCAAAATGGCCAATACCAGTCCATTTCAGCTCACTGATGCCTAGGATATTGATGTTCATGTGTTCCATTTCATTTCCGATGATTTCCCATTTTCCTAGATTCGTACTTCATACATTCCACGTTCCGATTATTAATGGATGTTTGCAGCTGTTTCTTCTCATTTTGAATGAGAAGGTCCCGAAAGCTTGACTGCATCCATGTCATTAAGGTCAACTTTACTTTAAGGAGGCAGCTCTTCCCCAGTCATATTTTGGGTGCCTTCCAACCTGAGGGGTTCATCTTCCGGCACTATAGCAGACAATGTTCCGCTGCTATTCATAAGATTTTCACTGGCTAATTCTTTTCAGAGGTAGACTGCTGGGTCCTTCTTCCTAGTCTGTCTTAGTGTGGAAGCTCAGCTGAAACCTGTCTGCCATGGGTGACCCTGCTAGTATTTGAATACTGGTGGCATAGCTTCCAGTATCACAGCAACAGGCAAGCCCCTACAGTACGACAAACTGACAAACAGTGGAAACTACTCGGCCATAAAGAGAAATGAAGTCCTGATACATGCTACAACATGGATGAACCTTGAAACTACTATGCTGAGTGAAATAAGTCAGTCAGAAAAAGACAAATATTGTATAATCCCACTTATTTGAAATATCTAGAATATGCAAATAAACCAAAGTTTATTAGTGGTTACCAGGGGCAGGAGGGAGTGGGAAAAGGGGAGTCTTTGCTTAGGGGGCACTGGGTTTCTGTTAATGGTGATGGAATCATTTGGAACCAGTGATAGTGGTGATAGGTGAACCACATGATGAACGTAATCAATGTCATTGAACTCTACATGTGAACAAATGCTGAACTGGCAAATGTTTTGTTATATACATATTTGCTACAATTAAAACAAACAAACAAAAAAAAACCAACGAACAAAGCAAAACAGAACTTAAGGCCACTTATATGTCATGAACAAACATGAACAAAAGGTTTTTTACACAAGAGTCATTCTTTAACTAGTCTAAGTGTTGAAGGTTCTGAATCCTGGGACTTACACTGCAGACATCTGTGCTGTGGGGCTCTGAGCAGAGATGAACAAGCATCAGCTGACGGAGATGGAAAGGCCTCCCACCCACCCCACACAATTCAGTACGCTTCAATCTAGAGGGAACAGCAATCATTCAAGACTCCTGGATACCAACTAAGAAGAACAAACAAAACACTCTGGGGGCTGAAACCAGAGCCCCTACTGCATCTGTGGAAAGAGGACACGTCAAAATAGACTCTCTCCAGACCTCAGGTGATTTATAGGAAAACACTGGATATATCTTTTTTTTCCCTAACCACAAGATTTTACACTGTTAATAGACGTAGTCTCATATATACCAAACAGTAATTATATTAAAGGAAGAAAGAAGGTAAAGGGAAAAATCCCAGTGGAATTAAAGACCATAGTCTTACCTATTAGGCTCTTCTCAGGAGGAGGAGGGACAATGAAGCCATTCTGAGAGTGTTTCTCTGAAAGCTTCTCGTAAAGACCCAGAAAGTCACTAAATCTTCTTTTCACTGCAAACTGTTTACTTCTGAACATTGGTAAGCTCGTCTTGGGGACAGAAAAAACACAAGGCAAATTCATTCCAAATTGGGATGAATGAGTATCTTGAAAGCCATCAGGGTGCCATCAAAGGAATACATCTCCCAGATCCCCGCCCTTTAGCTGCTTGGCAACTAACCTTCTCCAAGGCAGAGCTTCTTAAACTTTTTTGAGTTATAGTCCCCTTTTCTGGGGAAGCTTAGGGAGCACTTCTCGGGATGATTTTAAACACATAAACTAAAGATAGGATTACAAAGGGAACCGAATAAACTCAAACACAGTTTCATCCTCAGGTTAAGAACTCTTGCTCTACGGAAACATGCAGAATTCTAGCTTAATACAAGAATTTTATGGTCACCTATAACCCATCCATCCTGTACTGACTTATTAAGGGTATAAGCTGCTGGAATTAGAGCAGCCAAACTAGAGAAAGACAGTCTAAACAGGGCTTCTAAAGGGACAGAAGATGACATGTCTAAGCTGCAGACACTTTAACCTCTAGTGTCAGAGGAGCTAGCACTCCAAGGAGGCAGGCCAACAAGCAGTAGGGAGACAATACAAAGGAGACTTCTAGTAAAAAAAAGACTAGGCCTAAATCATAATGAGAGATCATTTTATACGCACCAGATAGGCAAAATTTAAGAAACTTAGCCTTGCCAAATGCTGGCAAAGAAGCGAATCAATGGAAACTTTTACACACTGCCAGTGGACGCATAAACTGGTACAAAGACTTTGGAAAATAGTTTTCATTCCTTGTGAATTTCAACATCTGCACTACCTATGACCCAAGAAGTACTCCTGGTTACATATCCTAGAGAAACTTTTCTGTGTGCGCAGTAGGAGATACGTGTAAGAATGTGCCTGGTTCATAATTACAAAGACTAGAAACAAGTCAAATGTTCAGAACAGGCAAACGAATAAGTACATTGTGGTATATTCACACAATGGATTAACCGAAACTGCTCACAACACGGATGGGTCTGAGAAACAACACTAAGTGAAGAAAGCACCATTTTTTCAGCATGTTACCATTTTTAAGAAACTCAAAAACAAAGCAAAACAACTTGCTGCTTAGGGATACATATGTGAAGACTTTTAATAAAGGCAATGGGAGACAACTCCGGAGAGCAGCTGCCTCTAAGCTAAGAGGCAGCGGATGTGATGGGGAGAAGCATACAGGTAGATTCAATGGTACTGAGCTTAAGATTGGTGGTAAGTTCAGGGCTCCATTTTATTATGCTTTGTATCTCACATACGATGTTTTGTATGCATTAGTATTATATAAAAAAGGAAGACCAGGCTGAGAGGCAAAAGGTTAGGGGAAACATTAAAAGAAGCTCCACATACGAAACCTCGGAAAAACTGAGGATGTGGAAACAGTTGAACACTCTTAGCTTGGAGCAATCCACCACAGTAGCGCTAAGCCATAGTTCCTAAGTGGGATGGGGCTATATCAGATACACTGCACGTCATAACACTTACAAAGTTCCGCATGGAAGTGTTAGCTATTTGGAAGAAAACTGGAAAGGCTCAGTCTAGAGTACCCAGATGAGACCATGAAAGGGAAGGAGGCTTGTCCGTCTTGAGTGAATGTGAAGGAAGATGTTGGCAAACAAACTAAAGGGAGACCATAGTTAATCCGAAGGATGCCCTCCTTGGTGTGAGCACCCACACCTTTTAAGGTGGACATCAGCAGGGTCACCTGGACTCACCTGTGTTGTAACTTTGTAGGCTACGTAGGCGTTCATACCATCTCCTGTGGGAAAAGAAGAAAGCAGGAGAGGATTACCGTGTAAACCAAAGGAGTGTTAATCTAGCTAATATTTAACCAGGAATCATGCATCATAGGAGTCCCGTATAAGAAGGGGTACTTGTTTCATCTCTGAATTTTACATGCCATCCTAGCATCCAGTTCCTACTTGCCTCTGTGGGACATAGCATGCCCCCACGGATGCTGGCTGAGCCCCAGTTTCGAGTCAGACAAGAAAGTCAGTCCCTGTTCCAACGCCAGGCTCCATTTATACCTTCCACAAAGCAGCACTGGATACTGACAATCCATCAGTTGTTACCATGCCAATATTTGGGCTGATTACACACATCTGTCCAAAATCAAACAATTCCCTTGCTGTGTAAAGCAGGAGGAGGAGAAGGAAGCAAGTGATGTAAAAGGAAACAAGCAGTTCCACCCTAGGCTGGCTCCAGGCTCAGTTTGCTCTTTTAGAAAGGCCATCACGGTCCCTTGCATTGGTGCTGGGAGACACTGACCTCACTGACCTAGCATGCTCACCCACAGCTAAGGGCCTAGCAGGGAACAGTCTGGCTGCCTGATGCCACACAATCTCCCTTTCCTGAGGAATTATTTTTCTGAAAAAGCCTTTGTTAAATAACTTGGGATTCAAGCAACTGTTTTTCTCTGTAGGAGTCTCCTGACCTAGACCACCTGGGGAGATAAAGGCACCAATGATTGTCTGAACACTGAGAAGACACACACTGGGATCTAGACATACACAGCTCCAGTGCTGGGCTATGGTATTTCATGGTGGGTTTATTCCCTTACTCCCCACCCTGAATCCTCCCAATACCAAACACAAAAACCTTGTCAACAATTACCAGATGCCTAAGCTTAAGCTCCTGAAGTAGTCCTGGGGTGAGGGGGTAAGGAAAGGGGCAGTACTGGTTCAAGAGGGTCAAATATTACAGCTGGTTTCAATGGAATGGCTGGAAATGACTGCTTGTATAAAGTACACAGAGAAGTTGGAGATTATACCAGAATAGAGGGCTTGCCTTCTCTACCTCCCCAGCCCCTACCAAAAAGCTGTGTATAAAACAGCTACACTTTAGAAATTACTTTACACTGATTACCCCCTTTAGTTTTCTTCTAAACCACTTATACTACATTGCCAAATATTACTAAGGATGTTTACCACTGATGACAGAAAAAAAAAAGTCAGTTCATAGAAAAAGTATTCAAAATTTCATTCGCAGAAGAATAGTCAGATTCAAATGTCCAAAAGGTCAGTCCTTGGCAAATGATTTTTTAAATATACATTTATTACAATTAAAAAAGAAAAAATAAGGTCAATCCCATAAAGTAGTGCTTGCAATTTTGGGAAAGTCCAAGTGCAAACAACTTAAGATGCAAAGCAGGACCTTCAGACACTGCCTGTCCGCCGGCTGCTTTACTGACGTGGTGTGTGAAAACGAACATACTTGCATGCGTACACAGAGCACAAGAGCTGACAATGGGTTAATAATACAGCAGTCTTAAAGTTCACATAAATTTCCCAAATAATTCCTGAGAGTAAAAGATGGCATATGCAAATTACCAAGGCTCCAAACATAATATCTTGATAGAAATAGGGTTCTAACTTATGTGTGTGGAAAAGAGAAGCCCATGCTGAATAACCAGCCCACAAAACAGAAGGTGTTCTCATAAAGATCAGGCCTTGATTATGAAAAGGCTTTACGTAGCTGGCTTCTTGGCATCTACATGACTAGAAATCTAGACTGTGGTGCGAGGGGATGAAAGCTTATCACCTAAGAGTGACTTGTGTTTAAATAAATCTGACTCATGGGATGTTTTAATTATTCTCTCTCGTGTTTGAACATCATGACTTGTTAACACAATACCAAAGCAATTAGTACTATTTATTTATAACCTGTTTTATTCCATCAAGGATTTAAAGCAGCTAAGAACTAGCTAATGGCTAGCTTAAAATCAGTGTGCCTAAATATTAGAGAGGCAAGTGAGAATCGTAGACCTGAACCCTAAGTTCTGCCCTAGGCTCTACCATGAACCACAACTGTGCCTGAATAGGAAAGCTACTTCACTTTTTGGTCCCCAGTTTCCTCAAGTGTTAGATGAGGGAACTGTGTAAGATGCTCATGAATAGCCTACCAGTGCCAACAGTCTAGGAAAAGTAAAAATCCAACAGTTTAACGACAAACTATCTTGGCACAAAGTCTAATTTGACTTCATAAGTTCCTGTTCTGAGTTTAGAATAGAGAGAGAGGTGGGAATTGCAATTTTTCCTTTTAACTATATAAACACCGCCTCTGTTTAGGAGGACAAGCTCTGCACAGTCTCCTCTATGAGGGTCAATACCCAGAACAAGGAAAGTTGAGGCCTACTGTTCTCTGCTCACTGATAACCCTCACATGCTTGGGACAGGGGAAGGCTATCCTGAAAATCCAGGTTCTAGCCAAAGTTAAGTATTGTGCTTTTTTGAAAGTCTAGTTTCAATCTGACCAATATTCAACCTAGGTTCTTTAGTTTCTTATCTATGAAAGAGACATGTAGACTTTCTCACCTCATCAGGATACTGACAGTACATGATACATGATACATAACATGAGCTTCCAACTTCTCAGAGAAAAACAAGTTCAGCATCCCAAAATTCTAGAATATGCATTTTTAGGGTGCTTAAATGGAATTTATGATCTCAAGAGGGGATAAAATGTTCTCATCAACTCTCTAGGAGAAGGCAACGTTTAGGTTTTTAAAAAGGGATTCTTGCAGTATTTGATGTCTGATTTTTCTTCTAAAAGCCAAGAAGAGCCTAATGAAGTACTGGGTAACTACAAGTTTCCGGCCTTAGAAGCACAGCAAGGGGCAGAATTTACAGGAAAGGTAATGATGAAGTACTTCACATGGGCTAGCTCAGCTATGGCGTTAACCAACCACGAAGCAGCTAACTACGCTTTTCACAGCTAGAGCCTAACTTCACAAGGAATCCCAAGAATGCTTACCTATCTTCTCGGGATCAGTTATACCGACTGTCAAATCAAACTGGTCCTCCTGCTCTTCTTCCTCTAGCTTTTTAAAGAGAAGACAGATCATGAGAGTTGATACCAAAAAAACAGCTCTTAATTTTACCCTGTTCTAACCTTATATCAATACAGTAAGATCAAGATGTATCTTTCTATGTATCAGTGTTCAGCTCCGTCCATTCCCAATAATCCTTGTGATTTTAAGTTGGCAGCCAGTTCAAAGGTCTTGGATAAATCTATTTCCGTAAAACTTTATTTTGATCAGAATGAGTAATTATTGGATTCTGGAAGACTCGTCTCTTTCAGGCTAAGGAGGAAATGAGGAGAGAATATACTCCTGAATATGGGAGCTTCAAGACACTAGATATCATTAGTGACCACTGAAAGCCTCTGTGCTAATCTCAGGGCAACAGACGCCCTGCCCAAGAAAGAGTCCTTTATTGGGTTCTGGCTGTAGACTAACATTAAAGGTCTTCTTCAAGAGTCATAAATATTTTCTCAGGGTTCATATGCAACTGAACTTCAGAATGGTAGCATAGGGTCCTAAAAATCCAAAAGAAACAAGACAAGTAGCATATATTCTCACCTCCTCATAGCTTGGCTGGGGCTTAGAAGAATGTGTGGCTTCCTGTGGTGGAAGAGAAATGAGCGTTTTGGCTGATACCTTCTTATTATTTTGAGTGCTGTCCAGGGATAGCTCCACTGTGGCATCTAAAAGGAGTTGATATTTAAAACCAAGGTCAACAATGAGTCTTTGATGGCTGAATTTCATTCTACAGGCCAAGAGACAAGAATGATAGCAACTACTCTCAATACTCAGAGGTTCTTAGACTAAGAGAACAAGAGTCACGAGATTTTGATGTGGATAAAAGGGCAGGCTGATAAAAAAAAAGTTTTCTTGGTAGAGCAACCCCGCTTCTTTCCAGAGGAAACTTTGGAAACAACTGCTGTGGCTACCCTCTCTTACCCAGAATGCAGGCAAGAATCAGGGATCAAGCAGAAAGACTACACAGCCAAAATAAGTGTGACAATTGATTTTACTCTTAGGACTATGCCTTTAGAAACTTACATGAACACTATCTGTTGTTGTTATAATGGTTTGTAAAAGAAGAATAAGTTCAGTTGCCTGCTTTACAAACCAATACAACAGAAGAGGCAGGTGTGCTGACAGGAAAAAATGACATCAAAGGAAGAGTCAGGGAAACTATAAGTTAGAAGGAATGCATCCGGGGTGCAAACCGAGTGATACCTGGGAACGAACATGGCCACACCTGAGGACACACGGCTACTTCAGCCCAGTTTGAGAACTGCTCCCAATGAAGGCTGAACGTCCTCTTGCAAAGATTAAGCTACATTTAATACAGCTGCCCAAGTGGGGGGAGGGACACATGTAATATCTGAAAATCTTTCTAAACAACATAGTTTAAAAAAAAAAAATTGGTTAAGACCCATCCTTCAGCTATCTGGACAGTTGAGGAGAGCGACTCATTCGAGTGTTTGAGAGAGGAAACTTTTAAAATAGCATTATGCACCATTTTTAGGCATTAAAATTTTTAGACAAAAAAGTATATATTTAAAAATACATAAATTAACATATTAGGACTTTAGGATTCTTTGAAAAAACAAAAAAAAAACAAGCAGATAAAGTATGTTGAGGATCATGGAAGTCCCACAAAGTAATGAGGTTAAAAATGCATGTGGAAATGAAACAGGAGGTGCTGAGCATTTGAAGCCTCAGGCTTATTAGAGTGCTACCAAAAGCCTTTTGAAGAACTCTGCATTTCCTACTGAAATTCACTTGACAAGAATGCCAAAACTTACATTAAAAAAAGATTTTATCTTTGAACTCTTGCTAAGAGTAATGGGAAAGCCTTTGGGCTTGGCCAGAGACTGATCATCACTAGTCAGATGGAAAATAAAATCTGAACATTTAATCTCCATGGTCAATATCTAAAACATCTGAGAAGCTACTGGAGTCCTAAAATCTCACTGCAGACATTCCTTCCTTGGCTGTTCCTTTCTTAGTAGTGAGGCAGGTATTGACTGCTCATGAAACTGGTAGGGGACTGAAGTAAATTAGAATCTTCATTAGTAGTAAATACATCCCTAATAAAGATTTCTACATGTGCATGTACAGAAAACCCAATCACGGGGTAACTGGTTGGTCATACTAAGATTTCAGGCCTTCTTATTAGGAAAGGTCATATAAATGTAACATCCCAAAGATAGGAAATTTATATTCTTTTCAATCTGCCATGTTTTAAAGATAATTCATTACTTGCATTTCTCTTCCAGAAACTTTATCCAAAAAATAGTTCACTACCAGAATGAATAGTGTGCGTTTTAAGCTTGAAGGATGAAAGGGACTAGAAAATCTTCTAAATCTTTACATTTCTTCTTCTGACCTCTTTCCTTTCACGTCTTTTAAATTTCCCCCCAGACATCTAATGTGGGCGGCTTCCCAAGGTCTTACCCTTGGCTCTCTCATCTGTCCTCTTCACCACCATTCGTGCCTTAGAGGAGTTTACTCACACGGCACCTTCCACTTCTAAGGAGACTCTAGGAAGACCACTCCTTATTTCCAGTCTTCTCTCTTCCCCAGGTAGATGCCACAGTTCCAACTGCTTCCTGGGCATTTCCCTTTGCATTTCAAACTTAAGACATCTAAAATCTAAACTCACTCTTCCCTCAAAGCCAGTTTTTTCTTTAGAATGTGGTTCTATAAATATTATCATTTTCCTCTCAAACCTTGGACTTGAAACCTTTGACTCTTGTCCTCAATTCTCATTTTTGAACACACAGTATATCCAATCACTAACACCGGATCGTTTTTTTTTTTTTAGTACACATATTGTTTTATGACATTGGTTAGCAACCCCACAACATGTCAACCCTCTCCCTTCTCGACCTTTTTTTTTTTTTTTTTTTTTTTGGTAAAAATATACATAACCAATTATTTCAAAAATTTCTACATGCACAGTTCAGTGACATTGACTACGCTCTTCCAATTGTGCTGCTATTCTCACTTTAGATGAAGGCTTACAGAACAAAATAGTTTCTCATTTAACAGTTAGTACACATGTTGCCCTATGACAATGGTTAACAACCTCACAACACATCAACACTACCCTTACTCAACCTTGGGTTCCCTATTACCAGCTTCCTTGTCCTCTTCTGCCTTCTGGCCCTTGTCCCTGGACTGCTGTACCTCATTGGTCCCATTTGGTTTTATGGGGCTGTCCACTCCCAGGCTGAATGGTGAACCTCGGAGATGACTTCACCACTGAGCTAAAAAGGACTAACACCAGATTTTGTTGATACCTCTTTGAAAAGTTTCCACCTTTCCCATCCTACTTCTATCACCTTAATTCTGGTCTGGGCCATTTTATTCTTGAACTAACTGCCTTCTGAAAAGCCTCCAGACTTTGCCCACTGCAATACATCTTACATAATTCCACTAGATCAGTTTTCCTAAAACATTACTGTGCCCATATCACTTTTCTTATTCAAAACTGCCAATGACTCTTAACTGGTGCTAGGATGAAAATTCAACCTACAATTAGCAACGTCAAAAATCCTCCCAAACTACATCTCCAGCCTTATCTTCCACGGCTTCTCTAAGAAACCCTTGCTTTGGCCCATCAAGCTCATGCACTGTCCCCCAAACATACCTTACACTGCCTGCCCCACCATTTGTACACTTCTCCTTTTCTCCTACATAAATCCTGCTTCTTCCAGGAGGTCTTTCAAGGTCACTATAGCCCAGGGTTTCTCAAGTCTCAGCACTACTGGCATTTTGGGCTGGATAATTCTTTGTTGTGAGGGGTTGTTCTGTGTATTGCAGGATGTTTAGAAGCATCCATGGTCTCCACCCATTAGATGCTAGTACTCCCCCACCCCCCCAGTCGTGACAACCAAAAATGTCTCCAACCATTGACAAATGTCTCCTGGGAGGCAAAATGTGTTGAGAATAGGGTAGACCCCCCAAACAAGGAATTATCCATCCCAGAATGTTAATAGTACCAATGTTGGGAAACCCTGCTCTAGACTAGTGTTTTCCAAACTGAAGGTTGTGGCTCACTGGTGGATTGTGAAATCAATAGGTTGCCAAGAGGATTAAAAAAAGTGAAACAATAGAAAATTTTAGATTGTATCAGAAGTAGCCAGGGCAAATAACTTTTGTTTCAGTTTTGTACAAGTATGTATATATTCTGGATTAGGACATACAATATATTTCTGACTATGTGTCTCCATCATAAATCTAAAATTACTGCTTTAGTTAGTGATCTCACACTCCTATGAGCTCCTGTTTGTATTTCTACCCTTCCTCTAGCCACATTTTTACTATCATTTAATAGTTATTTAACACCTGTTCTTCAAGAATTGTATATTTATGTCTTACTCCCTAAACTTGTAATGATGGCAGGGCCTGTATTTTACATTTTTTTTAGTCCTCCACAATAGTATCTTCCATAGAGTTATGTTTCCAATGGTTTTCTTTTTGCTTTTGACTTTAATTCAGTAACTTAACAAAGTCATTTCCACACTTGCCTGCAAACAGATCCTGTGGCTCTTGGTCTTGTTCCTCATGGACTCCATTTTCTTTGGAGCCACTGTTGATGGGACGAAGGGAAGCAGTTCTCTTTGGAGACTGGGGCTTACTCTGAAAACAAGGAGACACTCTGAATAAAACAGTACCATTAAAAACAAACCCAACCTGCCTATAAAGGGACTTTTAATGCATCCCTCAGTGGCTCCCAGAGGTGTTCGGGGGAGACAGATCACTCGTCCGCCAGTTCAACTCTCTGGTCTCCTATAGAAGCAACAAATCATTATTAGTGATGTAAGCGCTGCCCGTGAGATCCCACAGCTAAAACAAATTCCTAGACTTTAGGGTTAATTTTCTAACAGTATAACCTTGCTGGAATGCCCTACCTCAAAGCACATGACACCAACACTGGAATGTGTACGTACAGATAATTGTCAAAAGAACCTCTCAAAATGCATCTCTCCTGCTCAGTCGATGACCTTTATTCTTTCAAATGCTGATGGAAGCACATTCTAGTGACCAGGCCACCACACTGGAGTCCAGAATTCAAGCTCTGATTCTGGCATACTCTGTGTCTTTGGCCAAACTATTAATTAAAGTCCAATTGTGTGGGATATTACTGACCAACCTGACAGGCAAAGGAAGGTATAACACTTCACATCTAATGCTGTTTGTAAATAGCTTCTCTTCTCATCCTTAACTCACACAAACAAAATCTCCAACCACACCTCGTGTCAGACTAGGAAAATAAAAACCAGTCATGCTTCACCTAGTGGGCACATGGTGAAAACACAGTCAGTCCATGATGTTTATTAAAAGCTCAGTGATCAGCCACAAGCAAGGGTGGGCTGGGTCCCCAGACCAGTGCCAGAGGGAACAAAGCTGGATTGTGCAGAATGTGAACAGAAAGCTGGGAATCCGGTTTCAAAAGCTTTGGTGTTGTACTGCAGGGTTTTGAAGTCAGACCCTAAGGCCAAATCAGTTAAAAGACCTGACTTAAGGGACCTTTTATGAAACATTTCCTTACAAATCTGAGGGAGTTTGTTCCTTGGAGATGGGCCTTTTCTGACCCAACAGAACAAAGTAAAATGACAAATCTATTGGGTACTATGAATTTGCCATGCAAACAACCCCATACCAACATTGGGGCCACCCTCCAAGAAAGAAACTGTAACCAATATTTAGATTTATATTCGCAAACAATACACTGACTGGAACTTTCTATGCTAACAAAGTCTAACGAGCACTTAGCTATGAATGCTTAATCCCAGGTCGGTTAGAGAATTGTACAGTGATCCTGTCCTCAAGCTGCTTCCACAAACTTAAAAAAAAAAATCACTGCAGAGACAGAAGACAAATAACAGATCAGGGACAAAGCCAGAATTTTCCCTTAGCCTCAAACATTGCCGAACACCTCCCTACACATACTCTTATACAGTACAAAGATCTCATAGGAGTACCAGTGCCCAGGCCACCTGATTTGTTTTCATTCAGTTTCATGTGGAAGAGATTAAAACCCAAGATACATTAAGGATATATGTACACAAATATAATTTATTTAGAGCTTCCTAAGGAGAATAAAGCAACAGTAAATGCACAGGTTAGAACCTGGCAATTACCTATAAAAACCCACTCCTGTTCTATGGAGATGAATAGAACCAGCTTTCCGTTTCTGATTCACCATCTAAACATGGAAGGTTAATGCCTAAGAACGTTTTCTGGAGCACTCAGAGTGGCAGTCTGTCTTTCTCTGTTCTAATCCAAAGAGACAGACCTGCATGGATGGGATACGTACTGCAGGGACAATTCCAACACTCCACCTGCCTCGCTCCCTCCACACCACCCCCCTTCAAGGCCGAAGCCATAAACTGCTTGACTAAAACTGATTACAACAGACCTGTGCTCCCTTTGTAAACCAGGTAACAACTACCTGTGAGAATAGCAAACTGCTCCTCAGATATCCTCTGGGACACCATCCAAAAACCAGATGGCTGAATTCTAAGAGCGCTGCAGATAGTTAAATTGATTAACATACTTCTTAATCTTTCCTGTGTAGTTCTTTGACAAAATTGATCTACTTATGTAAAACTCTGTATCCCCCCTCTAAAATCTGTATCTTCTCATGTCATTAAAAGTTGTACAAATGTATCGCTTTTAGCGACTTAACTCTCCATCATGTGGGTATACCACCACATAATCTCCTGAGACCGAACATTTAGATGGTTTTCAGGTTTTCACCATCACAAATAATGTCCAGCTTATATATCAGTCCACATCTGATGATCTCCCTGGGAAAGATTCTTAAACAGAACTATTGGATATAAAATTTTCAAAGGTTTTGTTAAACTAAACTGCCTTCCAGAAAGACTACTAATTTACATCCCCTCCCCACCCCCCGTCCCGCCCTGTATAAGAGTGCTGCATAGCGTTCTCTTTCTTTAATCTTTGCCAGGGTGACTGGCGAAAAGCTGTCTTTTTTCCATGTTTATTGGCTGTCTGAACACCTGTGTCTTGTCTTGATGTCCTTTGCCTGTTTTTGTATTAGGGTGTTGTTGTTAACTGCCGTCGGGTCCCGCCTCATGGCAACCCCATGCAGAACAGAACCAGACGCTGTCCAGTCCTGTGCCATCCCCATGATTGGTTGGGGATCGGGCTGTTGTAATCCACTGGGTTTTCACTGGCTGATTTTTGGAAGTAGATCACCAGGACTTCCCTCCTTGTCCACCTTAGTCTGGAAGCTCCGCTGACATCTATTCAGCATTATAGCAACACACAAGCCTCCACCGGTGGAAGGTTGGTGGCTGGAATCAAATCTGGGTCTCCTTCACAGAAAGCAAGAACTTTTACCACTGAACCACGAACCCTATTTGGGTGTTAGCGCTACTTCATTAGGTATACAGGCTTCTTACATAATAAGTATGTTAACCCTCTTTCTGGCATATTATACAGTATCCCTCCCCAACTTTATCTCTTTTTCACATTTGTTTGATTTTTGACCCATCGAATTTACTTTCAGTTTGACTGGTTTGAATTGGCATTGGACAAATTAAGCTTATTTCTTTACGATGAATAATACCTAGCACAGAGTTGGTCTTCAGAGCATAAATATATTCTCAAGTTTTACTTGAAATGAGATTCAAAAGAAACTGAGCAGAACCACTTTTAAGGATAGAAATGGAGTCCTGTCCATGCTATCCCATATTCACACAGCACTGTTACAGAAAACAAGTCTTCATGAGGCTGGTCTGTCATAACAGCTTGCTTGTCATCAAAATACATACCTACCTGAGCATTATAACATAACACAATACATTTCATATGCTATGCCTGAGGTTAAAAGGCTATTTTCTATTCAGATTTATTGAGGTATAATTTACATAAAAAGTGAGTTTTGAATCAACACTTAACATTTTAGGAAGGACTCATTCTGGGCATGCACATTTGATAGGGAGAAGGGAGGAGACACGTTGTTTCCAGTGAGTGTCAAAATCAATACTAAAAATACACCTTGCTTTTCAATCCAGACTTTAGAAACCTCTTGGTAGTCAGTAAGTCACACAACTGTCCATCTGTTTGAAAGCGGGTACACGTCTAGGAACAGATGAAACGACTTTCTGGGATGAAAACAGTATGTTTGTGACATAGTAAGTAAAGCCAAAGAACTGCCCTGCCTACTTCCCCTTGGCCCTCCCCCAACTTTTTTTTATAAAGGAAGTATTCTTTCTTTTAGCAGATAGACTGCTAGACTAGGGTATCCAACACTTGCTGACTCCCTTTGACTGTTAATTCCAGCAGGTGGTTCTACTGATAAGTGTTTAAAAGTTCAAGTGGTTCTGTTTATAATTCCAAGAGAGTAGACAGCCCACTACTCATTTACGTAGAGGCATTATTATAAAGATCTGCCAGCAATAACAGCACTTGCGTTAAGAGCAAATAGGTACTCCTTGACAATTACTAGCCTCAACCCATGAGGCCCCCGCCACTAACACAATTTTCTTTGCTCAGGGAAGGACAGAAGTGGGCTTGCTGCCCCTCAGAGCTGACACTGTCATCCTGCACTGAAGTGCCCTACTGAGATTCCAGGTAACTTTTTTTATGTTAACCAGGTGTGATTCTTCCCCATTGCTCAACTGCTCTGCTCCATGCAGAACACTTTCATTGCATTCAAGGACTGCGAAAGGGTAGATATCATTAAAATCCTCAACTGATCCAAATTAAATGCTAAGGTAACACTGCTTCTGGAAGACTAGAATACTCATTTTCTGAGGGAAAATTAGTATGCTTTAGTAAGGCAAGATGAAGCTGAGGAGTTGTGTGAGGACATTAATGTAACAAAGCAAGAACAATAAGTCAACCCCAGGAACTATACCCACAAGATAACAGGGCAGCCATGCAATCTTTAAAAATTACCATGACATGAAATACTGCTCCATTTAGACCTCTATTTCTAGGGAGAAATGAGTGAGGTGGGACAATATATTAGTTTTCTATTGCTACTGAAACAAATTACCACAAAGTTAACGGCTAACACAAGGCATATTTATTATCTTACATTTTTGTAGAAGTCCAACCCAAGTTTCCCGAGCCTAAAATCAAGGTGTAGGCAGGGCTGCATTTCTTTCTGGAGGTTTTAGGGAAGAATCACTTCCTTGCCCTGCAGCTTCTAGAGGCTACCCACATTTCTTTGGCTCATGACCTCCTTCCTCCATCTTCAAAACCAGCAATGTTGCATCCCTCCATGCCTCCTTCCAGAGTTACATCTTCCTCTGATTCTCACTTCCATTTTTTAAAGATTCTTGTGATTGCACTGGGCTCACCTGGATATAATCCAGGATAATTTTCCTTTCTTAAAGTCGGCTGAGTAGCAACTTCAATTTCATCTTTAACCTTAACTCCCTTTTCCCATGTAACCTAACATATTCACAGGTTCTGGGGATTAGGACGTGGACATCTTTGCGGGCTGTAATCTGGCCCACAACAGGCAGTGACCTCCTACCACCATGTTCCAAAAGTGGCACAGATGTGCTAAAAGCATCTGTCCTCGGAAGAATGGACATTCAATGTCCATGAAATTTAGGAACAGGATGCATCTTACTCTACACAAACTGGGTGAATATTCTATTATCCCAAATGACTTCCCAGTATTAGCCCTTCTCATAGCTTAAAGAGCTAAAGTACAGAATATTACCCTGCGGTTCACAGAATTCAGAGGGTCTATGAACTTGGATAGGAATAAAATTACAATTTCATTTTCAGTAACCCTTACCGAAATCCAGCATTTTCTTCAATTATAAAGATACACAACAAACCATAATAGTAATAGCAATAGCTGAGACTACAGCTAATAGAAATTAGATTTTTTATATATTAAAGTTGCTGCAGATCTCAAAATCTCATTTATGCTCATCTCTATTTCAGAGTTATGGTAGTTATTAGACCTACGCCTACCCATTGCTGTCGAATTGATTCTGACTCATAGGGATCCTACAGGACAGAGTAGAACTGATCCACAGGATTTCCAAGGCTGTAATTTTTACAGAAGCAGACTGCCACATCGTTCTCCCACGGAGTGGCTGGTGAGTTCGAACTGCTGATCTTTTGGTGAGCAGTTGCGCTCTTTAACTACTGCATCACCAGGGCTGCTTACTGACCCCTAGGTAATGCATTAAAAAGCACGTTACCAGTATAAAATTGTTTTAATATGTTAATAACCATATCTCAATATAATTGGTTTCCTTTGTGATCTCATGTGTTTTATTTTATGCATTTAAAAACACCACTCCGAGAATGGCCTATAGGCTGCCACTGGACTGCCAGTGGGTCCCTAGCACAAAAAAAGGTGAAGAACCTCTGAGCCAGAGGGTAGTGGGACGAATGAAAAGGGGGAGCTGGGAGAGGGGGGAAGATGAGGCTGAAGCTGGCCATCGAGCTAGTTAAGGAAAACCATGAGCAAGTCCGTTAGAGACCTCAAACTGAAAGGGAGGATCATGAATCTACCAATCTGATGTAATTTCCCTACTAAAATTTTTGGGTCTCAAAGTACCGTAACTTAGAAGGGCCCAGAAAACTACAGAATGATCAGAGTACTAATGGGTGCTTTATCTTCTAAACTGAAAATGCAAACCCAGTTCAAAATTAGCATGGACAGCAGAATGAAGCCCAGCTGTCCATCTGACAAAGCAAAAGAATAAGCCAGAAAAAGTGAGCAACATGCTCTTCCTAGCGATGAGAAACTTAGGGCCACTTGCTGTAGGAACTAACAACTACTCCTGAATCATTTATGCCGACAGTTACCCAAGAGTGCTGAGGAGCTCTGAGGACTAACGGAGATAAATTACAGCGCTTTTTCCTCTCTCCCCTCTCAACCTAACCAACCAAATGGCCACATCATCAGGGCAGCCTTATAACACCTAGGTAAGCAAAGGGGCAGCAACTCCCTACAGAAACCAGAAATCCCACTGCAACTTCTGTTGCTTCTCTCTGAAGCCCCAAACTCTAATTGTAAAGCGGTTTTAAATTGGGTTCTTACTAGTCATCTGTAAAGTCTTCTCTCATCTCTTTTCCCCACAGTGCTTTGTGACTACTTTTAAATTCGCTTGTCTTCTATAATCTTAAAAGCTGGGTTAGCTGCTAGTACAATTCTACTGTCAAGAAATGTGTTAGTCTATGTACTTTAGGAAAATTTAAACTTAGTAGAAATAAAACTTGTTTGCGATCTGAGCTGAGGATGAAAGCGAGTCTTAGGACATGATACCAGTGCCCGACTTATTAAAGAATGTTTTCATCAGACCTGTGTGAAAAATGTGAGATGTCAACTTCTAATCTTTTGACCAGATGTGACCACCTGATGTCAGCTCCAAAAACAAGTTTTTGAGGCAATACAAAATAAAAAAAACCAAACTCGTTGCCGTCAAGGAGCAGAACTGCTCCATAGGGTTTCCAAGGAGCACCTGATGGATTCAAAGTGCCGACCTTTTGGTTAGCAGCCATAGTTAACCACTACGCCACAAGGGTTATTTGAGGCAACAGGAAGCTTACCCATGACTACTTACTAATATTCGTTATGAATGACTAAACCATTAACTAAAGAGACTAAGCAATAAACCCTTGTTCAAAGATACAGTTACACAGATTCACTTTCAGAAGTCTAGTTAAGACTGGAGAAGCGCTAGTGCCAAGAAACTTATTATGTACGCATTGTACCTTTGGGAACAGCTACTGTACATGTTTCGTAGAACAGAGAATTAAAATATTAGCCAGTTAAGCTATCAATCTTCTTATGATTTTTAATTTTTTCAAATTTTTATTGTACTTTAGAAGGTTTACAGCACAAACTAGCTTCTCATTAAACAATTAATATACATATTGTTTTGTGACAGTGGTTGCCAACCCCACAACATGTCAACACTCTCCCGTTCTCGACCTTAAGGTTCCCCACTACCAGCTTTCCTGTCACCTCCTGCCTTCTCATCCTTGCCCCTGGGTTGGTGTCACCATTTTGTTTTATGGGCCTGTCTAATCTTTGGCTGAAAGGTGAACCTCAGGAGTGACTTCATTATTGAGCTAAAAGTATGTCTTGGGGCCATACTCTTGGGGTTTCTCCAGTCTCCATCAGACTAATTAAGTCTGGTCTTTTTTTTTTTTTTTTTTTTTGTGGGTTAGAATTTTGTTCTACATTTTTCTCCAGCTTTGTCTGGGACCCTCTATTGTGATTCCTCTCAGGGTAGTCGGTGTCCTTATGACTTTTTATAAAGCTACGAAATTCTGTCCAGATCTAAGGAAGTTATTCTATAAGCACTCAAATGGAAATAAACTGATCTCAAAAAGAGCTGATTTTTCCCCCCTCAGAGCACATGCTATATCGATCACAGATTTAGGGCTGGATCCTAAAAGACCATGTCCTTTCCGGTCTCAATGTTAACACATAACTTACATTTATAAAACTCTCTGCAGTCTATAAATCACTGTCAATCAGGAGCCAATTACTATCCAAGACTTCTGAATACCAATAAAAGTAAGTTATATTGCTCATTAGTCTTACAACTCCAGTGGGCATATGTAAATAATTATTGGTTAATCAAAGACTAAATATTCAATATATGACTTCTCAAGTCCCTTGCTATTCCCTTTTTTTTTTTTTGGATCATATAAGTCTTTTATTTTGCAGGGTTTTTTTTTTTTAACTTTTACTTGAAATAGGTAATATTTGCACATGGTGAAAACTAAAATGTACAGAAGCAGAACGTAGTGAAAACTAGGTGTCCTCCACATCTTGTCCCGTAGCCACCCAATTTTCTTCCATGTAAGACACCACTGTTACTACTTTCTTGTATACTCTTCCAGAGATATTTTATGCATATTGAAGCAAATTCACATACCCACATATATTTTCATAAGTAGTAGCATAATAAACTTCTGAACTTCTCTTTCACTTAACAAAGTATCAAGGTATATTGGTGTTTTGGGGCTGTCATAGCAAAGTACCACAAATTAGGTGGTTTAAAACAATAAAAATTGATTCTCTTACAGTTCTGTAGCCTAGAAGTCTGAAGTCTGGGTATCAGTAGTGTTGATTTTTCTGATAGCTTTGAGGGAGAATCTGTTCCGTGTCTCTCTCCCAGCTTCTGGTGATTTCCTGCAATCTTTGGTGGCTATTCCTTCTTTATCTTATTTCATTTCTTGTGGCCATTTTCCTAGTCACTGGCTTTCAATTCAAGAATAAGAGTAATGGAAAAAAAATTTTAATGTCTGAACCCGCTGCTGTCAAGTCAATTCTGACTCATAGCGACACTATACGACAGAGTAGAACTGCCCCATAGGGTTTTCAAGGATGGATTCAAACTGCTGACCTTTTGGTTAGCAGCTGAGCTCTTAACCATTGCACCACCAGCACTGATACATTATCAAAAGAAGTTACCAGAGCTGGCCAAAATCTAAGACTATCATTTATCTATGTTTTCCTTCTTTGTCTCAGCATGAGAAAAGTCTCCACAGTTCTTCCCTTTAAATTTAGAAGGCAAATCTGTGATCCTGGCATACTGCTAAACAGAGATGGGCATATAAGAACTCACGGGAAGGCAAATAGAAGAGCTTCCTTGAGTTCTATCTTTAGGTTTAGAAGTATGCAAAGGAGATCAGTGAAGTAAAATGAGGTATAAAAATATATATGCCACTTAATGTCTGTTTAACATGACACTTTTAAGCAGTAGGAGAGCCAAAAGAATGGCTCCAATTTAGTCTCTTAGTTTCATTAAGGGGAAAATAATCTTATCCCATAATTAAGAAAGAAAGTTTTAGCTAAGAGATACATATCTGGATTCAGCTCGCTCCACATCAAAGATCCAGAAAATACAGTAGGAGTTTTAGACCTTTATTTATAGGCCCACAAAGTAAGGGGCTGAAAGAAGATAAGGTCTTAGGTATTTTAAGAATCAGATATTCCACAAGCTGGTTTTCAGTCTTTAAAAAAAAGACTTCAGATTTGTTTTAATAATTCTTTTAACTTTGGTCTCTCCCGTTCAAATAACTGGTTTGTAGATCCTGAGACGCATATCGTGTGCTATTCTTTTGATTATAAATCAATCACATTTCTATTACTGTATTAACAAAGCCTCTAGGGCTATAAAATAGAGCAGATGGGATGTTAACAGCAACAGCTGTTACATCAATGTCCAGGAAATTACATTCATACCATAAATGAATTTTACATTTTACATGCCTCAGTGTCTAATTTTTCAATGCCCCTCTCTGCCTTCAACACCAGCTTCCAACAGGCGATTAAACACAATATAAAAATAAATCAGTAAGATGCTACTGAAGTCATTAAGTGCCTACCTTGATGGCTTTTAGCTAATCAAATAAACCTTACTCCTAGTTAGTCTTGATAAGCTACACTAACCATTTTTAGGGTTAATTAGTTTAACTTTTTCTAATCCATTATTTGATTTTGTGGGTTTTTTGATTCTTGGAGTTTACAATCGTTACTAAATCAACGATTCTGAGGACGGACCGGGCAGTGTTTCGTTTGGTTGTACACAGGGTCTGTATGAGTCTGAACTGACTTGACGGCACCTAACAACAGAGTTTACAAAAAGCTCATTAGCAAATACAGCTCAAGCGTTCAAAAAATAAGTACTCTTTAAATGTTTATTACATGCAAGGCACTCTCTTAAGTGTTTCACAGGTATTCTAATTTACTCTTCATTATAATGATGGAGGTAAATGCTATTATTACTCACAATTTACAGATAAGGAAACAGTATAAAGTAATTAAGCACCTTGCCCAAGGTAAAACCAGCAAGAAGTAGAGCCAGGATTTCTTTAAATCTAGGCAGCAGACTTCAAAGGCCACACTCTTAATTACTTCATTCTTCAGTGTTATTCCTTACAAATGGAAGCACTGCAATCCCCTATTTTCTCTGGCTCACAACTAAAGCATTTATTAGAATATAATTTGTATTTAATGGCTGTTTAACAAGACATTCCCAGCTTAACTAGTGAGGAATCTTAGGGTCTTGACTTCTCGAAGATTAACACCAAGGCAGGCAGCTCAGAAAAATGGTTTACAGGTAGCATTTTAGTTTCCTTAGCAACTCAATTTTCCTGGATCAAAATCTAAATAAAATTAATTATGCCTTCTGTGGTGGAGCAAGGTCATTCTGATTCCCTTTGCCCCTTTAGCTGGAAATTAGGCAAAGGATTTTTAGTCTTAAAACAGAGAGGTATTGATGCCTCTGTAAAATAATCTGGTGAGATCAATCAATCTCACCCTCCTGAACTTCTTTAGGTAATTCTAGAAAATAACACCTCACCCATCCAAGGTGCTTTTTGGAAATTAAATTAACATTTGCCTATGTAGCCAATCACTTTCAGTGCCAGAATTTCTATTTTTCAGATATTCAGTGTGAATATCTACCATCTGGGCAGTTTATCAACAGTAGCTCTTCTCCATGGTTTATGGGATAATTAGTAAAGGAACAGACTGAAGGTACGGAAGCCTAACACTTGAAATCTAAACTAGTGGCAAGAGTTCCATTATATCTCAGAATAACACAGACTTCAGTAAACAGTTTGAACTGTTATTAGCATCAGCAAGCATTTTATGAGCTGGGATTATGGACTCAATTCCTGAATAAAGTGTAGGAAAAATTCTAACGATTGCCACTGGAGGCTTTTAGCAAGATATTTCCAAGAAATGCAATCTTTTATCTGACCTATGTAAGATGAGCATAAATGAGTCTCCCAGAAAAAGATCAAACTTTTTCAGACACTTAAAGAACTTACAGCTGTTTTATTTACTCACTTTTTATAGTAGCTACAAACTGAGTAGCTACTATAAAAAGAAACATTATTGAAGGCAAAAAGACGAATAAATCCGCAGAGCCAGCACTGAATAAGTTTACAACTTGGCATGAACCATACCAAGTGAAATGAGTCAGTATTCTCACAAAACAGCCCAAAACGTCGCCACTGGTTCCAGAATTGATTACCAATTTCCACATATAAAGATTAGTTTCTTCCAATATCTAACTCTTACTAGAAACCTGGATATTACTAGGGGAAACACCATTTCCTCCTCACACATACAGATTTGTTCCCACTGAGGCACTCAGGCACTTTACGAGACATCCCTTTAAAAGGGAAAACGCCTTCTGGTCTATGTAGTGTCTATCTGGCAGGGCCTTCCTCAACCAGCCAGAGAAGGCCAGATTTTCCTAGAGATCTGAGGAGTCAAACTAATATCCAGAAAGGGCCTTTGGTAATTACCGGGAGGTGCTAGCCTAATGAAAGAATTTGTGGGCGGGTCACTATCCCGGGCCACTCCAGATAACATTATTCATCCTAGGAGCAGCGAAACGTGGGAAAGGAAGGTCTGTACCCCATTCCCTTATCCTGACCTATTAAGTCAGCCCGGGCAAGGAACGACCAGCGAAGCAGTCCCGTGGATTCTTGAGGTCACCTCACAGCTGGGCTAAATGACGGCCTTGGCGGCTCTTCGCTGTCAGGGACCTCGACGAAGAAACCACCACACCCCTCATCCCTCACGGTCCGCCCAGGCCCTGTGACTCGAAGTCCAGCCAGGCCCCCGCGCCCAGATTTCTGTCACCGACGCGAGGTCTCAACGGGCCCACTCTGCACAGCTTTCCGGACCCTCATGTAGCCTCTCTTCCCTTTCGGGGCGCTCGCCCGCCCGCCCCAAAAGGTGCGAACTCACGGCCGCCGCGGCGCCGGTGAAAATGTCCTCTCCCTCAGCGTCGCTGTCCCCAGCCTCGGGTTCTGACCCCCCAGCCGCCCCCTCGGACTCCGGCTCCAGGCAGGGAAAGGGTGGAGGGAGTCTCTCCGAAGCGCTACAGCCACCACTACCGGACGCCATCTTTCTGCACCCGCGGCGGAAGCCGCAACAACAACTTTATAGAGAGATAGTGCCGAGAGCAACGCGTTCCAGCGAAGGGACAGACCCTGCGGGACCTGAGGGGCGGGGCTTAGGCACTGGGGGCGGGTCCGGGGTCGACAGCTCCTGCCCAGCAAATCCGAGCCCCGGGCCAGCACGCTGGGGTCTTAACGAGCGGGACCCAGAGGGCAGAAAAGGGGGAGCCAGGGGATGCTCTGGTTCCTATGGCCCTTTGTGCTCCGGACAGCTTTGGCTTCCTAGGGAGATTTCGTTTGACTACAGGAGTCTTATCCCTGGTGGCACAGTGATTAAGAGCTCGGCTGGTAACCATAAAGGTCGGCAGTTCGAATCCACCAGCTGCCCCTTGGAAACCCTATGGGGCAGTTCTACCCTGTCCTATAGGGTCGCTATGAGTCCGAATCGACGGCAACGGGTTACGGGTGGCTAAAAAGGTTTGAAAACCTCTACATGCCACCTACTGAGCAGAATTCCCTCAGAGAGATCCCATAAATGTTTCTGATTGAGGTCTCTAAACAGGCTGCATAAAGTCTCGCCATTTATTCTTTGGACAACATTCGGCTAATGCATTCAAGAAATACATATTGAGGATCTACTGTGTGCCTGGCACCCTCTATGCCCTTGAGATAAAGAAGCTCCTTGCTGATTAAGCGTTTACAACTTAATGAGGGAGGCAGGCAGGCATGTAAATAAACAATTCAACATGTTCAATGTTATGATGTACTTTGGGAGAACACTGAAAGAGATCACAGTTCTGCTCGGAGAAGTCGGGAAGCATCACAGAAGAGATAAAACTCAAGTGTCCTAAATTTGCTTGAAAGGAAGTTAGGATTATCCTCTAAATTGCTGTGGAGTGGAAATGGAGTGGAATAGATAGCAGGGAGATTATTAATCTCTAAACAAAATTATTCTGGGACTTAAAGTATTCACTGATTGTCTGGTGAGTCTACAATCTAAATTAGTTAAACAAGTAAGACTGGAGTTCAAAGATAAATGGGATATGTAATCATGGAATAATTCTGCAAGATAATCCTGACTTTCTTCTCAATAGAGATGAGATGAAGTTTGCAATCAACTTTGACAAAATGGTTTAGTTTGTTTCCAACTGCAAATTCCTCAACATCAGGGGTTGGCTCCCTCACAGGTCTGTAAGTCTCTTGAGGGTAGGGACCATGTCTTACCTATCATTGTATCCTCGGCGCCCACAGGCCGTGTCTGGGAAATTAAGTACCCAATAAATGTTTGAGGTTTGAAAGAAGGGATAGATAGATAAAACGTCTAACATTATCAACCTGGTTACTGGCATCCATCACGGACATGAGCACCAAAGGGCTTAAGACATTCTTTTTAGCATAGTGACCTCCAATCATTTCCCACCATCTCTTTCAGGGAAAGTTCTCTCGTTCTAAGTTGTCTTTGAAGGCACTTGGCAGAAATATTCAGTCCGTAGTTGTACTGTACTGAGGCCCTATGAGATGAGAAAACCCAAAAGCCTTCTCCCATCAACGCCTAAGTGGTCTGACTGGGTTCCCAAGACATGCCGTTTCACAGCAACGGAAACTCACTTCCGGCACGACCAGGAAGTAAGAAAGGTTTCGGCTGGAAGCGGCTCCCTCGGAGAACTAATAGTCCCTGGGCACATGCTTCTCCAGCACTAGAAACCAAAATCTTCTCTTCTCCTACCTCTTCAGGATTCATCTTTAGCTTATCTCGAGAGCTGAATGAAGCAATCAGTGGCGGGTAACAGACCGTTACACTCCCCACCCCCACCCCACCCGCAGCGGAAACTACAAGCCCCAGAATACAGCTCTCGCTCTTCCGAAGAAAACGACCATACGTCCCAACAAGCAATGCGCTTCGCGGGCGACGAGGTTTTTCCCTCTTGTTCCGCGGAAACTGAGCAAAGCATGCTGGGGCTTGTAGTCCTTGAGGCGCCCTTCCCTATGTCCTCCGCGCTACTCCGTCCGGTCCCGCCTATTCTCTGCTGCCCTGGAGCCCTTAGGCTTCTCTTGGCCGGTTTGAAGATCAGGAAGTTTTAAGTTCCGACACGGGCTGCTGAAAGACGGTGGCTCGGGTGGGACAGTCGCCAGGGATGGCGGAGCGTAAGGATGGAGCAGTTGTCCGGGCTGCTCTCCTGGACGCTGAGCAGAGTCCTGTGGCTCTCGGGCCTCTCTGAGCGGGGAGCTGCCAGGCGGCCCCAGATCATGGAAGAGAAAGCGCTAGAGGTTTATGGTAATTAATTTACCCGGGGCAGCGTTTGGCTTTATATGTGAAGGCGTGGTGGGGGGGGGGAGATAAGGGTCTCGCCTTGAGGGCTTGGAGTGGAGACCCGGGTTTTTGCAGGATTTCTTCGGGAGAGTGGGAAGCGTGTTTTCTGGGGTCGTAAGTCACGCGAGGATGTGGGAGGCCAGGGCTTTTTCTAAACGTGAGACAAGCCGAGCCTAGAGGTCTTAAACGCTTCATTCCCCTTGTCCACCCCAAGTCCTCGTGGCCACTCCAAGACTTTTGGGCGTGCAGGAATCCAGGGCGCTTGGTTAGGAAGCAAAGCTACGCCCAACCGCCTGAGTGCACTACTTGAGCCTTGCTTATCCCGAGTCCCTGGACACGCACTCCTGCTTCCGCCACGCCGAGGGCACTGGTAGGTGACGCCTGAGTTGGTGACTGGCCCAAGGTCACAGTCACTCTTCTGTGGCAAAGTCAGTAGGCAGAGGTCCCCGAGAAATGAGGACGAGACAGGCCCCTTATAGCAGGGCCTCAGGCTTACAGTTTGTTTAACACAGCCGTGAAACCTGGAGTCCTGTATATATATACGTTTTTTTCTTCAATATAAGTATTAAACATTTTCTTATTTTACCATTGAGACCTTCTTCACTGTACAGATGAGGAAACTAAGGCTTAGAATGCTTAAACAACTAGCTGGCGGTCACCCCCCCAGTAAGGATCAGAGTCCAGAGCCCAAACCTAGTGCACTTTCCACCACTTCTCTGTTGCCTCGTGACTCTCCTTTTTTGGGAATTATGTAGTGTTGTTTTTGGAAACTAAAAAGGTTGGATCTGATCTTCAGACATTCCTGCTGCCTGCAAGTAAAAGATCTAACCGTAAGAATACAAATCTAATTCAGGTAAGGGTTATAGAAGAAAGTTGGGAATGGGGAAGACTTTTGGAGCTAGTTTGCCTCTCTCTTGCTAGAGGCAGGTCTTACTTAATCAAACGCAATTCCAGACCAAACCAGTTGCTGTCCTGTGGATTCTGACTCATCGTGTGTTGCAGAGTAGCACTGAGCTCTGTAGGGTTTTCAAGGCTGTGACCTTTTGGACTCATGGTGACCCCATGTGTTGCAAGTAGAACTGTGCTCCATAGGGTTAAGGCTATTACCTTTCGGAAGCAGATCTCCAGGCCTTTCTTTTGAGGTCCCTGTGGGTGAGTTCTAACTGATAACGAGCGCTTAACCATTTATGCCACCCAGGGGCTCCTTCAGCAACCTTACCAAACTCATTGCAGTCGAGTCGATTCTGACACATAGCGACCCTGTAGGACAGAGTAGAACTGCCCCATAGGGTTTCCAAGGAGCGACTGGTGAATTTGAACTGCCAGCCTTTTGGTTAGCAGCCTGAGCTCTTAACCACTGCGCCTCCAGGGCGCCTAAGCAACCCGAGCCAGATGATAATTATGAGTGGAATGAGGTCTATAAAGCAGCTGGACACATGCCTGTCCTTCCACACGTCTGTCTACCACAGATCTAAGGGCATTGGGATGCGGCTTTGGAAGAGATGACTCTTTGCACTCAGACTTATACTGAGGGAAACCTATATATGCAAAAATTTCTGTAGTATGAAGTAGAAAGCTATAGTCTTCAATAAGAGACACAGAAATTCGGAGGAAGGAGAGATACTAATCTCTGATGGGAGGGGGGGATCTGGAAAAGCTTTAAGGAGAAGAGTCATTTGAGTTGAGTCTTGAGGAGTAGTGGGATCTGGATATGTAGAAAGGTGCCCTGGTGGCGCAGTCGTTAAGCAGTTTGGCTCCTAACAGAACCGGCAAGGTTCTAACCCACCAGCTGTTCCTCAGGAGAAAGATGCGGCAGTCTGCTTCCATAAAGATTACAGCTTTGGAAACCCTGTGGGACAGTTCTACTCTGTCTTATAGGAATTGACGGCAGCGGGTTTGGTTTTGGGTTGGTTTGCATCTGTCAAGGATCAGGGCGTACTAGGCCGGGGAAACTGTAGCACAAGTATGGAGATGAGAAAGTAGCATGTTTAAGGAATGGCAGATAGGTGGCGCTACAGGATAAGGTTTGTGATTAAAGGCAGCAGTGTGGTGGAAGGTTGTTTTAGATAATAGGTTGGAATTGGATATTGGAAGGTTTTAAATATACAAAGAATTTTGTATCAGTGCAGAGCCATAGAATAATTTTTGTCAGGGGAGTAATGTGAGAACAGCATTGCTTTCTTTATAAGGAAGTAAATCCAAACCTCTCAAATCATTAGAGAACTGGAGAAGTTTAATAAGGGGTGAGATTTAATTTCAGGGTTGAGTAGCATATGCAGAGTATAGTACAGCTTGTACAGATGAGCTTGTATGGAAGACATAGGATGAAGGGCAGAAATGTCCTTTTCAAAAACCCTGTTTCCCAGAGCCCTATGATATCACAGCCTTGAGAAAGAGCTTTTTCCTGCCTACATTTTCAAATTCTCGTGTTAATCAAGTCATAAGCCTAGGAGATAGCTGATAGAAGCTACAGTTTAACTGACTTGTTTTTCCCAGCTTCATTTCTGATCATAGGGGTGCTATGAATAATAGAAGAAAACCTCAGGCTTGAGAACATCAAGCCCATCCTACATGAACTCCCTCTGCTTCTCTTGTTTTCTGCGTCAGTATTTCTCTTTATCATTCTCCTTTTCTTCAGCTTTTTCTACAACTTAGAGTAAGAAGGAAATCTTGTCCCCTTTAAGGGCAACCCAGGTTCCCATTTCCTTGATTCCATTCTCTACTGAGTATTTATTAGTCCTTCCCTCCCCCGCCAACCGCAATTATATTTTCAACCCCTCTTCCTCTGTTTGGAGCCCTGGTGGCACAGTGGTTAAGAGCTTGGCTGCTAACCAAAAGGTCGGCAGTTTGAATCCACCAGCCACTCCATGGAAACCCTATGGGGTAGTTCTACTCTGTCCTGTAGGGTCACTATGAATTGGAATCCAATGGGTTCCTTTTTTTTATTTTTTTCTTCCTCAATTTGATCCTTCCCCTTAGGCTTTAAAACATACTCAAGTTTCCTTATCTTTGTCATTGTTCTGGCTTCCTCTTAAAGCTACTGTCCTTTCTCTGCCCTTCCCTTCCCTGCCAAGGCCCTAGGACTGCATTTTTAGTTCCCTCTCACTTCCACTCTTGCAAACTGGCCTCCACCTTCACCTCTCTGCTGAAACCGCTTTCTTACAGGTGGCAAATCAAAGACCTGTTTTAGATCTTGCCAGCCGAGTTTTTTCTGCGACATTTGATATTGTTAACCACCACTCTTCCCTTCTCCATTTCTTGCTTTTCTGTCTCCTCATCTCTAAATTAGGTGCTTCCCACTGGTCTGTCCTTGGGTCTCTTTCCCGTTACACCAGTGTTCTCACACTGTCCTGCACATAAAATAACCTGGGAGTTTTTAAAACTCTCAATGCTAGACCACACTCCAATTACATCAGAATCTCAGACAT
Source organism: Trichechus manatus latirostris (assembly GCF_000243295.1). Classification (NCBI taxonomy): domain Eukaryota; kingdom Metazoa; phylum Chordata; class Mammalia; order Sirenia; family Trichechidae; genus Trichechus; species Trichechus manatus. Next base: position 9,745,481 of record NW_004443966.1, on the reverse strand, counting down.
CAGTGTTTTTTTTTTTTAATATTGTGTTTTAGGTGAAAGTTGACACAGCAAATTAGGCTCCTGTTTAACAATTTTTGTACACATTGTTCAGTGACATTGGCTACATTTTTCACAATATGTCAACATTCTCATTATTTCCATTCAGCTTATTCTTTTTCCATTGATCTAGCTTCCCTGTCCCTCCTTAGCTTCTCATCTTTGTTTTAGGGTAAATGTTGACCATTTACCCTAAATCATATAGTTGATTATTTGAGGGAGCACAGTACTCATGGGTGATATTGTTTATTTAATAGGCCAATTTATTATTTGGCTGAAAGGTGACCTGCAGAAATAGCTTCAATTCCAAGTTCAAGGGGTATCTTAGAGTGATAGTCTTGGGGGTTCCGCTAGTCTCTATTAGTCTAGTAAGTCTGACCTTTTTGAGGAATTTGAGTTTTGTACTACATTTTTCTCCCTTTCTATTTGGGGCCTTCTGTTGTATCCCTGGTCAGAACGGTCAGTAGTGGTAGCTAGGTACCATCTAGTTCTTCTGATCTCAGGCTAGATGGGGCTGTGGTTCGTGTGGGCTGTTAGTCCTGTGGACTAGTTTCTTCTTTGAGTCTTTGGTTTCCTTCATTCTCTTTTGTTCCAGATGAGTAGAGACCAAATAGTTGTATCTTAGATGGCCACCTACAAGCTTTTACCCTAGATACTACTCACCAAACTAGAATGTGGAACATCATTTTTATGAACTTTTATGCCAGTTGACTGAGTTGTCCCACAAGTCTATGGTCCTCAGCCTTCAAACCTGGTAAACCAACCCTATGAGGTGTTTGGTTATGTCAGACATATATATGTATATGTATGTATATATATATATATGTATGCATATATTATTGTGCTTTGAGTGAAAGTTTACAATTCAAGTTAGTTTCTCGTACAAAAATCTATACACACATTGTTATGTGACCCTAGTTCCTCTCTCTGTACTGTGACAGCACACTTCTCCTTTCTACCCTGGATTTCCTGTGTCCATTCAACCAGCTCCTGTGCGTTTCTGCCTTCTCATCTCACCTCCAGACAGGAGCTGCTCATTTAGTTTTGTGTATCTACTTGAGCTAAGAAGCACACTCTTCACGAATATCGTTTATGTCTTATAGTCCAGTCTAATCTTTGTCTGAAGAGTTGGCCTCGGGAATGGTTGTAGTTTTGGGCTAACAGAGAGCCCTGGGGCCATGTCTTCTGGGGTCCCTCCAGTCTCAGTCAGACCATTAAGTCTTGTCTTTTTACTAGAATTTGAGTTCTTCACCCTACTTTTCTCCTGCTCCATCAGGGATTCTCTGTTGTGTTCCTTGTCAGGGCAGTCATTGGTGGTAGCCGGGCACCATCTAGTTCTTCTGGTCTCGAGCTGATGGAGTCTCTGTTTATGTGGCGTTTTCTGTCGCTTAGGTTAATATTTGCCTGTATCTTTGGTGTTCTTCATTCTCCTTTGCTCCAGGTGGGTTGGGACCAATTGATGCATCTTAGACGGCCACTCGCTAGCTTTTAAGACCCCAGACGCCACTCACCAAAGTGGGATGCAGAACATTTTCTTAATGAACTTTGTTATGCCAGTTGACCTAGATGTCCCCTGAAACCATGGTCCCCATACCCCCGCCCCTGCTACTCTGTGTTTGATTGTATTCAGGAAACTTCTTAGCTTTTGGTTTAGTCCAGTTGTGCTAACTTCTCCTGTAGTGTGTGTTGTCCTTCCCTTCACCTAAGATAATTCTTGTCTACTATCTAGTTAGTGAATGCCCCTCTCCCTCCCTCCCCCCCCTCGTAACCATCAAAGAATATTTTTTTCTGTGTTTAAACCTTTTCTTGAGTTCTTATAGTAGTGGTCTTATACAATATTTGTCCTTTTGCAACTGACTAAATTCACTCAGTATAATGCCTTCCAGATTCATCCATGTTATGAGATGTTTCACGGATTCATCATTGTGCTTTATCATTGCATAGTATTCCATTGTGTGACTGTACCACATTTGTTCATCCGTTCATCTGTTGATGGGCACGTAGGTTGCTTCCATCTCTTTGCTATTGTGGACAGTGCTTCAGTGAACATGGGTGTGCATATATCTATTTGTGTGACGACTCTTATTTTTCTAGGATATATTCCAAGGAGTGGGATTACTGGATAGTGTGGTACTTCTATTTCTGGCTTTTTAGAGAAGCACCAAATCTATTTCCAAAGTGGTTGTACCATTTTTATATTCCCACCACCATTTATTATTTTATGTTTTTTGGATTAATGCTAGCCTTGTTGGGGTGAGATGGTATCTCATTGTAGTTTTGATTTGCATTTCTCTAATGGCTAATGATCATGAGCATTTCCTCATGTATCTGATCTGGTAGCCTCCTGAATGTCGTCTTTGGTGAAGTGCCTGTTCATATCTGTCTTAGTCATCTAGTGCTGCTCTAACAGAAATACCACAAGTGGATGGCTTTAACAAGGAGAAGTTTATTCTCTGACAGTCTAGTAGGCTACAAGTCCAAATTCAGGGTGTCAGCTCTAGGGGAACACTTTCTCTGTTGGCTCTGGAGGAAGGTCTGTGTCAGCACGCTTCCCTTGGTCTGGGAGCTTCTCTGTGCAGGAACCTCAGTTCCAAAGGACACGCTCTGCTCCCGGCACTGCTTTCTTGGTGGTATGAGGTTCCCATGTGTCTGTGCTTGCTTCTCTCTTTTATATCTCAAAAGAGATTGGCTTAAGAAATTATCTAATCTTGTAGACCTCATCAGTATAACTGCCACTAATCCATCTTATTACGGCATAGTGACAGAGTTTACAACACTTGAAGAAATCACATCAGATTACAAAGTGGTACACAATCATACAATATTGGGAATCATGACCCAGCCAAGTTGACAGATACTTTTAGGGGACACAGTTCAATCCATGACAATATCCTTTGCGTGTTTTTTAATTGGGTTGTTTGTCTTTTTGTTGTTGAGGTTTTGCACTATATCTTATAGATTTTAGGGATTAGACGCTGATCGGATTTGTCGAAGCCAAAATTTTTTTCCCAGTCTGTAGGTTGTCTTTTTACTCTTGGTGAAGTCTTTTGATGAGCATAAGTGTTTGCTTTTTAGGAGCTCCCAGTTATCTAGTTTCTCTTCTCGTGTTTGAGCATTGTTAATTATGGTTCATATTCTGTTTATGCCTGTATTAGGGCTCCTAGCATTGTGCCTATTTTTTCTTTCATGATGTTTATCGTTTCAGATTTTATATTTAGGTCTTTGATCCATTTTGAGTTAGTTTTTGTGCATGGTGTGAGGTATGGGTCTTGCTTCATTTTTTGCAGATGGATATCCAGTTATACCGGCACCATTTGTTAAAGAGACTGTCTTTTGCCCATTTAATGGACTTTGGGCCTTTGTCAGATATGAGCTGCTCATAGGTAGATGAATTTACATCTGGATTCTCAATTCTGTTCCATTGGTCTATGTATCTGTTGTAGTACCAGTACCAGGCTGTTTTGACTACTGTGGTGGTATAATGCACATCAATATTTTTTTAAAGCATTCCTGGTGATTGCAATATTCAGTTTAGGTGGAAAAACTACTGTTCTCTCTCCTTTGTGAATCTCATGGGTTCGACAGTCACCGTAGCCTTGGTGTTCTCTTAAACCCTGTGCCACAGTTCAGTGTCTGCTGGAGAGTTCCACTAGATTGCCACTTCCAAAACCAAACCCATTGCCGTTGAGTCAATTCCTACTCATAGTGATCCTGTAGGACGAGCAGAACTGCCCCATAGGGTTTCCAAGGAGTGCCTGGTGGATTCGAACTGCTGACCTCTTGGTTAGCAGCCGAGCTCTTAACTGCTATGCCACCAGGGCTCCAGATTGCCCCTTAAGCACCTATAAATCATTAGGTATGAAATTGAGCTCATATACTCCTGCCTCCACCCAAATTTCTTCCTGGGTTCTCTGTTTTCTTTATTCTAGCACTGTTCTCCCAGACACTTAGACTTGAAATCTGAGTCATTTTTTCCCCCTCTTTCCTGTCCTTGTCTTCTGCACCCAAATAGTTACCAAATTCAGTTGATTCTGCCTTTGAAATTACTTATTCATTTGTCCCCCCTCTCTATTACAGTTGTCATGTATTTTAGGCCCAGCTTTTCAGCTGCTATTCCTGGCTCTTCTCTGTAGTTGTGAGTCTGCGTTGGTGGATGAGTTACCAGCTGATACAGTGCTGTCCATGTCACAGCATAATTCTGCTCATATCACTCCCTTGCTCACAGCCTCTTAGCTGCCCCTATTGCCTGTAGCCTGTTGTAAAAGACTCTGGGTGGTCTGGCCCAAACCTTTTATTCTACTGCTACTACTCCTTTCCCTTATGCTGTATTCCAGGCACCCTATTTGTTCTTCACTTTTCTTTGCCTTAAATGCCAGATGTTGAAATGTTATCCATACGTCTTGATACCACATTGTTCTAAGCTAAAGTTAATTCATCCTCTTGAGCTTCTGTGACACTTTTTTCATTCTTATTGTATTCTATCTTGATCTTTAACTGTTTAATAGTAATAATTGATAGTATTTATTTTTAGGTGTGTGGCTCTGTACAAAAAGCACTTTAAATGTATTGTTTAATTCTTACAACAACTCCATGACATAAGTTTTTGTCCTTGTTTTATAAATGAGGAAACTGAGGTTTAGAGAGGGGAACTAACTTGTCCAGGGTCATAAAGCCAGTAAGTGGCAGGATCTGAATTTCCGTCAGTCTTCAGAGTCCATCCTCCTAACCATTGCGCCACACCGGGTTTCCCTAAATGTTAGTGTCTCTGCCATAGTAGTGCCTAGCAGAGTTGTATACATAGTAACATTTCAATAAGTCTTTATGGAATGAGTGAGTTTAGAATCTTCTCTTATCAATGGCTGCTCCTTAACTTTCCCTTCGTATTTTAACCAGGTGAGCACGCCCACCTGAAATTGGTGCAACACCTACCTCTACTATCTTGTCGACCCTTCATATATTCAGTCTGGAAATGGGGCAATCCTGAAGTGTTAGATGCAAGAAACTAAATGTGGCCTAATAATAACACAAGAAAACAGTTTTCTCCAAAGGAAATTGGTAGTGCAGATTTTTGTTGGAAATCTGGGGAGTTGCTGTACTATTTGCTTAAACAGAAAGAAGTCAGTGTTTGGATTAGGATTGGCAAAATCACTCTTATTTAGAATATTCATTTTTTTTTAATGTCATACTTTGTCTTCAATGATTTTTTAGATTTAATTCGAACTGTCCGGGACCCAGAGAAGCCCAGTACTTTAGAAGAGCTGGAAGTGGTGACGGAAGGTTGTGTGGAGGTTCAGGAGATAAATGAAGACTACTGTCTGGTTATAATCAGGTTCACGCCGACAGTGCCTCATTGCTCTTTAGCGACCCTTATTGGTAAGATTATGTACTTCTGTGTTTTATTTTATATATAGATATAAGTTTTTTATGGTTAAATTTTTTTTTTTTTTAATTTTTCGTTGTGCCTTAGGTGAAAGTTTACAGAGCAAATCAGTTTCCCATGCAGTAGTTTGTACGTAAAGTGTTCCGTGACATTGCTGTCATTCCCTGCAGTGTCTCAGCACGCTCCCCATTTCTGTCCTAGGTTCCCATTTCCTCTCGGGGATCATTGTTTATTTTATGGGCCTTTCTGTAGTTTGGCTGAAAGGTGGTCTCCGGATATATAGATTTTTTAATTCTAAATTATTTTTGGTAATCCTGACCCCAAGTAACAATTTATACCATGTGTCACACTTTATGGTTTACATACATTCATCTTCTCTAGTCCTCACAATTAGCCTGTGAGGGAGTTAAAATATTATCTTCATTTTACAGATGAGGACCCTGAGGCTCAGAGTTTAAGTGACTTGCTCAGGATCATATGACCAGGAAATGGTGGGGCTGAGGCTCAAACCCAGGACTCCTGACTCCAAATCTGTTTCTCCTGTTGACATACCATGCTCCTCCTCTGATGTGCACGTGCCCGCAGTGAACGGGGTCAGCTTCTCTACTCAGTAGTGGAGGTTGGAGTGGGCATTGTCAGACTAGGACTATTGCCATCACCTCCTCTTTTCAGCTGGTCTGTTGACTTCTGTGCAGTGTGGACAAAGGTCCTGGTGGGAGGGCATTTTTGAGGCAGTTTTCCATTTGAGGGGATACATTTCCAGTGTTTTGGATTAGTTAGCAGTAAGATAGACAATAGGTATCTTTGAACATGCACTTTGTTATAAATAATGTAACGAGAATTTATTTCAAACGAAATGTTCGTCAGAAGGGGATTGATTAAATAAATTATAATGTGTATAAACAATAGGGAGTCGTGGTGGCACAGTGGATAAGCGTTCGCCTGCTAACCGCAAGGTTGGTGGTTCGAGTCCCAGCTGCTCTGCGGGAGAAAGATGCGGCAGTCTGCTTCTGTAAAGATTTACATCCTTGGAAACCCTATGGGCAATTCTACTCTGTCCTATAGGGTTGCTGTGAATCAGAATTGACTCAATGGCAATGATTTTTTTTTAATATAAAAAATGGAACAATAAACATTCTGCTATAAGAAAGAATGAAAAAACTGTCCGTGTATTGGTATGGGAAGATCTCTATGACATACTGTTAAGTGGTAAAAGCAAGAATAGTACTGCTACCATCTGTGTAAAAAAAGGCAACAATACGCATTTATATTTTAAAATTTTTGATTCATGGGAACATATTACCTTTTGAAAAATAAATTTATAAAAAGGATTGAAAAAGGAAAAAAGTAGAAAGGGTTTTCTTGTAAAGATAAGGGAATATCACAGGAACAAAGTACAAGTAGTTCTGCTGAGCCTCATGGGAATGAGGAAGTTGTCAGGCTGTGTGTGTGTGTCTGTCTGTCTGTCTGTGTCTATGTCTGTGTGTGTGTGTGTGTGTCTGTGTGTGTGTGTTTCGTTTCTGGAGGTGTATGCTCTCTTTAGTTTCTACCCACTCTGTTTATCTATGCCCCCATCAAAACTGCTACCAAATGGCAGCTTTGCTTCCTAATGGGTATCAGTAGTTTCCAAATCTGGTTCCATATTGCTGTCACCTGAGGAGCTTTTTAATACAGATTCCTGGAGCCTTCCACAAGCCCTAATTTAGTAGGGCTGGGAGTCTTTAAGGAGCCCTGGTGGTGCAGTGGTTAAGTGCTCAGCTGCTAATTGAAAGGTCAGTGGTTTGAACCCACCAGCCGCACTTCGGGAGAAAGATGTGGCAGTCTGCTTCCGTAAAGATTACAGCCTTGGAAACAAGTCCTACATATTTATTGAAGATGATTTAAAGTCCTTGTCTGCTAATTGTAACCTCTTTCTATTGACTGATTTCTCCCTTGGATATGGGTGGCATTTTTCTGCTTGTTCACATCTCCAAGAATTTTTTGTGTGCTGGACATTGTGGATGCTCTACTGCTGATGGTCTAGATTGTGTTGTCTTTCTTTAAGTAATGTTCAGTTTTGTTCAGGCAATTAATTTATTGGCAGATCATCTTGAAAGGAGTCTAGTGCAGCCTTTATTTTGGGGATAAGAGAGCTGTGTCCCAAGTGTGGCCCTCTGGGATCTCGTTTGAATGCCTGGGGTGTGTCGTGAGGTCTCTCTTCCATTCTGGCTGATCACAATCTTACTTAGCCAGTACTGTGTGACCTTCAGAATAGTCACTGAGCTCATACTTCCTGAATGAGTAATTGTTTTCTGTCAGGCCTCCCAGTCTCACCCTGCGCATGTGCAGTTCAGTATTTAGCAAAGATGCCTATGCAGATTTCAAGGACCTTTTTCTCTGTACAACTCCCTCTTCTTTGGGAGTCGTACAGAGGAAAATTTTAGCCAGTTCAACAGCCTCTGACTCTGAGCTCTGCCTCCTCAGTTCTGCAAGACAACTTGGGCTCTGCCGTCTTGTACTGCAGTCCAGAAGGTACCACAGGCGTAAAGCCACGGAGATCATGGGGCTCGCTTTGTGTGTTTTCCTTCTCGTGGGGATCATGTCCTGTGTTGCCTTGGGTCCAGTGTCTGAAAACCGTTGCTTCGTGTATTTTGTCTGGTTTCTGGTTGTTTATGGTCAGTAAGCAAGTCCAATACCAGTTGCCCTATAAGGGCTGGAAGGAGAAGTCTCAGACCTGGGATTCTGTGTTAAAAACAAACAAAACTTCCCAGTTGGTTTTTATGAACGGCCAGTCCTGTACCAGCTCCAGGTTTGGCATTTGGGAATCACTAATGTAAATGTTTGACATAAGGGCACTACAGAGGGAAGAATTTAAGTGCTTCCTAGGGTGTTAATAATGTGTGTATTTAGACTGTATTCCCTCAGGCTAAAGACAAAAAACAAACCTCTAAACAAATCTTGAACTATAATTAATAGGTTTCTTTTTCACAGAGGCTAGCAATCCCAAACGACTTTCTGTGCATTCTAGGATTCAGCAAGTAACTAAATATACTACGATCGGTGGGAGCCAGGTTTCTCCCATTAGAGAACAGTTACAATACGGAAAGGGGAAGGATAGAATGAACCCAGTGGTGTGGGATTGGAATTGAAGATCCCAGTGTGAGCTCATTGGGTTAATACATGTAGATAGCTAGATGTAGAAGTAGATGTGGGATATGAATAGAAATGGATATAGATGTATGTGGTGGCTATATGTGTGTTTATGATACATGTGCGGGTGGGTGCATACATATGTGTGTGTGTGTTTTTTTAATCAAATATAGATGATCCTGGAACATCTTGTGCAAATAGTAAGTGCTCAAAGAATGATGGGGACATTTCAGAAGTCACAGCTAATGAATAGAATAAGAGTCCATGAGTCCACATCAATATAAATGAATAAATAAATGCTGTGGGCAAGCTCTCATAGTAGAATTTCAGCTAATGTAGAAGGAATGATGGAATTAGAAAATCACCACTTGGCAGCCAATCTTGATTGATTCAGGCAAGAATCAGTGGGGAAAGTGCAGTAACAGGATATTTAGTAGTCTCAGAGTTTCTCACCACGAGATACTTACTGATCCTGAGGGTAAAATAGTGATTTTAAAGTGGAGAAACCTGCCAGACAGCACCCTAAGCAAGTGATCAGAGTTAACAAACGCCACTAATGAGAGTAACTGACAGTATTATACATTCTGATGTGAGCATTGAGAAGAACTCAGCATCACTTCTTGGTATTCCTGATAAAAATGCATAATCTGAACCTAATTAGGAGGCAGTAGCAGGCAAACCCAAAACAACCGGTCTGTACTCTTAAAAATGCTAATGGCAGGACATACCAAGAAAGATTGAGAAACTGTTCCAGATTCAAGGAGGCTAAAAAAGTATGAAAAAACCCCGGTAGCACAATGTTTAAGCGCTTGGCTGCTAACCGAAAGATCACTGGTTTGAACCATGGGCTTCGTGGGAAAAAAGACCTGATGACCTGCACCTGTAAAGATTACAGCGTAGGAAACCCTATGCGGCCGTTCTGCTCTGTCCCATAGGGCCATTATGAGTTGGAATCAACTCGATAGCAGATAACAGCCAAGAAACATGACCACTGAATATAGTATATGATCTTGGATTTTCTTTTGCTATAAAAGGTATTAGTGGAACAGTTGGTGAAATGTAGTAGTAGTATACTGATATTAGTTCTCTGAGTCTGTTAGTACTGTGGTTATGTAAGAGAATTTCTTGGCTTTAGGAATACACTGAAGTATTTAGGGGTAAACTCTTAAATGGTTCAGAAAAAAAGAAATGACTCTATTTAGAGAAAGACAAAAATAAATAAAGCAATGTAAAATATTAACATTTGAGGAATCTGGGTAAAGGATCTTTGAGTTTTTTGTTTTTTTTTTTTTTTTTACTATTCTTGCAACTTTTCTCTAAGTCTGAACTTGTCCTCCCCCGCCCACCAAAAAAAATAAAAACAGAAATTGTGCGAAACAGAAATTGTCCCCAAACTAGTGGTCTAAATTAGAGTCATTTTAAGGGCCAGTTCTCAGGCATATGAAATAGCTGAATGCTTCACATGTCTGCTACAAGTCAGATCAGTATTTTATTATTGCTCCCACTCTTGCTGTGATTTCTCTGCTCCCTCGTTGACCTGGTTTCCCTCTCTTAGTGGTTTCCAGCCTGTGGGCCACATTCTGAAGGACTGGAGGACCCTGAAAGCACAGATACTCTGTGATTGTTAAAGCAGCCGTGCTAGTAAAAGCATTAATGAACACACAGCAGTTTTTTGTGTTAGACAATTTCTGAATCAACAGATATTGAAAGTACTGCTACTATCCTGATGTGGAGAGAGTGTCTTAAAAATACCTTGACACTAAAAAAGAACCTTTAAATAGGTGGGGTCCACTACCCTACTCCAAGAGCCTGTAGCAGATCCATTTTTCAAAATTAATATTTTGTGCTTTTTAGATTATAAAAATAATGTGTTTCATTGGCAATAATTTTGAAACTCCACAAAAGCATAAAAAAAAAAAAAAAAGAAAAACCAGCCATCATGAAAGAATGTATGTTCTGGGCCAAAATCCTAGCTCAGTCAGCTCTGCCACATTGTAATGTTGGGTAAGGTTGTTAACCTTTTTGAGCCTCAGTTTCCTTATCTGTAAAGTGGAAATGATAAGGGTATCTATTTTCAGAGTTGTAAGAATTAAGTACTAGAATGAATGAAATATATGAAGAATGCTTTTTATTTCTCATTAAATATTATTGTTTAATTACATAGTCATAGAGGTTACATACTAATCATATACCAAAAAACAAAAAAAAAAATCCATTGCTGTTGAGTGGATCCTGACTCAGATCGAGCCTATAGGACAGAGTAGAACTGTCCCTAGGGTTTCCAGGGAGCGGCTGGTGGATTTGAACTACTGACCTTTTGGTTGGCAGTTGTCATGGTTTGAATTATGTCCCCGCAAAAAAATGTGTGTATCAGTTTGGCTAGGCCATGATTCCTGGTACTGTGTGATTTTCCTGTATGCTGTAAACCTGCCTCTATGATGTTAATGAGGGAGGATGGGTGGCAGTTGTGTTAGTAAGTCAGGACCAGATCTACAAGACTGGATTGTGTCCTGAGGCAATGTCTTGAGATATAAAAGACAGAAGTGAGCAGTGAGACAGGGGGACCTCATAACATTAAGAAAGCAGTGCCAGGAGCAGAGCGCGTCCTTTGGACTGGGGTCCCTGCGCCGAGAAGCTCCTAGTCCGAGGGAACACTGATGAGAAGGCCGACAGAGAGAAAAAGCCTTCCTCTGGAACTGACGCCTTGAATTTGGACTTTGAGCCTACCTTACTGTGAAGAAATAAATTTCTCTTTGTCAAAGCCATCCACTTGTGTTTCTGTTGTAGCAGCACTGGATGACTAAGACAGGAGTCGAGCTCTTAACCACTGTGCCGCCAGGGCTCCACATAGATATACCATAATTTTTGTAACTATTTAGGCTACTTCTAGCCTTTCATAATTATACATAATATTGTGATGGACAACTTTATACATAAATCTTTTTATACATCTCTAGTTATTTCCTCATAAATTTCCTGTGAGTAGAATTATTGGGTCTGGTGGTGTAAATATTTTTAAGCCTCTTAGTACATACTGGCAAATCCTTTGGGAAAATACTTTAGCACTGTGTGCAAAGAATCGTTAAAAAGTTTATACTCTTTGACCCAGGAATTAAGGAAATCATTTCATAGCAGAAAATAGTAACATGTACAAAACATTCGTAGTAAATTTATAGTAATGAAACCTGGACAAGACTGTCATATCCATGAATAGGGAAAGGGCACCAATATGATGGAATTTCATATTGCTGTTGAAAATAATAAATAGAACCAAGGACTCAAAGTATCTGTGAGAAATGTTTGAAAAAGCTTGAATGTTGAATTTGTGTTATGATTACAGTTATAAAACAAGCTGTGTTTATGTGGACAGAAATTGAGAGAGAATATGAAGTGAAAATAATTGTTAGGTAAGACTGGTGAAATTATGATTTATATTTCAGACATGTACACTTCTTGAGCAAAGTTTTGTCGCTTTTTTGGCCTGTTATATGTTTCAAAGGGTAATAAGTTATATATCACAGTAAATGTGTTCAGTGAACACGATTGGGAAACTTAGCGAAACCCTCTTGCTGGTTGCTGTGCTGAGGGCGTTTCTCATGAGCAGGCAGTTCTAGCAGGGAAAGGGGCCTGAGGAAGCCGCCTTGGTTGCTGAGGTTGTCACCTACCCCGTTACCCTGGTGAGCAATTCCGAAGACAAGGGAGACTCAAAGGGGACAGGTGGGGAAGGCAGGGAGACCAGTGGATATTCGTTCATGTTGACTTAGCCCAGAGAAGAATGGCTGAAGGCAGCTGTGGTAGGTTGTGGAGGGCATAGCATTTGGAGTCAGAAGGTCTAGATTCAGCTCGCAGCTTTGCTGCTTGTTGGCTGTGTGATGTTGAGAAAATCACTTATTTTGGTTTCTTGGCTATAAAATGAAAATGATAAAATAGTAATAGCTAACATTTATTGGACACTTATTATGTGCCAGGCACTGTTCTAAGCATATTACATAGCAATTTATTTACCTGTTTTACAGATAAGAAAACTGCAGCTCAGAGAAGTTAAGTAACTTGCCCAGGATCACACAGCTAGTGTGAGGAAAAGCCAAGTTTTGAACGTAAAGCATCTATCTCAGTTAATTCTGCTTCCCTTGAGGATAATGGTGCTCAGGAAAATGCTTTGTAAATTATGAGACAGCTATTTACTTTATGGGAGAAACATCTGCCGACAGTGAGTGTAACGGAGAGGGTGCTCAGATGGTACACAAAAACCAACTAAGGAGATAAGCATGGGGACAGGGCGAGGAGAACTCCTCCAGGCATGCTTTAAGGCAGATCTGCTAAAGGGAGCCCCGCTTAAGGAAATGACAGGGTGTCTTGAGAGCCTCCTGATATTTGTTATAGAACTGCTGTGTGCCAGGCTCTGAGCTAGGCCCAGTCTGGCTCCAATCTCATTTTATCTCATTGAATTCTTTTTCCTAGTCTGGGGCTTTTCAGACGATTCTGTTAGATAACCTAATGGTGCTTAGAAGACCAAAAGCAAATTAATTTCCTACCTCCCAAAAAGATAGGTAGTCTAGCAGTTATATTTTACGGAGTTGGGACAGTTTGGGGTTTTTTGTTATTGTTTATTTTTAGTCAAACCAAAATACTAAGAAAATGTTCCTGATAGGATCACAAGCCTTTATGTATTTTTTGGGAGAGGAAATAAACTTCTCCAAGTAAAAGCCTGCAAAGCCAGGGGTCTAGAGAGGTACTGTTCATTCTGACTCTGCTTTTTCAAAACTCATCACTGAAACACTCTCTCTTCATAATAAGAATGGTTTGATTTCTCTTCTGCTGTCTAGCAGTATGGATTTAGTTAAAAATTCATTCCTTAGTTTGAGGTGGGGAAGAAGTAGAACATTGCCAGTAAGGATCAAGCCCAGTTTTAATTTCTGCTTCAAGTCTCAACTGGAAAAAATATTGAACTTAGCGTTGGGGTGATCAATTGAACTTCAGAGGTGCTTGTTTTAGGGAAATAGTTCTATTTGTATCTTGCAGATATAGAAGATTCCAAATTTGAGAGGTTTCTTGTGGCCCTTTTTAAGTGGCTCTTACTTAGTTTTACTTTTTTGCGTGGCCTGGCTGGTTGTGATTATCTCAGTAAAGTTTGATGAATGAATCGACCTGTGCTTGAAGACAGATTGATGTAGTATAAAGGGCCTGGGTTTTGAAGTGGTCTTGGCTTTCCATCCCAGCTTTGCCACTTTGTTATACACTGTCCTTGGGCAAGTTACATTGTGATCTGCGTCTCAGAATCTGTAAAATGGGGCTGGTAATACCCATCTCACTGGATGATCGTAAGGAATAGGTAAGACTAAACGCCTAGCGTAGTGCATGACTCGAAGGAGACCCTCAATAGGTGTTAACTTTCCTCTCTTCTTTTGGAGGGAGCCCTGGTAGCACAGTTGTTAAAGCACTTGGCTGCTAACCAAAGGTCAGTGGTTTGAACCCACCAGCTGCTCTGCAGGAGAAAGATATGGCAGTCTGCTTCTGTAAAGATGTACAGTCTTGGAAACCCTGTGGGGCAGTTCTAATCTGTCCTGCAGGGTCGCTGTGAGTCAGAATCGACTAGACGGCCGTGGGTTTGGTTTTTTTGCTTATTTGTTCCTTTGGAGTCACTAGCAGGGCCAGCAGCCCAGGATCTCTCCTGTAAGTCCCCAGGGGTATCCTCACTCCGCACACACGATGGTGAGACAGAGATAGCATTTCAAACCCCTGGAGTGAGCCAAAGCTGTCTTCAGCTCTTGGATGGTCTGGAGACGTGTAGATGCAGCTGTATGCTTTTTCAAAAACCAACCAGAAGAAATAATTGGAGCTTTTTTTTTTTTCCTCCACAGGGCTGTGCTTAAGAGTGAAACTTCAGCGGTGTTTACCATTTAAACATAAGGTAAGGATGACTGACTTTTCTGTTGTTTTCAGTAATAGTTTTATTGAGATACAATTCACATACCATATACTCCACCCATTTAAACTGTACCATTCAGTGGTTTTCACTGTATTCACAGTTGTACAACTATCACTACTATCAATTTTAGAACACTTTCATCACCCCAAAAGAGACCTTGTGCCCCTTAGCAGTCACTCCCCATTCTTCCCTCTTCTCCCTACCCTAATACCAAGCCCTAGTCAACAACTAATCTCCTTCTTTTTTTTCTTCTTGCAATTATTAGCTGAAGAAAAGTGGGTTGTTTGTGGTTCCCGAGCCCTGGAATTCACCCTTTCCTACAGTCTGGATGCTGTTGATTTTTATCCCCATGTCATTTTACACATTCCTTTGCCCCTTGTATTTCCTGTAAATTGTAGTTAGATCAAGATGCTTGATCAGATTCATCGTATTTTTTTTTTTTAAGCAAGCTCATTTCCTAGGTGGTATTGTGTACTTCTTATTGCCTCACATTAGGAAACAGGATATCTAATTATCTGTCTTTTTGTAATGTTAAAATTGATCAGTGGGATCAGGTGTCAGCCTGATCTATCTATCCATTGTAAAGTTCCCTGTCAGCTTGTCATTTTATACTTTTAACAGCCATTGATAATCATTTCTAGAATAACTCTAGAATGAGTTAGTGTTATGCCACTAAGGGAATGTATGTGGTGCTGTGTCTAAAGAAAGAGTAAAACGAGATGATCTCTAAGGTCTTCTCACACTCTAATAGGCTGATTATTTTCACTCATGAGAAGCATTTAGCTCAGTAGTAAAGAAGAATTAGTTCATATGCTGCAGTGTTTTCTGGAAAGTAGACATGCCTTTATTTATCATTCCACTACCACCCATTGCCACTGAGTTGATTCCAACTCATAGCAACCCCATATGACAGAGTAGAACTGCCCCATGGGGTTTCCAAGGCTGTAATCTTTACAAAAGCAGACTGCCATATCTTTCTTCTGTGCAGTGACTGGTGGGTTTGAACCGCCTACCTTTTGGTTAGCAGTCGAGCACTTAACCATTGTGCCACCAGGGCTCCTTTATATATTAGCATATGCTTTATTTGCCAAAAGATTTGCAATAATTTTGTGTGTTTGTCCCAAAAGCTCTGGTTCGTGGCGGTTAGCTAATTTGAAGGGGTACAGCAGGGCCAGAAGGGATAGTTTAACCAATATAATACTTGAGGATAAATTTAGCAAGGTAACAGTGAATGAGAAAAGGAGGATGCTGGAAACTGTACATATTGTGATCCTGTTTTTGTAAAACAAGCAAAATGAAAAGAAACCTCCAACCATGATGTATATGATATGTATGTATGCATGTATGTGTGTGATATTTATGTATACATGTATATGTGTGTATGCACGTATGTATGTATAATCTGTGTAAGATTATGAGTATAGAGAAAAATACGGAAGAAATTACGTTAGATTGCTAATGTGGCTTTCCTGGAGGATGGGGCAGGAGGAAGTTAGATACTGATTTGGGAGGAAAAGGTAGAAACTGGGAGAGCAGTGTATCCATGAGTAAAACAACAGGTATGAGATCTCGTTTGTGTAAAATCATATTTGTGTGTTGTTGTTGTTAGGTGAAATTGAGTCGATTCCAACTCATAGCAACTCCGTGACAGAACAGAATTGCCCTATAAGTTCTCCTTGGCTGTAATCTTTACGGGAGCAGATCGCCGGGTCTTTCTCCTATAGAGCCGCTGGGCAGGTTTGAACCACCAGCCTTTCAGGTAGCAGCCTAGTGCTTAACTGTTGTGCCAGGGCCCCTTACATTTGTGTGTATATAGAAAAAATTAATGGGAATGCCCCATACGGCCCTTCCCCAGTTGAGCGAAATAAATAAATAATTTCAGTCCTTGTTTTAGAGAAGAACATGAGGGCCTGGTCCCTAAGTCTTGGACACTGGAGACAGAATTGGATTTACATCCCTAGACTCTTAAGTCCACTGGTCATTCCCCCTCACTTTCATCTTCAGATGCTTTAATGTTTGCTTTTAATATATTTTCTTTCTAGTTGGAAATCTACATTTCTGAAGGAACCCACTCAACAGAAGAAGACAGTAAGTGAATCCTGACATGTAATAAAAACTTCAGATAGTACTCTATGCTGGATACCAGATCCTTCTGCCAGCCAAGTGATGCTTGCAAAAAAGTGGAAAATGGGTTCTTAGCGTTTCTTTCACAGACAGAGAAACCCAGACATTTCAAGGAAGTAATTTTTTTTTCAGGATTACATGATGGGGCTGTGGTCGAAATAGAGCCAGGCCCTGTGGGTGCTGACTGGTTTAGGCCAGTGACCGCACACCTGTAAAGAGTATCTAGCTCTGGGGACCTTGACTTGTGCTCTAAAGAGGGCTCAATTCTTATCTTTAGTGGAAGGACAGACAGGTGTGTCCTTGAAAGTCAGTGAATTTGATGGGTCCTAGAAAGTCTAGCAAGTAAAGCTTTAGAGAATCTTGGGGTTGGTGTTCTCTCTCTGGGTTAATAAATCAAGTGAGAGTAGGGAACCTTTTTTATATAGCGGACCACTGGTCTACAGAGAGAAGTCAACCAGTAGCTACTTAAAAATAGCAGAGGCAGGGTTTGGGGAAAGCAAAGGACGAAATGTTGTACATGACCTACGTGTTACATTAAAAACAGAGAACAGAGATTTATCTGCAAACGATACAGAGCAAATAATGAGAAATACCTTTACAATGCATGTTGTGCCTTACTTTCATCGCTAGGTGAATTGAGAAGTTGGAAAACGACAGCAGAGCAGGGGAGGAAAGGCGCAGTTGTTGAGTAAGAGCGGCAGTAAGATAGATATGCAAAGTAGGACAGGGACTCTGAAAGGCACTGCAGGGACAGGGAGAGATGCACACAAACACAGACACGGAAGAGGTGCAGAGAGGGAAGCCCACTGATTTCAGAGGAGCAGCCAGCGAGGTGCTGCCGTGGAAACTTAAAACCATGGTCTGGGTTTACAGTTCCAAATGTGTAGATTATTTTACTCCTGATGGGCTACATTTATTCAACGGCCATAAGCCAACGGCGTCTACTTCTTAATTCAAAGAATAAAAGAGGTACCCCTAAATCCACCCTGGAGCCCTGTTGGCACAGTGGTTAAGAGCTCGGCTGCTAACCAAAAGGTCGACAGTTTGAGTCTACCAGGTGTCCCTTGGAAACTCTTTGGGGGCAGTTCTCCTCTGTCCGATAGGGTCGCTGTGAGTCGGAATCGACTCGACACCAGTAGGTTTGTTTTCTTTTTTAAATCCACCCAGGTCATCCTTTTGAAACACCTCTTATAGAATCTGATAACATTAACAGTATTAAGCCTTATGATTATGTTTTTTATTGTTATTATTTATTTGGTAAGTAATTATTGAGTGCCTCCTATGTGTAGGCACAGCTCAGCCTTTGAGATACGTCTTTATCCTTGTGGAGCCTGTGTGGTAGCAGGAAGAAACAGAATGAATTGAAATTGTCTAGATAGGGATATATGTTTTCTTCATAAGGCATTTTAGCAACATTCCAGAAAAGTCAGTCTGTGTTAAAAATATAGACATTTCTCTTTTGAACTTTTCCATCCAAGAGTACAATTAGCAAATTATAGACAGCAGTACCTTTATTATGTGAAGTGTCATGCAGACTGAATTAAAAACAAAAAATGAAAAAAACACCCAGTAGATTAAGAGGAAGAGACATGAACAGAAAATTCTCACAAGAAGGACTATAGACATGGGAAAACGTTCTGTCTCACTCGTCATCCAAAACCCCTGGCCGCTGAGTCAGTTCCAGCTCATAATCCAGGAAATGCAGGTTACAACGATCATATGGAGTCATTTTTCACGTGTGTGTGTGTTTAATGGTAGGTATTGCTGGCAAACTTGATACACTCATGTATTGCTGTTGATGTAAATTGGTAAATAATTTTGGCAAGTAATTCAGTGATATGAATCAAACCATAAAAATACTTGTACTTTTGATCTAATAATCCCACTTGCATGAATTTTTCCAAAACGAAGGCTGTGTGTTTAAAGGTGCTCATTGTTGCGTAGTCTTCATAATTAATTTACAACACTTGTAATTTTTGCCATGTTAAATAACCCCGTAGTTTTGGAAATGTGCTTAAGGGAAAATACAGCAATTTTCAAAATTGTGTTTACTCAGAATATAACTATGTGAGAATAGGTATATGGACAAAGACTGTAAAGAAAGAAATTAAAACAGGTGTAGCAGAGTGGTAGGATTGTAGGGGATTTTTTTTCTTTCGAGTCTGCCTTCCAGACCTTGGAAATTGCATTATGAGTAATTAGCCAACAACAGCTTCATTTAAGTTCTCAAAGAGTTAAATAGGAGGGTGAATGTTTCACCAGGCTAATAAAAATGCTATCTGTCCCTCCCTACTGACACAGTTCTGCTAACTTTTATCTGTGTGTTTTGCAGTCAATAAGCAGATAAATGACAAAGAGCGAGTGGCAGCTGCAATGGAGAACCCCAACTTACGTGAAATCGTGGAACAGTGTGTCCTTGAACCTGACTAACAGCCGTTTTAAGAGCCATTGAACTGTAATTATTTGATATATTTGTTTAAACTCTTTGTAGAGTGTAAAAGAGTCATGTTTAATACCTAGGTGATTTGTGCCTCAGAAGATTTTTTTAAAGGATTATTTCCAAGCAAGATTTAATTGTAAGGTAGTACCTAGTTTGTTCAGTGGATAACCTTCTCAGGATTTGTAACACTTAAGTGATTAGACAGAAATATTTTCTAGTTATTATGTGTAAGATGAGTTACTATTTTTCTGATGCCTATTCTGATACAACTACTTTTCATGTCAAATGTCTGCTGTGCCCAGATATATTCAATTGAAGTCATTGTTCTGTAAAATAGAAGTAAACCAAGATGATTCTTACAGTGATTCGGTTTAGAATGTTTTTATTCAATAATAGATTTTGGTATAGATGTCAGTTCCTTAAAGATATTTCAGAAGCTTTATTTTTGCTGATTATGTAGAGTCAGAAATCTGAGTGGAAAGGACCCTTAAGAGAGCATCATGTCTAGGCCCTGCCTTCCTGCGAGGAGAGTCCTGGACCCGTTTATAGATGAGGAACAGATGTGGAGAGGCCAGATGGCACATCCAATTTTGGAGATCAAGAAGTTCCCTCAAGAAGTTTAGACTAAACCAATCTAAATTTATGGTCTGTTTTTCATTTGTAGTTCAGTTTGCTCTAGGGGATAGTGGCCATTTAAGTGTAAAAAGGTTTGGCTGGAGGCAGAAGAAGGTTTGGTAGGAAGCCTCCAAGATGGCCTCCAATGATCTTTGCCTCCTACTCCTCACGCCTTTGTATAGTTTTTTTTTCATGTTTAATCAGAGCTGGTCGGTGTAACCAACAAAGTATGGCCGAAGTGACAGTGCATGACTTCTGAGGCTATGTCATAAAAGGTGTTGCTATTTTCACGTTGGTCTCTTGTATTACTCATTCTGCGGGAAGCCAGCCACCATGTCGCAAGGACACTCAGACAGCCCTATGGAGGATCCCACGTGGAGAGGAACGGAGACCTCCCACCAACAACCAGCACCAACTTGTCAACCACATGAGCGACCCACCTGGGAAGCAATTGTCCAGCTTCAGTCAGGCCTTCAGATAACTGCAGCCCTGGCCAACATCTTGACTGGAACCTCATGAGAGTTCCTGGGCCAGAACTGCCCAGCTAAGCCACTTCCAAATTCCTTATCCACAGAAGCTTTGAGAGGTAATAAATGTTTATTGTTATTTTATGCCACTAAGTTTTGGGGTGATTTGTTACGCAGCAATCAGTAATGAATGCACAAGCTATTAGAATGGAACTCTTCCTGCCTCACATTTAATTGAGAATACTCGGGGGAACAGGAGAACCTGTTCTGTGGTTTTTGAACCCCTTTGTCTGCTTCAAGAATATGTTTTGAGAGACTTTGGTGAGAACACTGTTGAAGAGGTTTCTTGAGATAAAGCTGGTGTTGTGCTGAGTCCCTACCTCCATTTTGGCAGAACGGTGGGGATGTCATGCCTTCTACCAGTATCTGCTAAGCGGACAACTCGGAGAGTTTGGAAATATGTCCTCTTCAGGTGGGAGACCCAGAACACTGATGCCTGGCTCGGGCCTGAGAAAGAAACCAGAAGTGGGCTGAAGGCTGTGGTCTGACTCCTGCCTGGGAAATCCAGAGGGCAAGAGAAAGGCCAGGCTGACTGCTTTCATGGCAGAACCCTCATGCCAAACGGTACATGAAAGTGTCTCGTGGACCCTGCTGTGGTTTTGTACTTGACACTGTCCAGCAGGCCATCAACAGGACGAAGGAGACCTCAGCAGAAAGGGTCTGGACATGTCCCACCTGGTGCCCAGGGACTGAGGAGAGGACAGCAGGTGGACAGCCAGGGTGGAGACGCACCTGCTAGGGTCAAGGGCAGAGCAAAAACCTCTGCTAAGCCCACGAGAGTGCCATCGCCAGGGAAGAACCGGCTCTGGTCACCAGGCAGGCGCAGAGAGCACAGAGCCAACCAGCTAAGTGAGAACTGCCCTATCTCTTTAGCTCTCCTTGAGCTTCCAAGGCAGCGGTAGAGTAAATAGCAAATGGGGAAGCTGAAGAAGAGGGGAAAAGAGCAGAGGACTCCATCCCATTTCTCCATTGTAGGGTTCAAGCCTGAAGCAAGCCCAAGTTAGCTAAAGATTTAATGCCGAGTTTGTAGTTTTGACTATCAGATGCGACTGAATACGTAAATGAGATTGTGTGATTAAAAGTGGCAGGAGGACTTGCCCCACAGAAGTCGTGTGTCTGCCCAAATCTTTATCCATGGACAGAGGAGGATGATGGCCCCTCAACAAAGTTTAAAAGAATAGTGGGAGACAAAAATAAAACATTTTTTTTGGGTGATAAAATATATATAACAAAAAAATTGCCATTTTAATCATTTTTAAGTGTACAATTCAGTGACATTAATTGCACCATGTTGCACTATCCATTTCCAGAAGTTTTTCATCACGCCAGCGGACACTCAGTACTCCTTCAGCAGTAACTCTCGTTCCCGCCTCCCCCGGCCCTGGAAACCACTGATCTCCTTCTGTCTCCCTGCATTCACCCATTCTAGCGCTTTCATGTAAGTGGGATCGTACAATATCTGTCCTTCTGGGTCTGACTGACGTCACTCAGCATAACGTTTTCAGGGTTTATCCACGTCATAGCAGGTGTCAGAGCGTCATTTCTCCTCATGACTGAGTAATATTCCACTGTGTGTATGTACCACATTTTGTTGATCCTTTCATCTGTTGATGGACACTTGGGTTGTTTTCACCCTTTGGCTTTTGTGAATAATGCTGCAGTGAACACTGGCGTATTACGCTTGTTCTTAAGCACCATACTGGTTACAGAAGTTCCTGTAAAATCGTCTGGACTGCCCCTGCCAAGGCTGTGCACTGTGGGAATGCCTCAGAGGGCACAGCTCTATCCTTGTGTGGCTCTTTCTCTTGAGATGATTAAAAATGCTGCCGTCAGGGGATCCACTGCCTGGCATAAGGGCACTAGCTTTGTGGAAATGCTGCTATCAGTTCCTGATCTTTTGCTGTGAAAGTTCTCACTGGCTCCTCTCTTTCTTCCAGATCTTTAAAAACCTGTCACTCAGATACCTAAATAGATCCAGAAGTAACACAGTGTTCCTAATTTTTAATAATCGCTGTACTCACCTCTTTCTGAATCACAAATCCACCAGGAGAAGGTCCTCAGGACCAACACAAAGTTTCTTGCTTCACGGCAGGTCTGCGATCCGGCACCAGGGTAGGAGCATGTACACGTGCCTGGTGGATGCCCTGCTGCATGTCCTCCCACTCAGTACAGGTGTGCACACACACACACACACACACTATTTGACCAGCTGTCTGCTTCTAGAAGATGACAGACACCATCTGAGGGGGATCTGGGGTAGGCATACAATCCAGGGTCAAATTCACATTAATCCCCAAGTTCTGCCTTTCTCGTCACTGGAGCTTTGATGTCCTGGGGAACCTAGGAAGCCATATGTAGGGCTTGAAGAGCAGGGCTGTCTTTACATCCCCTTCTCATGGGCCCCTGATCCATGAAACTCCTATTGACAATTCCAGGAGGCTGGAATCTGCCGAAGTCAGAGATCCCGAGTCGTCCTCTCACCAACTCATGCACTAAGTGGCTCTCTCATCAACAGGTGTTAGGTGGGCACTTATTAAGGGCGGGAGCCCTGGTGGCACAGGGGTTGAGAGCTCGGCTGCTGACCAAAAGGTCAGCAGTTCGAGTCTACCAGCCGCTCCTTGAAAACCCTATGGGGCAGTTCTGCTTTGTCCTGTAGGGTCGCTATGAGTTGGAATCAACTCAACGGCAATAGGTTTGGTTTTTTAAGGGCCAGGAACTATCTTAGATGCTGAAGATACCAAGATGGACCAGCCGCTGTTTCTGTCCTGATTTCATACTTACTGGTCTTGGCCTTCAGCCCCTCTCTGCTCCAGGCAGTGAAGGATGCAGGCTCAGTCTCCAGGTGCCTGGGCTAGTCCTGGCTAAGTAGACATGGAGGCTAGGCAGCCAGGAGCAAAGATAAAACCATGCTTTAGGGACTGTCTAGTGAGGACCCTACTGATGGGTAACCAGAACTGGGTTACTACTGCAGGCAGCCCATCCCTGCGGACCCTGCTGCTCCCGGAAGCTGGATGTAACTGCTCTCGTCTCTGCTGTTGCCAGAATGACCTCTCCTCTGTCCCTGCTCTTCTGTGTGACTCACTTCTTCAAAATCCTAGGTGGGGTCTCCATTGGCTGAGCCCACCTCGCGTGTCCATGTCCTGGCTGCCAGGGAGGCGGCAAAAAGGAGATTCTGGCCTTCTGAGTGGGGAGGGGGACTGTGTCTCTCAGCAAGACTCATATAGTGGGAATTCCCCTATAAAGTAAGAAAGGTCAGATGACTACACTCCACTGCATTTAATAACGATTTTAAATAAATTCATACTTTATCAGTCATAACAGCATCTACAAGCACATGAAAATAGAGGTATATATATTCACAGGTTATCCTATCTAGGTCATCTCCAGCAAGGGTCGGCAGACTTTTTCGGAAAAGGGTTAGATAGTAAATACTTTAGGTTTTGGGAACCATGTGGCCTCTGTTGCAACTACTCAATTATCATGGTAGCGCATAAGCAGCCATTACAGTATATAACAATGAGTGTGACTGTGTTCCAATAAAACTTTATTTATGCTGATAGAGACTGAAGGAAGCCTCGAGACTGTGGCACTAAGACACCCCTCTGACTGGAAACTGCAGCCATTCCGGGAAACCACCTTCCAGCCAAGCAATAGGCGGGCCTATAAATAAACAATAACACCAGAAAAGAACGTGCTGTGTAGAACAAACAATTATACGAGACCAAAAGGGCAACATTTGGCCAAAAGTAAAGATGAGAAGGCAAGAAGGGGTAAGAAAACCAGACAAAAGGAAACGGGGAACCCAGGTCGGAAATGGGGAGTGTCCACAGAGTGTGGGGATTGCAACCAACGTCGTGGAACGGTTTGTGTACAATTTGTTGAATGCAAAACTAATTTGCTCTGTAAATTTTCACCTAAAAGACAATAAAATATGGAAAAAAAAACCATGGGCACAAAGTTGAATTTCAGATAATTTTCATGTGTCATGAAATATTGTTCTTTTGATTTTTTTCCAACCATTAAAAAACGTGAAAACCATGCTTAGCTTGTGGGCTATACAAAAGCAGGGTGATTCTTAACCTTTTTGGAAGGTCTCAGGCCCCTTTAAGAATCTGATAGAAGGTATGGAATGGACCCTCTCCCTAGGGAGAAAAAGGCACTTACACACAAAACCTATGACCTTAGGATGTTTGTGGAGTTGCTTAAGGGGTCGATACACCCCAGGTTAACAACTCTGGTCTACAGACAACGTTAGCTGAGCATCTGGGCTTTCCACTCTTGGCAATAACTCCTCAGGGCCTTTGGGGTCTGTATCCTTGGTGGGGAGTCACTACTTTCTTTGACCATAACAAGTAATGGCGAAGCTTTCTCAGCTCCGCTGTGAAGTAACTGCTTTGTTACCCAAACTGCAGATGCCTCCAGCAGGATACAGTGAACCGTAATTAGGGAGCAGTGGTTATTAGGAAGGGGAAGGATTGCTATCAAAGCTTCATTCGTAGCCCGATTGGTGTCCCTCATGTGTTAATACGCTGGCAGAAAACAAGTCAGTGGACCATCAGGATTGAAACTCATCATTGGAAATGCTCTATTTTTATTTTTCAATGTTAATTTTCTTTTTTTAAAAAAATTTTTAATTGTAATTTAGATGGTTTACAGAGCAAAATAGTTTTTAGTTAAACAATTAATACACATATTGTTTTGTGACATTAGTTGCCAACCCCACGACTTGTCAACACTCTCTCCTTCTCGACCTTGGGTTTCCGATTACCAGTTTTCCTGTCCCCTCCTGCCTTCTCTCCTTGCCCCTGGGCTGGTGTGCCCCTTTAGTCTTATTTTGTTTTATGGGCCTGTCTAATCTTTGGCTGAAAGGTGAACCTCAGGAGTGACTTCATTTCTGAACTATAAGGGTGTCTGGAGGCCATACTCTCGGGGTTTCTCCAGTCTCTGTCAGACCAGTAAGTCTGATCTTTTTTTTTTTTTGTGAGTTAGAATTTTGTTCTGCATTTTTCTCCAGCTCTGTCCGGGACCCTCTATTGTGATCCCGGTCAGAGCAGTCGGTGGTAGCCGGGCACCGTCTAGTTGTACTGGAGTCAGTCTGGTGGAGGCCGTGGTCGTTGTGGTCCATTCATCCTTTGGACAAATCTTTCCCTTGTGTCTTTGGTTTTCTTCATTCTCCCTTGCTCCAGATGGGGTGAGACAAGTGCAGTATCTTAGATGGCCACTGACAGGCTTTTAAGACCCCAGAGGCAACTCACCAAAGTAGAATGTAGAACATTTCCTTTATAAACTACATGTTATGCCAGTGGAGCTAGATGTTCCCCTGAGACCACAGCCCTCAGCCCAGTATTTGTGTCCCTCAGGGAGTTTGGATGTGTCTGTGGAGCTTCCATGCCTTTGCCTGGGACAAGTTGCTGTGGCTTCCCCAGGATTGTGTACTGTCTTACCCCTCACCAAAGTTACCGCTTACCTATCGTCTATTTAGTATTTCCCCCTCCCACCCCTCCCATCCCTCGTAACCAATAAAGATTGTTTCTTTTTGTGTGTAAACCTTTTCATGAGTTTTTGTAGTAGTGGTCTGATACAGTATGTCCTTTTGTGATTGACTTATTTCACTCGGCATCGTAGATTCATCATTGTTCTGTAACATTGCGTAGTAGTCCATTGTGTGCACGTACCATAGTTTGTTTATCCATTCATCTGCTGATGGGCACCTAGGTTGTTTCCATGTTTTTGCTATTGTGAACAGTGCTGCAATGAACATGGGTGTGCATATGTCTATTCGTGTGACAGCTCTTATTTCTCTAGGATATATTCCTAGGAGTGGGGTTGCTGGATCATATGGTATTTCTATTTCCAGCTTTTTAAGGAAGTGCCATATCGTTTTCCAAAATGGTTGTAAGGAAATGCGCTATTTTTAAAGCTGCTGATGGGTACTGAGTATTTGCTATATCATTCCTTATCCCTTTTTGTATGCATAAAATAATTTACAAATAAAGATTTAAAGCAAAAAACAAAAAAAACAACCCACTGGATCTGGCCTGGGCTGGTGGTTGTCCTTGATTCAGGTTAGACTGTCTATGGGGCAGGGATGAACTCTGTCCCTGTGTGAACTTATTTGGGGCAGATGTGCTGGGCAGGGGAGGGCATTGCTGTGTGGGCTGTAGGTTCTTTCCAAGTGCTGTTAGTATCACACAGACCCTTGGCCCTCAAAGAGGAGGTGATTAAGAGCACGGACCCTCATGCCAGACTGCCACCTTGTTCCAGTCATGGACTCAGCCACTTAGCTGTGTGACCTTGGGTAAGTTACCTAACCTCTCTGTACCTTAGTTCCTTCATCTGTAAAATGGTACTTTAAAAGTACCTAATTCATAGGTCTGTTGTAGGATTAAAAGAGCAGATACTTGTAAAGCGCTGAGCACAATGCCTGGAACAATTTATTGGTGTTAAATAAAAACAGGAGAGGGCCCCTGCTTGATGGAGGCCAGTCTTCTCCCCGACTTGGTGCAGTTCCCTGGGGAAGCACTAGATGGCAGCAAAACATGACTCAGCTCAAGTTTTCGGGTTTCCAGTCAGTCATGTTCCACAAACACCAGGAAAGCACTGATGGCTTAGTGTCCGCTGCCCTGGGTGCTGCCCACCACCCCTCCATCCAGGCTGCGCTATTGTCCAGAGCACACGGGACGCATTGCAGTCCGTGCCTTTGTTCATACTGGGGTGATCATCACTGAAGATTTTCTTAGCCATGGAATTACTTTACCACAGGTTATGAATAATTTTGAGGCTTTTGATAAGTTGCTGTCTGAAGAAGTACCAATTGATACCCCACCAAGAATGTGGGGGTTTGTGTCCCTGTCTCACACTAATATTGGGTATTATTTTTTAAAATCTTTGCCAAAATAGAGAATAAGAAATGATACCTTTTTTAAATTTGCATTTGTTTGGTAAGGTTAAACATTTAAAACTATTGCCATTGCGATTTTTTAAAAAATCAAATGTTTTTCTATCCTTTGCCCGTTTTTCTATTGGGATGTTCACTTTTTTAAAAAGCTATGGAATACGGGTATTAACACTTTATTACATACATTGCAAATATGTTTCCCAGTTTTTACTTACTTAGGTTTTGAATTACTAATATCTTCATGTGGTTCAAACATCAAATAGTGTAGAAAGGTATACAGTAAAAAGACTGCTTCCCAAGCCTGTTTCCTATCCACCCAGCGCTCACCATTCCCCAAGGGGTTTCATGG
Organism: Trichechus manatus latirostris; assembly: GCF_000243295.1. NCBI lineage: Eukaryota > Metazoa > Chordata > Mammalia > Sirenia > Trichechidae > Trichechus > Trichechus manatus. The sequence goes on along the minus strand of NW_004443966.1, from coordinate 9,718,054 downwards.
TGAATAATCTTTTAGTTATTGCTCCAGATCATTTTTATCTCTGTAACAAAGCCAATACAAATATACGTCTTTTTTTTTTTTTTTTTTTTTTGGCTCAAATTTTAGCATGCATTGTGCCAGACCACACTGTTCTACATATTGCTGTATTTTTTTAACTTAACAATGTATCTTTGAGATATTCCTATCAGTTTACAAAGAGCTTCCTCATTATGTTTTACAGTATCAGAGTGTTCTATTGTATGTATCCTATTGTATGTATCGTTTATCTAACAAGCCTCCTATTGATGCATAGGTTATTTCCATTATGCTATTAGAAACAATGCCACAATGAACAACCTTGTATACATATGTCATATCATACCTATACAAGTGGATTTCTAGGGTAAATTCCTGGAGATGGAATTGTTGAATAAAGGGTCTGTGCGTTTATACTTTAGCTAGATACTGACAAACCACCCAGCTTAGGGGCTGTGCAAATCTACGTTCTCATCATCAATGTATCAAGGTGCCTGTTTCTTTTCAGCCTTGCCAAACGGCGTTATCAGACTTTCACAGCTTTGTCAAACTAATAGGTGAAAAAGTATGCTTAGGTGGAGTTTTCGTTAGTATTTCTCTCCTTGTGAGTGAAATTGAACATCTTTTTATATGAGTTGGAGACGTTTATATTTTCTTTTGTATGACCTGTCTAAATCTGTCTTGGAAGAAGTACAGCCAGAATGCTCCTTAGAAGCAAGGATGGTGAGACTTCGTTTCACATATTTTGGACATGTTATCAGGAGGGATCAGTCTCTGGAGAAGGACATCACACTTGGTAAAGTAGAGCGTCGGTGAAAAAGAGGAAGACTCTCAATGAGATGGATTGACACAGTGGCTGCAACAATGGGCTTAAGCATAACAACAATTGTGAGGATGGCGCATGACTGGGCAGTGTTTCTTTCTGTTGTACATACGGTCACTGTGAGTCGGAACTGACTCAACAGCGCCTAACAATGACACCTAGCAACAACGATGACCTGTCTTCATATCATTTGTCCACTTTTCTTGTTAGTGTTTTTCTTAATGATTTGTAGGAGTTTTTAATGTATTAGGAAGAGTAGCCGTTTGTGATATGTAGCAAGTTTTTTTTTTTTTTTGGTTTGTCATTTGTTTTTGACTTTTCTTTTTTCTTATTGCCATGGAGATTAAAAAAAAAATTATATGGTTGAATTTATCAATCTTTTAGGTATCATGGATTTTGTGTCATAATTAGAAAAAATTTCCCCATTTCAAGGTTATGAAAACTTTCTTCTTTGTTAATGCTTTTATGATTTCATTTTTTACATTTCAATCTTTGAGCCATTTGGAATTTGTACTGGGGTGCAGTGTGAGGATGGACCCCACTCTGTTTTTATCCAGGTGGGTAATTATTGTCTTACCACAACTTGTTGAATAGTCCATCTTATCTAGGACCATTATTTTCAAACACAACTTTATGAACTAGATGAGTACAGCATTATGTTTTATAATGAAAAATGTACAACTTAATGTCCAACAATGGTAAAGAGTTAAATAATTTATACTACATTCATTTAATAGAATTCTTAGTGTTTTCAAAGGTTTTTCAATTACATGGAAGAATTCTCATGATGTAATTATTGAAAGAACAGCAAATTATAAAATAATATGCCAGGTGACCCCAATTAAATTAATGTATTTACATATAAAAATATCTAGAAGGAAATATATCAAAATTTTAAGAGTAGTTATCTCTGCTTTCAAAAATATTTTTGCTATGAATATGTTTTCTTTTAATAATTAGAATTCAAAAACCAAACCCGTTGTTACTGAGTCAATTCCGACTTATATCGACCCTGTAGGACGGAGTAGAACGGCCCCATAGGGTTTCTAAGGAGCGGCTGGTGGATTTGAACTGCTGACTTGTTGCTTAGCAGCTGTAGCTCTTAACCACTGCACCACCAGGGCTCCAATAATTAGAAAGCCCCTAGTAAATGTTATTTAAAACACCAAAGGAAAAGAAAATCTTACAGTGTATGTGTATTTTGTAAAATCACTTTAAAAAATAGTTTTAAGGTGGGAGATAGATAAAATGTATTTTTCCCCCTGGGAACATCTCCTCTGATCACCTAAACTGGGGCCTGCCACTGTAGTATGCCACTGACATTCTTGGTTCTTTGGAGTAACTAACGTCCTTAGATGCCTCCTGTAATCTCTCACAACTCATGACCCAGTGCTTGGAATATATCAGGCCCTCCAGAATTTCTTGAGATTATTTCAGGCTCACCTTGGTCAAAATGAGTGGATGTGGCTTTACCCAGGGCTTCAGTATTGGCATTTCATATGAGGAATGTACACTGGGCTAGGGATCAGGAGCCTGACCTTTAATCCTGGCTCTGCCCTAGATGAGTGTGAATTTGCAGGTGAGTCACTTCCCCCTCTAGTCCTCGTTCCTTCTTCTATAAAGGTGTTAGATGATCTCAGAGGCTCCTGCCGGTTTTAGAGGTCTACCTACTAGAAGCCACAGTGGATTTTGGCTTTCTGGGGGTTCCAAGGGTTCATTAGCATCATTAACGATCATAGAAGTGATTAATATTGAGCTTGGTCTGCAGTTGTTAATTTGCTGATTCATGCAGAATTAAAAATGATTATGACCATTTACGAAAGCTTATTAGTTTAATAAGTTCCTTTTTTCCTTTTTTTTTTTTTTTTAAAAAGGAATGTTATGGTTCTTAGCTTGTTGGTGTTGTTGTGATTAAGCTAATTAAGCTAAACTGGGTCCTACCAGCTGAGTTTCCTCGTTGCTGGTTCCCTGAGGCTTTCATGTCAGTGTTGCTTGGCTACATTAAGGTGAAGACCGTTCAGATGAGTCAGAATATAAAACAAGTCTGTGAGCTAAGCTCAAGGTTGCCTTGCAAGGTGACACCAAGTCGCAGAGCCTTGCTGGATTTCATTTTTCCAACTGAAACACATGGCTACCATTAGGGAATTCAGGGGCTGATTTTGTGTTACTCTAATCCTACCACTTCACTTTATAGGTAAGAAAACTAGGCCAGGAGATGCTGGTGAAATGTTCACACTCACACAGCCCTGGAAGACTCAGGGGTTAGGATAAGGGAAAGAGGCCTGGTTTCTATCGAGCATTTACCAATAACCAGCTGTGTGATTTGGGCAAGTCATATCTCCCTTGCTGACTAAAGTGATTTCAAAGAGAATAAAATTGAAAACTTCCTAAAGCCAGTCGCTGTCAAGTTGACCCTGACTCATGGTGACCTGATGTGTGTCAGAGTAGAACTGTGCTCCATCAGGTTTTCAGTGGCTGATTTTTTGGAAATAGATTGTCAGGCCTTTCTTCCGAGGTGCCTCACTGTGGACTTGAACTGCTAACCTTTTGGTTAGCCACCAAGTGACTTAACCGCTTGCACCACTCAGGAAATCCAAAACTTTCTAAGTCCCTTAATCATTGTGTAGACTGAAACTGGGCTAAGTAAGCTGACAGACCGAGAACCTCTTGGTGAAAAAAAAACAGGATGTAGTCAGACATAAAAATCAACATACAGTTCTACTCATTTTGTCATTTTCATCAATTTCTCAAGGATATTCACAGCTTAACAGATCTTCACGTTAAAACAAAAAACCAAACCCGCTGCCGTCGAGTCGATTCCAACTCACAGTGACCCTGTAGGACAGAGTAGAACTGCCCCAGAGGGTTTCCAAGGCTGTAATCTTTATGGAAGCAGACTGCCCCATCTTTCTTCCGAGGAGCAGCTGGTGGGTTAGAACTGCCAACCTTTTGGTTAGCAGCCGAGCGCTTAACCACTGTGCCACTAAGGCTCCTATCTTCACATTAGTGATGTTTAATGTTCTTAGCAATTTTTTTCCTCTTCACCAGATTCAGCGAAACATTGCAATGCCCTTTAATAAGTGCTGCTGCTGGGCAGAAATGAGGCTGGGGAAGAGCCTCAGCACTCCTTAATAGGGCTAAAAGCTTAATGCGCATTAATGGGCGTTAAACATGATCTTTGTTAATTTTTTTCTGGAATGAAGAGGCTTACTATTCTCAGAGCGGCCTCTGTTGTAGATATTTTGTTTTATTAATTAAACTAGTTTTCTTTTTGGTCATAGAAGTAATATAGAAGCATAGCCAAAAAGAAAATTTTTTTTTAAGAAGTGTAAAATGCAGACCAGAAGTTTTCCTTCCCTCCTAGCCCAGTATTCCTCCCCAGAGACAACCACTTTCAACCATTTTTACTTTTAGTTTTTCTGCTAATTACAGGCATGCCTCGGAGATATTGTGGGCTCTGTTCCAGACCACCGCAATCAAGTGAATATTACAGTAAAGCGAGTCACGTGAATTTTTGGGTTTCCCAGTGCATAGAAGAGTTATGTTTACACTATACTGTAGTCTATTAAGTATGCGATAGCATTATGTCAAAAAATATGTGCATACCTTAATTAAAAAATGCTTTCTTGCTAAAAAATACGAACCATCATCTGTGCCTTCATTGGTTCATAATCTTTTGCTGGTGGAGGGTCTTGTTGATGGCTCAATGTTGATGGCTGCTGGCTGATCAGGGAGGTGGTTGCTGAAGGCTGGGGTGGCTGTGGCAATTTCTTAAAATAAGACAACAATGCAGTTTGCCACATCAACTGACTCTTCCTTTCACAAAAGATTTCCCTGTAGCATGCAATGCATTTTGATAGCATTTTACCTACAGTAGAACTTCTTTCAAAGTTGGAGCCAATCCTCTCAAACCCTGCCGCTGCTTTATTGACTAAGTTTATGTAATATTCTAAATCCTCTGTTGTCATTTCAACAATGTTCACAGCATCTTCACCAAGAGTAGATTCCATTTCAAGAAACCTCTTTCTTTGCCCATCCATAAGAAGCAACTCCTCAACCATTAAAATTTTATCATGAGATTGCAGCAACTCAGTCACATCTTCAGGCTCCACTTCTAATTCTAGTTCTCTTGCTGTTTCCACCACATCTACAATTACTTCTTCCACTGAAGTCTTGAGCCCCTCAAAATCATCTATGAGGGTTAGAATCAACTTATTCCAAACTCTTGTTAGTGTTGATATTTTGACCTCTCCCATGAATCACAAATGTTCTTAATGGCATCTAGAATGGTGACTCCTTTCCAGGGGGTTTTCAATTTACTTTGCCCAGATCCATCAGAGGATTCACTATTTGGCAGCTGTAGCCTTACACGATGTATTTCTTAAATAATAAGACTTGCAAGCCAAAATTACTCCTCGATCCAGGGGCTGTAGGATGGATGCTGTGATAGCAGGCATGAAAACAACATTAATCTCCATGTACATCTCCATCAGAGCTCTTGAGTGACCAAGTGCATTGTCAATGAGCAGTAATATTTTGCAAGGAATCTTTTTTTCTGAGCAGTAGGTCTCAACAGTGGGCTTAAAGTATTCAGTAAACCATGTTTTAAACAAATGTGCTGTCATCCAGGCTTTGTTGTTCCATTTGTAGAGCATAGGCTGAGTAGATTTAGCATAATTCTTAAGGACCCTAGGATTTTTGGAATGGTAAATGAGCACTAGCTTCAACTTAAAGTCACTAGCTGCATTAGCCCCTACCAAGAGAGCCAGCCTGTCCTTTGAAGCTTTGAAACCAGGCATTGACTTCTCCTCCCTAGCTATGAAAGTCCTAGATGGCATCTTCTTCCAATATAAGGCTATTTCATCTACACTGAAAATTGGTTGTTTAGGGTAGCCACCTTCATCGATCATCTTAGCTAGATTTTCTGGATAACTTACTGCAGCTTCTACATCAGCACTTGCTGCTCCACCTTGCACTTTTATGTTAGGGAGATGGCTTCTTTCCTTAAACCTCATGAATCAACCTCTGCTGGCTTCAAACTTCTCTTCTGCAGCTTCTTCACCTCTCTATGCCTTCATAGAATTGAAGAGAGTTAAGGCCTTGCTCTGGGTTAGGCTTTGGCTTAAGGGAATGTTGTGGCTGGTTTGATCTCCTATCCAGACCACTAAAACTTTCTCCACATCAGCAATGAGGCTGTTTTGCTTTCTTCTCATTCGTGTGTTCACTGGAGTAACACTTTTGATTTCCTTCAAGATTTTTTCCTTTGCATTCACAACCTGGCTGTTTGGTGCAAGAGGCCTAGCTTTCAGCCTATGTCGGCTTTCAACACGCCTTCCTGACTAAGCTTAATCATTTCTAGCTTTTGATTTAAAGTGAGAGTATGCGACTCTTCCTTTTACTTGAACACTTAGAGGCCATTGCAGGGTTATTAATTGGCCTAATTTAAATATTGTTGTGTCTCAGGGAATAGGGAGGGCCAGGGAGAGGCAGAGAGATGAGGAACGGCTGGTCGGTGGAGCAGTCAGAACACACACATTTATTAAGTTCGCCATCTTATATGGGTGTGGTTTGTGGCACCCCAAAATAATTACAATAGTAACATCAAAGGTCACTGATCACAGATCACCATCACAGACAAAATAATAATGAAAAAGTTTGAAATATCGTGAGAATTACCAAAATGTGACACAGAGACATGAAGTGAGCACATGCTGTTGGAAAAATGGTGTCGACAGACTTGCTCAACACAGGGTTGCCACAAATCTTCAATTTGTAAAAATCGCAGTGTCTGCAAAGCGCAATAAAGCAAAGTGCAATAAAATGAGATATGCTTGAACTATATTTGATATTTTCCCAACATTTCATTTTGAAAAACTTCTAACTTACAGAAAATTTGCAAGAAGAATGCTCCTAGATTTATCAACTGTTAACTGTTTTCCACATTTAGATTTCTCTCACGCTGACTACGTATGTATATATTCTTTTTGTGGAACTGTTAGAGGGACAGTTGTAGACATAATGCTATTTCTACCCCAAATACTTTAGCATGCATGACCCAAGAATAAGAACGTTCTCCTACATAACCACAATATAGTTCTCACACTCAGAAAAATGTAGCATTGATAGGATTATCTAATAAGTCCACATTCAGATTTCTTAAAATTTCCAACAATGTCCCTTTTAACTATTTTTTTTTAAGCCCAGGATGCAATCACTCATCATACATTGCACTGAGGTGTCATGTCTCTTCAGTCTCCTTTGATCTAGGTTATGTTTTTCTTTTATGACATTGGTATTTTTTGAGTACATCCCTCTGTCTGGATTTGTCTCATGGTTAGATTCAGGTTCTACATATTTGCAGGAGTACTACGCAAGTGATGTTATTTCTTTATCAGTGCAACACAGCAGCAGGCATGTGATGTCAGCTTGTCCCATTATTGGTGATGCTACCTTTGGTTATTTTATTAAGGTGGTATCTGCCAGATTCCTCCGTTATAAACATTATCTTTTCCCTTTGTCATTAATGAGTAATCTGTGGGGTCCTACTTAAAGACCACATTACTATCTAGTTCTCCAACAATCTTTCACTCAATAGTTTTAGTATCCAATGATGATTCTTGCCTGAATCACTTATTACTATGTGGTGATAAAGTGATTTTTCTACTTCTATTATTTCTTCTGTTTATTAGTTTATATTTTTCTTAAAACTCTTACTTTCTCCTCCTTTTTTAATTTTAATTTTTTAAATATCCAGTTGGAACATATGAAGATACAACTATTGGTCTCTTCCTGTCTGGAGCGAAGGAGAGTGAAGGAAATCAAAGACTCACGGAAGAGATTACTCCACAGGACTAATGGCCCACTCGAATTGCAGCCTCTTCTAGCCTGAGATCGGAAGAAGTAGATGGTGCCCAGCCACCGCCACCGACTGTTCTGACCAGGGACACAGTAGAAGGTCCCAGTTAGAATGAGAAGAAAATGTAGAGCAAAACTCAAATTCATTTAAAAAAAAAAAAAAAAGACCAGACTGGACTGATAGAGACTAGAGGAACCCCCAACACTATCGCCCTAAAATATCCTTTTAACCTGGAACTAAAGCCATTCCTGAAGGTCACCTTTCAGCCAAGTAATAGATTGGCCTATAAAATAAACAATAACACCTGTGAGGGATGTGGTCCTTTAAACAGTCAACTATACAAGACCAAACAGTCAACATTTACCCAAAAGAAAAAATGAGAAGGTAATGAGGGGCAGGGAAACTGGATGGACGGAAATGGGGTAGGCTGGGTGGAAATGGGGAGAGTGATGACACATTGTGAGGATTATAACCAGTGTCACAGAACAATTTGTATATGAATTGTTGAATGGGAATCTAATTTGCTGTGTAAACTTTCACCTAAAACACAATAAAATATTTTTAAAAATTGGAACATATGGATTCTTTCTTATTATTCAAAGTTACAATCTGTTCCTGTCATTATTTATTTTGATGTTCAACTCATTCCATATCTGGCCAGTACGGGGCCCTTCAAGTTGGCTCCTTGTCCTCTTGACATGTTCTCATCCATTTTTGAGCACTTCCTTACTTTCTGATACGAGATGTTTCAGCTTCACTTTGTACTCTCCCTGCCCAGCCATGGTATTATCCATGTCTCTTAGGAGCCTACTATTGTACTTTAAAACAATATAAACTAGAGCGCGTTCCCTTTCTTCCACCTCTTCTCCCTTTTCCGCTTCCAAATTTGTTAGATGTATATTTTTTGCATTGTCAGGATTTATAACATAACATTTTGATCTTTACCTATAGGTAAACAAGTCCACTTTCTTTGCTTATACATTGATTCTAAAAATTAAAAACCAGACAATGACATTTATTTTATGATTGTGTATATATATATATACATACAGAAGTATATATATATTTACACACACACACATAAAAACCCCAAACCAAACCCATTACTGTCCAGTCGATTCTGACTCATAGCAACCCTATAGGACAGAGTAGAATTGCCCCAGAGGAATTCCAAGTAGTGGCTGGTGGATTTGAACTGCTGACCTTTTAGTCAGCAGCTGAGCTCTTAACCACTGCGCCATCAGGGCTCTATATATGTGTATATATGTGTGTGTCTATATATATATGTATATGTATATATTATATATATAACTCCCTGTACAAAGGAATATGCATAGGTCCTCAAATTTGTGTAGATATGAATCACCTAAGGGGACTGTAAGGTGGCACAAACTGTTAAGCGTTCAGCTGCTAACTGAAAGGTTGCCAGTTTGAACCCATCCAGTGGCTCCATGGGAGAAAGACCTGGTGATCTGCTTCTGTAAAGATTACAGCCAAGAAAACCCTATTGGGCAGTTCTTCTCCGTCACATGGAGTCACTGTGGGTCAGAATCAGCTCAACGGCACCTAACAACAACAAGGGGACTGTGTTTAGTGCTTCTATTCTATTCCATCTTCTATCTTTGCAGAGTACTTGGGGGTATTAAAAGCACCCAAGTAGCCATCGAAGGCACAACAATTGGTCTCTATTCACCTGAAGCAACAAAGGAAGAAGGAGAGTCAGGAATAGGAGGAGGATATGGAATGTGTGGCTAATTGCCTGCATAAACAACTGCCTCCTTTGCCATGAGACCAGAAGAACTGAATGGTGCCTGGCTACCATAACTGAACATTTTGATCAAAGATTCCATAAAGGAATCCTGATCAAAAGGGGTAAAATGCAGAACAGAATTTCAAATTCTCATGGACTCCAGACTTTCTGGAGCCATGGTTAACTAGTAAAAAAAGATCTGCTTTGAGCATTATGCTCTTTTAAGAACTATCTCTGTGGGATCAAATTGACAACAGTAATTCGAAAGATTAGATAGGAACCTTAGGGGGCAGTGAGTTGATGTAATGAGGGGGCAACAACTCAAAAAAGGAGGATGAGAATATGCACAACTCGAAGAATGTAATCGACGTCGCTAAGCTGTATGTGTAGGAACTGTTGAATTGGTATATATTTTGCTGTGTATATTCTCAATGACAATAACAGAATAAATAAAATTTAGGAAAAAAAAAAAAAGATGGAAGGAATACACCGGTCACTGTACCAAAAAGAACGGGTCGACCAATGTCACAAAACAATTTGTGTATAGATTTTTGAAAGAGAAACCAATTGTACTGTAAACTTTACTCTAAAACACATTAAAATAAAACCTCTGACCTTTGGATGTTGCAAGCCCAGGTACCATTTTAAAAAGTCATATACGGAAAACCCATTGCTGTTGAGTTAATTCTAACTCAAAGCAACTTTATAGAACACAGTAAAACTGCCCCATAGGATTGTCAATGTGGTGGATTCAAACTGCCAACTTGTTGGTTTGCTAGCAGTTGAAATTTTAATCATTATGCCACAGCGCTAAACATAGAAAGAACCCAGCTAAATTATAAATTGAAGTCTTTTATTAAACAACACAAATCAGCCTTGCTCATGCAAGGCCTCAAAAAATTAGTATAAAACTCAGAGTTGTTCTTCTCCACGGAAATCTTTAGTAAAAGGCGAAAGATTTATACGATTTGAAGAAAAACCAGAGTATACGTTGGTAATTCTGTAACTCAAACCTCGGGTGAAAGAAACTCCTAGTACACTGATGGTGGCTAGTTATTGCCAATACCCAGTGCATGAAGAAAACATTTCACTGAATTTTGTAAACAAAAACTACAATTTTTAGAAAATGTGAGTTAGATAAAGTTAAAATTTCTGGTGTTTTAAACTGGTACTATGTGCAGTGCATTGTGGGTATGCAAATAAGTCTGAGTCACCACTCTTTCATTCAGGAAATACCTTAGTATTCTCAGGATGAATCTATATTCCTTCTATCTTCTTTTGATGCTTTCTGCCTCGTTCAATTTTTTGCCCATAGAATCCTTCAATATTGCAACCCAGGGCTTGAATTTTCTCTTTGGTTCTTTCAGGTTGAGAAATGCCAAGCATTTCTTCCCTTTTGGTTTTCTAACTCCAGGTCTTCGCACATTTCATTATAATACTTTGTCTTCTCGAGCTGCCCTTTGAAATCTTCTGTTAACTCTTTTACGTGATCATTTCTTCCTTTTGCTTTAGCTACTCTATGTTCAAGAGCAACTTTCAGAGTCTCTTCTGATATCCATTCTGGTCTTTTTTTCTTTTCTGTCTTTTTAATAACCTCTTGCTTTCTTCATGTATGATTTCCTGGATGTCATTCCACAGCTCATCTGGTCTTCAGTCATTAGTGTTCAGCACGTGAAATTTGTTCTTGAGATGGTCTTTAAATTCAGGTGGGATATACTCATTGGCTCTTGTGGACTTGTTTTTCAATTTTCGTCAGCTTCAACTTGACCTTGCATATGAGTAATTGATGGTCTGTTCTACAATTGGCCCCTGGCCTTGTTCTGAATGATGATATTGAGCTTCTCAATAACGATGCAGGAAGCATCAAAAGAAGATGGAAGGAATTCACAGAGTCACTATACCAAAAAGAATTGGTTGATGTTGAACCACTTCAGGAAGTAGCATGTGATCAAGAACTGATGGTACTGAAAGAAGAAGTCCAAGCTGCACTGAAGGCATTGCTGAAAGACAAGGCTCCAGGAACTGTTGGAATACCAATTGAGATGTTTCAACAAATGGATGCAATGCTGGAAGCGCTCACTCGTCTATACCAAGAAATTTGGAAAACAGTTACCTGGCCAATCGACTGGAAGAGATTCATATTTGTGCCCATTCCAAAGAAAAAGGATCCAACAGAATGCAGAAATTATCAAACAATATCATTAACATCACACACAAGTAAAATTTTGCTGAAAATAATTAAAAAACGATTGTAGCAGCACATCAACAGGGAACTGCCAGAAATTCAAACTGAATTCAGAAGAGGATGTGGAACAAGGGATATCATTGCTGATGTCAAACGGATCTTGGCTGAAAGCAGAGAATACCAAAAAGATGTTTACCTGTGTTTCATTGACTATGCAAAGGCATTTGACTTTGTGAATCATAACAAATTACGGATAACATTGGGAAGAATGGGAATTCCAGAACACTAAATTGTGCTCTTGTGGAACCTGTACATGGATCAAGAGACAGTTGTTCAAACAGAACAAGGGGATACTGCATGGTTTAAAATTAGGAAAGGTGTGCGTCAATGTTGTATCCTTTCACTGTATGTATTCTATCTGTATGTTAAGCAAATAATCTGAGGAGCTGGATGATCTGAGGAAGAACACAGCATCAGGACTAGAGGAAGACTCATTAACAATCTGCTATATGCAGATGATATAACCTTGCTTGCTGAAAGCAAAGAGGACTTCAAGCAGTTACTGTGGAAGATCAAAGACCACAGCCTTCATTATGGATTACACCTTAACATAAAGAAAACAAAAATCCTCATAACTGGACCAAGAAGCAACATCATGATAAAAGGAGAAAATATTGAAGTTGTCAAGGATGTCATTTTACTTGGAGCCACAATCAATGCCCATGGAAGCAGCAGTTAAGAAATCAAATGACATATCGCATTGAGCAAATCTGCTGCAAAAGACCTTTTTAAAGTGTTAAAAGAGCAAAGACATCACCTTGAGGACTAAGGTGCGCCTGACCCAAGTCATGGTATTTTCAATCGCCTCATATACCTGTGAAAGCTGGACAATGAATAAGGAAGATCCAAGAAGAATTGATGCATTTAAATTATGGTGTTGGCGAAGAATATTGAATATGCCATGGACTTCCAGAAGAATGAACAAATCTGTCTTGGAAGAAGTACAGCCAGAATGCTCCTTAGAAGTGAAGATGGCAAGACTCCGTCTCATACTTTGGACATGTTACAGGAGGGACCAGTCCCTGGAGAACGACGTCATGCTTGGTAAAGCAGAGGGTCAGCGAAAAAGAGGAAGACCCTCAACGAGATGGACTGACACAGTGGCTGCAACAATGGGCTCAAGCATAACAATGAATGTGAAGATGGCACGTGACTGGGCAGCGTTTCGTTCTGTTGTATATAGTGTCACTATGAGTTGGAACCTGTCAGGATTAGTGTAGGGTACGTCTTGAGTCAATCTCTTTTGAAATATAAAAGAGATTAAACAAGTGAGCAGAACAGAGACACCAAGCCACATGGAGATTGCCAAGGAACCAGGGAACAGAAGCTGAAGAGACAAGGACCTTCCCCCAGAGCTGACAGAGGGAGAGTCTTCCCCTAGAGCTGGCATCCTCAATTAGGACTTATCGCCTCTAAAGCTGTGAGAAAATAAATTTGTTTGTTAAAACCATCCACTTGTAGTATTTCTGTTAGAGCAGCTAACTAAGGAAGTTCTGTTCTGGGAGACTTCTTTAACTTGACTTCCTAGCTTGCAAATTCTGTAACTGGATAGGGTGTATTGTTAGACTAGCTTTCCTGCTGCGGACTAGGTGGGGAGCAGGCAGGTTCAGGACCAACTGCCAAAATAGTAGAGCTTTACTCTGAGTATGGGGTCGCTGAGCTAAAAATGGGCTCGATGGCACCCAATAACATGAGCATGGTGCATCATGGTGTCTTTCACTTCTAGGTGGAGCTGTCCCCCCACCCCCTTGTGGAAGGCCAGAATTACCTCTGCTCTGCTTCTCTCTAGGCTTCTCCCCACCATCCTCACTAAGAGCCCTCCCTAGGCAGGATAGTCTCTTCTTCACGGAGCTGTTCTCACTCAGGCTTTATCCTAAGTGCAAATCAGCATCCTCTGGCCACTCTGTTAGGTGGAAGAAGAAGGGGAGGAGCCCACGGGTCCTGCTGTGCCTGATGAATTATCCTGATGGTCATCTCCACCCCCCTCCTCCCCCTACTGGTCCCCTTCTGCTCTTCCTAATAGTTAATGGAGAGCTTGGAGTTTTTACAAGATATGGTGTAATTAGGGCTCTGGAGAGTCAAACTGCCTGGGTTTAAATCCTGTCTCTAATACATGAGCTCAGCTGCTAACCAAAATGTTGGCAATTTGAATCCACTAGCTGCTCCTTGGAAACCCTATGAGGCAGTTCTACTCTGTCCTATAGGCTCCTTATGAGTCAGAACTGACTTGATGGCACACAACAACAACAACATGTGAATCTTACTTAGCCTCATCTGTAGAATGTGGATAATAATAATACAGTGATTGGTGTACAGTAAGTGCTCAGTTATTAAGTACCATAAACCCCCACTGCTGTTGAGTTAGACTCATAGCAATCCTATAGGACAGAGTAGAACTGCCCCATAGGGTTTCCAAGGCTGTAAATCTTTCCAAAGCAGACTACCACATCTTATCTCCTGTAGAGAGGCTGGTCGGTTTGAACTGCCGACCTTTCGGTTAGCAGCCAAGTGTTTTAACCACTGCACCACCAGGCACTACTAGGCACTATGAAGACTATTAACTCATATCTTGAGCTATGATTTTCTCTGCCTTTTTTCCTACCAATTGATCCCACTTATTTTATTTTTCTTTTATCCAAGTAACATATGTGCATAGTTTTCAAGGGAAAAGTAGGTTACTAGCCTTATAACTAAAAACCACAATACCCTGCCTCATAATGCCCCACACTGGAACCCCACTCCCCAGAAGCCACCATTCTCAACCCTTGAAACTGTTTTCTTTTGTTATTCACCACCGTACTTCCAGAAAGCATTATTGTAATGCTATTTTATGACTTTCAGTTTTACGTATCTATTGACTGCCTACGTGAAAGATGAGCTTTTAATGCCTGTGCTTTTCCCCATCCCCCATCCTTTTTTCTATTGAGATTAGATAAAAATGTATTGTTTACATTATTATGACAATGTAAACATTATCCACAGCTCACAGCCAAGCCATTGTGATGACATTTCCCCCTTATACACCTTTTTTTTTTCTTCTGGAGTTAATAATCAATTTGTTATTTATTTATTAATTTTTCTGTGTACATTAGTAAATTCATCCCCAAACTTTCCTCTTAAGGAGTAAAGCACCACTTGCTAGGTTGAAACAGAGTGCCTGAGGCGTTAGTTTCACTGTTTCCTTGGAGACATCACCCCTGGAGCCATCTTGTTCCCTGCTCCAGTCTGGACTGGCTGCTCTCTAGGTCTGCTACATATGCTCTGTCATCCTCGGACTTCTCTTCACCGTGGTCCTGGGAATCCCCTGCACCTCTTTCCTGTGTGGAACCTCTGTGATGTGGTGGAAAAACACTAGATGTGAAAGAAGATGTCCTGGTTTGATTCCGGGTCCTTCAGCCGTTGAGTAAATTCCTGTCTTTCCCAGTATCTGTCAGGTTCTGGCCAACTCTGCACAAAGGGATTTACTGGAAGGCTGGAGGAACTGAGTCAGTGGGGGGCTGGGCAGCAGGAACCAGAGAGGATCCAGAGGCTGGGCAGGAGGAATAATCTGTCCAGGATGCCTCCACTGATGCTGGACCCCTGCTGGACCCCACTGTGAACATCTTGGCATTACTTATTTGAGCTTTAAAGTGCTGAGCAGAAGTATCTGATTGGCCAAGCTTCAGTCTCATGGATGCTGGAGGTGGAGGAGAGAATGAATAATTTCTTTTATAAGGATCATCTCTAACATCAACTATTCCTTCTCCCCTCAGTACTCTCCCGTCTGTCTTTGGGTTCCGTAATTTGCTGCAATGTCTCACAGAACTCATGAACTATATCTCAAGGAAATGGCTTATGCAGTTGTGGAGGCTGACAAGTCCAATCTGTGAGTTAGGCATTCATGCTGGAGGCTTCTCCCGACCCATGTGGCTGCAGGGTCTGATGAACCCAAACCAGCAGGACAGACTACAGGCTGCTGGCTCAAGGGGTAGCCGAAGGTGGTGAATCCCAGAATCAGCAGGTCAGACGGCAGGCTGCTGGCTCAAGCTCCAAGAACCGGAGGTCGGATGATCACCAACCAGATGCAGGATCCAGAGTGAGAGAGAGAACTTCCCCAGAGCATTCATATACATTTGATACAGACTACACCCTCAAGGAAACTCCCTCTACTTGAGAAGGTGGTGACTTGATTCACGCCCTAAGGTAAGGGTGGTAACTTGAGTCACCCTCTAGTAAGGTGATGACTCAAGATACATCCCTAATCCTGCCTCATTAACACAACCACAGACATAGCGGATAGGAGTCACAACACATCACAAAATGGAGGATAATTACATCAGATCACAAAATGGAGGACAGCCATACAATACTGGGGATCATGGCCTAGCCAAGTTGACAAATAATCCCAACCATCACAGATTCCATACACTTATTTGCATAGTCCCCCTCAATCATTGTGAGTCACAAAGACAATTGCTAGAAGGGTCATATTAAGTAATTTACGGCACTGCAGGAAGGGAGGATCTTCCCTCTTCAGAACTGGTGATGGAAGATAGTATATTACATCCACTTATACCCAGTATGGGAAACCCTGGTGGTGTAGTGGTTAAGAGTTATGGCTGCTAACCAAAAGGTCGGCAGCTCGAATCTACCGGGTGCTCCTTAGAAACCCTATGGGACAGTTCTACTCTGTCTTGTAGGGCCGCTATGAGTCAGAATCAACTTGACAGCACAGGTTTGGTTTATACCCAATATGAAGAACCCTGATGGCACAACAGTTAAGCCCTCAGCTGCTAACCAAAAAGTTGGCAGTTCAAACCCACCCAGCGGCTCTGTGGGAAAAAGATCTGGCGATCTGCTCCCATAAAAATTACAGCCTAGAAAACATTAAGAGCAGTTCTACTCTGTCATTTGGGGTGGCTGTGAGTTGATATCAACTCAGTGGCTCCTAACAACAACAGCAATACCCAATACAGCTACCATCGGTGTTTCCTCCCAAATAGGAAGGGCGGTTTTGTAATCAGAGAGCCAAAGTCGATGCCAATGCCCACTATACTCTGGGTCTCAGTTTCCCCATCTATAAAATAAGGATAATAATAACACTTGCCTGAAAAGGTACTCAACTTGAGGACTATATGAGATAATCAGTAACACTTGGCACAGTGCCTGGTTGTTAGAGATTGTCTATAAACGTTGGTTCGATGTGGGTAGAAGGAGAAAAATAGTCTATGTGGATGAAGTGATGGAATCCCAGGACTCAGAGACAAGAAAAAACTCATGAAAGGAAAAGGTGGAGGGAGCCTGGGGTCTCAGTCTGGAGAGCTGGCCTGAAAGGAAGGAGCGGGGCCCTCTCCTGTTTGGGCAGAGGCCACCATAGATGGCTGGGCTTGGCCTCCTGTGCCTTGGTCCTGCGAGATGCAGCTGCTCCTAACTGGGCAGGACTCGGGGCTCAGCCGAGAGGAGTCACCCTGCAGACCAGGGAGGACAGAGCAGGGCACTGAAGGGAGGGCCACCCTCCACAGAGTTCTGAGGCCAGGGATCAGTCAAGGGTGTAGAGGAGCTGCCCGCAGTGTAGATACATCTAGCCCTGCAGTTTCTCTTCAGGGGAAGGTGGGGAGGAAACGCGGTCCTACCCATCCTTCCTTCCCTTGTGGATCCACCAGTCTCGGTTACTGGCGTAGTGTGGAGAAAGGTGACAGGAATCACCCAAAGGGGAAATGATACCTTAAGCTCAGCAGATATGATTATGAGTCCTGAGGAGCTGACTGAGGGGGTTCTAGGAAGAGTTCCTCTCCTCAGGAGTTCCTCCCTAGCCCCCCAGACACTCAGGGACCATCCCTCTCATCTCTGGGCTCCCTTGGGACTCTGCCTAGCCCCTGACCTGGCCCCAGAACATGGTATTCCAGACATTTGTTTTCAGGATATCATCTCTGCTTTGCTGTGAGCTCCTGAAGGGCAGGGCCAGTGCCTCAGTTTTCTCAGAGCCCAGCCGAAGGCCTGCCTCAGGATGGGCACCAGGAAATGTTTGAAGGATGAATGAGCTGAGCTTGGATAGATGAAAGGGAAAGGAAGCGTATTTTGGAGACAGAGGCAGGGACAGCATGGGCAGAGATGTATGGAACAAGCTATAGCCCGTTCTGAGGGAGGAAAGCATCTGCCTGGGGAAGGGGGCTGACATTTGTGTCAGAGCTTTCTCAAATGTCTTATTTGGTCTTCACATCTGCCCTGAGAGAAAGGTATAGTTATTCCCATTTTATAGATGAAGCAACTGAGACTCAGAGAGGAAAAGTGACTTTTCCAGAAAGTGACTGAGCAGGAACTCAAATAGGCCTGTCTGACTCCTGAGCCTGGGGAAATGGGTAGGTGGAGTCTGCAGCCCTAAAAGTGGGCATAGTTTGGTGGCCCTGACCAAACCCCCGATCCCCCAGTGTCACCAGCCTCTGCCCCAAACAGTAGGCGATGGCATATGTCTGGGTCATGATGCCAGTGTGACCCTTGTTCTGGCTCAGGTGGGAGTTGAGGCAGTAGTGAATGACAAGTGGTTTCACACGCCCAGCCCTTTGCACGCCCAGCTGCTCCCACCTAGTGTGCCCTCCCCCGCCTCATCCCACCCCACGCAGACTCTCCTAGTCCTCTGGTGAGCACTACTCTTTCAAGTCTGAATCAAGCCTTGTCTTCCCCTCAAGGCCCCTCATGATGCCTGCTGGAGTAGTCCTGACCCTTCCCGGCCTCAGGCCCCTGTCTCCCCACACCCCAGCGCCTAGCCCCCGGAGGTGCTCATGAGCATTTTCAGAGTGAATGAGTGTGCATACATGCCTGGGAAATCCCCACCCTCCAGGGCCTCTTGGGGAAAGGCAAGGCCTTCTGTCCCCTGTGCCCTTCTCTCTTCTCTCTCCCCCTTCCCCATCCTATCACTGTGGTGGGGTCAAGGCCTTGCTGAGTTCAGCAAAGCTAGAGGCCAAAGTAGCGGTTCTCCTGAGGGAGGAAGCAGGAAGGGCTGCCAGGCCTGCTCCACACCCTGACCCGCCCTGGCTGAGCATGGGAGAGCAGAGGGCACAGAGCAGGGTGGGCAGAGCTGGGTAGGGCTGAGAAGGGTAGGCCGCCCTCCCCTTGGGAGGAGGGGCCTCCTGCCTGCCTCCCACTCATAGGGCTTAGCCCCTAGAGGGGAACCACCTGTGTCCTCTCCCAGCCTGAGGTTGTGGCCCAGGAAAGGCGCAAACACATTGACACTTGCTAAGAACCTGCTCTGGGCCAGGCTGGGGGTGGGCTAGGGTGCAAAAATGAATAAGACCCATTTTCTTCCCTAGGGGAGCTCACACCAGATATTTAAGAAATAATAAAAACAGCTAATACACATTGAGCACTTTACCGTGTGCCAGGCACATGATCTAACTACTTCACTCGTATTGATAACTAATTGAACATTCACAGCAACCTGTGAGATCAATGCTATTATTAGCTCCGTTTGACAGATGGGGATAGAGGCACAGAGGGATCAAGTAACTTGCCCTAGACCACACAGTAAATTGCTTGCAGTGTTGGGATCCACACATAGGCCGTCTGGCTTCAGAGTCCGTGAATTTAACCTTCACGCGTCCTCTGTGTCAAGCCCAGTGCTGTCTGACGTGTGCCATGGCCGACACCACAGATCCCAGTCCCTGCCTGCCTCCTTCTCAGTGGGTTGGGAGGCTCTGGAAAGTCACCAGGCAGCAAGGTGTGCTTCAGGGTGTCACCATTATCATTGCCCTTTGCTTCCTGCCGCAGTCATGTCTTTCCCCGTGGGCTTGTCTTCTCATCCTACGGAAGCTCCAAGCTCCTGTAGCTCACAGTTCCTTGGAGTGTCTTGCACAAAGGACGTGCTCAGATGTGTTTGCTGTTTGGTGGGTTGATGGAGGATGCTTTCATTTCCCCAGGCCTCTGTGACATCAACAAAGTTGCTCTCTACCTGAAATCATCTGAGGAGTTTTAAAAAATACTGCTGCCCAGGCCACACTCCCAGAGATTCTGAGGTAACTGGTGTAGGGTGCAGCCTGGACTTGGGGGTGTTAAACACTCTCCAGCAATCCTGATGTGTAGCCAGTGCTGAGAACCCCTGCACAAACACCATTTTAGAAGTCTTAGAGATTTCATCTGGGGACAGGCAGTGGTTGGGGGAGCAGAGCTTGGGCTTTGGAGATGGGCAGGCAAGGTTCACATCACAGCTCAACTATTGAAAAATTGGATGAGTTTAGGCAAGTCAACTTTTCCAAGCCTCAGTTATCTTCTCCTGTAAAATGGGATAATAACATCCACCTTGAAGTAAAGCACGTGGTACTGGGATGGCACATGCTGGAAAAAATGTAATACATGGCAACTATTAAAATGAATTATCCATTTATCCATCCACATATGATTGTTGAGCACTAAGTGCCAGGCACTTGAGTGCCCTTGAGAGACAATAGAAAACAAGACAGTTATGATCCCTTCCCTTGTGGCATTTACATTCTAGTAACTCAATTTAACAAGATTTTATTGGCTTGGGGTATCAGGTACTGCATGGGTACAAAGATGAACAAGACATTGTCCTTGCCCTTGAGGAAAAGAGTAATGGACAATAATGAAAACTCAAATACAGGAAAGGAAAAGACAAGAGATATAAACCAAATGGGTTGGGTTCAGAGGAGAGAGCCATCCAGTTGGGCAGATCAGGGAAATTTCCATGGAAGAGATGATACTTGAGAGGACCCTTGAAGGATGAATAAGATGGTTAGGATGGGATGAGGGAGAGTGGTGGTGGGAATGGCTTAGGCAAAAATATGGCAGCAGAAACAGCCAATAATCCAACAAAAAGGCTTGATGTGCACGCACAGGCGAGAAGAGAAAAGGTGGAAAATGCAGGTTGGAGCCTTAAACGTCAGGGTGAGGGATTTGGTCAGCGGTGGGAACCACGCAGGGACTGGAGCTCAGCTGCATCATTCTCAGCTCTTAACAACTGGACTTCCTCCTGGCTTCATTTTGAAGCAGGTGTCCTTGGTGCTACTGCCCTCAGCTCCCCTTCTCTACCTACTGCCCCCTTGGTCTCCTGTTCAGTGCTCAGTCCCTGCCTGTTGCTGCTCTTGGGTAAGGGTCTGATGAACGCACTTAACCTCAGGCATAAAATGCCTCTCCACGTGGTATCTCCCTAGGCAGCTGCATTTTTTTTTTTAATCTTGTTGTTGTTGTTATTGAGAATATACACAGCAAAACACACAACAATTCAACCGTTTCAACATGTACAATTTAGTGACACTGATTACATCCTTCTAGTTGTGCAACCATTCTCACCCTCCTTTTCTGAGTTGTTCCTCCCTCATTAACATCAACTCACTGCCTGCTGAAGTTCCTATCTAATCTTTCGAGTTGCTGTTGCCAATTTGATCCCCATACAGATAGTTCTTAAAGAGCACAATGCTCAAAGCAGACCTTTTTTTATTAGTTAAGCTAAACTATTGCTCAGTTTTAAGAAGACTTCAGGGGATATTTTTGGTTTAAGGTCTAAAGATTATCTCAGGGCAATAGTTTCAGGGGTTCAGCCACCCTCCATGGCTCCAGAATGTCTGCAGTCCATGAGAATTTGAAATTCTGTTCTGAATTTTCCCCCTTTTGATCAGGATTCTTCTATAGACTCTTCCATCAAAATGTTCAGTAATGGTAGCTGGGCACCATTCAGTTCTTCTGGTCTCATGCATGGCAGAAGAGGCAGTTGTTCATGGAGGCAACTAGCCACACATTCCCTATCTTCTTCCTGTTCCTGACTCTCATTCTTCCTCTGTTGCTCCAGGTGAATAGAGACCAACTCTTGTGCCTTGGGTGGCCACTTGCAAGTTTTTAAGACTCCAGGCACTACCCAACTAACTAGGAGGTAGAATAAAAGCACTAAAAACTTTATTAGGCCAATTGACTGGGATGTTGCATGAAATCATGAACTTAAACCTCCAAACCAAGGAACAAAATCCCATGAGGTATTTGGTTGTAAGCTATTCTTTTGTTGTTGTTGCTGTAAATATATCTATCATCACTCTATTGTACGTATGTACTACATTTTGTTTGTCCATTTGTCTGTTGATTGGCATTTAGGTTGTTTCCACCTTTTGGCTATTGTGAATAGTGCTGCAATGAACACTGGTGTGCAAGTCTCTGTTAGAGTCTCTGCTTTCAAGTTTTTTGGGTTTATATACCTAAGAGTGAAATTACCAGGTCATCTGGAAACCCTGGTGACGTAGTGGTTAAGTACTATGGTTGCTAACCAAAAGGTCAGCAGTTCAATTCTGCCAAGTGCTCCTTGGAAACTCTACGAGGCATTTCTACTCTGTCCCATAGAGTCCGAATCGACTCGATGGCAATGGGTAGGTTAATTCTATTTTTAGTTTTTGAGGAACTGCCACACTGTTTTCCACAACAGCTGTATGATTTTGCAGTCCCACTGGCAATGGGTAAGGGTTCCAATTTCCCCATATCTCAGCCAACATTTGTTATTTTCTGTTTTTTTTTTTTTTTTTTTAAATCTTAGCCATCCTACCACTGCCACTGAGTTGTTTCTGACTCATAGAGACCCTGTAGGACAGAGCAGAACTGCCGCACAGGGTTTCGAAGGCTGTAAATCTTTACGGAAGCAGACTGTCACATCTTTCTCCTGTGGAGAAGCTGGTGGGTTCTAATCGCTGACCTTTCAGTTAGCCACCAAGCGCTTAACCTCGGCACTACCAGGGCTCCTGCTTAGCCATCCTAGTGGCAGTGAAAAGGATCTCGTTGTGGTTTTGATTTGCATCTCTGTGATGGCTAATGACACTGAGCATCTTTTCATGTGTTTGGTGGCCATTTGAATGTCCTCTTTGGTGAAAGGTCTATTCAAGTCCTTTCCCCATTTTATGATTGGGTTATTTGTCTTTTTGTTGTTAAGTTGTTGAAGTTTTATACATGTATATATATAGGTTATTAGATTCTTGTCAGATATATGGTTTCCGAAGATATTCTCCCAGTCAGTAGCTTGTCTTTTCATTTTTTTGGTAAAGTCTTTTGATGATGAGCAAAAGTTTTAGTTTTTATGAGGTCCCAGTTATTTATTTTGTTTTTTGCTGCCTGTACTTTTGCTATTATATTAAATAATCCATTGTTGAAAGCTAGGCCTGACAGCATTGCCCCTGCTTGTTCTTCTAAGAATTTTATGGTTTCAGTTTGCACATTTAGTTTGCACAATTAGGTTCTTAATCTATTTTGAATTTGTTTTTGTGTATGATGTGAAGCATGGATCCTGTTTCATTTTTCTGAGTGTGGAAATCCAGTTCTCCCGGTGCATTTGGTGAAGAGACTCTTCTTTCCCCATCGAATGGACTGAGCACCCTTGTCAAAAATCAGTTGATACACAGTTGCATTTTGTAAAAAAGCACCTGACTGAGAGTCAGGGGGCCTGGTTCTACTCCTAGCTCTGCCTCCCACCTGCTGTGTGACCTTGGGCAAGTCACTTTCCCTCTATGAGCCTCAGTTTCCTCATCTGAAAAATGACCAAGCTGGATGAGTTGATTGACCCTTTCAGCTGTGATGTTCTCTGACTAATTTGCAAGTGCCAAATCCGAGAATGCTGATTTTGGCTCATGCAAGGGGAAGCTGCTGCTCAAAGTCAGAAATTAAGCAGGAGGCTCAGAGAGGAAGAGACGGAAAGGCTACATGTAGTTGTTGCCTCATCTCAGCCTAGGCATTGGCCTTGGACCTGTGAATGAAGAAGCCTCCAGATGCTTCCAGTCTTTGGTCATTCAAGTCACCTCTAGCCTTTCCAGTTGAAGCCCCAGACATTACAGAATAGAGATAAGCCATTCTTGCTGAGCCCTATCTGAATTCCTGACCCTAAGGATCCATGAGCACAATGAAATTGTTTTCTGCCAACAAGGTTGGGGTGGTTTGTTCCAAAGCAATGTTGTTGTTGTGTGCCGTCGAGTTGATTCTAATTCATAGTGACCCTATAGGACAGACTAGAACTGCCCCATAGGGTTTCCTAGGCCATAATCTTTACAGGAGCTGATTGCCAGGTCTTTTCTCCTGTTAGCAGCTGAGCTCTTAACCACTGAGCCACTGGGCTCCTTTTTAGGAGCTATAGAAAGTGGTATTTTCCCCACTGCACAGACGGGGAAAAAACTCAGGTGCCTTGTCGAAGAGCACACATCCCAAATGGCAGAGCAGGGCTTTGGACCAGGCAGTAGCATTCCGAACCTAATACTCTTTCTGCTATGACTTTCTTCAGGAGCCGGATGGATGACTTAGGGATGGAAGTTCTGCAAGGTGGCCTTCATTTCCTTCCACTAAACAGGTTCTGGTCTTGAAATAGAGCCACTGAACTTGGCTTAAGCTGTTTCAGCTTCCTTCCTCCCATCACTGCCTCTGCTCTCATTTCTTTTTCCTCCCAGGATTTTTTGGTGGAAGGAAGAGAGGAGGAATCCACTCTCAAGTCCTTGATTAAGGAAGGCTTGAAGGTGATGTGGGTGCTTCATTCACTAACCTTGTCAGGGCTGGGGACACAAAGGATAGTTGAGGCCGAATGCCTGCACAAGCTGTGGCGGTCAGGGGAGAGGCCCTCCCCATCACAGCCCCCACTCTGTCGTGAGATGTGGGCCGTGAGTTCCCAGAAGGATCTATGCAGTGTCAGGGAGCAGGCTGGCTGGGAGGGAGGAAGCGGCCTAGTCCCTGGTGGGACTTTTCTCTCAGTGATGGTAGCCGGTGAGGGCAAGGAAGTACCATTTTCGGCGCGATTGTGCAGGCTGTATCACACGTATCAGCTCGTTTAAATCAATTTCCAGATGAGGGAAACGAGGCTCAGGGAGGTTAGGCGATTGTCCAAGGCCGCACAGCATATGAGTGGCAGAGCTGGGAAGGGCGCCCGGAGGGTCTTGCTCCCGTGAGCCTCAGAGCCCTGGAGATGTCCCCCTGCCCGGGCTGTCCAGAGGGGCACTCCAGCAGGGGGCGCCCCGAGCCCCGTCCCGGGCCGCTGGGCGCGCCTCCAGCGGCGCTGGGACAGGGCCGGCCGCTCCGCCCCTC
>NW_004443966.1:9608519-9693125 GCF_000243295.1 Trichechus manatus latirostris | reverse complement strand
CGGGGCTGGCGGCGGCCACGAGCTCCGGGGCACTCTGGTGTCCCGGGTCCGCCGCCCTGGGTATGGCCGGCCGTGGCCTTGAGGCTGTGGCCCGAGCCTGAGAGCCGAGCCCTGGAGGCTGAACCCCTGGGGCACGCTCTGAAGCCTAGCACCTGAAGGACGGCTGTGGTGGGCGGCGGGCAGGGGGCTGGCACCCGGCGAGGATGAGGGGCAGACTTCTATCAAGTCAGGCCCCTTTGAGGGAGGAGAGCACCCGGTAGTCCCGGGAGGAGAGATGCTGGGTCTTCTCAGCATCCGCCGCCTCTCACATCCCCTGCTCCCCCGTGGCGCAAGGAGGTAATGGGGGTCGCAGGGAGGAGTGCTCCGTTCACAGTCAGCCTCCTGGGTGACCAATGAAGCTGTGGTCCCCACCATCAGGACCCCGGCCCGGGGCAGGGCTAGGGTGGGCGTGGGGGGCGGACGGCAGGTCTGCTTCAGACTGGGGTAGAAGGGCATAGAAGGGCCGCCAACCGTTGATGGAGACTCAGTACTAGGCATTGTGGACGTCTGGTGCCATGCGTGGGTTTGGCTAACCCTCACTATAGCGCTGCCAGGTGGAAGTTAGTGTTCCTGCCTTACAAAGGAGAAGATGAGGTCCAGAGAGGTGAGCTTCTCTGGGGCCAGGTAGGTAGTGGTAGGTTAGGGAGGCACACTGGAGGAGGGATAACACAGCTGGCTACCTCAGAGGTGAGGTGGGAAGGTCCCAGGGGGCAGGTGGAGGGAGCAGAGCCCCTGACACCCTTGTGCTCTAGAATCCAGTGGAGAGGGCAGCTGGGGGCTGCTGCTATGGTTTCTGACCCCGTATTCCCCAATTGCCCGTTTGTAAAGTATTCCTGGGACAACCCTGTTGACTGAGGGGCTCTGAGGACTTGGCCTCTTCACAGATAGCTTCACTTCAGAGTCCTGTTCCTCCCAAACCACCCGTGACTCAAGATGGTTTTTAGCACCTAAAGTTGCCCCACTGGTGAGTCAGAGGCTTGGGCAGGGGGGACGGTTTGTGAGGGTGGCTGTATCTGCTGGTGGGGGGCAAATTTCCGGCTGGCAGGAGTGAGAAGACCTAAACTGCCCCTGACCACCGCAGCCCTCCACTTCCCTAAGGTCCTCCCTATTTGCTAGATGTGGGGGTGGGCAAGCACACCACCAAGTGGAGCTGGACCTTCCCCAGAAAGACAAAGTTTTCTCTTGTCTACTCAGGCAGGTGGCTGACCTTCTCTGAGCCCCAGCTTCCTCATCAAAGACTGTGGGTGGAGATGAAATGAGTCAAAGCCCTGAATGCACAGAGGGGCTCTGTAAACGCCAGAACCCCCTCTCTTCTGCTGGCAGCCGCCCTGGAGCCTGAGTGTAATGATTCCCAATTGGGGGTGGCGAATATGAGGGGACACTCATGTGTGTTTGGTTCAAACTGCGGCCTGCCCCTTGGCACGGTCCTGTTTCACACACTCGGTGAGGTGGGATGAGGAACTTGGTAAGTTCACTCTGCAGGGTGAGCTGGAGCTGGTGAGAAAAAGGGCTTAATGAGGGTTGAGAGCTCCCTGTGGGGTGATGAGACCACCCCTGGAGATCCCCTCCTAGGCTGTCCCTCAGGAAGCCACTGACTTCCACAACCCCTGAGGCCACCGTTGGAGGCAGATGGAGTGGGCTAGCTGTGTGACTTTTAGCAAGTCTCTTCCCCTCTCTGGACCTCAATTTCCTTCTTTGGTAAAACAAGAGAGTTACCAGACAGCAGTGGTTTTCAAACTTTTTTTTTTTTTCCAGTGAACTCTTCCACAGAACCCCAACATAGAGTATGGAAAAAGTAGAACCGTTCTGATCAAAGTCGGGGGTGGGGGGAGGCCATCTGGCTCCTCTTCCTCACCCTGGTGGCCCCTGAAGCAGAGTTGAACAATCCTCAAACAGATGATTTGTGATGTCTCTTTCTGCGAGGTTCTAGGAAATCTGATGTAAGCCCCTGAAGGGTTGGGGGCAGGGACGTGAATTCCAGTAACTCCAATAAGAGAAATGCAGGCATCATGGTGGACCTTATTCCTGAAATGTCTGGAGTCAGTGTCCTGTGTGCCTCAGGCCAAAAGTGTGTCCCTTCCCTCTGCCTTGTGGTTTCGACTTTTCACAGGGCCAGAACGGTGCCTGTACCTCCCGGGTCCTTCCCTAGCTCCTAGATGGTATCTATAATTCCGTCTCAGAGTTTCTCCCCCTTTGTTTCACATTTCTGAGCTGCTAAAATGCAAATCCAGCTTGAGGGTAGGTGTGAACAAAGGGCTTAAGTAGTTACGAGTTTTTACCTGATGAAGTATCTGAGCAGCAGCCTTGAGAAGCCAGAAGGGAGGCTCAGACATGAAATTCAAATCAGTCAGCATTTTGGACAGCCTGTTGTATACCAGCTACTTCAGGGGGACAGAGGTGAGAATGTCACACCCCCTGCCCTCATGGGGCTCTAAGACCATCGGCAGGAGGGCAGGCACTCACATTTGTTGGGCAGATCCAAGGACCATTCAAAACAGTTTACATGTTATCTCATTTGTCCCATAAAGGAAGTAGCCTCATTTTCTATTACGTGAACTTATTATATACATAGTGAGTGCACATCTCATATATCCACGGAACCACCACTCATATCAAGAAACAACGCTGCCAGCACCCAGAAGCTTCCTGATGTCCCCATCTAGTCACCCCCTCCCTCCCCGTAACCACTACTGTAACTTCCAAACCGTGGATTAGTTTTACCTGTTTTTGTCTTTTACATAAATGGAATCACACATTATGTCCTCTTTTATGTCTGGCTTCTTTCATTCAGGAGCCCTGGTGGTGCAGTGGTTAAGAGCTTGGCTGCTAACCGAAGGGTTGGCAGTTTGAATCTACCCGCCGCTCCTTGGAAACCCTATGGGGCAGTTCTGCCCTGTCCTATAGGGTCGCCATGAGTCGGAATCGACTCGATGGCAGCCGGTTTGGTTTTTTTCTTTCATTCGGTATTATGTTTGAGATTCGTCCATGCTGGTGCGGGTCGCCGTCGTTTGTTCATTCTTGTTGCTGAGTAATAATATACCTCTATTTATATGGACTTCTATTGATGACATTTGGTTGTTTCCAACTTTTAATTATTGTAGTGCTTCTGTGCACACTCTATTGTTGTTGCGGTTAGGTGCTGTTGAGGCAATTTTGACTTTTAGCGACACATGTGACAGAGTAGAACTGCCCCATAGGGTTTTCTTGGCTGTAATCTTTATGGAAGTAAATCGCCACCTCTTTCTCCTGCAGAGCCGCTGCGTGGGTTTGAACTGCCAACCTTTCAGTTAGCAGCCGAGCGCTTAATAGTTTGTACCACCAGGGCTCCTTGTGAACATTCTAGCATGCATGTCTCTTGAGTAGGTAGCTAGGAGTGGGTATGTCTATAGAAGCTGCCTGACAGTTTTCCAAAGCGCTTGTCCCAGCGTACATTCCCCTGGTGGTGTTTGAGAGTTCAAGTTTCTCTACCTCCTTCGTAACGCTGGTCATTGTCTAACCTCATTTCCCATGTCAGTAGTTTGAAGCCCAGAGAAGTTTCCCTGTGCTTGGCAAGTGCTAGAAAATGGCAGCGCTGGGATTTGAACCTAGGCCTGTGCGACCACAGAGTCTGTGCTCTCTCTCTCTGGTTCAGACACGGACATAGATTATAATACGAACCAGAATGTGATAACCAAAACCAAACCCGTTGCTATTGAGTCAATTCTGACTCATAGCCACCCTATAGGACAGAGTAGAACTGCCTCATAGGGTTTCCAAGGAGCGGCGGGTGGATTCGAACTGCCAACCTTTTTGGCTAGTAACCAAGCTCTTAACCATTGTGCCACCAGAGCTCCCTAAAAATCTATGCACAGCACTCTGTGGGAGTTTAAAGGGGGGGAGTTTGCATCTGGTTTTGGGGGAGAAAGGGTCATGGAGCCTCATGGAGATGGTGGTGTTTGAGCTGGGCCTCGCAGAAGGGAACGGTTTTTCCAGGAGATCCTCCCACGGAAAGGACCCAGCTTGCGCTGGGTATGGCAGGGGTGAAAGTTTTTGGGGAATGGGAAAGGTCTACTTTGGTTGTAATATAGAATAAGTGGGGGTGCTAGGCCTGGAAAAGCAAGTTGGGGCCAAACTGGTGGGCGTGATTTGTCCTTAGAGGGCTCCCCTGGCAGCCACCCCCAGGCTCCCAGGAGTGGAACCTGAGGCAGGGAAACTGGGTGGGGATAGCAATCAGAGCTGGCCTCTCACCAAGCAGAGGATCTTAGCTGTTCCTGTCACCACTCTTGGGGTATCTGCCAGCAGAAGTTTTTGGAGTTCCTACTTCTGTCTAACTATGTGAAATAAGTAACCCCACTCCCCGAGGCCTGACACAGATGGTTTATTTGGAAAATTTTTTTCAGCAAAAGGAAGATGATAGACAGCAAGTCTCGGGAAATTTGCCAGGATGGTGGGGTGGGGGTGGGCTTAGCTTCTGATTCTGGTCAAGCCAAGCTTGCCAGGGGGACCTCAAATCCTTTTCCCCAGAAAGGAACCAAACAGATGTCTCAATGGCTGTGGGAGGCAGAAACAGAGACACTGGCCTCAGATGAGTCAAATAATAATGGTAATAATAATAATCCTTATTTGTATAGTGTTTATGGTTTTTAAAGTGTTTTCAACACCGTTATCACAATAGGTCTTCATGGGAACTATGTGAATAGGTGGTGTAGATGTTATCACCCCTGTGTACAGGTGAGGGGATTGAGACCCAGAGAGAGTGCTAACCTGCTGGGGGTCACGCTGCCAACACACACCCAGGCTAGTCTAGACCCGGGCTCCTGGAACCTACTCTTCAGTATTCTGTGCTTGCCTGGGCCCTGGCCGAGAACAGAGTAAAGACTGAATAGAGGAGGATGTGGGATAAGCCATGGGTGCCCACAGGCATCAGGTTGGTGGGTGACCCTCAGAGCAAGGCTGGGAGCCAGGCCAGCTGTGCCTGGGGGTCTCCAGAGACATGTGTGCCTCAGTGGAAGGAAGGGAGGCAGGCAGGCAGCATCTGGTAACAGAGCTCTGGTTTGCAGGGGGCAGAACTGGAGGAAGGAGGGTGAAATGTATACACACCTTGACTTAGAACAGCTCCAGCCACTTGGTGATGAATAATGAGATACGCCCTTATGTAATGGTGCCCCCACCCAGCCTGGGGAAAACAGCCTTTCGGGGTTCACGGGGCCTGGGTGTGGCTGGATCTGATTAGCAGGCAGAAGAAAAGCTGCCAATGCCAGCTGAAATGATTTCCGAGAAGCCTTGGCTGACGACTCTTGAAAGACACATCCACAGGCACCTGTGCCCTGTGCCCTGTGCCCTGTGCCCTGCCCTCAGGGTGCTGGCTAGGGTGGCGTGTGGCTCTCCCGGGCACAGGTGAGCTCCTTGGGGTGGGGCATCCTGAGGAGGATGCAAACAGCTTCTCCTGTGACATGGGGAGCACCCCCATGGGCTCAGAGCCATCCTGAGGCTCTTGTTAAGGTGCCTGGGCAGGCAGGGTTAGCTCCATTTTACAGATGAGGAAACTGAGGCTCCTCTGACAAGACTTGAGGTCACAGAGCTAGTTGTGGACAAAACTGGAACTAGGACCTCAGGCTCCTGACTCCTGGTGCCTGTTGTAATTCGCCACACCACTCCCACCTGTATTTCCCTTGGGCATGAGTGAGAGAGTTGACAAATCGGTTCAGACTTGCAGTTGGGTCGCACAGGCCCTGAGAGAGGTGAGGTCATGGTAATCCCTTACCCTTCTCAGCATTTTATAGTTTGCAAAATAATTTTATGAATTGCTGTTGATCTGTACAGTATTAGCCCCATTTTATAGATGAGGAAGCTGAGGCTCTGGAAGCTAAAATGACTTGCTCAAGCAGACCTGGGACTTGAACCCAGTACTTCTGACTCAAAAACTAGTGCCCTTTCTACTGCATTGTAACATCATAGCTGCCTTTTTTCTCAGGAGCTCTGAATTTAACGACAGCAAATTGCCCAAGTTCGCCATGGGTCTGTTCCTCTGAACCTCTTTGGAGCAGATCTGAACAAGTAAGGTGGCCTCTTTTTCTCTCCCCTTAACAAATCTAAATGAATATAAATCAAATAAGAACTATACATTGTCGGTCACAGGTGAGAGGCTTGAGCAGAATAGTCCTCAAACAGCCGGGACTGTGGGTTATTGTTAAATGATTAGCTTCTCTCACAATAGCTAAATGGTGGAAACAGCCTGAATGTCCATCAAAAGAAGAATGGATAAACAAAATGTGGTATTTCTGTATAATGGAATATTATTTCAGTCATAAAGAGAAATGAAGTTCTGATATATGCTACAACATGCATAAACCTTGAAAACATTATGCTGAGTGAAATAAGACCCAAAAGGACAAATATTGTGTGATCCCACTTACATGAAATATCTAGAATAGGCAAATGCATTGAGACCAAAGCTTATCAGTGGTTACCAGCAGATGATGGGAGGGAAAATGGGGGGAGTTATTGCTTAAGGGGCACTGAGCCTCTGTTGAGGGTGATGAAAAAAACTGGAGCCAGCAAGTGGTGATGGTTGGACAACATGGTGAGCGTCATTGATGTCATTGGATTAGACACCTACAACAGGTTGAAATGGCAAATGTTTTGTTATGTATATTTTTACCACAATAAAAATAATTTGTTGAATGAATCAACAAATGAATACAATAAAAATTCAATTAGCTAAAAATAATAAAATTAGCTCTCCTGCAGCCAATTACTTTTAGAGCCTAGACCCTTAGGCTTGTGCTAATTGGCATGGCTGTCCTAACCTCGCGTTTCACTCCATTTCAGGTTAGTAGGCTCCAGGCCTCGATGTGGAGCCCAGACATGGAGACGTTCAAGCAGCAGAAGGTGGAGGACTTTTATGACATCGGGGAGGAGCTGGGGAGGTAAGAGACTGTGTGAGAGGTGGAGGGGCTGGGCGATGGAGCCAAGGTTATGCTTCTCTTTGTGCAACTGTCGGCTGTACAAAGTTGTGGCACAGGCTTGTCACAAGACTAGTGGGAAGCTTTAAAAACAAGCCTGAGGTTTATTCATTTTCATGGATAACTTTGCAAATAGTCCTTTCTCTGGAAATAAACACTGGTCATCAAAAGGGGCTACGATTGTTGAGTTTTATGTCTTCGGTGGAGCCCTGGTAGTGCAGTGGTTAAGCATTCGGCTGCTAACCAAAAAGTCAGCAGTTCAAATCCACCAGCCGCTCCGTGGAAACCCTGTGGGGCACTTCTGCTCTAACCTATAGGGTTGCTATGGGATGGAATTGACTCGATGGCAGCGGCTTTGGTTTTTTATGTCTTCAGTAGAACCTGGCTGACAGTTATGGCAAAACGAAATGATTCTTGTTTTATCTGACAGCCCTTCTCACTAAGCTGTCCCAGGGTGAGGACTGAGGCCTGGCCTGTTGGTTTTCTTCTCTGGGTCCCTCTTAGGATTCTCTGTGGTTCTTAGGAATTTTTTTTTTTTTAAGCTCAGAGCCTCAATTCTAGGTGAAGTAATCCTACCGAAAATGGATTTGTTTTGAGTAACCAACCACATGAGCCGCGTCCTAAAGCTTCCTAGAGTCTGAGTTATTTGATGCATCTTCAGGTTTGCTAAATCTAGAACGCAGCCAGGACTAGACTCTGAGACCTGAAAATTGTTACTGTTTGGAGAGAAACGAATGTTTTCTGAGGTTATCTTCTCACCTTCCGTTTCTGGTATTTAGATGGTGTTTCACTGACTAACCGAGAGGTTGGTGGTTTGAGTTCCCCCAGAGACAGCTCAGAACAAAGGCCTGGTGATCTACTTCTGAAAAATCAGCCACTGAAAACCCTATGGAGGACAGTTCTACTCTGACACATGTGGGGTCTCCATGAGTCAGAGTTGCCTTGACGGCAACTGGCTTTTTGGTTTAGCGATTACAAAGCACCTGTCCTAAAGTTTGATCCTCACAACAGTGCATGAAAGAGGAATTATTTTTACTCTCGTTTTTCAGATGAGGAAACTGTGGTCTCAAGAGTTTAAGCAGGTAGCCCAAAGTTGCACAGTCACAAGTGACATCACCAGGGTTCTGACCAGCCCAGTTGTACCCGCTCGCCTGATCGTGCTCTCTCCTATGCGCACAGCGTTTGCACACTCACTTGCTCACTTGTACACCCAGCCTCATCCCTTCACACACCCAGCACAGTGAAAACCTGGGTAAAAAACTCCACTGTATCCAAGAGGTAAAACAGGAGACCTTTTCCCTTTCTAGAACTGGAACTCTTGGGCCAGGACTAATTCTCTTGCTTTCTTTGATTTTAAAGACAAAACAGAAAGAGCATCAAAGCCAAGGGAGCCTTATTCTGAGAAGATTGGGAGGCAGCAGTTGCTTCAAGCTCAGGGAGTGTCTGTCCAGGCCGCTAGTTGTCAGAGTGCCGACTGGGTGGAGGAGTGAGTGAATGCAGAGCCCCAGAGGGATATGACTCTCCGGCTGCCACTGGCCACCCGGGCCCTGGTGAGCCGGGCGGGAGGAGGTCAGAGCGTGCCAGGCCCGGGCACGTTCAGCCAGGCTCTGTCCACCTCACGTGCTTCTCCTGATCTCGGGGGCACTAGGGAAAAAGGAAAAGTGGCATCCTCAACAGAAGATCCTAGCAGGCCTTGCCAGCAGCATTTGATTTGGTGACCTTACCTTGGTCACATCCTGGGTGTAGAGATCTGTGCCGAGTGCCGTGGGTACAAAGGTGAGCAAAACATAGACAATCTCACCCTCCTAGAGCTCCAGCCTTAGGGGGTGGGCAGCCATGCGCATGACAGCAAGGGCGGAGTTGGATGGAACTCTGTGATCCCGGTGGGCTGAGAATGCAGTAGTTGGGGGCAGGGATCCAGGGGTTCTGAAGAAGGAAGTAGAAGCAGTTCCCTGGGGCATCAGGGACATGAGCTATTAGAGGTGGAAGAAGCCTCATGCTTTTTGGTTCTCCTTCTGGCACAGGGAGTAAAGGCCCGATGTACCTGGAAGCCTGGGGAGCCTTGGGATGTACCCCACTTTCTAAGGTGCTAACTAGGCATGAGGGGGCAAGAGGCAGCAGAGGTCTGGAGCCCTGGAACCTTTGAAGTGACTGGACATCCTAGGATTTGTGGTCTCAAGGTCAGAAGAGCTAGAAGGCCTTTAGAGGTCCTCTCTTCCAGCTCCTCATTTGACTGTTGAGGAAACTGAGGCTCAGAGAGGGGAAGGGTCTTGCCTGGGCCCATAGAACAGGCTGGAACAAGAGCTGACTTCAGGTGAGGGCTTGGCTTCTGAAGGACAGTCCTATCCATCCCTCCCCACCTTTTTTCACTTCACAGTATTGCTGAGGACCTACTGTGTGCCAGGCATTCTTCAAGGCCGTGGTAAATAGCACAGACACATTCCTAACCTCTTGCAGTTTATTATTTATTATTGGTGGAGAAAGGCACTAAACAAGTGAACACAAAAGGATACGTCCTTGTAACGTGTGTTACGGGCTATGAAAGGAGAGAACACAGTGCTCTGGGAAAGAGTAATGAGGGACATACTTTAGGCTGGGAGGTCAGGGAAGTTATTTGGAAGATGTTAACTTGAGAACCAATGGGTAAGCGCAGGCAAAGCAACAGCATGGACGCAGGCCCTGAGGCAGGAAGAGCCGGGGGCCTGAGGAGCCGGCAAGAGGCCAGTGTGGCCTCAGAAAGTGAGCTGGGGGCAAGGGGCGCTAGATCTGGCCGGCGAGCTCCCTGCCAGCACAGGGTGATGAACAAATTTGGCTTTTGGGGTTACGCACTTTGAGGTTTGGGCCCGCTTTCCAGCTGTGCAACCTTAGGGCAACTTACTCAACCTCTCTGAGCCTCAGTTTTCTTACCTGTAAAATAGGAATAATGACAGTACCTGCTTCATGGTCGTGAGGATTAAATGAGATGCTGAGTCTAAAGGGTCCCTCACAGAGGGGTACAGGGTAAGTGTTCAATAACCAAGAACTTCTGGCCTTTACCAGATGATGGACTGGGCCTTTGAAATAGGTTTGGGGCATCAAGGCCCCACCTCCCATCTCTGGAGCCCCCCAGGAGGGAGGCATGGGACTTTATGAACAATAGCAGAGAACTGCTCTGATCACCCTGTTTGAATACGGGGTAGCTGTATTTAAACCTGCTTCTTCTGCCATCAGTGAGCACCCTCGCCTAGACTCAGAGCTACCTGCCTGCCTTTAGCCCTTCGTTCAATCCTTACTCTGCAAAAATGGAAATGAGTGACAGTCTGCTATATGTGAGGACAGATGAAGGTCACAAACATAATGTTGAGCAAAACGAAGCCAGAGTCAGAAGAGCACATACTGTAGACTTTCGTTTATGAAAGTTCCAAACAGGCAAAACGAATCAGTGGTCCCAGGAGTCAGCATAGTGGTCATCCTTGGGGCGCTAGTGACTGAAGGGAGCTTCAGAGGGATTTTGGGGGTGCAAGTGCCTTTCTGTTTCTTGGTCTGGGCGCTTATTTCACCGATGTGTTTATTTCATGAAAAGATATCAAGCTGTACATGTATGATATGTGCATTTTCCTCTATGTATGCTATGCCTGGGAATCCTTGAGTGGTGCAGAGGGTTAATGCACTCAGTTACTACTGCAAGGTTGGAGGTTTGAGTCCACCCAGAGATACCTTGGAGGAAAGGCTTGGTGGTCTACTTCTGAAAAATCAGCCATTAAAAACCCTATGGAGCACAGCTCTACTCTGACACACATGGGGTTGCCAGGAGTCGGAATCCACTCTATGACAACTGGTTAGCTGGTGATTTTATAAACCCACTGCCGTCGATTCTGACTCATAGCGATCCCATAGGGTTTCTAAGGCTGTAAATCTTATGGCAGCAGACTGCCACATCTTTTTCCCACCGAGCCACTGCTGGTTTCGAACCGCCGACCTTTCAGTTAGCAGCCAATTGCTTTAACCACTATACCAC
The DNA here is from genome assembly GCF_000243295.1 of Trichechus manatus latirostris. Lineage (NCBI taxonomy): Eukaryota > Metazoa > Chordata > Mammalia > Sirenia > Trichechidae > Trichechus > Trichechus manatus. Next base: position 9,682,145 of record NW_004443966.1, on the reverse strand, counting down.
CAGGGCTCCTTTGCTAGGGTAAGTGGGGTAAAAACCTATAGATGTTGCTGTTAAGCTGATCTGAAGTTCTACTTACATGAGGTTTGGTAGGACATGAGAATTTATAACATGGCAAAAGCATTATCCAGTAATTTTCACTGCAGTAGACAAATTGGACTAGAGTTCTCCTTACTTTAGGGAAATTTACCCTGAATGTCTACACCTTAACTAAAATCATGTATTAACAAACAAAGAACCTTAACTCTACCCGCTGGTCTGGTCCCTGAAGTGTATGTTTCTGATTCCTTTGGGGGCCTTGTCTGTCTTTATCCGACAAGTAAGGAAGCATCTGTGAGAGAAGCTGCAGAATCCGGCTTTGCCCCGGAACAATGTGCCCTGGCTGCAGTCTTGGCTCGGCTGGGACCCTGTCTGGCCCTGCTTGTCTCGCCTGCCTTCAGGCTCCTTACGCTGAGTGCTGACACTTGGCTGTGCTCATACGTTTGGCACCAGCCCGCTGGGGATGCTGGAGGGTGTCTGTTGCCCCGAGCCAGTGTTTGGAGAAATACTGGCCTGCAGATTTTGGCCTCTCCCAGCCTCGGGAGCCACCAATAGGGCAGAGCAGGAGAGTACTAGAACTGGCAGGGCTCTGCAAGAAAAACTCATCCCACCTCTCATTTTATAGATGAGGCTAAGGCCAGAGAGAAGTGGCTTATCCAAGGCCACATGGTGAACCAGCAATAGAACCAGGCTGGGGACCTTGGTATCTGACTCCTCGTCTAGGGCTTTGACCTCCGCGCCGTAAGTTCCCACAAAACACAAAATCATTTTCTCCTTTAATCTGCGGGCTTCTGGGAGTAGGAGAATATAGGTAGGGTGATCTTTCCTGTTTGACCTTGAGGGTCAGATAGCAGGGTCAGGGTCAGGAAGGGTGAACATTTGGGAGGGAGTGATGCTTCCTAGGGCCCAATGAGACGCAGACAAATACTGTATGCCCGAGGAAATACGGTCATTTAATAGAAGCAGAGTATGATCGGTGATTTCTTCTTTCCTATACTTAAATTACTTTCCTTTCTTTAGATTATTATGTTAACATAAAATCGTAAGGCATTAGTGTGGGACTGAGCACAACAAGAATTTAGTCTTAATCCTCCATTTTACAGATGGAGGAAATGAGGCCCAGAGAGTGGAGGTGATTTACCCAAGGTCACAGAGCAAGCAATGCAGGAGGGGGAACTTGAAGGCAGAACTTTTTCACTTACACTGAGATGGTTAAAACAAACAGACCAAAACTTATCTTTATCTATGTTCACGTCTTTATTGCCAGCCCCACCCCTCTAAGGAGCCTTGCTCAGTTACCCCGCGCACCCACTGCCCCTTCTGCCCTGGGGGAGACAGCAACCAGGACAGCTACTACCTGCTGAGGTGGTTGTTAGCTGCCGTCCGGTCTGCCTCGGACTCATGGCGACTCCCCGCACAATGGGACAGAACACTGCCCGGTCCTGTGCCATCCCCATGAGTGGTTTCAGATTTCAGACCCATTGTGATTCGTAGGGTTTTCATTGGCTGACTTTTGGAAGTAGATCACCAGGCCTTTCTTCCTAGTTCTTCTTAGTCTGGAAGCTGCATTGAAACCTATTCAGCATCATATCAGCACATAAGCCTCCACTGACAGATGGGTGGTGGCTGAGCATGGGGTGCATTGGCTGGGAATCAAACCCAGGTCTCCCGGATGGAAGGTGAGAATTTTACCACTTGCAGGAGGCTTATGTGCACAAGGCACCTACTAGGAACTTAACCTGCAGAATCCTCTTTTTCAGGGACAGGAGTCTTGGGTCAGGGACGAGCCCCCGTACTCAAGCTTCATCCTTCCTAAACAGAGCTGAGGAATTCCTGGGGGCGGGGGGTGGGGGGCATGTATTCACAGGGCTGCCTGCCAGAACTCAATCTCCCGATGGGGTCGTCTGTGGTTAAGATCACCTACCACATACTCAGCTTAGCCAGGGCAGCCTCTTCAGGGACAGAAACAAAACCCTACAGGAATTGCTTGGCACTCACATTTACCCAGGCTGGGTTCTGTAGCCAGTCCAGCCAACAAGCACTATTGAAAACAACAAAAAGAGGTGTTCGGATTTACCCTTCTCAGTCCTCGGGTCAAGAGCTTTCAAGATGAACTCTGAGGCAAAGGGGCTTTTATTATAACTTTTTTTAAATAAAAAAAAATTTACTGTGGAAGTAATGCATGGTAAATGTCATAAAATTATGAAGAGTGTAAAATAAAAGGGGAAAGTCTCCCCCAGCCCTGCCCTCCCTCCAGTCTCATGCCCCACAGGTACGCTTCGATGATCATTTTCTTCTGCTATTGTTCAGAAATTTTCTAAGTAAAGCAAGCGAGTATGTGGACCCAGATGGGATCACATAGACGCAACCACCTACAACTTGATTTTTTTTCACTTAACAAAACATGTTGAATGTCTTTTTACAGCAGTGCAGGTTGTTCCATGAGATGTATTCTGGCTGAAAGTGGTTTTTAGTAAAAAATTTAAGAAAACAGTGTAAGCCAATAAAAGATCAGCAGCCTCAACCCAGTGGCTATTTTTATTTCTGAGTCTTCCCTTCTAATCCTTCTGAGGCTATTTCTCATACCCACACATCCACTGTCTCTGTGTCGCCTTGAGGTGTGCCATATGCACTGAGTTAACACCCATCCGGAGTGGATGTAACCACAAGTGGGGCGGTTTGGGAGGTCACCGGGAGCCAGAGCAGTGCTGACGGCCCTGGGGAGCCCCGTGAGATAAGCCTGTCTCACTTTGTACCGGCTGTCAAGACTCTGAAGGCAGGCCCACCTCTGCTCTCCCATTTCGGGTGTCACTACCGTGCCGAGACAGAGGCCAGAGGGCCCGAGAGCTTCCGTGTCTTGTCTTTGCTCTTGCTGTTTCCTCACCTTCACAAATGGTTTACTTTTCTTTCAAGGTCCAGATCAAATGCTGTCTCCCTGACAAAGCCTGCCACCATCCACCCACTTCGGTCAGATTTAATTGCTCCTTATTCTGGACCTCTATCTCTCTTAAGGTTATCGTACCTTATGTCACACAAAAGGCTTACCTGGTCGTCTTCCCTGCTGCACTGAAGGTTCCTCCAGGCCAGGGTCCAGTGCACTTCCTTTCTTATCTTTCCATCTGCCCCCCACTATGGTGTCCAGCCCTGGTGCTTTACATTTGGTAGGTGCTGAACACAAAGATATACACCCACAGACACCCAGCAAGTTAACTGCAGAGCTGCCTGGAATCTGCCTTGAGTTAAATCTGAGGCAGAAAACCCAGACAAGCCCCCCGTTCCTGGAGGTCCTGGAATCCAAAAACAAAACTGGAGAACGCAACACAAAGACGACTGCCATTTACTGGACTTTGTACTGGACTCCTATTACTTACTAGACTTTGTGCTGGACTCATATGATGGTATTTAATTCTTTGACCACCTGTGAAGTAGTTATTATTCCCATTTTGCAGATTAAGAAACCCAGTCTCCACCATATTAGGTAACTGGCTCAAGGAATACAAACCTACCTTATCTAGGGGAAGCCAAGTGGGAAATACCACTCTATGTGACCCAGCAAATCTCAGAGAAAGTTAGAAATAAAAGCCAGAACCTTCTCTGGGCAGAGAGCCCCGTCTGCCACCTTAGGCTGGGATTTTTGTGCCTCTGTGATCGCACACATGCTTGTATTTCTTCCTGATGGGAAAGTGAAAGTAACTGCCATGTGTTAAGAATCGATTTCCCTTTCCCATTCTTATAGAACTATATGAGCTGGATCACATCCCCATTTCACAGATGAGGAAACCGAGGCTCAGAGGAATTAAATAGCATATTCTTGGTCACACGGTCTGAAAAAAGACCGTTAGGATTCTATTCTAGATCTGTCAGACTGCAAAGCTCTTGCTGTTTCTATTAATAAACCACTCACCTCTTTCTAGGACCCTATGCTAATTCAATAATTTAATCCAAATGAATCTGAGAGAGTCTTCAGAGGTCATCTATTCTAGTACAGCCCCAGGGCAGGGTGAGTAGTTAGTGGGCAGTGGTAGTGGTGGTTGAGGGACTTGCCCTGGGCCAGAGGATTTTATCAGCAAGAGAGGCCGGAAGGGGAGGAAAGAGGAAGACAGATTCCCACCATCTGTGCCCAGAGTGGCAGAGGGACCACAGTAGGCCACAAAATCCCCTTGGTGACAGTCCATCTTGCAGCCCTGATGGGATTCTACCAGTGAACCTAGAGCCACAGGATTGTGGCCCAGCTCAGGGTAGGAGTGTGGCCGGAAATGGGAGAGGTGGGTGACACGTGCCAATGATAGCCCACTCACCCTTGGGGAGCCGGGAAATGGCATTTGCATCAAAGCCAGTCCTGTCAACACTGTAGCAGACTTCAGAGAGAGGGAAAATGGATGGCCCCAAGCCCCTCGGAGCTCTGGCCTGTGGAACAAATGAGGGGGTGGGGGCAGGGGGCTTCCAGAGGGTTGCGGGAAACGTGAGCCAGATGGATGCAAGACGCAGCACAACACAGTGGCCTCTTGTCACTCTGCTGTAGGCTCGAGAGCTTGCTGGGCCTGGCAGCCCTCTGGGCCACAGCTGTGCCCCAGACAAGCCAGTGGTTTCCAAAAGGTTAGTGGATGTGTGTGAATGTGTGTGCATGTGTGCAAAAGCTCGTGAGTACGTGCACATCTATGCTCTCTCTGGGTAACTGTCGCAGCCGACAGTAACAAATCCCGTTTACGCACTGTGTGTTGGGCACCAAATAGGTATAAACCAAAAAACCCGTTGCTGTCGGACAGAGGAGAACCGCCCTATAGGTTTCCAAGGCTGTAGTCTTTACGGAAGCAGACTGCCACATCTTTCTCCCATGGAGCAGCTGGTGGGTTTGAACAGCCAACCTTTCAGTTAACAGCCGAATGCTTAATCTCTGCACCACCAATGCTCCTTCCAAATAAGCGTAGGAGACTTAAGCTCAGGCCTTGTCCCAGAAGAGCTTAAGGCACAGTTAGGGCTTAAACACTGTCATCAAAAGCTAATGAAATGACCAGGTGGACCAGCCCACGTGCTAATGGAGGGACACCCAAAACATGTGCCAGGAGTTCAGAGGCAGGGCCATCACCCTGGGTAGGGCAGCTGAAGGGTGTCGTGGTCTCATCTTGGAGAAGGAGGGGTAACCACCTCGTGGTGAGGCCTCTAGTTGGGACGAAGAGCAGAGGATTTGGGCTGGGGCAAAAGGCATGTAGAGAGGGTCATGGGTTGGGGTTGCCAGCAGGACAGTGAACTATGGAGGCCCTTGGGTGACAGAGCCTGGATGAGAGAGGGAGGCGCTCTCATCACCCATTGTTAGGAAAACAAAGCACAAAGCCACTTAAACAAAGTGGCTGCATTGCACATGCGGCAGCTTCTGCCAGAAGCTCAGCACACAGTGCCAGTCATTTGCTCGAGGGGGTCGTTCTCATGGAGCCCAGTATGCAGTAAGAAAACGGTCAGAGCTGGAGGGAGGTGCGTGTGTGAGGGCAAGGGAAACCCTTACATACTCGTATCTACCGCACATACTTTCTTTTTTTCTTATTTATCACCAGTATGTAAATTTGTGTTGTGTTGTTTCTTTGACTTGTTTTATTATCAACCAGTAAGCTCTTTCTAGTATCCTTTCCAGGTAGCCAGAGTCCACATACTAAAAAAAATTTCTCATTTTGAAATAATTTCAAACTTAGTAGAAAAGTTGCAAGAATAACAGAGAACTCCCATATACCCTTGAATCCAAATACACCCATTTTTAACGTTTCGTCTGTCTTGTCTCCCTCCTTTCTCTCCCCCTCCCTTTCTCTTTTACTGTTTCTAAACCGTTTGTAAGTAGGTTGCAGACACGATGCCGCTTAGTCTCTTAATACTTCACTGTGTATCACCTAGGAAAATGGACGTTCTCTTCCATAAACACAGTGTAGTTATCAAATTCAGGACATTTAACACGGATCCAATATTCTTATCTCATGTCATCAAAGCCAGAGACAGCAAACTACGGCCCGAGAGTCAAATCTGGTTTTGAATGGCTCTTGAGCTAAGAACGGTTTTACAGATGAATATTTCCCATTTTTCTCCGTTGTCCCATTCACGTCCTTGATAGCATTTTTTCTCCCTCCCATCCAAGACCCAGAGCAGGATCATGTTTTACATTTTCTTGTGCTTTCTCTTTAATCTCCTTTCACTTGGAACAGTTCCCCAGCCTTTGACTTCCATGATGTTGACGTTTTTGAAGAATACTGGCCTTTTTTTTTTTTTTAATAGACACAGTCCATATACTTTTATTAACTTCATAATAGCTATAGATAGTCCCGATTTATTTAACTTTCTTCTTTTGTTTCACTGTGAAAAAATAATAGTGTTTCTGTGAACCTATTTTTTAATTTCTTCTCTTTGCAATATTTCCGTTGGGTCTATTCCCAAAGGTGGAATTCTAGGCCAAAGGTTATGACTGGTTTGATGGTTGAAACTAAAAATACTGAGCCAGTGCCCAACATCACCAGTGTTACTCATTTCCTTATGGCTTTGCCAACACTTTTTATTGCTTTTGTCTATTTTGGGTAGTTTAAGAGTTTTGTAAAGCAATATTAATGTTTTTGCTGTGGGGAAATTTAAAGAAGTCGGAGTCTTCTGTGCTCCCTCCCCGCTTAATTCCAAATCTTATCCTTTCTCTGCTACTTTACTTTCCGTAGTGTTTACATTTCATTTTCCCTTTATTACATACTCAGTCATTTTCATGGATAATTTGAAGTTCCAGTAGCAGCACAAGGTAGGGAAGGCAAATGTGATAATTCCCATTTTATGTGACAGAAAGAAGACCCAGAGAATTTACCTGACCCAGCCCAGTCAGAACTGGAGGCAGAGCTCTTCCTTTCTCCTCCGGGTCCCCATGGTTCACCCTCACCCAGAGGTAGAGGGATGCATGGTCCACAGGGTGACCCCAGAACTCCAGCAAACAGTTCCATTGCTTTGTCTCTACTTTAAGAAGCTGACTAGAAGGGTTCCATAGAAAGTTTTTTGAGAGAGTGCTACGGGGAGAGGGGCTGCTTAGAGAGGAGGATGCTTTGGAGAGGGCAAAGGAGAGAGCTCAGTCCCCCTGTTCTCCCCCTTGCTGGGGACACCAAAGTGAAGGTTAAGAGCTGAGGCAGTGGTGGGAGTTAGGGCCTGTGGTAACCCACCATCTCCGCTGAAGCCCCCAGTGCGGGTGGGTAGCTGGGTGAGAGGCCTCCTACAGAAAGGAGGGCTACAGACTTCAGAGTCTATCTGGAGATCCTCACAGACCTGAAGCAGCCTTGCAGTCCTGAGTCCTTTCCCCTTCAGAGGAAGGCTGGCTGCGGCACGCCCTGAGGGGCCTCCTTCGACAGGCCTTAGAACCCAGAGCCTTAACCCGGAGGGGCTCCAACTTCATCTAGTCCCGGAGGCGGCAGACTACGGCCCTGAAGCCAAATCTGATCTGCTGGCTGTTCCTGAATGGCCCTCAAACTGAGAATGGTTTTAGAGATGAATATTCCCAGTCGATCTGATGATAGAGAACACTAACTTGGGCCCCAATTAAGCAAAACATTATCCCCCACCCCAAATTCCATTCTTCTCATTGGAAGACCTGTATTACAAAATAAAATACTCGATTATTATTGTATTTAGAATTTCATCAATAAGTATTTATGGCAGTTAGTTTTCTCCCTTGTTATATTGGAGGAAAGAAAAAAACGCGTCGCTGTCAAGTCAATTCCGACTCATAGGTACTGACATAATATTCTTGAGTTTTCCTTTTGGCCCTCAACACCTAAACTATTTACTGTCTGGCACTTGGCAGAAAAACTATGCTGACTCCTGATTTCCTCCAGTGAGGTTTAGTATTTTTAAACTGCAAAACTTTTGAAAAGTGAATTACCGTATTTTTAGAAAAATAACAGGCACCTTCTACATTTATTTGCCAACCGTGTCCCACTCATATCTTCGTAAGCATGCTATGCTAATTTTTTTTTACAGCAACATGTAAAAAAATTGGCATAGTGGCACTTATGAAAAAGCTTGCAAGGGGTGGGGGAGGGCATGGTTGGCAAACAAATGTAGAAGGCACGCATTATTTATATAAAAATACGGTAATATGGGGTGGGGACAGGATATAAACAGATCAAAGTGAAGGGGCAGCGGTGGAAGAAGGAGAGGAAGGGCTGAGCAGAGGTCCGCCTGCCCCTTTCCCTGCCCTCCCTCTCATTGCCTCGAGGAACCTCCAGGGATTCCGGGCTCTGAGGAGCCCAGTTTCAGAACCACTGTCCACCGAGGTCAGTCCTATCCTCTTTGGAAGGGAATGGGTGAGAAGAAGGGCAGGGAGCTCCGGGTACTGGGGACTGAGTGTCTTCTCTCAACCTGCCCCGCACCAGCCACTGTGGGTACATTACCTGGGTTAACCCTCTTGCAGCCCTGTGGGTGGTAGGTGTTTCCCCCATTTCACTGATGAGAAAGCTGAGGCTTAGAGAGTTTAACTAATTTGCCAAGGTAAGTGTCAGAGCTGAGGTTTAAGCCCGTGACTTCTGACTCCTGATCCAGTGCTCTCTTTGAGGTACCAAGCTGCTGAGCATTTTCTCTCTGCCTGTAACCCTCCAGTCCCCTCCAGACAACAGGAAAGGAGGTTGGTAATATCGTTTAGTGCTCTTGGTGGTTTACTGGGGAGCCCAGCTGACTTGGGTCTAATCCAGTTCCAGGGCTGGCACTGTCTCGCTGCTCACCCTCCCCACCCAGCATCTAACCCTGAAGCCTTAGGACCCGAATCTTGAATCCTGAGCTGCTGGCCCTGGTGGCCTGGCCACAGGGCTGGGTGGGTGATGAAATACCCTTTCCTTCTTGAGCTGATGTTTATTTAGCACCCTGGGGGCAGGCCCACCAGGAAGAGAGGGGAACTTAGCTGCTGAGGGGGGCAGTAGGTTCTAGGGAGGCGAGTGTTTCTACCAGTCTAGGCTTTGGAGGAGCCCTGGCTGAGAGAGGGGACGAGCAGAGGGGAGAAGGGCAATTGCTGGACCCAGGCAGGAGGATGGGCTCAGGGCAGGGGGCTGAGGAGCTCCAGCTTGGCCATTACTCCTTTGGGCACTGGAGTCACGCAGGCCCAGGTTGGATTCCTGACTCTGCTACTGTGGATGGTTTGACCCCAGGCCGCTTTGCTCTCCTAGGCTCCGTCTCTTTATCTGGGAGATGCTCCCTGTCTCACAGAGTTGTGGAAATACTACGTGTGGAATCTGAGTCTCTTCTTGTTTTCCAGCCTCCTGGGGCCCCCTCTTCTTTAATGTCCAGGTCAGAGTAGCAAGCATGCCATTCCAGGCAGCAGGAAGTCGTGTTCCCTAACCCAGCCTTTCAGAGTCTCCCCAGGGAGCACTCATCCTCCTGGACGCCTCCAGTCCTTGGAACTCGAGGACCACCCTTCTCCTTGGAACAAGGTTGCCCTCCCCCTGTGACCCTGTCCCAGGCGCAGACCCAGGCCCATTTTTGAGCTTGTTGCCTCACTGGCTGCAAGGTAAACTGAGTTATTCCTAAGGCTTGGAGTAATGACAGGAAACAGCTTAAAATGGGCGATAGATACCTCTGCCCTTTGGCCCTTGACATCTGCCATGATGCTGGGAGCTTCCAGGACCCCACCCCAGGCCCCAAATCTACCACCACCCTTTATATCACTGCCCAAGGGAGGTGCCCGCTTTCTTTCAAATGCAGGCAGTTTAACTCCTTGTTGTCACAACCTCTCCCTAATTGGACCCTGGATCTCTGTTTTGCAGAACCAAAGGGTCTTTAAAGTTTTCCCAAACAAAAAGTTATCTCTGTCCCCCCATCACCTAAGATACAGTCTTCTGGCTCCCTTAGTACATGGTGACAGCACTGGGCAGCTTTCAAAATAGCACTTTTTCCATTCCTGCCACAGATGTGAGAGGTGGAGCCTGGCATGTGCAAGGCGCCCAGCAAATGGTCACTGATACCGACATCACTCTCCTAAAAGCATGGTGGTTAGTTGTTTGGAAGAGCTCACACCGGAGGTCTACCGGGGAGGGGCCGTTTCCTTCTGTGACCTCCTTGGACCCTGGGACTCCCCTACGTGGGGTAGGTAGGCAGGTGGGAAGTCGCTGTCCCTGTTTTATACATAAGGAAACAGACGCACAAAGACTCAGTCAAGAACCAGGAGGCCGGGTGGAGTAGAGATGAGGCTGTGCGTACACAGAGGTCTGTAAACAAAGGTCCAAGTAGCAATCCTGAAAAGATTTCTTAGACAAAGAGATTTTATAAGCACCTTCAGAGCCAGCTTACCTCTGCAGCGTTTCCAGAGTTTAAGGTGGTGACATTCTTTTGGCTGTCTCATCTGAACCCTGATGTAGGAACCTTCCTGGGGCCCACACGTGTCTCTGAGAAGATGGCAGTTCCCTGCTGGTGGGGAAGCACTGCCTGCCCACCTGCCCAGGGTCTCCTGGCTGAGCCATCCCAGCTCCACCTCCCTTGCCATGGCCCCCAGTGCCGCCTCTCCCGTGGCAGGGCTGTGGGCTGGGCCATCTCGCTCCAGCACGCAGCTGGAGACATGGGCATGAATCCCAGCTTTACTACCTACTGCCTCTGTGACCCTGGGCAACTTACTTCACCTCTCTGAGCCTCAGCTCTCTCACCTGTGAAATGGGAACATACCACCTAGTTTATCAGACCATGAGTTGAACCTAGTTCTTTTCTGACTCCTGAGGAGGAACAACATGATGACTGTGAAATGTGCAGAGTCACCAGGGGAGGTTTAAAACAAACAAACATACACACATTCCAGGGACTCAGATTTAGAAGGTCTGAGGAGGAGCCCTGGCATCGATATTTTTTAAAGTGCCCCAGTTTGTGCAGATTGCACAACTGGATCTAAGATCAGTTCTTCAGGATGGTACTAGAGACACAGAGTAGGCCCTCAGAGATGGCGGGTTAGCCCTTTCTTCCCTCCATTGAGCAAGCCTCTGGTTATTCTCTGCCCCCTCTATGTTAATTTTACTTTTTGCCTTGGCCCACATCAGGCCCCGGCTGGGATGCACCCCCCCCCCCACACACACACACTGCATGACGTCCACTGCACTCAGTGTTCCCTTCTTCCTAAGACTGACCCCTCTCCCTTCCCTACACACCCCCTGCCCCAGGAAGTAGAGCTAGGCTGGTCCTTGTGCAGGGTGGCCCCTGATTGGACCAGGGTGATCACCTGACCTGAGAGTGACTCATTCATTGGCTCGTTGGGAGACTAGGCGATAACTGGGCTGGAAAAACTGCTTGTTAGAGACAGTGATGAAGAGCTAAAAGTCTATCAAAAGGCCAGTCTCTGGGACTTGCCCTTAGACTGTGGGGAGGGAATGGAGCGGACCCAGGAAGACACGGTGCCTCCGCAAGGTAGGGGAGCATGCTTTCCCTGTGTTCATCTAAGTCCTGCCCCTGCGTTGAAGGCTGCTCAGGGTTCTGCCCGAGCTGGACTTCTGCTTCCCCCTAGAAGCCTTCCCTGACTACTGCAGCCACATTGACTGCAGACAGAATTGGGCGTGCCTATTCCCCGCTCCTGTGGATACCTCTGTTGTCACTATTTGCCTGAGAGTCTGCTCCTGCCTCTCCCCCTCCGCCCTTAACAAAGAGCTGCCGTAAAGCAGCTCACAGGGATATTGGAGGTTCAGTGGTAGAATTTCACCCTCTGCCAGAGACCTGGTTCTCCTCCCAGCCAGTGCGTCTCATGCGCGGCCACCGCCTGTCTGTTGGTGGAGGCTTGTGTGTTGCTATGGTGCTGAACAGGTTTCAGACTAAGACAGACTAGGAAGAAAGGCCTGGCAATCTCCTTCTGAAATTCAGCCAGTGAAAACCTTATGGATCACAACGTCTGAGCCACAGCTGATCATAGGGATGGTGCTGGATCGGGCAGCATTTCATCCCACCGTACAAGGGGTCATCATGAGTTGAGGGTGACTCCATGGCAGCTAACAACAACCAAAGCAGCCCCCAGTCCAGTGAGCTTTCTGAGCTCGGGATCTGGAGCTCGCTCAGTTCTGTCTCCCAGGGCCTTACACAGTGGCAGGCACAGTAGTGTTCAAACGAGTTCTGGTTTCAGCTGGTTCCCCAGGTTTCTACTCTAGCTTTGCCACCATGACCTTAGGCATGTTGCTTCTCCTCTCTGGGTCTCAGTCGCCTTTTTGGTACCACAAAGGGGCTGGGTCCCCTCAGCTCAGGTAGGAGATACTTTGATGGGCACTGGGAAGGGGATGGGAAGTGTGGGGTGTATGCAAAGATATAGTTAGAACCTTCTAGGAGCTTACAGAGAGGTTGTGTAGGCAAGACACATGAGAGTATTGGGCACAGCAGCAGTTCAAGAGCTGTCAGGACATGGTTCTGCCAATAGAACATCCTGACAATGCGTGTGATACCCGTTCAGGGCAGGGAGCTGCCTCCATGGCCTGCCACAGCCTGAGGGGTTTGGGGTGATGGGAGCTAAGTGAGGGACTGAAGGATGGGTGGAATTTGGATAGGCTGAGCAAGGAAGGTGGGCATTCCAGATATAAATGGACTTGAGCCCACTAAAAGGGACAGGAAAATGCAAGGTATGGTTGGGGTGGTGGTGGGTCCACTGGCAGCTGGATGATGAGTTCTGTTTGGGAGGCAGTGGGTGAGCCCAGAGAAGCCCCCAGAGGATGGACGAAAGGCTAGGCTCACCATCAAAGTTTTAATAGTATTGGTCATTGGATGGTGGACCTATAGGTGATTGAAGTTTTCAAAAACTTATACTTTTCTGTATCTTTTCAATGTAAAACATATGACATGTATTCCTTTTGTCATATAAACTCAAGAAAAAACCCCAAATCCACCACCATCAAGTCAATTCCGACTCACAGCAACCCTACAGGACACAGTAGAACTGTCCCATAGAGTTTCCAAGGAGCAGCTGGTGAATTCAAACTGCAGACCATTTGATTAGCAGCTGGGCTCTTAACCACTGCGTCACCAAGGCTCTAGGCCAGTGAGGAGCTCATCACTGCAGGGAATGTGCAGTGATAGGACCTGGAATCTTCCTGAAGGTAGGGATGGAGGTTTCATTGTCTTGGATCCTTCACATGGAGAGAAAAGACTCAGTAGACCCTTGCTGAAGGATTAGTAAGTCAAGATGGCAGCAGCTAGAAGGGAAGGTGAAGACATGATGAGGATTCCAGACTGGCATCTGCAGTGAGTCTCTCAACTCTTCTGCTAGAAAAATGCTGGCAGAGCTACCCCTCTAACGTAGATGCCTCCCCAGGGGGTTGGAGTCGTTTGTCATCACACAATTTAGAATTTAGAATGAGAAGGCCCTGTCCGACCTCTTCCCTGGACTGTGAGCTCTTTAGGGTAATTAAAAAGTTTTCTTTAGATTCCCAGAAGTCGGCTCTTCACAGAAGTATTCACCACGCACAAGTCCTTTCTTTGGCATTAAAAAAGGTGACTTTACTTTCTCGTGTGTGTGCTAAAAATATATATAACAAACCCTTTAACATTTCAACAGTAACTTGACTTTTTAAAAGTCTACTGTTTCAAGAACTTGTCTCTTGCGTGAAGTGAAGTGTACTTGTGTGTGTTACAGCTCAGGTCCCCATTCCAGCTAATGCTGCCTTTAGGAAGTGCTTCTCAAAATAAGTCTAGGAAACCTTTGCCTAAGGCTTTGAAGAAAATGACTGTTAACTGAAAAGACAACTTAGATTCCAATGTTAATAATTGCAGGTGCTCATTTAGTGACATTTCCTTTTGTCTCTGCGAGATTGTCCAATAGTCAGCACCTATAGCCATTGTGGGAGCCCTGGTGGTGCAGTGGTTAAAGCGCTCGGCTGCTAACTGAAAGCTTGGCGGTTTGAATCCACCAGCCGCTCTGCGGGAGAAAGATGTGGCAGTTTGGTTCCGTAAAAGATTACAGGGACAGCCTTGGAAACCCTATGGGGCAGTTCTACCCTGTCCTATATGGTCACTATGAGTCAGAATTGACTCGACAGCAGTGGGTTTAGTGGGGTTTTTATAGACATTGTGAAGATTAGTCGACCCTCATTGACATTAAACAGCATTCAGATGGTCGCCCAGCACCCACAGGTCCATGTCCCTGATGGGTTTACCTTCCGTTTTCGTTCCCATCTTGGTTTCCTCACCACAGGGTAAGTGTTTCTAGGCAGAAACCATGTCTTCTCTGTACAAGGTCCATACAGAATCAGGAATAAGTGGCTGGCAGATTAAACTGAAGAATGTGGCTAACTTGTTCCATTACTTTGCCCACTCTACCTGTCCAAGCTTCAGTTACTAGTCCACCCCAGCTGCTCGGTCCAGGCCTTTTAATGAAATGGTCTTTTCCTCCTTCTGAGCGCCTTTTCTCTTGTCTCCCTCCCACTCTTCTGCTTACTTAGTTCCGTTCAGCCATCAAGCTCAGTGAAGATACCTCCTTTCTCTCTGAGGCCTTGCCATGGGGACATCCTCCAAACCTTAGCCATCTCTAGAGCTTTGAGCATTCATAGTCCTTAAGAGTCTGTGCCTCACACTTAATTGTTTGGAAGTAGGAAGTCTTCTGGGTGTTCATTTTGTCTTCCAAGTCAGACTGTGAACCCCTTGGGACAGGGGCCAAGGTTAATCCTTCTTAGTATTTCTACTACCTCTAGCATAGGGCTGAATCCACTCAACAAAGACAGGGACTGGGGCCACCACAAGCTTTGCTCAGCCAGAACTGAACCACAAGGGCTCTGAGATTGTGTCTACAGGATGGTGCTCCCAGGCCGAGGAGAAGGTAGAATGCAGCAGCACCATTTTCATCAAGGCCCTGCTCACGTGACCTTCTTTGTTTTCTTGCCTGGAGGGGGTGGGGTGGAGGATCAGTCCCAGTGAGCAGAGCTGCTTGACATCCCAGCAGCTGCACAGAACGCTTGCTTGTTCTCCCTTGCGTGTGCCAAAATCACCCCACATCACAGGCTTCTTCCTGCAATGGTGTGAGCCTGGAGGCCTCTGTCTTGCTCCTGCCTCTCCAGCAAGTGGCTGAGCCTGGATATATGAACTGAGGTGGAGTGTCTATTCCCAGGGAGAGAAGATGCCAGGACTTCTTCTTGAGGGAAGGATTTGATTTCAACTAAGGAGGAAGATAAAGAGAAGTCCTATTGCCATGGAAGTTCCAGATCAAGATGGTGGCCTTCTTGGGGCTGTCTGAGGATAAGAGGAGTAGAAGGACTCACCTGTGGCATTCAGGTCATCAGCTATGGACTTGGCATAGAGAACTTGATTCAAGTCCCACCTCAGTCACCAATATGCTGTGCGGCCTTGAGCAAGGCACTTTCCCTTGCTGAGCTATGCACAATGTTGATAGCAGAAGTGGGGCTTGAATGCAGGTTTCATCACTCCAAGTCTGTTTCTCTTTCCACTGTTCTATAGAAACACTACAGGCACTTGATGTCACACCAAGTCACCCTTCTTTCCCTTCTGACTTGTTCTTTTTAGTACCCAAGGTGGTTTTGGGAACAGGAACTTTCCTCCAGAGGCCTACTGTCAGAGGGCTACCCTCAAACCATATTCTCCTACATTTCCTTCATACAGATATTTTCCTTTAGTCCTCAGACTTTCTTGAAGCTACCTGATAGGTCTGTCTCTTTTGGCAACTGCAAAGAAATCCTTCTCAGAAGACGTGGGCAAAGGGGTGCTGCTTTGGTGAAGCAAGTAATGCCTTCTCATAGTTGGTCACAATACAAATTTGTCAAATGAACAAATGAATGAATTCCAGTGAGAGGCAGGAGTATTGACCATGTCATGGCGTCACCTTGATCATTACTGCAAGAGACAAGGCCACTCTTGGGAATACCTCTCTGTGAAATTGGCCATCTCAGCAGCACTCGACCAATCTCCAGTCCTGCTGAAACCGACCCTGTATCTGCTGCCTTGTCTGCTGTTTCTCCACATTGATACCTTCAGTGACACAGTGCAGGAAGAGAGAGCGCTGGGGTTGGAGCCGAGGGGTCCATGCTTTGGTTCTGGAGCTGCATGTCCTTAGGCAAGTTCTTCCTCCCACATGTCCTCAGTTTCCCTATTCAGTTGCCATAGAGTTGACTCCAACTCATGGCGGTCCCATGTGTATCAGAGTAGAACTGTGCTCCATAGGGTATTCAGTGGCTGATTTTTCAGAAGTAGATCATCAGGCTTTTCTTCCAAGGCACCTCTGGGTGGAAACCAACTTCCAGCCTTTCAGTTATCAGCCAAGTGCATTAATTGTTTGTACCACCCAAAGACTCCTAGTTTCCCCATATCTCATATTTCAATGCCTTCTAGCACTAGCCTCCTGTGACTTCATGATCATGAGAAGCAACCTTGCTGGGCCAGCGGCCGCCAGCTCAGAGCGGGTGTCACTCACCTAGTGCTGTGGCCCGTGGCATAGTAAGCCTCCGGAGCCACTGGGACTGCTGCTGAGATTATCCAGGGAAGCTTGGCACCAAGTCTATGACCATGCCTGTTTTAGCAACACACCTAATAAATATTGACTCTGTGGCACAAAAATGGAAAGCAGAGAGGACTACGTTAACTCGCTCAGGGTGGAAGGTCACCAACCCCTGATAAGACAAGTCGTAGTTACGTGATATGTAGGCTGTATCACTAACAAGTAAGTTATGTAGGGGTGGGGAGAACGGGAAAGTAGGACAGGCAGCCTTCCATGGGCATCCAAGTGGCTACTTTCCTGCCTGTGCTGGCTGCCTTGCTAATTCATTTGTTTGTTTTTAAATGAATGAATACATACGTGCATACATACAGGCATGTAGGAAAAAGCCTAGAAGGAAATACACCAGAACATTCATTGTGGCATTCTTTTTATTTTTTTTTTACTGTTGTAATTAAATGAAGTTTACATTTCAAGTTAGTCTCCCGTACAATTTTTTTTTTTTTACATACATTGTTATGAGACCCCAACCGCTCACCCCATTTTGCGACAGCACATTCTTCCTCTCCGCCCCTGATTCCCCATGAACGTTCAACCAGCTCCCAACTCTCTCTGCCTTCCCATCTCACCTCTGGACAGAAGCTGCCCCTTTGGTCTCTTGTATCTACTTGACTAAGAGGCACATTCTTCACGAGTATCACTTTATGTCCCACAGTCCAGTCCAATCCCTGTCTGAAGAGTTGGTCTCGGAAATTGTTTTAGTTCTGGGGTGATAGAGAGTCCAGGGGCCATGCTTTCTGGGGCGCCTCCAGTCTCAGTCAGACCATTAAGTCTGGTCTTCTTACTAGAATTTGTGTTCTGCATCCTATAATTCTACTGCTCCATCAGGGACCCTCTGTTTTCTTCCCTGTCAGGACGCTCATTGGTGTGGCCAGGCACCGTCTAGTTCTTCTGGTCTCAGGCGGATGAAGTCTCTAGTTTATGTGGCCCATTCTGTCTCTTGGGCTAATACTTTCCTTGTGTCTTTGGTGTTCTTTGTTCTCCCTTACTCCAAGTGGTTGGGACCAATTGATGCATCTTAGATGGCCGCTTGCAAGCTTTTAAGACCCCAGACGTCATTGTGGCATTCTTGAGAGATGATGAAATTGCCACTGATTTGCTTTTTCTGTCTACTTTTTCTATTTTCCACACTGTCTACAAGGATCACGTATTACTTTTTTAATCAGAAAAGGACAATGTATTATAAGCAAAATATTTTTCTTTAAGAGCCGTAAGGAGCTTCCAGAATCATCCGAGTGCCTCAGACCTTTGTGTTTTGCCTACTGGATATAGTGTAGCTATCAAAAGAAGAAAAAAATCTATGTGAGAGAAGTTACTTTTCTGAATAAACCTGATCTAAGCTTGTTTACTTACTGATTTGTACCTATAAAAGTAGAATGTGGTGGGGAAAAATTCCAGTCATTTAAGATTTCAGGATGTTTTTTTCTAAGTAAACAGACATTTGCTGTTGTGATTGCTTTCTGTTTGATAGCCCTGCACTCCACAGTGGCCAGGCCAGGCTTGGCCCCGAACTGGGCAGGTCTGAAAATAGGGCACTCAGTAAGTGGTTACATGTGAGCCGAAGGTGGGAGGAATGACTAAGTCTTAGAATTTGTAACGGGGGGTGGGAGGTGGGAGTGGTATTATAATAATAATTGTCACTGATTAACCACCAACCATGTACCAGGAGCCTTTTATATATTATTACTAATCCTTACAAAACCGTGTGTGATAGGCATTAACTACATGTTATGGATGAGGAAACTGGACCCGGGAGAGCCTGAGTCACTTCCCCAAAGCTCTGGAGCCAGTCAGTCGCAGACCCTGGATTCAAACCTGGGTCTACCTGACTGCAAAGCATTTGCTCTTCCAACTCCACCAGGCCGCCTCTCTAGTGGTTCGGGATTTGGGACTAGAGAGCAGCAACCTCCAAAGAGAGCCTGAGCTTACAGATGAGGGGCATGCAGTCTCCAGCCAGGACTGAGGATCTCTGGGGTAAGAGGCAGCCCCAAGGGTAAAACGTGGGTGAGTAGCTGCAAGTGAGATCCTGGGTGTGTCAGCCCTAAACCTGGGATTGGGTGCGTCTCCCTCCACGGCTCTGGGATGACCCAGTGAGGCCAGGTGGGCTTCCTTTGAGGTTCCTTCTGGCCGGTCTGGGAAGGCCCTTTGTCTGCAGACTCCTTGTAGGATGGGGAGGCCATTTGTTGGGGAGGAAGAAGCTGGAGCAGGGGGTTGCAGCATCAAGGCTTGTGGGTGAGAAGAAATTGGTTTATAGGCCTTCTTTGTACCTGGTTAGTTAAAGGAGACCTGTGGTGCAACGGTGAAGCACTCAGCTGCTAACTGAAAGATGGGTGGTTCGAACCCATCCAGCAGCTCTGTGGGGGAAAAACCTGGCCATCTCCTTCCATAAAGATTCCAGCCAAGAAAACCCTATGGGGCAGTTTTACTCTGTCACGTGGGATTGCTATGAGTCAAAATCCACTTGACAGCACCTAAGAGCCCTGGTGGTACAGTGGTTAAGAGCTTGGCTGCTAACCAAAAGACCAGCAGTTCGAATCCACCAGTCGCTCCTTGGAAACCCTATGGGTCTCTATGAGTTGGAATCAACTTAACGGCAACGGGGTTTAACATCAAGTTAAACTTAACAGTTTAGGGGCCTTAGGGTTGTTGAGCTCTTTAGGTAGATTTAGTAGAGCTCATTTCTGTGGTAACAATGGCCTCTTTGGGCTCACAGCCCTTGGGACTGGCCAGGAGCCTCACTTCCTCTCCCACCTCCCCTGGAAATCTCTCAAGCTACAAACTGTAACTTGAGTCTGCCCTCATTACACGGGGAAGGACCGGCCTTCCCAGAATGAATGCCTCAGAGTTGGATTCCATCAGTTAAAGTTGGTTTTCCACTTATTTTCTTTTCTTAGGAGAAAAGATGTGTGTTCTGAACAAGGGGCCGGATTGTGGTGTATGTGGTGTTTTTCAGAAACCAATTTTTGTGGCTCAAGGAGCAGAGATGATTGAAGGCCAGCAGCACCCATTATGGAAATGACTTCTCTTGTGGTTCCTCAGATTTGTGGCTAGAATATTTTTGGTTTCTTGGCAAAGCCATACAGGATTTTGTAATTCGATGGAGAAAGTTTCAAAGTTACCAAAATTGAAAGGAGCAGCGGCATTTGTACTCTCTTCCTTCTGGCCCAGGAGTGTGTATACCTCTGTCTTGCACCAATGTTTTTTTTTTTTTTTCCCTTTGCAATGATGATGATGATTGTAATAATCATCTGCATTTGCATAGAACTTTACAGTTTATAAAGCACTTTCACACATGTTATTTCATTCAGTTCTCATGGCTACATTTCTAGGTAGGCAGGGATAATTAACCCTCTTTTATAGAAGAGAAGAACCAAGGCTCAGAGAAGTTAAGTGGCCTGCCTCCAGTCCACACAGCAAGGAAGAGGCAGTGTCAGAACTTGAACCAAGATTTTCTGCCTGCAGACCAGGAAAGGGAGGAAGGTTTGTACCCTGTTGTGGACCTGCCCATGTCCTGGAGTGAGTCTCTGGGCACAGTGCGATGTCAGCTTCAAGAGACCTACCTGTGACTGCCATAGGCCCAGAAGGGCCGACCCCAGTAGAGGACGGGACGGCCTCTGAAGTGTGGTCTGGGGCTTTGTGTGGTGCTTTGTCGTCCTCATCAACCTTCAGTGGCTGCTCTATTCGGTCGTTACAATTGAGTTAGCAAGGTTGTTGTTAGGTGCCGTCGCATCAGTTCGGGCTCATATTGACCCTGCGTACAACAGAATGAAACCCTGCTCGGTCCTGCACCGTCCTCACAATCGTTGTTGTGTTTGAGCCCATTGCTGATGCCACAGTGTCAGTCCATCTTGTCGAGGGTCTTCCTCTTTTTGCTGACCCTCTGCCTTACCAAGCATGATGTCCTTCTCCAGGGAGGGACTGATTTCCTCCTGATAACATGTCCAAAGTACGTGAGACAAAGTTTTGCCATCCTTGCTTCTAAGGAGTGTTCTGGCTGTACTTCTTCCAAGAGAGATTTGTTTGTTCTTCTGGAAGTCCATGGTACATTGAGTATTTTTCGCCAACACCATAATTCAAAGGCATCAATTTTTCAGTCTTCTTTATTCATTGTCCAGATTTCACATGCATATGAGACGACTGAAAACACCATGGCTTGGGTCAGGTGTACCTTAGTCCTCAAGGTGACGTCTTTGCTAATTAACACTTTAAAGAGGTCTTTTGCAGCAAATTTGCCCAGTGCCATACGTCATTTGATTTCTTGACTGCTGCTTCCATGGATATTGGTTGTGGATTCAAGTAAAATGAAATCCTTGACAATTTCAATCTGTTCTCCATTTATCATGATGTTGCTAATTGGTCCGGTTGTGAGGATTTTTGTTTTCTTTACACTGAGGTGTAATCCATACTGAAGGCTGTAGTCTTTGATTTTCATCAGTAAGTGCTTCAAGTCCTCTTCCCTTGCAGCAGGCAAGGTTGCATCATCTGCATGTCATAGGTTGTTAATGAGTCTTCCTCCAATTCTGATGCTGCGTTCTTCTGTATATAGTCCACCTTCTTAGATTATTTGCTCAGCATACAGATTGAATAAGTACGGTGAAAGGATACAACCCTGACGCACACCTTTCTTGATTTTAAACCGTGCAGTATCCCGTTTGTCTTAGTTATCTAGTGCTGCTGTAACAAATACCACAAGTGGATGGTTTTAACAGAGCTTTATTCTCTCACAGTTTAGGAGGCTAGAAGTCCAAATTTAGGGCACCAGCTCCAGGGGAAGGCTTTCTGTCTCTGTCAGCTCTGGAGGAAGGTCCTTATCATCAATCTTCTTCAGACTAGGACCTTCTCAGTGCAGGTACCCTGAGTCCAAAGGACGTACTCTGCTCCTGGCGCTTCTTTTTTGGTGGTAGGAGACCGCTCTCTTCTCTGCTCGCTTCTCTCTTTTATATCTCAAAAGAGGTTGACTCAAGATATAATCCAATTCTGTGGATTTTGTCCTACCTCATTAACATAACTACCTCTAATCCTGCCTCATTAACGTCCTAGAGGATTTATAACACACAGGATAAATACATCAGATCACAAAATGGAGGACAACCACACAATACGGGGAGTAATGGCCTAGCCAAGTTGACATACATTTTTGGGAGAGACAATTCAGTCCATAACACCCTTGCTCTGTTTGAACAACTGCCACTTGGTCTATATACAGGTTCCTCAAGAGCACAATTAGGTGTTCTGGAATTCCCATTCTTCGTGATGGTATTCAAAAGCAAGGTATGTAGGTGCTATTAGCCCCTTTTTACAGATGAAGAAACTGAGGTTTCAAGAGGTTGGGTGACTCAATCAATGCCATTTATTCACTGTTCACAAAACACATATTTATTGGGTGCCTATTAGAGTTACTGTCATGGATTGAACTGTGTTCCCCAAAAATATCTCTCAACTTGGCTAGGTCATGATTCCCAGTATTGTATAATTGTCTACCATTTTATTATCTGATGTGATTTTCCTATGTGTTGTAAATTCTATCACTATGATGTAATAAGATGGATTAGTGGCAGTTATACCGATGAGATCTACAAGATTAGTGTCTTAAGCCGATCTCTTTTGTGATATAAAAGAGAGAGGCGAGCAGAGACACGTGGGAACCTCATACCACCAAGAAAGCAGTGCCGGGAGCAGAGTGCGTCCTTTGGACCTGAGGTTCTTGCACTGAGGTGCTCCCAGACCAAGGGAAGATTGATGACATGGACCTTCCTCCAAAGCCCATAGAGAAAGCCTTCCCCTGGAGCTGACGCCCTGAATTTGGACTTGTAGCCTACTAGACTGTGAGAGAATAAACTTCTCTTTGTTAAAGCCGTCCACTTGTGGTATTCCTGTTACAGCAGCACTAGATGACTAAGACAGGTAATTAGGAGACTGAGGTCACAGCTAGTGAGTGGGGAGGGAGGGGCTTGCAGGTGAGGAAGAAGAGGCAACACAGTAGGTACTCAATATTTCTGCTAAGTGAACAATCAAAGAGCCTTGATGGGAGGCAGGGCGGATGTTATCGACTGTAACTTACCAGCTGGAGAAAACAAGCCAGGGGCAAAGTGGCTTGCTCAGGGTTCCTCAGCTGTTCCCAGTAGCACCAGAACTAGGCCAGGTCCTGGGACGCCCAGCCCAGTGCTCTTTCCACTGACCCCTGGAGGTCAGCTCACAGCATCCGTGTAATGTCTGGGATATCATGGCCCTCAAGTGTCTCGGGCAGGCCCAGAGCCTGGCCAGAGGCAGCGTGAGCTCACACCCCATAGCACCTGGGAAGCAGGACTTCTGCGTGCTGGCCCTGGCTCCGTTGCTGGCTGACTGAGTGATATTGGGTGGTCTTCAGCCCCCTGGCCCTTTTCATCACCCTCAGTGCCTGCACCTGGCTGCCTGAGGGGTGAGGGGTCTGTGCGGTCCTTCAGCCTTCACTTTCCTTGTTGCCTGAAGATTTGGAGGCTTTCACCTGAGCCTCTCTCTGGGAGTTCTGCAGGCCGATGGGATTGACTCCTGCCCCACCCTTCAAGAGGGATCAAGAGGTGGTTTCCCCCAGGCAACCCCAAACCAACTATCTGGTCCCCAGGGGAGAAGGCCTTTTCAGCAACTCTCCGCTAATGTCCTGTCTGTCTTCCAGTGTCCGCTCGACCATACGTCCTCCTGAAAGCCTTCGCTGCCTGCCCCAGACCCTCTCCCTGTGTCCCCTACGCCCACTTCAGCCCCTGTAGCGTGGACTTCTACAGCTGTCACTGGGCTCTCCTACAGACTGCCCCACCTTCTGACCTAGAGGTCTCTTCTTCCTGTTTGGGCCGAGAGCCCCTCAAGGACAGTCCCCGGGTTGTAGATCTCTTTGTAGCCACCACAGGAATGAGGACACAGTGTGTGCAGGCCCACATTCCAGGAAAACACTACTATCGATGTCAATGATGATGACAAGATTCACTACCATTTATTGCACCTTTGTTGTGGGCATAACGTGCTGGGCAGTTTACATGTGCTGTTTCTAATTGTCTCAATAACCTTGTGAGGCAGGTATTACTTACTCCACCTGACCTCCAAGAGAGGTCAAGAGAAGTCAAGTCACTTGTATCTCGAGTCACCCTTGGATTAAAATCTAGGTCAGTTGGAATCCAAAGCCAGAATGCTTTCCACTGAACTACACTGCCTCCCTATGGTAATGGACTCTGAGGAACTTGCTGGCAAAGGATGGTGCCTGTTACTTTTGGGGGCTCATGGGTAAGGAGGGTCAGGTCGGTGGACAGAACCACAGCTCTGGGCAGAGAATCTGTAAAGGGCTGTGGACCCTGCTGGTGGCAGCTGGTGCCTGAGGAGAGTGCAGGGTGGGGTGGGGTGTGGCGGGGAGCCCTGTTCATGGCCCATGTACCCAGCTAGCCTGAAGTCCTCGGGAGCCAGGCCTTGTCAGTCTGGGTGAGGCCTGCAGAGCAAGGGCTGCTTGTCCTCTTGGACCCCTTCCTGGGGGTTCCCCATTACCACTATGACCCCTGTTACATCTTCTCCCAGAATGCCCGCTTCCCTCTCCCCCTTCTCCCAGCTGTATTAGTGTTTGGGGGCTACTGGAACAAATTCCCGCACACTGGGTGGTTAAAACAACAGAAGTGTAGTCTCTCTTAGTCCTGGAGATCAGAAGCCCGAAATCAAGGTGTCGGCAGGATTGTTTCCTTCTGGAGGCTCTGAAGGAGAATCTGTTCCTGGCCTGTCTTCTAGCTTCTGGGGGCTTCTGACAATTCTTGGCACCCCTTGGCCTGTAGATATATTGCTCCAATCTCTGCCCGTCTTCATACTGTTTTCTCCCCATGTGTCTGTGTGTTCTCTTCTGTCTGTCTAGTCTCCCTCTGCCTCACTCTTACAAGGACACCTGCCATTGGATTTAGGGCCCAGCCAGGTAATCCAGGTGATCTCATTTTAAGGACGAGATATTTAAGTTGATTACATCTGCAAAGACCCTTTTTCCAGATAAGATTACATTCACAGGTTCTAGGGGTTAGGACATGGATATACCTTTTTTGGGGGGCGCTACTCTGTAAAACATAGGCCTGGTGGCACAGTGGTTAAGAGCTTGGCTGCTAACCAAAAGATCATCAGTTCGAATCTACCAGCCGCTCCTTGGGAAACCCTATGGGGCAGTTCTACTCTGTCCTATAGGGTTGCTATGAGTCAGAAGCCACTTGACAACAACTGGTTACTGTGTAACACATGGGTTGGCTATGGGTCAGAATCGACTGGATAGCAACGAGTTTGATTTTTTTTTTAACCCAATACACCTGCCTACCCTTTTTTCTTCTGGGAGTAGCCTGAGACCTTTAGGGTCACTGCCCTCACTGCAGGCCGGGCCCTGTGCCAACAGCATCTCCCCCTACCCCAACAGCCACCCTGAGCCTTATCATCAAGTGGGTCTTGGGCCCCTAGCCTAGCAGTGGGAGGACCTTGGGTAAAGACCTCAAGAGTTCTGGGGTTAGTTGCCTTTGAACTTCAGAGCCTAAGTGCCACCTGGAACATGCTGCTCCCTTGTCATGTGTGACATGGGCAGGCAAGAGGGTATCCTTGGCATGGCAGGGCCCCATGGGCCAGATAGGCTGCTTGTTCTCCTGCCAGCCTGCAGCTGCCACAGGCCCTTGGCCACTGCGGTACGCTTCCTGCCGCCTCACCCTATTTAAACCAGTCACTGCTGAGTCAATTCCCACTCACGGCGACTGCAAAGGTCCGCTCCTCTCTTGCTCTGTTCCGATCTCCCATCCTCCCCTGCCGTCTCCTCCCAGGATTCTTCCTTCCTGCATGCCTCTTGCTTGTCTGTACCAGCGCCTGGTAATTTATCCCTCCTCCCTCAACTATGGCATGTCTTGTTTTTATGTAATTAACTTTTTTGAAGGTTGAGGGCCTATTTTTCCAATGAGATGTAAGCTCTCTGTGGCCAGCGTTTGTGCCTCCTGTGGTACCTGGCACATGGTCTTTGATAAACATTGGCTGCTTAGCTGGCAAAGGGAAGTATCTGTGGGCTCCTGTTCTTGACCTGCCTCTGTTCCTAAATTGTCCAGCGACTTTGAGCAAGTCACTAACTTCCTGGGTGTTCATTTCTTCCTCTGGAAAACCAGTGTTGGTTTCAAAGAATGAGTCCCTGGGTGGTGCAAATGGTAATGCACTCAGCTGCTAACCAAGAGGTTGGAGGCTTGAGTCCACCCAGGGGCACCTCAGAAGAAAGGCGTGGCAACTCGACGGCAACTGGTTTGGTTTTTCAGGTTGAACACTCTGTGATTGTCCCAATAGCTCTCAAGTCTCCGAAGAATCAAGTCTGATAATGGTGGGGCCTGGACTAATGTGAATGTTCTCTTTGTGGACAAGTGAGAGTCAGAGACACCCGTCTCTTCACCCCTGCCCCTAGCAGTGCAACCTCCATAGGAACTATTCCTAACAAATCACACCATAGGATGGACTGCATTCTTCTCTGGGAAGCAGTCTTTGTGGTACACCTACTTCCCAAGGCCAGGTTCTCTGGAATGGGTGAAGGCTATCTTGGAGCCCTGTTAGAGGAAGACTAAGTAAATAAACACTTGACCCGCTCGGCTGCTACCTTAGCCAGGACTCAGGTGGCTGAGCCTCTCTGCCCAGAACCCTAGCTGGAAGGTGCTTCTTTCTGGTGAAGCTGCCCCCCACACCAGAGAAGGCTGGGGCCTCTCCCATTTGCTAAGTGAAATGACTGATTAGTCCTGAAGAGGAAGATAACTGTCTGCTCACAATGGCATCGTGATTTGTTCTTGTGAGGCTGGGACTCTTACAGGGATTGGGCCCTTGTTTCCTGTGGCACCAACGTGATGTTCAGCCAGCTGGATTTTTCCAGAATGGATAATTTCTCAAATCCAGCTGGCTTTACCACTCACCTCCAGGAAACCGATAACTCTGGTCACTTAATAGCACCCTTCTTCCTGGTCTGCAGTCACTTTAGAAGGAATGCATTCTTATCTGGGCCTTAATTCCTTCTCTGGCAAAAGAGGAAGTGGGAGGCTAGACTTGCCCTTCAGCCCTTAGTTTCTTTACTTTAAATTCTTGCCCCTTCTCCCAGCTAACTCTTCTGTTTTCTTAAGGTATTTGCTTCCGTAGGGTTGCATGCAAGGTCATCAGAGACATTTCAACTGCGTGGAAGCCTCTCGCCTGTTTCACTGTTCTACTGATTACTAAATCTTAAAGGCACTTAGTGTGATTTAAGCTCTTAGCTCCTGGCATCTTAAGAGTGCACAGATTCATTTAAAGTCTTCTGACTTGCAGCCGGCCAGCCTAAGATCTTGGTAATGAAGAACAAGTTCTCAGCCCTTGAGTAGAGGCTAAGGCAAGTTTATTCCCATCTCTATATTCCCACACAGAATGAGAGAGTTGGGCCTGTCTCACTTTTGAGAACATTTGAAATGTTATTGTGACTGCTTTATGGGTTCTATGGCTGTGGAATGAGTCAGCTCCTTAATGATGTGGTTGCCACCTTGTGGATCATCAGGGGTGGGGGCTGGGAGGGGGTCTCAGCCTTCTTACGGGGACTAGACTAGCAGGGACTGTGTTGTGGTTTTCCTTCTGTGTGTTCCTTTTTTGTCTGTTTTCATTATGATCAAATCGAAAATACAATTTATATCCCGTTTCTCCCAATTACATTGTAGTTTAAATATTTTCCTTTGTCGTTTCCTCTGTAAATATATTTTATTGACCATGCAACATTGCAGACAGGATTTTTTTTTTTTTTTTACCTTTTTTTTTGTGGGGGGTTGTTATTTTAAAAAAATTATTGTGGTGAAATGTATATAACAAAACATTTGCCATTTCAACCATTTTTATGGTGCAATTCAGTAACATTAATTATATTCATTATGTTGTGCAACCATCCCAGATAGAATTTTTCACATGACCATGCTTAACTTTTATAGTTAAAAAGAAAACTAGTTAATAAAAAAGGCTTCTTCCTCCATCCTTCTAGACTTCTCCAGTACCAGTCTTCAGAGGTGATCACTGTTCTTGTATCCTTCCAGAAATTGGCTGTGCGTGTGCAACTACATACAGTATATGCGTGTTCTGTATTTTAAAAAATGTAGATGGAATCAGACTGTACATGTAGATGGGATCAGAATATTGTTCTGCAATTTGATTTTTTAATCTTGTATATTTTCCCATATTAGCAGATCATACACACACACACACACACACACACACACACAAACATACATATGTACATATATACATATATATATATATATACACTGCTCCTTGGAAACCCTATGGGGTAGTTCTGTAGGGTCGCTGTGAGTCGGAATTGACTCGACAACAATGGGTTTATATATATATATACACACATATATATACATATGTACATATATACATATATATACACACACACATACACATATATATTTATTTGTGTTTGTTGTTAGGTGCCGTTGAGTCAGTTCTGACTCATAGCGACCCTGTGTACAACAGAACGACACACTGCCCCAGTCCTCTGCCATCCTCACAATCATTATGCTTGAGCCCATTGTTGCAGCCACTGTATCAGTCCATCTTGTTGAGGGTCTTCCTCTTTTTCACTGACCCTCTACTTTACCAAGCATGACGTCCTTCTCCAGGGACTGTTCCCTCCTGATAACATGTCCAAAGTACATGAGACGAAGTGTCAGCATCCTCACGTCTAAGGAGCATTCTAGCTGTATTTCTTCCAAGACAGGTTTGTTTGTTCTTCTGGCAGTCCATGGTATATTCAATATTTTTTACCAACATCGTAATTCAAAGGCATTAGTTCTTCTTCAGTCTTCTTATTTATTGCCCAGCTTTCGCATTCATATGAGACAATTGAAAATACCATGGTTTGGGTCAGGTGTACTCTATATATATATATATATATATATATATATATATGGCATCAGAATATTGTTCTACAATTTTGTTTTTCAATCTTGTGTATTTTCCCATATTAGCAGATTATGTATATATATATCCTGGTGGCACAGTGGTTAAGAGTTAGGCTGCTAAACAAAAGGGTTAGCAGTTCAAATCCACCAGCCACTCATTGGAAACTCAAACCCAAACCCGCTGGCGTCAAGTCAATTCTGACTCATAGCGACCCTGTAGGACAGAGTAGAACTGCAGAACTGCCCCATAGGGTTTCTAAGGAGCAGCTGGTGGTTTCGAACTGCTGACACATATATAAAAGTATAACATTCTTTTAACAGCTGCATTGAACACCTATTACAGGTGGACCATAATTAATTTGACCAGTGCCCTATTGATAGACATTTGGGTTGTTATTGCAACGAGTGTCTTGTACATTTATCAGCATATCTCATTTTCTCACCTACTATATTAGTTTCTAGAACTGCTGTAATAAGGTACCACGTACTGAGTGGCTTATCAGAGCAGAAATTGATTCTTTCACAGTTCTGGAGACTAGCAGTCCAAATTCAGGCTTCCAGCAGGGCCGTGTTCTCTTCCAAGGCTCCAGGGGGGGATCCTTTCTTAGCTTCAGTCAGCCCCGAGTGTCCCTTGGCTTGTATCAGCAGTGTAACTCCATTGTCACATGGCTGTTTTCCCTTAGACTCTGTGTCTCCTCATTTATAAGGACAGCCCTCAGATTCGATCGGGACCCAGACTACGCTGGTATGACCTCCTGTGAACTAATGACATCTTCAAAGACTCTATATCCAAACAGGGCCACGTTCACGGGTACCAGAGGGTAGGACTTCAACATCATTTTTTTTCTTTTCACTTACTATATGGAGACATGGTTCTAAGACTTGCATTTCCTGAATTCTTTCCTGAGTTGCTGTGCCGTCCAGTGTGGTAGCCACTAGACACATGTGGCTATTTAAACTTAAACGTCAAATAATTAAAATTATAAATTAGTTCCTCCATCATACTCACCACATTCACGCGCTCAGTAGCTGCTAGCACTACTGTTATTGGACAGCGCAGACAGAGAACATCTCCATCATCTGTGGGCAGAGCCGACTTACAGTGTCAACAGGCTGTAGCATGATTTTTCTCCTAAACCCTCGAATGCTGTGGAAGAGATTTTTGAGCTCATCTTCACTTTCTAACTTTGCAGGTAGGGGAAATGAGGCTCACGGATGGGAGGTGGTTTGCTGCCCACGGTCATGGAGATGGAAGGGAGGGGATGCAAAGCCACAACTGGAACCAGTGCTCCTCCTGTACTTTCTCCACTCCCGCCTGCCCCGTTGATCTGGAGGACCCCTTCGCACATGGCTTTGTTCTATTCCTTGCCCTGACCACTAGCTGATCTGGAGGATCCAGATTGAGTGCCTGCTGTGTGCAGGGCCCTCTGCCAGGTAGCCCTGGGCCTGTGTCCTTGCTATGTCCCCAAGACTGGGAGATACAGAGTGAGTTAGCCACCTCTACACAGGATGCTGTGCGCTGCAGATTCTCCCCCAGCACTGCAGGCCTCCTCCCAGACCCTCTTCTGCGGGGTCGGTCGAGACAAGCATCAACAGTCTATAAACAAGGTTATCGGAGACTGGGCTGCTGCCCTGTACACAAACCTGCTTCACCAGTCACCTGCAGAGCTGGGACAGGGTCTGAGGAATGAAGGGCTATGAAGCTTGTCCTCATGGATGGGATAAAACCAGAGATGCTAGCAGACCCCGACCCATTGTCTTCAGAGGTGGGGGTCCGTATACAATTTAGAGACCAAGACTTGTTGTAGGGGCTTAGCACAATTAAAAGTACAAACTCTGAAAAGCAAGATGATTGAGAAGGCGGGCAGACAGGCAGGGCTTTTGCCTGAAGCTATGCTCCTGGGGCTAGAGGCTGGTGAGGAATCACTCCTTTAAGACTGAGATAGTCATTAAGACTCAGAGAAATCTTTGGTTTAAGACTGGGGAGCGTTGTCATATTGAAAGGGCCAAGAATGCCTGTCCCCATGTGTCATGGATTGAATTGTGTCCCCCAGAAATATGTGTATCAATTTGTCTGGGCCATGATTCCCAGGATTGTGTGATTGTCCACCATTTTGTCATCTGATGTGATTTTCCTTTGTGTTGTAAATCCTATCACTGTGATGTTAATGAGATGGATTAGCGGCAGTTATATTGATGAGATCTACAAGATTACATTGTGTCTTAAACCAATCTCTTTTGAGATATGAAAGAGAGAAGTGAGCAGAGAGACAGGGGGACCTCATACCAGAAAGAAAGCAATGCCAGGAGCAGACATGTTCTTTGGGCCAGGGTCCCTGCACCTGAGAAGCTCCTAGATCAGGGGAAGATTGATGACAAGGACCTTCCTCCAGAGCCAGCAGAGAGAATGCCTTCCTCTGGAGCTGACAACCTAAATTTGGACTTCTTGCCTACCAGACTGTGAGAGAATAAACTTCTGTTTGTTGAAACCATCTACTTGTGGTACTTCTGTTATAGCAGCACGAGATAACCAAGACACCGTGCCTCATAGATTTCATCCTCTACTCAACCTCTTACTCCTGCAAACAATAGTTAGGAAAATTGGCAGAGTACTAAGTACTCAATAACTTTTGTTGTTACTATTTCTACTACTACTACTAGTACTATCAGTAGTAACAGTACTACTAGTAGTAAACAGAAAGACATGAGTTAAAAATTATATCCATACCTACTGCCATTAAGTTGATTCCAACTCATAGCAACCCTGTGGGACGGGGCAGAACTGCCTCATAGGGTTTCACAGGCTGTAGATGTTTACGGAAGCAGACCACCACATCTTTCTCCTGCAGAGCTGCTGGTGGGTTTGAACTGCTAACCTTTTGGTCAGCAGCCAAACACTTTAACCACTGCACCACTGCAGTCTTTAAAGGTGGAAGGAATTACTCTTTCTGGTATACCAGAATATTCCCCTTATGTGTTTACACTAGTGGCTCTCCAACTTTAGTGCACATCAGAACCACTTATAGGGCTTGTTAGAACACGATGCTGGGCCCCAGCCCCAGGTTCTGATCTGGTAGGTCTGGGATAGGTCCTGATCATTTGCATTTCTCACAGATCTCAGGTGATGCTGCTGTTGCTGGTCTGGGGACCACACTTTGAGAACCACTGGTTTATACCATCAGGTACTAGGGACATCTCAGCTTAAGTTTCAATGGCCTAGGTTTAAATTCCCAGCCCCTTACAAGCCCTCCTACCTGTGCCCCAACTGCATCGGCTGCCTAGAACCAGCCTCTGTGCCACCTGGAAACCACTTTTGTCATTACTGATCATGACTGTGTCTCAGATTTTCAGACCCAAGAGCCAGCAAGTCTTGAGTGTCTACAATGTGTCTATCTTACAGTGGGTCACAAAGATGACGTGTAAGACGCTGCCCTGCCCTTAAGGAGATTTATCTGGTTTGGGGTTGGGGAAAGACAAACACAGGAAAGAAAAGAATACCCACAGACGATTAAGTTTACTCAAACTTCAGGGACTGGCACACTTAGAGGTGAGGATCCTGGGGGTTAGCATAGTCAGCAAAGGCTTCCAGGAGGAGCTGGAACTTGAATTTAAGCAGGGGTGGGATTTGGGTAGGCAGAAGGCATCCCAGGATAGCCAAACAGGGCTAGCAGAAGCCCAGAGGTGGGAATGAGTGGGTTGAGCTGTGCCTGCTGGGAATCCACAGTACCATTGGGAGAGTAGAACGGGGCCAGATGATGAAAGGCCCCTGGGGCCCTGCCAAGGAGCTTGAGCTTGATGGGAAGAAGGGGAAAACAGGTCTTGAGCAAAGGAGAATGGGATGACATCAGCGTTTTAGATCGACTGGCGGATGTATGGGGTGGACTGGGGGTGTGGGTGGAAGACTGAGGACAGAAATGTTGCTCGGGAGGTTGGTGCCTGGGGGTACCACCTCCACCACTAGCAGTTGCCATCGAGTCGATTCCGACTCATGGTGACCCCATGTGTGTCAGAGTAGAACTGTGCTCCATAGGGTTTTCAATGGCTGATTTTTTGGAAGTAAATCACCAGGCCTTTCTTCTGAGGTGCCTCTGGGTGGACTTGAACCTCAAACCTTTTGGTTAGCAGCTGCGCCCATTAACTATTTGCACCACCCAGGGACTCCTGCCTGGGGGTACAAGGATGGGTAAATGCGGTCTCTGCCCAAGGACCTCACAGTCTAGTGAGGAAGAAGAGTACATAAAGAGATGATGTTAGTAACGTGCTGGATGTCATCGTGGGGTGTGCAGGAGGTGGGAGCACAGATGAGGCCTTGAGTCCAGGGTACACACACAACAGTTTGAAGGAAACATCAGTGGTGACTGAATAAATTCTGGCTGACTTTCCTGTTCCTTATCCTTTTGTCAAAGAGGAGGTCTTATATTTGCAGACTCTCTACTTCCTAGAAAGGGGGCCCTACCCTTTCCTCCCCCACCAACTGGAAGGCCCTTGGTGACCCTGCAGCCCAGTGGCCTGTCCTTTAAAGGCTTGCCCTCCTCTGAGTTCACCCTTGATTGGATAATTACAGTGCACTGCTGTGCTGGTTGGGGAGTGCCATTCAAGGGGTTATTTTCTCTCCTCTCTTTACTGTTAAAACAACACTTACAGGAAATTTTCAAAGGAAAAGTTTCACTCAAATATTCATTTTTGGCATCTGTATTTTCTAAGATTTTTTGGTCACATGAATGCATTTAAAACAAAACAAAAATTGTAATCAAACTGTACATACCATCTGCACATGTTCACTTAACATCATTTTTTTGGCTTTTTTTTTTACCATGGAAAAATACATAGGTAACAGAACATTTTCCATTTCGACAGTCTTCACATGTGCAATTCAGTGACATTAATGATGTTCATCATGTTGTTCAGTGCTTACCCTACTACTACTACTTGTTGCTGTCGAGTCGATTCCGACTCACAGTGACCCCATAGGACAGAGGAGAACTGCTCCACAGGGTTTCCAAAGAAGTCAATTCCAACTTACAGCCACCCTATAGGACAGAGTAGAACTGCTCTGACCTTTTGGTTAAGCAGCCAAGCTCTTAACCACTGCGCCACCAGGTCTCCTAACGTTAGTACTTAACATTGTTTTATAAACATGTCCCACACGATGTCCATATTTATCCTTTTGATGTTTGTGTGATCTTCCATTGCATCCAGCCCTACTAAAGGCCAAAACAGTTCTTTAGTGGAGGATGTTTAGCTTGTTTCCAGCTTTTCCTTGTCCATAGAGCTGTGTTCTTTCCTTTGAAGTTTCTCCATTGACTACATTCCCAGAGAGCACTGCATTTGGACCCAGATAATATGGTTCTAAGTTCTGTGGCCAGTAAGCTATGAGACCTTCACTCTCTGAGCCTCAATTTGCTGGTTTGTGGGTTAGGGATCATACTGCCTGCTCTGGATGTTGAGATACGGCCTGGAGCTAATGTACGTAGAAGTGCTGTGAATCTATGAAGAAACTATGTATTAAGGCCCAGCTGACATCACTTGGTGAAAGCGGTTGAGTGTTTTTATGGTTCCTTTTTGTTTTTACTTTAGCAGAGATATTCTTCACATACCATACAATCCACCCATTTAAAGTGTACAATTCAATGGCCTTTAGTATAGTCACAAAGTTGTGCAACCATCACTGCAATCAAGTTTAAAACATTTTCGTCACCACAAAATGAAACTCCTTACCTACTAGCAGTCACTCACCATTTCCTCCCCAACCCCACAGGCCTAGGCAACCACTAATCTGCTTTCTGTCTCTATGGATTTGCCTATTCTGGACATATCATATAAGTGGGATCATAGAATCTGTGGTCTTTTGTGACTGGCTTCATTCACTTAGCATAATGTTTTCAAGGTTCATCCATGTTGTAGCATGTATCAGTACTTCACTCCTTTTTACTGCTGAGTAATATTCCACTGCATGGCTATACTACATTTTATTTATCCATTCATTGGTTGATGAACGTTGGAGTTGTGTGGTTCTTGATATAGAGTGCTAAATGGCATTTATCAAGCACTGTCTCATCTGCCAAGCTGTTTGATGTGCCAGAACAGTAGGATTCTAGGTCTTTTTTTTTTTTTTTCCAGATTAGACATTAGATAAGCTGCAGAAATTAGGTAACTACACAGGAGGACGGTTGGAAAGCCGTCCCAGCGGGTTATGAGAAATCCCAGTGTGGGATAAGGATGGGCCCTCCAGGAGGCAACGTCTGCCTTTCTTCCCAGCTCTAACTTTCTCTAGGGTTGGGAGATCAGAGGTTGGGAGAGATTTCAATGGGCTTCAGGGGACAGAGCTTCCTGGAGGAGAGAGCCTTCTAACTGATCCTTAGAGGGTGGAAAGCTCTGGCTGGAGCTAGGATGAGGTGGACATCTTGGGCAGGTGTGAGCAAGGTGGTCTTAGGGGACAGGTGGCCACGATAGGGGAGCAGAGGGAAGATTGAGGGCTACTGGAGCCTGAGTGGGTCCAGATTATAAGATGAGGGGATTGTTTTAGTCATCTAGTGCTGCTATGACAGAAATACCACAAGTGGATGGCTTTAAGAAACAGAAGTTTATTCTCTCACAGTCTAGGAGGCTAGAAGTCCAAATTCAGGGCGCAAGCTCCAGGGGAAGGCTTTCTCTCTCTGTCAACTCTTGGGGAAGGTCCTTGTAATCAATCTTCCCCTGGTCTAAGAGCTTCTCAGTACAAGGAGCCCAGGTCAAAGGATTCACTTTGCTCCCGGTGCTGCTTTCTTGGTGGTATGAGGTCCCCATGTCTCTCTGCTCATTTCTCTCTTTTATATCTCAAAAGTGACTGTTTTAAGACCCAATCCGATCCTGTAGATTGAGTCCTCCCTCATTAACATAACTGCCACTAATCCCATCTCACTAACATCATAGAGATAGGACTTATAGCACAAAGGAAAATCACATCAGATGACAAAATGATGGGCAATCACACAATACTGGGAATCATGGCCTAGCCAAGTTGACAGATATTTTTGGGGGACACAATTCAATCCATGACAGGGATTTTATACATTTCTGTTGTTTAAGTGAGAAAGGGTTGTGTGGTAATGAGTAAGGTGGAGGGAGGACAGGCCCACCACTGCCTTTTCGCTTTCCCCCTCCTCTGTGGAGATTTTTCTGAGCCATGTGGGAGCCTCCCTGCATTTTCAGTGGCTTCCTGGACTCAGGCTACCTGTACAGGGAGGGAAGGAGAGTAGTCTCCACTTCCTTCTAGGCTACCTGCGAGGTTGGTATTATCTGTACTTGGCCTCTACCCTTCCAGCTGCCAGGTCTTCCCCATGTGGGCGCCAAGCCTGAGCTGTCTGAAACATGCGGTGGAGTGTAGGGGGAAGAGGACCGGGCCGCCTGTCAGGAGTCCTGCTTGGACAGTGGGTGAGTTGGCAAGTCCCTTCTCTT
Organism: Trichechus manatus latirostris; assembly: GCF_000243295.1. Taxonomy (NCBI): domain Eukaryota; kingdom Metazoa; phylum Chordata; class Mammalia; order Sirenia; family Trichechidae; genus Trichechus; species Trichechus manatus. The sequence continues at coordinate 9,646,316 of NW_004443966.1, read as the reverse complement.
CACTTGGCCTCAGTTTCCGCATCTGTAAAGTAAGGATGATGGTGAGAAGTTCCCTTTATTTCCAGGGTTCCGTGAGGTTTGCCAGGTTTTATTGTACATTGGAGGATTTCGGACAACTTCCCTTGGTTGGCTCTGCCCTGCTTTGGCAGGGTGGGAATGGAGTTTGGGGAGCTGTGGCTTCTCTTGTGGGTCCTGATGTAGGGGCTGAGACTGCACATTCTTAATTGAGGGTTGCCAAGCACTAACAGGAGCCCTGGTTGTGCAACGTTAAGTGCTCAGCTGCTAACCGAGAGGTTGGCAGTTTGAACCTACCAGCCACTTGGCTGGAGAAAGACCTGGTGATCTGCTTCCGTAAAGATCACAGCCTAGAAAACTCTGTGGGGGCAGTTTTACTCTGTCACATGGGGTCACTATGAGTCAGAATTGACTTGACAGCACCCGATAACAACAAGAAGCACTGACACATACTATATAGACCAGGACACGGAATGAGGAAAAATAAGTGTTTTGGTGTCTTCTGCTCCCTGACCAGCGAGCCTGGAGGCCTGTCCCCTCTGATGGGCTGATTCTCTGACTCTGGCCTGTTTTTGGTAAACTAGCAAAAACCACATGTGTCAGAACTCGGGTGGGGTACAGACCTCGGTGGCAGGGGCTGCTGTGGTGGTGGAGGGGTCAGAGCTGGCCTGGGGAAGCCCAGTGGACCAATGTGATGGGTTGGGGCCTCGTAGGAGTGATGGGGAGCCAGGGCAGGACTTCAGGAGATGGCTCAGGGACAGTAATGCTGGGTAGGCTGGTGTGCCATGGCGTGGAGTTTTGAATGCTTGGGTGGTTTTGCTTCTGGATCCCATCCTTGTATTCACTCCCCTGACTCTGTGACCAGATAATTTCTCGTGTTTTGCACTCTCCCGTCCCCACTTTGGCCGTATGTCTCCCCGTGTTTGCTGTTGGCCTCAAGCACGAGCGACTCTGGACAGATCTGTACAAGCCCAGCCCCGTCTTGGGTAAATCCAAGTGCTGTTTTAGACATCCCTCTCCACACCTTCTCCAGCATCTGCACATCTTTCCTGAATTGCAAGTGATATTCCTGCATCAGCAGCTGGGGTTTGGGTCGAGGGAGGGTAGTGTTTCTGCCCTTGTTCCTAGTATCTGTGGTGACTATATTTACTACACCCCTGATCAAAACACAGAGCCTCACATACGGAGCCTGAAAGTAGAACAGTGTGTTTGAGATTATGGCCATTTGAGAAAATCTAGGCAGTTGGTGGCCAAGAGCTGTTTGGGATACTTCCTGCCTCCCAGCAGAGCCTCCTGGCTTCCCTGAGACCACGGAACAGAAGACCCCTCAGGGGAGGGGTATTGGACTTACTCAGAAGACATGTCTTTGACTTGTTAAGGACAAAATCTTGCACCCTTAAGAGCAGGTCTTAGGCCAGAGCAGGACAGCAGGTGGGGTAGCCAAGCTCCTTGGGCTCAGTTTCCTTGTCTGGGAAACTCACTTAAGTGCTAAGAGGATTATATAAGACAGTGTTTTGAAAGCTTGTGAAAACCCTCATCTAAAAGGAGCTATGACAGTAGAAGGAATTAATGTTCCAAAGGAAATAAAGAGAAGTTGTCACTGATTTTGGTGCAGAAGCCAAGAATGTGAGGTCAAAGAACAACTCGTGGCTGCTGAAAGGGACGGTGTGGCTCTCAGAGTTATAGGATCCTTGGGTTGTGTCCTTGGCTGACTCAGGAGATGGTTCTGCACATGCTCAGTGCATTTGTGTGTGTGCCCCAGAGCCTGTGAGAATTAGAGCCCACTTGGCTAGCCATGGAGCCCTGGTGGTGCAGTGGTTAAGAGCTATAGCTGCTAACCAAAAGGTCGGCAGGTTGAATCCACCAGCTGCTCCTTGGAAACCCTATGGGGCAGTTCTACTCTGTCCCATAGAGTCGTTATGAGTCGGAATTGACTCGACGGCAACAGGTTTGGTTTGATTTTTGGTTTGCCCAGCCATGGGGTCCACTGTATGGTTGCTGAGATGAAGGCTGAATAGGGAGACCCCACCAAACCAGGCAGTAGATTCTACTGAGGGCAAGAACAGATCCCCTGCTCCCCAGCTCATCCCATGCAAATGAGGCAGTAACTTCTTTGAAAGTTCATATCCCACAAAGGAGCTCAAAATCCTCTGAATACTTACTGTTTCTTATCGAAACCAAGCTGCCCCTTCCAGGCATAGGTATCAGCATGATGATGATGGTGATCATGATGATTTTTTTTAAAAAATTGAAGCTCTTCCTATTGCATTAATGGATCTAGGCATTGATCATCAAAATCTGCTAATATCACAAATATTAGAGTGACAGCCAGATATTATGTTAACTCTGGATGGAACCACACAGCACCACCTATGAAGAAATCTTGTCAGAAACTCAAACCTGAATCTGATTAAGCCTCTAGAGCCAACTACCAGTTTATAGGAAATTATTGGAATAGACGAACATGTTAAAACAACACTATGGGGAAAGCGACCAGCAAAATCCAGACTGTGGAAAATTCTACTCTACAGGTCCAAAGACCCAGTATTTTCAACAAATGAATTGTAAGAAGAAGAGAGAGAGGGAAAGAGAGGGAGACAGAGAGAAAGACAGATGAATCTGTAGATGAAAAGAGACTTAAGAGACATTTCAATCACTTGCAATGTATTGCAATTGCAATGGCAATCCTTATTTGAATTTTGTTTTGGTCAGAAAAACTTTAAAAAACCTACATGACACAATCAGGGAAGTGTGAACACCATTTGGATATTGATGATATTAAGTAACTACTGTTGATTTTTAAGAGCGTGATAGGTACTGAGGTTATAGTTTAAAAGAATCTTTATCTTTTCTTTTAGAGATATATACTGAAATACTCAAAGATGAGATAATATGCTATCTGAGATTTGCTTCAAAGTAATCCAATGGGAGAGAGGAGTAGGTGGGAGTATAGATGAAATACCATGGCCACGAGGTGACAATTGTTGAAGTTTAAAGAATTGCTTTTAATGAGATTTGACAAAAGCTTTTCTGGAACCACTTCGACCCCAAGTTGATTCAGAAACCTTGTTGTATGGATATGCCTCTCAGTCTTGGTGTCACAGGCGTTATTGAAATATTGCAAACCAAATTAACAATAAATTACAATAGAATTATTCTCTTTCCTTTCTCAGGTCAGTATGGAAAAAAGTAAATGGAGGTTCAAAGCCCCTAGAGTGAATGATGCATTTTTGATGTGAGGCAATAGGACTGTTTCCTAGTGTCTTGGTTATCTAGTGCTCGCTATAACAGAAATACCACAAGTGGTTGGCTTTAACAAAGAGAAATTTATTCTCTCAGTCTAGTAGGCTAGAAGTCCAAATTCAGGGCATCAGCTCCAGGGGAAGCCTTTCTCTCTCTGTCAGCTCTGGAGGAAGATCCTTGTCATCAGTCATCCCCTGGACTAGGAGCTTCTCCACACAGGAACACCGGGTCCAAATTATGTGCTCTGCTCCTGGCGCTGCTTTCTGGGTGGTATGAGGCCCTCAACTCTCTGCTTACTTCCCTTTCCTTTTATCTCTTGTAAGGTAAAAGGTGGTGCAGACCACACCCCAGGGAAACTCCCATTACATTGGATCAGGGATGTGACTTGAGCACGGGTGTTACAATCCCACCCTAATCCTCTTTAACATACAATTACAATCACAAAATGGAAGACAACCACACAATACTGAGAATCATGGCCTAACCAAGTTGATATATATTTTGGGGGAATACAATTCAATCCATGACACCTAGGTTGACAGAAATTAGTAATAATAATTACTAATGTCTATCCAGAACCTAAGGAGCCCTGGTGGCACAACAGTAAAGTGCTCAATTGCTAACCGAAAGGTTGACGGTTCGACCCCAGCAGTCACTGAGCAGGGAGAAGACCTAGAGATCTGCTTCCATAAAGACTACAGCCTAGAAAACCCTATGGCTCAGTTCTACTCTGTCACATGGAGTCGTTATGAGTTGGAATTGACTTTATGGTACCCACCACGAACAACAATCAGAACCTACTGTGCACTGGATGCTGTTCTAAGCCCTTTACAGTATTTCATTTAATCCTCAAAGCAACCCTGTAACGTAGATATTACTATCAGCCTCATTTTTTATAATACACTTATTATTTTGGAATAATTTTAGATTTACAGAAAAGTTGCAGCAAAGATAGTATAAAGAGTTCCCATATACACCTCTCCCGATTTCTCCTAATATTAGCATCTTATGTAACACTGGTACATTTGTCAAAATTAAGAAACCAATATTCAAACCCGAAACCCACTGCTGTCGAGTCGATTCTGACTCAGTACATTACTATTAACTAAACTCCAGATGTTACCTGGATTTTACGAGTTTTTCCATTAATGACGTTTTTCTGTTCCAGGATCCAATTCAAGATACCACGTTGCGTTTAGCTGTCCTGTCTCTCCATTCTCCTCTGGTCTGTGATAGTTTCTCACTCTTTTCTTACTTTTCGTGGTTTTGACAGTTGGAGGCGTTGTTGCTGTTGTTGTTAGTTGCTGTTGAGTCAATTCTGACTCATGGCGACCCCATGTGCACAGAGTAGAGCTGCTCCATAGGGTTTTCAAGGCCGTGACCTTTGGGAAATAGATTCTGAGACACCTCTGGGTGAATTCGAACCGCCTACCTTTCAGCTAGTAGTTGAATGCTTATTCGTTTGCGCCATGCAGGGAACCTGTTTGAGGAGTACTGGTCAGGTATTTTGTAGAATGCTCCTTAATTTGGGTTTGTGTGTTGTCTTTCTTATGATTAGAGTAGGATTCTGGATTTTAGGGAAGAAGACCACAGAGTGAAGTGCCCTCCTTGCTACCTCATGTCAGGGAGTCCGTGATACCAACATGACTCATCTCTGGCTCTGTTAGCCTTGATCACTTGATGTCTGCTAGGTTTCTCCACTGTAAAGTTACTATTTTTCCCTTCCCATACTCTTAGACGCAAGTCACTATGTCCTTCTTACACTCAAGGGGAGGGGAATTAAACTCCACTTTCCGGAGCAGGGAGTACCTTACATACATTATTTAGGATTCTTCTGTAAGGTAGATTTAATGACCTTATTTTAAAAATGAGGAAACTGAGGCACAGAGAGGCAGGCTAACATACCCAAGGGCTGAATTCTCCATGGACCACTGCAGCCTCTGTCTGCTTAATCTTGTGAATAACTCAGCCGATTTCGTAGGTAGCCTGGTCTCCTAACTTGGCTGTAAGAAACACTTTGGCCCCCAACTCCACTGTGACATTCTTCACCAGCTCCCAGCATACACCTTGAAATCCCAAAAGGGTAGAGACGGAAGGCAACATGGAGTACATCCGATCCAGTGATTTTCAAGCTGTGTTCCTTAGAACCTAGGATCTTCCGGGGCTACTGTAGGGGTAAAGGGGGGGGGGGGGGGGTGTTGAGCATGTGACTCCCCCCACCTCTAGTATTTCTATTTCTATCTGTTTTACATGTTGGGCTTTCCTAGCTAAGGAGTCGGAAGACCATGATCTAGTCCAGTCATCTCATTTAAAATGAGGAAGCAGAGGCTCAGAGAGGATGGCTGATTTGCTCTTATCACTTAGCAGGTTCAGTCCAGGTTGTTGAACTCCACCATGGATGAGCAAAGAAGCAGCAGAGCCGGGTGATGCTGGAGGCAGTGGTGCCCTGAAAGGACCTTGTCGTTTGCAGGTTACAAACTGTGCTAGGTCTCTGCCCCAGCTGTGACCCTGGCTATGGATGGGGCTCTGTTATTAAACCTTCCCACGAATGCAGATTAATTTCACACCAGTTGGAGGTGTTGGCATACTGAGTTTTTCCTCACTCAGTCACTGAAGGGGGACAGAATCTGAGATGTGGTCTGGAATTGGGGGCCAGCCTTCAGGAGCAGAAAGGAAGAGCCAGTGGGGTTTATTTCTGCCTTCTGGTCCCAAAGAGGGGCAGGCATGCCCTCTCCTCCTTCTGAGGCCAGTTCTCCCACTTCACCTCCCTGCACCCCACCCCTCTTCAGCCTTCAGCCTAGATCTCATTCCTGCGAATCCCTGCTTTGGGTGTGAATTGGTAAAAGATTCTGTCACATGCGAGATCAAATGGGCAACACTTGCCCAAAAGCAAAGACAAGGCGGGATAGGAAAACTGGACAAATGGATACGGGGAGCCTGGGGTGGAAAGGGAAGATGTGCTGACACATCGTGGGGATTGCAACCAATGTCACAAAACAATTTGTGTATAAACTTTTGAATGAGAAAGTAATTTGTGCTGTAAACGTTCACCTAAAGCATGATAAAAAAAAAAAAAAAAAAAAAATTTTGGTCAAAACCTTACTTTGCCAACCCCCGCAACACACACACACACACACACACACACACACACACACACACACACACACAGAGAGAAGTACATAAAAGCTCCCTCTACTACTAGTTTCATTAACTAGCTGATTCTCTGTTAAAAAGTCTCAGGACTCAAAAGAATGATGCTTTAGCGATGAAATGACAGGGAGTGGGTTTATTGGAGGGGCAGAGGCACCCTAAAATCTTACCCAATAGCTGCCCACTGTGTCTGTGTGTAGACCGATGGTACTGATATGTATCATTCCATGCATCTGTGTGGCCTTTTGCAGTTTACAAAGTGTGTCCCCATGTTTGGGCTTTATAGCAGCCACATATAGGCAGGCATTACCTTCACTTTACGGAAGAGGAAACTGAGGCTGAGAGAGTTTATGACTTACCCCAAGCATGACAACTGTTTTGGTGGAGCTGGTACCAGAACCCAGGTTATCCACATCTTGGGGACACAAGCCCCATTCGGGGCCCAAAATGAGGGCTTGGCCAATGAAGGCCTATCCTAAAAGTCTGCAATCACCTGTGACTGAGGTAGGAAGGGGGCCCAAGGGCCAGCTGGCGAACTTTTGTTTAGGATGGTGTTATGGATTGAATTGTGTCCCCCAAAAATGTGTATCAACTTGGCTAGGCCATGATTCCCAGTATTGTCTGATTGTCCACCATTTTGTCATCTGATGTGATTTTCCTATGTGTTGTAAATCCTACCTCTATGATGTTGATGAAGCAGGATTAGAGGCAGTTATGTTAATGAGGTAGGACTCAGTCTACAAGATTAGATTGTATTTTGAGTCAATCTCTTTGGAGATATAAAAGAGAGAAGCAAGCAGAGAGACAGTGGGACCTCATACCACCAAGAAGGAAGAGCTGGGAGAATAGCACATCCTTTGGACCTGGAATCCCTGCACTGAGATGCTCCTCAACTGGGAAGATTGATGACAAGGACCTTCCTCCAGAGCTGACAGAGAGAAAAAGGCTTCCCCTGGAGCTGACACCCTGAATTCGAACTTCTAGCCTACTAGACTGTGAGAGAATAGATTTCTCTTTGTTAAAGCCATCCACTTGTGGTATTTCTGTTATAGTAGCACCTAGATAACTAAGACAAATGGAACAAATAATAAGTACAAATTCAGCTTGATTTCTCTCTCGGTCAAGTTCCCAGCAACCTCTGTGATGTTCAAGGATGGGTCAAGCTTGACCCTGCTTGGCTTTGAACATAAACAAGATCTCAACCTTCTATTTCATCAACTCTCCCCAGACTGCTGCTCAGTTGCCCACTACTCTCAAACAGGCAATCAAGGTTAAAAGTACAGGCTCTGGGGCCAGCCCCTTTCTGTTCAAATTCTACTTTCACCCCTTCCTAGCTGTGTGACTGTGACTTTGGAAAATTATTTCCCCTCTCTGTGCCCTAGTACCCTCACCTGTAAAGAGGAGGTACTCAGAATATCTCCCTCATAGGGTTGTTAAGAGGACTGAGTGAGGCACTACATTTTGGAACGGTGCCTGGAATATAAAAAGAAATAAATGTTAGCTCTTAGTTTAAAAAACAGAGCAGGGTATTGGGTCACTATGAGTTGGAATCGACTCAATGGCAATAGACTTGGTTTGGTTTATAATTATACAAAATAGTAGGAGTGATTAGTGGCTGTTGTTTTTAAGTAAACAGAAGAATCTTCAAAAGATGCCGTCAATGCTGAAAAGAGTTTTGGAATTCCTTCCTGAATGTTGCCTTCTGTGCTAGACTGGAAACCATATGAGACAATCAGATGCAGTTCGTGATGGTGTCACTCTACAAAGCTTTAGTTAACCATGTTATTATTATTGTTGTTAGGTGCCATTGAGTCAATTTTGACTCATAGGGACTTCATGTGACAGTGTAGAATTACCCCAGAGGGTTTCCTAGGCTGTAATCTTTATGGGAGCTGATTGCCAGGTCTTTTCTCCCACAGGGTGGCTGGTGAGTTCAAGCCACCAACCTTTCAGTTAGCAGCCAAGTGCTTAACTGTTGTACCACCAGGGATCCTTTTAGTTAACTATAGTCATCCATTAGGGGGAATTGTATGTATGTGTGAGTGTTTTGTGTACCGGTAGATTAAAAAAAAAAAAAAAGGTGATGTCAGGAATCCAGTTTATATTTTAGAGGTAGGACAGACTCAGCCCAATTTCTCATACCTATATAGCTCAGGGTACAGCCCTCTCCAGTGAGAGGCGAGAAGACTTATGCTAAATCTGCCAGTTGGTCATTCATTAATTCATTATTAATTAATTCAAATATTTATTGACTATTATGTGCCAATCACTGTGGTAGATGCTGTATGATAGTCAAGTAGGCGGAACTGTAAGCTCTTTCAAGGTCTGTTCACCTTCAGCTAAATATTGGATCCAAGCACATGCACAGGATATTAATCATTATTAGGGCAGGTAAAGCTGATTCATGTTCCCAACAAGAAGACCCCAATAAAAAAGGCATTTCTGATGAACCCTGTTATTAAAGATTTAAAAACCAGATCATCCTTTCCTCCAAACACTGGTTACCCCTCGTTCTGCTGTGGCATTTCCACCGATGTGGATGTTACATTGGTGGCTGGCTGTGGCACCCCTTTGAAGACCCTTGGGCTTTGCTCCTCCTCTGACATAGGAGTCGGTAATGCCTGTCCCTAAGGGCCTCCCAGGGATTTTGTGACTCGGAAATGAAAAGAACTCAGATGAAACCACTTTGTAGATCATGACGCTGCTCTTCAAGGGTTACTTACTATTATTCACGGAAGGAGCCATTCAACAGATATTTACTAATTTGTTTGCACATGAAACTGCCTTTACCGAGGTAGGAAAACAGTCTCATAGGTCCAGATTTTCAGCCAGAAGGTTCAGAACCCAAGGGAATTTAGAGTGGATTTTTGTCATACCTAGGATCCCGTTAAACAGTGGACTGGGGCCTTGCTGTAACATTTTCTAAAGCAGCACTTTTCAAACTTTTATGTGTACCTGAATCACCTGGAAGTCGTGTTAACATGCACATTCTGATTCAGTAGGGCAGGAGTGGGGTCTGAGATTGCTTTCCTAAGAAGCTCCCAGGTGATGTCAGTGCTGTTGGTCTAGGGACCACGCTTTGAGAAGCAACATTTTCAGGGGCGGAATGTCCAGTGGTGGGGAGAGGAGAGGATGTGCAGCTGAGGGCCCCAAGAGGGGCAGGACACACTGCTGAGAGCAATAGGCAGAGATTTCCAGGAAGGTCCAATTGGGAGCTGAGATTGCTGATCAGTGCCCACGCTTCCTTCCCATCTCCGTCTGGTGTGAAGAGGCTGTGGTCCTGGGCTCTCTATTTGCCCTGAATTGTGGAGGGAGAAAATGTATATTGTGAGTGCTTGAGTCTTATCTCGGGGAAGAAGGAGGAAGGAAGGAATTGCACCATTGTGGTCTGGCAACGGTTCTTTCTGGATGGCAAGCAGCATTTCCCCATGGCTAGACTGTGACCTCGAGGTAGCAGAGTGAGCCAGTCCTGCCTTCAGCATCCAAAGAGGCAGCGCAGCAGAATCCAGTGCAGATGGGGCTCTCTTTGGGGGTGTGTAGTTGAAATGGTTGAAGAGTGTTGACTTCAGTGTTTTGAAGAAGGCAGGCCTGAGGCGTAAGCAGTCAGAGGGTGCCCCACCCCTTTCTTTCTGCATTCATCTGACCTCTCAGGTCATCCTCTGTACCCAGCTCGCCAGGCTCCTGGTGCCTCATGCTGCCCAGTAGCACCCCAAAGACCTCCACTGCAGGGCCCATCTCATTCTGCCTTCTCTCCGAGTACCTCAGTTCTCCCCCAAATCCAACATTATCCTTTTTCCCCCTTACATAAAAGTTTCCTTTTTTTTTTTCCAGCATAGCTGAATTCTGTCAATTGGTAGGAAAGCAGTCCAATTAAAGTAATTCATAGTAAGGCATACAGGATGGCTAATCTAGCTAGCTGTTAGTTGTTTGCATTTTATGACCTGTGATACACGTATATTACTGCCCGCTTTTCTCCCTCCCCCGTAGTTGGAGCCTAAGCCTTAGGGAATAGCTGAGGCTTTGTAGAGATCTCCTTTACTATATTGGTGATACCTCAGGAGTATGGGTGTAGGAGGAGCTGTGCGGACAAAATCAAGTATGCCTGCTGCAGATGTGTCTGTTCAGGGAGAAATTTTGCCTCTGCCTCCACAGTAGGCCCCCAGTAAAAGCTGGGGGCTGTGATGTAAGGGGAAGTTTGCTCTAGTGGTGTGGTTTTCATACTGAGGCCTGCAGTGCAGCCTTAGGGGCTACCACGCATGCGCGTCCGTGTGCCTATGAGAGCGCGCGCGCGTGTGTGTGTGTGTGTGTGTGTGTGTGTGTGTGTGTGTACAGAAGTCAAGCAGGTGCTTGCCTTGTCCCCCTTTCCACCAAAGCTTCTTTACTTTAATCTTTTTTACATATAAAGCTTCTATGTAAGATTTATTTGACAAAAGCATTCTTAAATACAGGAAGGCTTAAAAATGGTTGCCTCTGGCCGGCAGAGCTGGGGCAGGGGAGAGATGGGGCAGAGGGCTGTTGTTTCCATACAAGGCCTTCTGTGCGATTTGATTTTTACTTAGCTACGTTCATGGGTATCACACTGATAACAGTTTTAAAAATGAAAATGGGGAGAAACATGGCTCCCCAACTAGAAACTGTTTGGAATTCCCGGCGGTAGTGGAAAGGACCTGGAATGGGAGGAGAGAGACCTGGGGCTCAGGCTGCTGTGCTGTGGACTGCTCCGTGTCCTTGGCAGAGCTGCACTGGATGCTTCCTCGACTGTGAAACAGGAGGGAGAGGGTCCTTCCTCCACTCTCTGGTTTGACTCTGCAATTCGTGGGAAGCAGCTGTTGGCAGCTCTGGGGCTGTGCCCTGGAAGGCCTTGGGTCTGATGTCTAACCTGCGGATCGTCCTGACCCCTAGCCCCAGCTTGGTCAGATAATTCCTGGGCTGGAGGGAAGGGGGCATGTTGGCCAAGTTACTTTGTTTCTTACTGGCCTCTAGGATCCATGGGAAAATCCCTCCCAGAACAGAGAGTGATTGGCCAAGTGGGAATGGACGTGTTTCAGGCAGAGTGTACACACCTGAGCTGGGTTTGGTCCGTCTGTCAAAGTGCCTACCATGTGCTTGTGTGAAGTTAGATGTCCTGGGAGTAAAGAGAAGTTCCACAAAACAGCTCTGCCTTCAAAAAACATGGAAGAGATGATACACAGAGTGTTTAGCTTAGAAAAGAGATTTGCGAGGGTGAGGACAGGGTAGCTGCCTTCTTCAAATATTTGGTGGTTCTTACAAACATACCAGCCATCCATGCCAACCATCATGAAGATGGTGCAGGACTGGGCCACACTGTGTTCGTTACACATAGGGTCGCCGTGAGTTGTTATGCATAGGGTCACCACTTGACGGAAACTAACAAAAACAACCACTTGGATGAGGGGCTGCATCTTGTTCATCTTTGTGTTCCCGGTGCTAACACTCAAGACTCATTTATTCACCTAATACTAATTGAACACTTATAGATGTTGAAAACACAACAGTGAACGAGACATTGTCATCCCTGCCTTTCAGGAGTTTACAGTCGGGTGGGGTGGTGGCTGGACTCAGGCAAGTCAGCAGTCAGAACAGTCCAGGGTGGTGAGGGCAGGGGCGGGGAGGATGCTGAGATATGCATGCGGAGGGCACCTGTTGTCATGGTCATTGCAATCTCAGCTGCTCCTGGCTGGGCTTCCTGGCAATTCCCCTGGGTCTCCTCCTGGGGGCGAGACCACCAGGCAGAGACCCAGGGGAAAGCCCTGTGTATCTGGGGACCCTCTCTGTGTATATATGAGCCTCATCAGCCAGACCAGCCTTTGGGGAAGACCTTGCAGAATCCCTGGCCTGGAGAGGAGTGTGGGAAGCTGTTCGGTGGCAGCAGCTTGAGGGAGACAATCTGTCCCTTGGCTGTCTGGGCTCTGATGAGTTGAGACGCAACCTGGCATCTCGCTCTGCTCTGAAAGGAAAGCTGGGACCTGCCAACCCTTGAGATAAGTCAGGAATGTGTTGATCTGGCCAGCCTGGGTCCTGTGGGGAGCCAGCGACTGATCTGTGGCTTTCTCTGAGGGTGGAGGTGATTTTCGGGGATATTGAGGGGCCGGAGACTGACCATGGGTAAAAATATCTGCTCTGGACCATGATATCCATTGTTTGATTTATTCACCCTTTGTCATTCAGAAACCATTCACCGAGCACCAAGGATATGCCAGGCTCTGTGCTAAGTGTTCTTATAGTTCTCTAATAAAAATTTTTTAACAGTCCTATGAGATAAGTGTATTATTTTCATTTTACAGATGAGGAAACGGAAGCCCAGTGAGCTAAAAATAAAATCATATTTATCAGCATTTACTGGTGGTTCTGTGGTAGAATTCTCACCTTCCATGCAGGAGACCCAGGTTCGCATATTGCATATAGCTCATGTGTTGCTATGATGCTGAACAGGTTTCAGTGGAGTTTCTGGGCTAAGACAGAATAGGAAGAAAGGCCTGGTGATCTGCTTCCCAAAAATCAGCCAGCGAAAACCCTGTAGATCACAATGGTTCGATCTCATTATGCATGGGGTCTCCATGAGTAGTGGGCCAGCTCCACAACAGCTAATGATGCCAACAACTAGGTACCAGGTGCTGGTCTAGGCACTTAGACGTATCAATGCATTTAATCCTCGTCACAACCTATGAGGCAACTAACAGCCCCATGTTACTGATGAAGAAATGGAGGCTCAGAGGGATTGAGAAACTTGCTCGAGCTCCCATAGCCAGTTAGTAACAGAATTGGGCTGGGATTATCCTGGGGTCCTTCCAGTTCCGAGCCCCCTGAGCCCTCGAAGTGCTGCTCGTTAACCTCTGCCCCTCTGTGACTTCGCTGTGGGCCATGTGGATGTCTTTGCTACCCAGAGGTAGCTTTCGAGGGAGACTTGGTGGGTGGGCATTCTAGTGGGGGGAGGCCATTTTAAAGGCTGGGGTCCATTCTAGATTGCAGTTTCGGAAGACAGAAGAAAATGAAACACGCTGGATGTGATGCGTACCTTTCCTGCATCCTGACAATTCGGCTCAAAGGAAACACGTTAGCCAGCATGAAAACCTGTTATGTGTCATGACTTAAGCAGAGTTAGAGAGACTAGCAGGAGTGGCCGCCCCAAGGGCACCTGGTAGCTGCTATCTGGGGATGGTGATGACAAAGGAGGTGACACAGCCCCACCCCAAGTTGCTTGCCCAGCGGAGGATCTGGCTTCTGCTGGGGAGAGGGGGCTGGACGGGAGGAGAGTTTGGAGGGAAGTCTGCTTCTAAGAGGACTTGGAGCTGTTCTACCCCACCCACCCCTCGCCCTCCAGGCTCGTGGGCACAAGGAGGCTGGGTGTGGATCTAAAGTTATATCCCTTTGAGACGGGGGATGAGAAAATGGGCCACCTATTACGAGCCTGCACACGGGGAGGAATGGAGGTGGAACCATTTTATTCCTGTGGGAAATGCCTTCTGTTCTGCAAAGAATCAACTTGGCTATTGGGATTGACCATCAGTGATTGACTGGGTGGTCCTGCTTGGACAATGCCTTTAACAGTGTGGGGCTCGTTTAGTCACGTGTGAAATGGACCGAGCTCTGTCTTCGAAGGTGTGCTCTGCAGCTCAGGAATGCCTCTGTGTGTTTCCTGGACCTGTGGGTGCTGCAGGGATGGCAGCAAGAACCATTTATAATTCCTCCTGCTTGAGTATGGTACGGATTTGAAGGAACATACAATAAGCACATAAAACCAAAAAACCCATTGCCATCAAGTCAATTCCAGCTCATAACGAACCTACAGGACAGAGTAGAACTGCCCCATAGGGTTTCCAGCACTGTAAATCTTTTACGGAAGTGGACTGCCATGTCTTTCTCCCGTGGAGCGGCTGGTAGGTTCAAATTGCCAACCTTTTGGTTAGCAGCCGAGCTCTTTAACCACTGTACCACCAGGGCTCCCAATAAGCACATATACACCTAGAATTTAAAAATAAAGGTAGAAGAACAAAAACCACATGGCCTCCAAACGATTATGATTCAGCAAAGGTGTGGTAGAGCCTGGGCATCTGCATTTTTAACAAGCTCCCCGGGTGATTCTGATGCACCCCCAAGTGTGAGAACCACTGGTGCAAAGGAAGGGGGAAGGAAATACACCCAAGAGTGTGGCCATCACAGTTACTATCATTGACCACCAAAGCAACAAAAGGGAAATAAGATTATGTAATGTTCAATGTCTGAACGGAGGAAGGCTATCAGTTTTTCAGGACAAACATCTTCATGGTGCTTGCTTCTGAAAGAAAGCAATTCTGTGAGCCCTGCTACAAAGAACACTAAACAACTAATGGATCATCTGGGAGTGGGGGGAGATGCTTTGTATCCCTAAACGGGTCTGTCGTGCTGGTCACCCCACAGCCAGGCTCTCTCTGCCGTGGAATCTGCGCGTCCTCCCATGCCATCCCTTCCTTCAGTCAGCCAGGGGGAGGGACACTGCCAGAAGAACAGTGTGGGGACTTTGAGGAAAGGGCCAGACATGAGGCATGAGGGATGGTGGTGGTTCTCCTGGGCTTGTGCAGTAAGTTTGAAGATAAAACCTGGATCGAGTGCCTCGGTGACCAACAGTGTCAACAGGCTCACCAAGGACAGAATCATTTCTCTTTAGAGTGCTCCTAAGGCACAGCCCTCAGGTGAACCAGGTGACTTAAGTGACAGGCAGCAAGAGAGAGAGATAGAAAGGAAAAAATGGTTGACACCATCTGTTGCTGAGAAAGACACAAAGCTCCTTTATAGACAATCAACACGTAACGACTTGGCCCATAAGACAGTAAGTGGGGAAAAATACAACATACACGGTAAAGGGTTAATATCACAATATGTGGACAGCTTTTGCAAACATTAAAGGACAAATGCCCCAATAGAAAAATTGGCAAAGCGTATGTGAGCAGGCAGTTCAAATTACCAGTAAACATAGCAAAAGATGCCCATCCTTACTTTGCTCATCTGCAAGTTAATCAATGTAATTCAAGTTAAAACAACAATGAGATATCTTTCAAGTATCAAAATGGTAAGGTTGTAAAAAGTGATAAGCCAGTACTGCTGAGATAGTAGAGGGTATTTACAGCTGTTAGGAGTATAAATGGGACATCTTTCTGGGGATAATAATAAAAAACCTTGAAGATGTGTAGACCCTTTGACCAAGGATTCTACTTCCTGGAATTTATCTTAAGGAAAGATAATCAGGGATGCACCAAAGATTTATACATAAGGATCTTTATAACAGTGTTATTAATGATATTAAAAACTAGAAATAATATAAATGTCCAAAATTAAGAATTTGCTTAAATAAATTGTGGCTTATCTGTATTATGGGACACTATGCAGCCATTCAAATCAGGTAGTAAAAGAATTTTTGATTATGTGGGGAAATATTCATGATATATTGTTAAGTGGAGGATAAAAGAGTGAGTTCCAAAATAGTATATGCAGTATCATCCCAATTACATTGAACAAATAAAAGGGATTCTAGTATGCCCTGAAAAAAGTCTGAGAAAGTAGACACCAGATAACAATGGTTGTCTCAGGAAAGAGGAGTTAGAGAAAAAAATTACCTTCTTCTTTCTGCTTTTCTGTGTTTTCTATTTTTTAAAAAATAATAAACATGTTTCTTTTGTAATAAAAAAAAAATCAAGAACGTTTTCTTTTTTAAGCACATCTGCCAGGGAAACCTCCTGCTGCATTGGGCTGACTGTGGGTGACAAGGCCCTTTGCTACACCTCCTCCCTCCTCAGTGCAGATCATTTCTTCCTACAAACATTGGCTGAATCCATGCTTGCTCTGTGCCTGGTGCTGGGCTGGGCCCTGTGAGAATTATAAAGATGACCCGGCAGTTCTTACTCTCTAGGCTCTTACGGGCCGGTTGGTGGTTGAGAGGGAAGATGAATACCCAGGTATTTGTTATAGAAATACTTCTGTGCCATTTGGTATGTTCAGTGTTTGCTTGAGCGTGAACGTGTAAGAGGCATCTTGCTGAATGCCCGCCATCTGCGGTCCCTGCCCAAAGCCTTGGTCCCCTTTTTTCTTAGGAAATTTAGTGGGCTAACACATGACTAACAAGTCTCAGTAACCGGAACCTGTGGCTGAACACTGTGAAGTGGGAAACCCAGAAATCACCCCTTTATGTCTCCCAGTGTGGTTCAGGATGCTGTGTGACCAGAATCAGGGAATTCTGAGAGGATGAGCTGGGTGGGGGTGGGTGACCTGAAAGAGACATCTTGGTCCAACCCTTTATGTTTGCATGAGGTAACAGATCCAAAGAGAGCGAAGTGGCCTAACTTCCTGCCCTAACCCTGCGCTGTGTCCATGACATGGGTCGTTCCCGTTCACATGCCCTGCGCATTTTAGAGAGGCAGTCTGGGCCATTGCCAAGTAATGGTGAGAAAACAAACTTGGGTTAAAAAATTTACAGAAATTCCAAGACAGAGAACATCCACCCTAGATGGCTGAGAGTTGAGTGTATTAGCAAAGGAGTTGCAACAAGAATCCCTTGGGCATTACGATCCAGGTGTACGGAAGAGACATCGACAAGTGATCGTTGGTTCTGGTTTGTACATCCACCCACATTTACATACAGACACACATAGTCAGCGTCTGCTGAAGCAAAGCAGGGAGCCACCTATTTTGGTGTGAATTTTAGGAAAGTGAAATGACCTTCCTGTCCCCAAGCAGTTTCTTCACTTGCCCAAGTGTATCTAAACTTGCCACCGTTAAAGCCCCTTCTTGACCAAGGACCCTGTTAAAATCTGAATGTGGTGTTTTGGAGGGTGGCTGGGTTGACTCCTTGGAATCCTTTGTTGCCTTACATGAATTATGGAAAAGACCACGGGGTAGATAAAGCTTGATGTGGGAAAGGGAGGGTGAGAAGTTCTCAAGAGACAGGCTGGGTACAGGAGAACTCTGTGCTAGTAAGTTAGGAGGGAGTATTACAGAAGAGGAACTGCTCACGTCCCCGTGTTATGAAGATGACCCTCTACCCCACAGTAATAGGAGACCTCAACTGTCCTGGATTTTCCTAGCTCCTCTCTGCTGTCCTTTCTTGCTCTGCAGCATGAGCTCCTGTTTGAGGTTTTATCTTTATTGGTCCAGCCTTCTGGATTCTGCCCTGGCTGTGAGGGCCAGCTGGCTGACATTTCCAGGAGTGAGCAAACTGACTTGTTCTATGGACATTCTTCCATTAATCAAATGTACATCTGATTGTCAGGAACTTGGGCGGTGGGGAGGGTGCCTGACCTCACTGACCATCTTCAGCTATCGGACCACTTGCCCTCCTTATTCCTTCCACCCCCACAAGGAGGAGAGGAAAGGGCAAGTTCAACTACCTGATGTATTTCCTCAAGAAATGGCCACTTAACAGGAAGGAAATGAGGTAGAGAGATGGTGGCTTGGGGCCTGCACAGAGTAAAACATTTGTGTATCACTGCTTGCCTTTCCAACTGTTGCAGATATGTCTTACACATCTGTCTTAGTTATCTAGTGCTGCTGGAACAGAAATACCATAAGTGGATGGCTTTAACAAAGAGAAATTTATTCTCTCACAGTCTAGGAGGCTAGAAGTCTGAATTCAAGGTTCCAGCTCCAGGGAAAGGCTTTCTCTCTGCTGGCTCTGGGGGAAGGTCCTTGTCATCAATCTTCCCCTGGTCTAGGAGCTTCTCAGCCCAGGGACCCTGGGTCCAGAGGGCGTGCTTCCCTCCTGGTTCTTCATTCTTGGTGGTAGGAGGTTCCTATCTCTCTGCTCACTTCCCTCTCCTTTTATCTCTTGTAAGATAAAAGGTGATGAAGGCCACATCCCAGGGAAACTCCCTTTACATCGATCAGGGGTGTGTTGCATCTCTCCCTAATCCTCTTTAGCATAACCTAATCTTGCCTCATTAACCACAGACAGAGATTAGGATTTACAACACATAAAATAATCACATTTGATCACAGAATGGAGGGCAACCACACAATACTGGGAATCATGGCCTAGCCAAATTGGTACACACTTTGGGGGGACACGTTTCAATCCATAACAACAGCCATGCTCTATTTCCTCTCCCTTTAGTGTTTCTGTGATCTCCCCCAATAGAATGAAAGCCCTTCAAGTTGTAGGGTGTGTCCTGTTTGTAGTACTTAGGACAATGATCAATAAATGAGGGATGGAGGAATAAACTGGTGAATGCACAGAGGGTGAATGGCCAGTGGGATGGGTGAGTGGATGGTGCTCTCCAAGCCCAACACTGCCGTGGTAACCTACATCGTTTCAGTATCTAGAATCTAGACTCTGGATCAAGGGAAATACCAGAGGATACTGAGCTGTACTTTCACTGAAAACCTTTCTGTAGATAGCCAAGTACAATTTAAATCGAGCCTTGTTTATTTCTGGTCTTGGCCCTGTGGGCTCATGTTAATTCAACAACAGCATCAAAACGTGTCTGTGCTTAATAGATTCCATAAAGTAATCATACCTCAGTCCGACTTGGCTCTGCTGGATGATTCCTTCCTTTCTGTGCTTTAGGGATTTTTTTTTTATGACAGAACAAAGTCCAGAGGAAGGAAGTTAGTCTGCAGGGCCAGAGAGTTAAGTGAGCTAACCTGGGAAAGCAGCTGCTACCAGGCCAGCGAAGAGCAGGCTCCCGTGACTCTGCACAGGGGCCATGTACAGGGCAGACTTCAGCTCCCTGGAGGCTTCTGGTTTCCGATGCCAGTCCTACATGTGCTCCTTACTGCTCATCCTGAGTGTGACTTGGTGGAAGGACTTTTTAAAAGACTAGATAATGATTTTGAGAAGCATCAGTGTGTTCTATTTCTCCTTTATTTTCGCTTACAGTTTGAAGCCACTTTGGGATCATCTAAGAACGTGCTTCCTGCTATAAAGCATTACTTCTCAAACTATGTTCCCTGGAGCTTTTTGGCTTCCATGAAGCCCCTTTAGGTACCATGAGGGTGGGGTGATGAGTGGGTGGGCTCTGAGTGCCTTTCCCCAAAAAGAAGCACTGCTTTTATCGGTTTTACAGACTGGGCTTCCGGGCAAGATTTATTTGAGAGAGAATTCCACACCTCAAATAAATTTAAAAAATCATTGTCAGGAGACTAGAAAGACAATGGCAGCCTAGTCAAGGAGGAGGAACGGCTTCATTAGACAGGGGTTGGCTCACCAGCTGTCATCAGGGGGAATTAGTCATCTGAACCCCCCCAGGCCTTCTGCTCTTGGAGGTTTCTCCTGCTGTCGTTTCTGTCTGCTGCAGACCCTTTCCTGCGTGCTGGCTTTGCTGCTGTTCCTGCGGGCTTCTTGCTCCTTGTCTGGCCTGCCTAGTCCTGGTGTGCTGCCCACCGGCTTTGGGTAGCTTTTTGCTCCTTACCCTCATTCTCTCATCTGGAATCCTGACCGGCTTCCTGCTCTGACTTGGGGAAACCTGTGTTTCTTAACTCTAGCCTTGGCTTCCTGCATATCTGGTCCCTTGTTTGCCCTGACCTCTCATAACTGTGTGTCTGAAGTGTTTTCTGCCTTCCTGAGCCCTGACACCACCTGGGGATCCTGCTTTTCTGCTGCCACTGTCCTCCCCAGCACTATCTATTTTTAAGCTGGAATCTGAGGATGGGGTTTATTGGGGCCAAATCAGGTTCAAGGATACATTGGCACTGGAAACGTGGAGGCCAGATGTGGCAACCCAGTGGAGGAAAATAAATAATCATTCACTTTAATTGGGGAAATTATAGTTTGCACAGTGCTTTCACATACTTACCTCATTCTCATTACAACCCGGACAGCTTGGGATATCCTTATGCCTCCGTTACAAGTGAGGAAACTGAAGCTTAGAACTTAGGAGACTTGCTAAAGGTGGCAGAGCTGGAAACAGAACCTGGTCTTTTGACTCTAAATCCTGGGCTTATGTACGCTGTTGTTGGGTGCTTATGTACGCTGTTGTTGGGTGCTTATGTACGCCGTTGTTGGGTGCTTATGTACGCTGTTGTTGGGTGCTTATATGTGCTGTTTTTGGGTGCTGTCAAATCAATTTTTTTTGACTTACAGTGACCCTACGTGACAGAGTAGAACTGCCCTGTAGGGTTTTCTAGGCTGTGATCTTTACGGGAGCAGACCGCCAGGTCTTTCTCCCGTGGAGCTTCTGGGTGGGTTCAAACCACCAGCCTTTCGGTTAGCAGCTGAGTGCTTACAACGTTGTGCTACCAGGGCTCTGGGCTTGTGTATAGGAGATCAGAAACAGGTTGGTTGTTAAGGCAGTGTGGGAAAGGATCTTGTTCACGGGATTTGGGGCTAGTCTGTCTGGAGGATAGAAGTGTTGGGAAGGGGTGGGAGTTGAGCCTGTCCAGGCAGAAGAGTGGGGAGGGGGCTCAGTGACACTCTCCTCAGATGGGCTGTCACCTTGGATCCCCAGAGGGCCCTCTGGGATCAGGCGTCTCTGATTCCTGCTGGCTGTAGACTTGAGCAGCTCCTGCCTTTGAGACATTAGCTGAAGGTGCCCCTTGCTCACCTGCTGGGCTGTACCTGGGGTGGCCTGGAAGCTCCTAAGCATCATCCCTGTCCTGTGTCCCTGAAACCTTGCCAGTAATTCCAGAGGCATCGTGGCTCATTGTTCTCCACTGTGGGAAGATGAACTGCTGCGAAGGCTTGGGGGAAGCAGGAGGGAGGAACATGGTCTTCATGTCCCTGTGCCTTGGACCGCTTCCCATGTGATATTTGTCACCTCACATGGCATCTTGCTCCCAGAGTTGGGCTTATACGCAGCTCTGTATCATCTCCACTTTGATAATCTGGTGACTTTAGGGCAAATTGCTGAACCTCTCCAAGCCCTGCACGGACAATTTAAAGTTGACTGGAGAGGGAATGAGTTAGACCCACTCTATTCACAGACCTTATAAAAACTTTAGCAGCTGGGCCCCTGGTTGACAAAATGAGTCTTACCATGGAGGATAGAAACGGGTGGGTCTGATGCAGGCCACAAGGGGTGCATTATCTGTTGAGAATTTAAACACAATAATAAAATCAAATAAGAATCTGCCTGCTTTTTATTAACACCATGCATTGGCAATTCTAAGCAATGCCAGTGATAACATACCCCTTCATTCTGGGGTAGCCCCTTTCCCCCTCACTACTTGGCATACCATTGCTGGTCGGTTACCTTGAGTCTCACTGAAGCTGGAGTCAGTAGACTTAACCTCTCTGAGCCTCAGTTTTCTTATCTGTAAAATGGAACTAAGACTAATACCTGCAAACGTGGAAAGAGAGAATGAATATGATAGTAGTTTATAAACAAAAAAGCTGGATGAACATGTAATGCCCACGTTGCTGTATCAAATGTATCCCATGGTGTCATATTTGGGTCACGCCTGGGCTGTTCTCCTTTGGCAGTGAAGAATTGTGGGGTGATAGAGCTAGGTTCTGCCATGAAGCTTAGAAGCTGGTGTTGGAGGCATTTTTGAGCCATGAGAAACTATTCTAGACGTACTCCACTTCATCTGATTCCTAGCATGACTACATGAGAGCACTCTTCGGTTGCCGCCCTGGGCCCTGCCAGGTTCTGGAACGAAGCCCATTTGCCAGTGACACTGGTCACTGAGTAGCCCTGCCCGGTCCTGCCTGGGGTGCTGAGTGAATGAGGAGGGAGCCCCCTGCCTGGGGAGAGGGGTGTGTTCCTGACATGCACGAGAGCTGTTGGCAGGAGCAGAGAAGGCAGTTTCTGTGTCTTGCGGATTTACTGTCTCTTGCTAAACCCTCCTATGTGACTTCTCCAAGCCAGCCTTAGGCACAGAGGTCCACACCTCATGCCTCTGCAGCGCTGGATGGTAAAGTCCTTTCTTAGACATTATCTCATGATCGCCCCAACAACCCTGTGAAGAGGGCAGGGTAGCTAGTATTATCCCTACTTGATGCAAGAGGAAGCTGAGGCCCAGGTTGTTGAACAGGCTGCCCAGGGACATGGTCAGTTAGTGGCAAGCAGAGACAGGGACCCAGGTCCCCTGAGCCTCAGCCCAGAGATGGGAATTTAGAGAGTGACCGCAAAGCCTCCGTTTCTCTTCAGTGTCACTGCAGTCTCTTTAGAGCTTTCTGACAGGAAGCAAAGGCGAACCTTCATGTGGCAGGTGGACGAGAAGGCAGTTACTTGTCCAGGCCCACACAGCTTTGCTGGCAGACCAGGACTAGGAGTCAGGGCTCCTGACCAGCTCGCCTCTGTGTTAGACCATGGATTAGATGCTGACTGCAGCCGTAGGGGGAAAATTGGAATATGCGTGCTTTGCCTATGTGTAAAAATATTCTAGTGTTCCCATAATTCTTGAGTGACTATTGGCAATGACCTCCATGAAGGTTGGATGTCTCCCCTGTGCGCTCTCCCTGATGATGCCTTGGGTGGCACTGTCCTAACTTAGAGGGGCCCTCACTCTCACCTCTCACCCCCTTAGCCTAGCTAGGTTCTGCACAGTGGGGCTGAACGAGGGCCTGTCACCATCACTGCTTTCACCTCCTGATGGGTCTGCTGGGGCCCTCTGATGGGTACAGTGGAGCCACCTCAGCACCAGCTTTTGGGCATCTGCTGTGGGTATCCACACTGCAAACTTCCACTCATGTTATCTCCCAAAACCTGAAGTAATTGTCTTGATTTGCAAATTAACATAGTGACAGTTTGATTGCTGACCCCCCAAGAAAACCCGTGCTGGTGGGAGAGACGGTCCTTCCCCTCTCCTTCCTTTTCTCCCCTCCAGACCAAAGGATTAAGGGGGAGTGTAACACTCAAAAGGACAGAGGATAACGTGATTCACAGCAGGGTCGTTTCTTCATCTGTAAAAGGGGGATCATTAGAGAGCTGTTGTAAGTCAGGGGTTCTCAGCCCCGGCTACATATCAGAATCACCCTGGGGAGCTTTTAAATATCAGATGTCCAGGCTGCAGCCCAGGCCCAGGAATTCAGAATCCCTGGGGATGGGACCTGGTGGTACAGTCGTTAAGAGCTACGGCTAGCTACGGCTGCAAACCAAAGGTCAGCAGTTTGAATCCACGAGCCGCTCCTTGGGAAACCCTGTGGGGCAGTTCTGCTCTGTCCTATAGGGTAGTTATAAGTCGGAATCAACTCGATGGCAATGGGTTTGGTTGTTTGTTTTTTTTTACGGTGATAGGACCCAGGCACCGGCAGTGTTAACAGTTCCCCAGGTGATTCCAGTATGCAGTCAGGGTGGAAAACTTCTGCTCTCAGGAGTAAGAGTCGGTTGATTGCTTCAAACAGAGATATTCTCACATGTGGCTGCACTGGAATCATCTGGGGAGCATTTAAAATTATGCCGATTCCTTGGCTACGCATCCAGACCACTTAAATCAGTGACTTCTGTGTCTGATACCTTTTGCTCAGCCCTCACATGAGCCACAAGCTAGTAACAGTCATATTAGCTACCAGTATTAGTAGTTGCTGTATTATATTACGTAGGAGTCCTGGTGGCACAATGGTTAAGCACTTAACTGCTAACCGAAAGGTTAGCAGCTTGAACCCACCAGCAGCTCTGCAGAGGAAAAGACCTGGCAATCTGCTCCCGTAAAGATTACAGCCTAGGAAACCCTATGGGGCAGTTCTACTCTGTCACATAGGGGCACTGTAAGTTGGAATCGACTCGACGGCAGAAAACCAGGGGTGGATTAACCAGTAAGCAAGCTCTGCATGGGTTTACAGTAAGCAAGGTACGCACGGGCTTACTTGTGCTTACTTGCTAACCTGTAGTTAACAATTTCACATGGGTTTCACGGTACTAATCTGTTCACTACAGATTAGTAAGTAAGCGCAAGTAAGCCTGTGCTTACCTTGCTTATTGGATATTTCACCCCTGGCATAAATTCCTGAGGCCAAGCCAGTCTAACCTTGAAGCCTGCTCTTGACACCCAAAGCCTCGTGGCCTGGGGGCTGACCCTAGGGGAGGGTGTTCCCCACTTTCCCCAGTAAGTGCCCAAGGGAAGGGGGAAACGAACAAGCAGCCCTGGCTTTCCTGGAGGCTCCCCCAGACTCACTGAATGGAGGAAGCCTCCCTTGTGAAGAGAGGAGAGAGGAGCCATGTTGCCTGGTAGTTGGCTTTGTCTTAGTTACCCACTCTCAGAACACCTCCTTGTGGCGGAAGGAAGATGCCTGCACATTGAGTCTGACCTCCAGTCACCCCTCATGGCCACGGCTGCTCTCACAAAGAGAAAACTCTGGCAGGGAAAGCCAACACTCGTTTGCTTTTTGAGAGCTTGAGGAATTTTCCAGGCTTGTGTTACAGAAAAATGCCTCTGTTTCCCTCAGAAGACAAAGTGGAAGCTCTGTTAAGGTGACCGGAAACATTTAGCTCTGCTTCACAAAACCTCTCTTCCCCTTTCATCCGAGCAGTCAAGTCCTAACATAGTCAACAGTGTGGGGCTGGGGGCTGCGGGGTCTGAGTGCCAAACAAAACGCTGCACCTCCGCCTATGTGCTCCGGAAGCTTCAACAAATGACCTAAAATTCTCAAGCTTTGGTTTCCTGGAGGGTTAAGTAGAGACAGTGAGCCTCATCTGCCCTCAGGGCTGCAGTAAAGCACCTGTGGGAACGCCAAAATGCCACACCATGTGAGTGGCCCCTTGAGGTGTCCGAGACAGAGGAGAGTAGCGTGGCCATACAGAAGCTGAGAGTCAAGGCTGGCTGGGACTGGAAGTTTTGTGAAGTGTTTGCTGGCACCCACTAAGGTACTCGATGTCCTCGAGGCCCAAAGTGGCTCCAAGTGACCAGCTGTGTTACAGAGTACACTGAACACGTTCACTTTGGCTGGGAGGACTGGCTTCACTCCACCTGCGTCAGACCCTAATACAGGAACAGCTCAGGGCCAATATTGGGCCCTAAATAGCTCAAACCTTACAGTTAGTGGACAATGTAATATAAAATTGACTCTACAAAGACTTCCCTGCCCAGCCCCGGGCCCTCTCCTTCCTCAGAGTTCTACCTGTACCTGCTGTCTTTACCCTTGGTCCTTGTCCACTACTGCCCAGCTCAGAGCCTGGCACAGAGAAGATGCTCAGGTGGTGCTGAGCGAATGGAAGGATGAGGGGATGGAGACCGACATGAATATGTGTTCAGCGACTTTTCTAAGATGGTGATCATAGAATGCTGTGGAAGTCTTGGTGTGTGTATGCCTTGCTTGCTCTGCTTGACTTCGTTGTTGTTGTTCTTGCCAATCATGTTTATTTTGGAGACAGTCTCACTGCTAATAGTGGAGTGGTCCAGGCGCCGTGGTATTTTCGGAGGTTGAGGCAAATATCCAGAGTCTCTCACTGTGTGTGACTCTTACCCCAGAGCCACTTAGATAGTACATCCTTAGCTAGGGTCTGGAGGCCCCTTATTAAGCTATTAAGCTGAACCATAAAACTTTCTGAGTTCTGTCCCAAGCAGTGTGTGTTTTGGATGGCAAGAAAACATGGGGCACACAATGAGGTACCACTTTACACCCATAGGACAGCTATGATCAAAAAGACAGAGAATAACAAGTGTTGGAAAGAATGTCGAGAAATTGGAACTCTCATACATTGTCAGTGGTGTTGGAAAATGGTGGAGCCTTTGGAAATCAGTCTGCCAGTTCCTCAGAGGTTAAACATGGAGTTACAATATCATCTAGCAATTTCACTCCTAGGTATACACCTAAGAGAAATGAAAATATATGTTCACACAAAAGCTTGTACACTAATGTTCATAGCAGCATTATTTGTAACAGCCAAAAAGTGGAAACAACCCAAATGTCCATCAACTGATGAATGGATAAATAAAATGTGGTATATGCATACAATGGAATATTATTCAGCCATAAAAGTGAGTGAGGCACGGATACCTGCCATAACAGGGATGAACCTTGAAAACATTATGCTATGTGAAAGCCAGTCACAAAAGACTACATAGTGTAATTCCATTTACATGAAATGTCCGAAATAGGCAAATCTATAGAGATAGAAAGTAGATTAGTGGTTGTCTAGGACTAGGGGGAGGTGGAGAGATTGGGGTGGCAGCTAAGGGGTGCAGGTTTCTTTCTGGAGTAATGAAAATGTCCTAAAATTTATTGTGGTGATGGATGCACCACTTCGGGAATATACTAAAACCATTGAATTGTGCACTTTAAATGGGTCAATTGTATGTGATGTGAATTATATGTCAATGAAGCAATTTTTTTTTAAAGAAGGAAAGCATGGGGTGATGACAGAAGGAGAGTGGGAGGGCACCCAGGAGGAGTGGCCACTGGACAGTCCCAGGGACTCTGCTGCTCCTGCTGGTCACCTGAACTGAGACGGTGAAGCAATAGGGTTACCCACTGCCCCTCCCCGTGGGTGGGTGCCCTGGGAGCACTCTGGGAAGGTGGCTCAGGGCTGCCCACTGCTCTGGCATGGACACCCTCTCCTGGCTGCCGTCTTGGTCCCTGGAGTGAAGGATTTCCAGGCCCCGCTCTGAGTGCTAGCGCCCGAAGGGAACCAAGCACGGGCTTGACTTCTGTAACTGTCTGAGGGCCTTTGTGGACAGTGGGCTGGGTGCTTGGCTTTGCCATCAACTCTGACGCCTCAGGTGGGTCACTTGACCCCTCCGTGTCTCTTTCCTAACATTTTCCAACTTTGGGGGCAACAGCAGCCCCCTCTCTGGGAGGAACTCCCTCTACAATTATTAATGTTGTCAGATTACTTCCTTCTCCCCCTAAACCTGCAGAGTTCCTTGCCTTATCTTTACATTAAGTTCATTGTTCACATATTTGCTCAGTCCCCCGTTGTTTGGCTCAGACCACGTAATTGAGATTTTATTTGCTGGGAGAGGGATTGGGAGCAAAGATGTGAGATGAAAATACAGAGGTGCTTTGTCCCCTCACAATTCCAAATGAGTGAATTTACGCTTATCCCCAGATCAGCGGACCCAAACTGATGATTGTCACTGTTAGTATTTTGGCCATGCTGATCTTTTTTATCTCCCCCCATCTCCCTTCCCCCTGTTTTAGTCTTCCCTGTTACACAGTATAAACCTGTGGACGCTCTGATTCCTTCTCGTGGGTATTGGACTTGGGTTCTAGCTGAGGCTTTGGAATGAGGAGGCTGTATCATCCTGATCAAATCACTAACCATTCAGGGCCTCAGTGTTCACATCTGTACACTGGGAGTGGCAATACTAGTAAAAGGTAATGAATTCCTAGGAACAGAAGAGTTGCCCAGTACCTGTCCCATCTCCATCACTGGCTGACACCCAGGTGGGGATGCTGCCTGGTGGCATGCTTTGTCCTGCCCTGGCAGAATGACCCTGAATTAGTGTGGCCTGGTGGCTGCTGGCCAAATCACTTCCCCGATAGCCACAGCGACGCCCTAATTGTATGGCTCTGCGTCCCCACAGCGGCCAGTTCGCCATCGTGAAGAAGTGCCGAGAGAAGAGCACGGGGCTGGAGTACGCCGCCAAATTCATCAAGAAGCGGCAGAGCCTGGCCAGCCGGCGGGGCGTGCGGCGGGAGGAGATTGAGCGCGAGGTGAGCATCCTGAGGCAGGTGCTGCACCCCAACGTCATCACGCTGCACGACGTCTACGAGAACCGCACCGATGTGGTGCTCATCCTGGAGCTGTGAGTGGGGGCGCATGGATGTGGGCTGGACAGGGCACCCCCCGCCACGGGCCCAGAGGGTAGCAGCCACCAGACTGAGGCCCAGAGAGGAAGGCAGTGGTGGGCGGTTTTCCACTGCCTCAGTTACCTTCATCCTCCTTCTGAACCTGGGCTAGAGGAGGGATGGGCCCCTGAGCAGCTTGGGGGAGCGGGGGCGAGGGTCCAGCTTTTATTGGACGATGGCGGTGGGGTCATTGCCGGGCTGGAGAGCATGTGGGAGGTTGAGAGAGAGCAAAAGTGTGGGTGCAGTGGGGCAGAGGCTACTGGCAGGAATACAGAGGGAAGAACCAGAATCCTCTGAACTCCGTGAAGCCCTTCTCTAGCCTTTTACTGGGGAAAATCCATTGCATTTGTGTTGTTTGACTCCTTTATTGTTATTATTATTATAGCCATTATTTAAGGAACAGCTGGTACAGGCCAAACATTTGCTAGGAGCTTCATATTTGTCATTTTGTTCATTCCTCACAAAGCCTGTAATGAGGGAAGTGTCTTACAAACAGAGAGGTTATTATGTAAATAAACCAAAACCAAACCATATAGGGTCAGAGTAGACCCTGTAGGACAGACTAGAACTGCCCCATAGGGTTTCCAGGTCTGTAATCCTTACGAAGGCACACCGCCACATCTTTCTCCTGCAGGGCGGGTGGTGGGCTCAGACCACCAACCTTTCCTTTAGCAACCAAGCACTTCACCATGGCACCACCAGAGCTCCTTGTTATGTACACAGGAGTGCTTTACTGCTGTTTATTACCTTATTTAGTCCTCATAACAGCCCTGTCACATGGGATTATCTCCATTTTACGGACAAGAACAGTGAGAAGCCAGGTCACTGGCAAGGTCCTATAGCCAGGAAGTGGCAGAGCCAAGGCTTGAGTCCATATGGCCTGTGCAGACAGCTCTGAGCATGAGGGAGGTGGCCTTACGCTGGCCTAGCAGGGGAAGACTAACCACTCCTTGGTTGAATAGGCGACACCAAGACTCCAGGGGTTGGCTGGCCACCCTGGTGTCCCTCTGGAGGTCTTTCTATGGAGTGGGGAGGTGGGGCTCTGGCAGACAAAAGACTTGAGGCGGGTTCTGGAATGAGTCGCCGCAGCTGTGTCAGGTCAGGGAGCAAGACCCTGGGCTGGGAACGTTCTGAGCCTCTTAAGCGTGTGCACGTGTGTCATTAGCAGAGGCATGGGGGCTTTGCCTTAGCTATCCCTGACTTCGTGACCTTGGACAAGTCACCTCACCCCTCTGAGCGTTGCGTCTCGTCTGTGAACCAGGCAGCCACCCTTAAGCTGTCTACAGGTGGGCTGGAACACCTGACATTTGGGATCATTCTGATTTGAGAACTATGCTCTGGCATTGCCAGGATATAGGTTTAAGAAGCAGATGGGTATTTGCATACGCTTGCATTTGATTCTTAAATCATCCACCTCAATGTTTAAACGCATGGGAATTGCCCTTGCTGTCTCCACGTTTCTCCCAAGACGGCCCAGCCAGTTGGACTGCCTGGCCCAGACAGAGCCTGGAGGGGTCCCTCAGGTGTGGCCTTCTCCAAGGCTAAGGCTTAGCAGTTGGCATGCTGATTCCTAGCAGACAGTGACAAGCCCACCTTTGCCGGGAAGGCCAGGCCACTTCTTTAAAAGTAAATATTGATAGCAAATGAAAAGAAATTACATTTATAATGCCACCACCTAAACACAGCTGTTTATGTTTTTCTGCGGTCCCTCTCAGTCTTTACCTAGTTGTATTGTTCTTGTACAATTTCCTGCTCTACTTTTTTCCCGGGTAACTTGAACTCCATAAATAACTTTCTCTCTTTTTACTGACGCTATCACGTTTCATCGAATTGCATACCAATATTTTTCCCTGTTGTCGGGCATTTGGTTTTTATTTTCTGGCTTTTCACTATTACAGATTTTACTGCCATAAAACAATTTTCTTCCTATAATGTTCCCCTTTTCTTTTGAGTTAATTCTTTAAGGAGTAAGAGGACTAAGTCAAAGGCTGACATTTTTAGGTCTCTTACAGTTTCATTTTCAAAGAATGGTGTCAATTAACCAATATCTCCTGCGATGTAGGGGTGTTCTTGTTTGCCTGCAGCCTTGCCAGCCCTGGGATCTGTCTGAAGTCACAGCCTTACCTGACCCAGCAGGGCTGGGAGGCTCCGGGAATATAAAAAGGAAGGGCAGGACTGGGCTGTGTGCATTTCAGAAGGGCACTGTACATTTGACAGTTTGCAAAGGGCTGCAGACAGATCTCTTGCAAATGCTGAAGATTTACTGTCTATATGATATAGCATATTCTATGTCATGTTGGTATTCGAAATGTTTTCTTCCGTTTGGCCTTTTATTCATCAAACATCTATTGAATGTCTTTCTTGTGCCAGGTGTTGTGGAAGCAAAGACAGTCTGGGCAGGGAGAGACTGACAGGTAATGACAGCCCAGTGTAATGAGGGCACGGGTACAGCTGAACAGCGATGCCAGAGGACTGCCCAGGGCTTGGGAGGTGGTTTTGAGGCTTTATTTCTTGCACCAGCAACTCAAGCTTTGTGATGTGGAAACAGCGTGGTGAGAAGAACACGTGGTCGACTGGGGCTGAGAAGATCTAGGTCTAAATCCTGGTTCTGACACTTACTACCTGTGACCTTGGGCAAGTCACTTGCTCTCTTGGAGCCTCAGTTTATCTGCCATACGGGAACAGTAGTTCCTTATCTGCCAAATGGGGGCAGTAGTTCCATCTACCTGTCAGGGTAGATGTGAGGCTCAAGTGGGAGAATGCTTGGAAAAGCACACTGAAAATGTGGCAAACTCTCAATAAACTCTAAATCAAGTCTTCCACCACTGCCAGCCCAACCATGGTATGGCGCATGGTATTTATTTCAAGGGCTTTACTGAGGCTCTCACAGCATTTGTTCAACATTACATCAAGATTTCTTCCGTCCTCACCCTAAAGGTGGCAATGAGACCGCTTGTTTCTCATTCCTGTTTTATCAGAAGAAAAGCTGAGCCCTGGAATGCTCACATGCTCTACCCCAAGGTCAAGGATGAGTCTAAGGTGGGAAAGGATTGGGGTCACTGTCTTTGTCCTTTACCCAGGCCTGCAGGGCAGATTCAGGACTACTCCTTCGCTGTTGCAAGGGTGCTCTATGTTCTAGCACCTGCCCTGGATGGGGGTGGGGCAGGGCAAGGGTGACCTCACCTGGCAGATACGCGGGAAAAATAGCACACCAGGTCTGTCCCCAGATCCTAGGTGGCCACTCAAGGCCCCACGTGGTGGAGAGGCGCTGCAGCCCCAGCAGACAGCGAGCTCTCAGGCGTCATCTTCTCCTCTCTTGTCACCTACTTCTCCTTTCGCCCCCTCTCTCCAAGCATTTCCTTAGCATCTATTATGTGCCAGACACTAGAGACGTAAAGGCAAAACCCTGTTTCATGGCCCTGCCCTTGAGAAGCTCACATAGCAGGAACATACACTTTCTGACATTCATCCACCTGTTTAGGGAGATTTTTATTTTAACCCCACTTGACAGATGAAAAAAGTCTGAAGCTGAGCCCGACTTGTAAGTAAGTGGCACAGCCAGCATTCCAATGCAGGCCTTCACCTCTAAGGCCGGCCTGTGCATAGGGACTTAATGGGGCACACACTCCCCATCGCTGTGCCTTTGCTTGTGCTGTCCCCTATCCATCGTGCCTGTCCTCGTTCCCTTGCTTCATTCATCAAGGCCTTCCTTAAGTCTCACTGCATGTCCGACACCTTCTCCAGCCACTTAAGCATGTGCTAACCACATGTGACAAATAACCACAGCAGTGACAGAGCCCCATCAACAGAGACTTCCTGTGTGCCAGTCACTGTGCTGAGCGCTTCGCTGGTGCACCCACTCATTTGGTCTTCAGGACAAGTCTATGACACAGGCACTCTTTACTCCCTGTATTAGTCTCCTAGGGCTGCTGTATCAAAACACTGCAAACTAGGTGGCTTAAAAGAGCAGCGTTTATTGTCTCACAGCTCTGGAGGCTGTGAGTCCGACATCCAGATGTTAGTCATGTTGATTCCTTATGAGGCTTTGAGGGAGAACCCTAGAACTGCCTCATAGGTTTTCCAAGGAGTGTCTGGTGGATTCAAACTGCCGACCTTTTGGTTAGCAGCCAAGCTCTCAACCACTGTGCCACCAGGGCCCCTTAGTCATCTAGTGCTGCTGTAACAAATACCGCAAGTGGCTGGGCTTTAACAAACAGAAATTTATTCTCTCAGTTTAGGAGCCTAGAAGTCCAAAATCAGGGCACCAACTCCAGGGGAAGGCTTTTTCTCTCTGTCGGCTCCAGGAGAAGGTCCTTGTCATCAATCTTTTCCCGGTCTAAGAGCTTTTCAGCGTGGGGACTCCAGGTCCATATGACACGCTGTGCTCTCGGCTCTGCTTTCTTGGTGGTAATGAGGTCCCTATCCTCTCTGCTCACTTCTCTCTTTTATATCTCAAAGGAGATTGACTTAAGACACAACCTAATTTTGTAGCTTGAGTCCTGCCTCATTAACATAATGGTCTCTAATCCTGCCTCATTAACATCATAGAGGTAAGATTTACGACACATAGGAAAATCACATCAGATGACAAAATGGTAGACAATCACATAATACTGGGAATCATGGCCTAGCCAAGTGGACACACATTTTTGGGGGACACAGTTCAATCCATAACACATGCCCGTCACCAAGCTTCAAGTTATCAGCATTCTGCCAATCCTGATTTATATAAGGTTCCTACAAACCCAACTTTTTGTTTTGTTCGTTTGCTGTAATATTTTAAAGCAAATCCCAGACATCATGTCATTTCACTTGTAAATAGTGTGCATCTCTAACAGATAACAGTTTTTAAAAACGTGACCATGATGTATTCATCGCACCTAACAGAATCAGTCAGGCCTTGGTGAGGGCTTGTAACGCTTCCCTGGTGAGGCCTGTCTACCGTCCAGTCTATAGTCATGTTTCCCAAAGGATTCAAAGATAGTTTTTATAGTTGTTTCATTTGAATTAGAATCCAAAGAAGGTCCCTATACTGTATTTGGTTCTTTCATCTCTTATGTCTTTTGTGTTCTATAATGGTTCTTCTTCCCCCTCTTTTTTGATGCCATTGATTTGTTGGAGAAACTGGGTCATTTGTCCTCTTGATTGTCTCACAGTCTAGATTTGGCAAATTCCTTCCTCATGGTGTTATTTAACTGGTTCCTCTATCCCTGTATGTCCTGTAAACTAGTGGTTAGATATAGAGGAGACACCTTTTCCAGCCGTGCTGTCCAATGGAAATATAATAAGAGCCACATATGAAATGTTAAATTACCTAGTAGCCTCATTGAATAAGAAGTCCTTTTTAATAATAAGGTGAATTAAATTTAATAATATTTTTATTTAACCCAGTGTATACAAAATATTATCATTTCAACAGGTAATCAATATAAAAATTATCAGTGAGGTATTTTCTATTCTATTTCTATTTTTTTTATACTAAGTCTTCAAAATCCACTTTGTACTTCACACTTACAGCACATCTCAACTCACACGACGGTTAAAGTGAAATGCAGTCCTACCAAAACAGTCAAGCTGCGTTTAATGGTAAATATTGTATACTGCTTCAGTTTTTAAACTGAAATTAGCTAAAATTAAATAAAATTTTAAAAATCTGGTTACTCAGCCGCACTGGCTATATTTTAAGGGCTCAGTGACTAGTGACATGTGACAAGTGGCTACTGTATTGGACAGTGTAGCTGTAGTAGAACATTTCCATCGCTGTGGAAAGTTTTGTTAGCTAGTGCTGAACTAGAGGCTAAATCAGATTTAGGTTCAATTTTTTAGGGGTCAGAATACTTCATAGGTGTTGCTGCATGCTTCCTATCATACGACATCAAGTCTGGTTATTCCACTTTCCACGATGCTCTGATTAATCAGTGGGTCACGGTGTGCCTTTGGACGTTTTTAAAGAGAGGAGAAAAGAAGTGTTTTGATGCTCTTTATTTAGGATGGACTAGGTGGCAAGGAGAGGGTTCCCAAAGCTGGGATGGAAGCCATTCTGACCACGTAAGAATCATAAGAATCATCTGGAACACTCAGCCTCATATAGTGGTTGAGAGTCATTCTGCCTAGTTTGAATCGTAACTCTACCACTCACTGGCTGTGTGATCTTGGACAAGTCACTTAACCATTCTGAGCCTCCGTTTCTTCGACTGTAAAATAGGAAAATAATAGTGCTAATACTCACAGGGTGTTGTGCTGAGTAAATGAGATAATATGCACAAAGCGTGTACCTCCGTTCCTGGCACAGAGTAAGGAATATTTACTACTGTTATTTCATGTTGCTGTTATTGTAAAAATACAGGTTCTAAGGAGAATCTGGAGCCCTGGTGGCGCAGTGGTTATCAGCTCAGCTGCTAACCAAAAGGTCAGCAGTTCAGATCCACCAGCTGCTCCTTGGAAACCCTATCGGGCAGTTCCACTCTGTCCTATAGGGTCCCTATAAGTCAGAATCAACTTGATGGCAATGGGTTTTGGTTGAGAAAGAGAATCTAAATGGGTAAGATCTGCAGGAGGGCCTGGGGAGCTGCATTTTTAGCAAGTTCTCTAGGTGATCCTAAGGTCCTAGATCTCTTCCTGCAATCTTTTCCTGGGGTGATCTTTGGCTCTGCCCGAGCCCTAGAGAAAGCACAGTGCTGGCTGGGCCCCCCAGCATCTGTCGGAGGACAGACAAGCCCAGTAGGGTTGGCAGGTTTACTCATTAAAAATCTCCTATTTTATATGGTAACCCGAAGTCCCAGGGGAGAGTCTTTTTATCCTGTAGGTCTCCAATCCTGGCACATCAACCATAGGGTGCAAGTGCCTGGAATGTAAGGGCCAAAGGGGTACTCTAGAGTTTTAGAGGCGGATATAATTAATGGTTTTCAACGTTTAAATTGGAAACCATGCCTGTATTCTTGTGGGCCTGTGAAGAGGTCATCTGTTATAAAACCAAAGAAAAGTGGCTTTAGGTACCATCTTGCCCAGTCTGCTCATTGTGCAGGTGAGGAAACTGAGGCTTGGAGAGGGGAAGTGAGTTGTGCAAGGTCAGTGGCCGGGGCTGGACTGGAACCCACGTCTCCATTCTCCTGGCCCAACATTTATTCCTGTTTGTTGCCCCCCAGGACTCGTTTCTGCCTTCTGCCTCCTCAGTCATGTTATGGCGGGGGGGGTAATACCAGGATATCCAGGGACTGGGCCTGGGATGTGACCAGAGGCCCTTCTTGTGACATCCTAGGATGACCCCTGCCCTATGACCCAAAGGGAAAAACACAGCAAACAGAAACAAAGTCAATCCCTGGTGCTGCTGGACAAAGCCAGAGATGGGTGGGGGGGATTCTGACACAGGGTGGCTGAGGCGTCAGGTTTGGGGGTGCACCACCAGCCTGGCCTCGTACACACAGGTCTGACTGGGCCTGGGCCTTCCCCACTGGTATCTTGCAGAGTGTCCGGAGGAGAGCTCTTCGACTTCCTGGCCCAGAAGGAGTCACTGAGCGAGGAGGAGGCCACCAGCTTCATTAAGCAGATCCTGGAAGGGGTGAACTACCTTCACACCAAGAAGATCGCTCACTTTGATCTCAAGGTCAGTGATGGGGGTGAGGGAAAAAAAATCAGTTTACGAAGAAGGGGGCCAGTCTTTCAGGATGTCATTGCCACGAGGGCCCCAGAGCCCAACTCATCCACCCCCCACCCCCAAGTTACAACTGAAGACCCTGAGCTCCACGGAGAGAAATGACGCCGTGGAAAGTGTCTACCTCTCAGCTGCACTGGGTTTTCCGCACACAGGGGCTGGCTGCAAAAGGCTTATTCATCAGACCCTAGGCGGCTGTTCTCTCTCAGGGAGCAGGTGGGGTGTAATTTTTAAATAAGCAGACCAGTGACAGGAAACTTGAAATCAAACACATTTCCCAATACTGAACTTTTCAGTAAGCGAGAGCTGACCCCTGGCCCCGGAGCTAGAGGTGCCCAGGGAGGGGGACTGCCAGCGCTGGCTGCTCTCCAGACCAGCGCAGTGTGGCCTCTGGCATCCCTTGGCCTCAGATGGAAAAACTTGGAGCCCAGGGACCCCTGGATGTCTTCCCCCACCCCGCCCCAAACTGTGGCCATTAAACTGCTTCTAGGGGCTGCTGATCATCTGCAGTAACTGGTATCGGGGTCGGGAAAGTTCACTGTCATCATTAGTAACTGAGCTCAATTGCATAGACCGATGTGACACCCAAAACCTGATGGTCCCCTAGCCCAGACAGCAGAGGGACCTTTCACTGAGGAGGAGACCCATTCATTTTTCCATCGAGAAATTCCTGTTGTGTTTCAAGCACTGTGCTGGGTACCTAGGTGGCTGCTGCAGATACAAAATCAACCAAGTCCCCATCTGGGCTTCGTTCCTCTATTCCAGGGAACTTGGTGCAGGAGACAACAAAGAAACACCAGAGGCTGTAAGTGCTGTGATAGAAGCACAGGAGCCTGGGAAAACTTAAAAAGGGGCACCTGTGTCAGATTAGGGCATCAGAGAGGACTTCCTGGAAGAGGTGATGTTTGAGTTGCGTTCTGAAGGGCTGGCAGGAGTTAGCAGAAGGGAAGGGCCTTCTGGGGAGAGAGGCCAGCAGTTTGCATGATCTTGTAATAGGGTGATGCATTCAGGGAAATGCAGGCAAAGGGCTCATGTGCTGCATGGCTGGAGAAGAAGCCAGGAGGAGGGCAGGAGGCAGACACAGGACGTGGGAGCTGAGCCAAGGAGGTTGAACTTTACCCTGAGAGATATGGAGGCCAGATGAGCAGGGAGGTACGGTGAGCAGATGTGTGTTTCAGAATGTTCTCTCTGGCTTGGAGGATGGATAGAATGGGGACAGCCTCAAGGCTGAGGGACTGTCTGGAGGCTAGTGCAGTGATCCAGGTGAAGCATGCCGAAACCAATCTGAGGAGGGAACGGATTCAAGACCTATTACAGAGGTGGAGATGGGGATTAGGTGCCCCATTAGATGTGGGAGATGAGGGAGAGGGCAGAATCCACGATGACACCCTAGTTTCTGGCGTGGGGGACCAGCCCAGAGAGGGTATGGTGTGCCCAGCGTCTCATAGCAGCCATGCCAGGGTGTGGGCTCAGTTCCTGCCCATGAGTCCCAGCCCCAGCTCTTGTTGCACCTCGTGGGGTGACTTGCTGCGAGTCCCCTCAGAGTGGGCCCCAATCCTCCGACAATATCTGTGTTTTGAATTCCTCCAACAGAAGACCTCTTGCAGAATTGTATTTAGGTGTCACCA
The DNA here is from genome assembly GCF_000243295.1 of Trichechus manatus latirostris. Lineage (NCBI taxonomy): Eukaryota > Metazoa > Chordata > Mammalia > Sirenia > Trichechidae > Trichechus > Trichechus manatus. The sequence continues at coordinate 9,608,971 of NW_004443966.1, read as the reverse complement.
GGTAAAACTGGGGTCACCCAAGGAGGGTGTGGCCTGGGAGGCCTTTGGACCTCAGGGTGGTAACACACCAAGCAGGAAGTCTCCTCCTGGATTGCACCTGGGTCTCCTTCCTCTAATCCTCGGGGCAGTTAACATGTTGTTTTGTGTCTTTGCTGGCTGCAGGAGACCAGCCTCCAAATAGGCGCCATTGTCGTGTCTTGAATGGGGCTGGTAAAGGTGCGAGGAGTTGTCTTGTCTTGAATGGGCCTGGTAAAGGTGCGAGGAGTTGTCTTGTCTTGGGTGGGCCTGGTAAAGGTGCGAGGAGTTGTCTTGTCTTGAGTGGGCCTGTTAAAGTGCGAGGAGTTGTCTTGTCTTGAGTGGGCCTGGTAAAGGTGCGAGGAGTTGTCTTGTCTTGAATGGGCCTGGTAAAGGTGCGAGGAGTTGTCTTGTCTTGAATGGGCCTGGTAAAGGTG
>NW_004443966.1:9569978-9608419 GCF_000243295.1 Trichechus manatus latirostris | reverse complement strand
GTTGTCTTGTCTTGAATGGGCCTGGTAAAGGTGCGAGGAGTTGCCGGAGTCCCAGGAAGACTCCAGCAGGTTGTCGTTGTTTCGTTTGTTTCAACGGCCGCTCACTGTGGTGGGTGAGCACTGGCTTGGAGTTGGTCAAATTGGGGTTGGATCCACCTTCTACCATAGGATTTCATGTACTGGGATAAGACTGAACCTCACTTTTGCAGCCTCGATGCAAATAATAATAATCACACCTACCTGGCAGTGTTGTAAAGATTAGAGAGAGGTCTTAGGTGCTGTATACTGAATTGGTGAGCTGTAATAGCTGTGATTTTTATTTCCCTGCCCAGAATAGAGGAAAAGAAAACACAGCTTTTGTTACCGTGTTTTGGGTCCTGACGGATGAGGAAAACAGACCTGCTAAATTGCTCAGCAAAGAGCTGAGCTTGGTTGCTAGGTGGGGCTGCTGGTGGTGGCTCATGTCTGGCTCCTGTCTCCATGTGGACATGTCTCACAACCTGGAGACAGTCTAGATTTCCTCTAGATTTGCAGAGGGTGAGGATGCTGCTAACCCCCACCCACCGCCAGGTAGCCTTGGAGCTGTGTGGACTCAGCCTTCTGGCTTCCCCACCTGTGAGTCTCTTGGCCCAGGCCTAGCTGGACAACGTCAGGAAGTGATGAGTAGCTGGAACTCAGGGATTACTTCACCATGGGGTAGACACTTCCTGAAGCCAGAATGCGGATATGCATCCCCCTGGCTGGAACTTGCCACCAGCTGGAGGGGAATTTTGAAGACAGTCCAGCCAGAAGTTTCGAGCGGACTTCCTGGCTGGCGTTGTTTCCCACCATGTAAAATTCACATTTTTCTTCTTGGTTTTCCTTCTCCGTGAGGGGCCTCTGCTTTCCTCTCCTGCTGGTATTCTGTTACTTCTCACCACGGACGTCAGGCTAGCGTCGCTGCCCCAGGAATGCAGTCACCACGTTGTCTCTGAGCCCCCACCCATGATCTGTTCTCCACACCCACCTTCCAGCTTGAAGGAGCAGGCAGCTGGGGAGGCTCCACTGGCCCTGCTTTTGGAATTTGAAGACCTGTCTCAGGCTGCTGTTTGCTGAGCTCCTCTTGTGTTCAGACTTTGTGCTGGGATGGTGAGGCTGTGTCTCTGCCCACGACAGGAGCCCAGCCTTGTGGCAGAGAACAGAAGAATGGACAAATGAGTGTCAAACAAGCAGTCTGGCTGAAACAGATCATGGCATGCTCTTGTCTGAAAATCTTTCATGGATCCTTGTTCCCCTTAGGATAAACGAACCCATTCTCAGTGTGGCATCCAGGCCTTTCTGGAGCTGCTCTAGCCCTACTTCTGGCCTCATCCACCCCTCCCCACTCCAGAACACTAGCCCCAGGCAACGAGATGACTGATTCACATTCTGGTCTCTCGACCCCTCTGTTCGTGCTGTCCCCAGTCCGGAGTGCTGCTGCTCTTCCTTTTCTCTGTCCGTGGACTCCTGCTTATCCTGTGAAGCCCAGCTGAAATGCCATTATGTCCTCTGGGAAGCCTTTCCCACCCCTGTCACCTAATAGCATAACGAAGAACTAACTTGCCTTTGTGCCTCTGTTGTACTTTGTATAAACTTCTGCAGACAGCATTTACCACTGTAAGTCGCTTTCTGCTGCTTGTGTTTAGCACAGTGTCCAACAGGTGGTAAGTCACTTGGTGTTGAATGAATGAGTGAATGGATGAATGAATGACTGAGTGAAGACCAGATTCATAGCTGGCTGCCTAAGGTCCTTTCAAGTCTCACCTGGAAAATGCAAAAGAGGTTGTAGGCAGATTTCAGTTCAAATTCTATGACATGAACATTTATTGATGGCCTACTGTATACCATGGGGTAGAGTGACAAGCATCAAATAGATATGGTAGTTGCCTTCCAGGTGCCCACTGTCTACTGGGACTTTGGCCACAATGAGACTCAGCGGAGATGTCACCTGAGATAGACGGGTACTATGACTCTCACTCACACTCACTCCCTTCCAAGGGATACGCTCTCTGCCTCTGCAGACTGGAGACCACCCCCGTGTGTGCTGTAACTTGCACCACAGAAAGTCCTGTTGATGTGGTAGGTGAGGGTGGTGAGGCTAGACGATGTTGCCCTGTTTTTACATAGCTGGAAGGGACACTGGTGGGGCTGGGTGCCCCCTTAGTACCAGGTAGCTCAGATGTGCCTTCCACACGATGGATCACCAGGAAATGGGCCTCACTCAGTACCACCCAGTAAGCTCACCCTGGCACATGACTCCCGACCAAGTAAAGGCCTTGTGGAGGATGTTTTTGTGTTTATTTTGGAGTTGAGAATTTCCAGCCTGAGCGTGGGTGTGATCTCCCCTCCCCCCGCCATTCCTGCCCTAACTTGATCCAACTTGAGAATTAAGAAATGAAAGGTAGTCCTTGGATCTGACTGGTATTTTAAGCAGAAACAAGTCGTGAAAACTGAATGCAATTTTATACAGCCAAGAACCCAGAACTCTGAGGGGGCTCTTTAACAGCATCATTAAGAGGCGTGAATTCCTGAGCAAGATACTCCAAAAATCCAAATTCCTCTATGCCCAAAGTCATCCTTTGAGCTGTCTGTATGTTCATGGTGTGATGGGGTCTGCTCATCAAGCTTTCATAGATGACACTGACAATATTTTAAATGTGTATGGTACTTTCTAGTATGAAAGGTGCTTATGCATGTATTCTCTCATTTGATCCTCATCATCACCCACTGAGGTACAAACTATTGTCACTTTTTTACACATAAGACAGTTGAGATTCAGAGAAGTAGCTTACATGAGATCACATAAGTACATACGTTTATTATACATTTTACCAATAAAAAGGTGTGTAACATAACAATTTACAGAAAATAAAATATACAACACTCTTCATTGTAAATTTCATAGAGCTGATTGATTTTCACGGAACACTTCCCTGGTTTGCCAGATTCTCCTATCAGTAGCCAACCTATGGATGCAGTTGATGCATGAGTGGAGTGTAGCTCTGACAAGAATTTTGTCTGATAATTTTGTTTATGTTAACAAGTAAGACGAAAAGGAAACAATGAAAGTGTACATTGGAATTTTACTCTTTCACCAATGAACATGAGTGACTACTGAATCAGACAATAGTTTTCGAATCCTGGAAGAATATTTCCTCAATGTTCTGTGCTATTCACGAAGTAAAGACCACAGACACGACACCCATTTAAGTTTAATCTGCATTAATAGCATCTTCTCCACAACTTTCTTAAGTCTAAAATAAAGAAAACAATATGTTAAATCCTGATTTGTATTGTCTGCCAATTTCCATGGTGTAAATATACCCACCATGACTGAATTCAAGCTACCTACTTGAAGTCACTGACTGTGGAGTTGGGAAAAGAGATGTGCAGTAGCACACCATTATATAGTATTTCCCAAATATACGTACAGTTGTATTTTCAATTTCAAGAGCATAGATAATAGTTAAAAAAGTATTTATTACCTTTTTTTAATATGATTTATTTAAAGATAAGTTTATATAATTTAATTTTTAATAATGGCTGTGTTTAACAACTGGCTCATAAAATTTCTGCAGATTTAATAACTAGCTCTTATAGGCCAGTAAGGTCCAACTCCAGCATGCCCCTGGTTCTCATAGACTCTGTAGGTGAAAGTATTTTGTAAACAGGGTAGTGCTATACACAGGCTGATTATTGTGGTGGCAGCGATGGTGTAATACTAATGGGAGCCAACATTTATTGGGCATTTACTAGGCACAGGCTCTGCTCTAAGTGCTTTGCATGTATTTACTCATTTTATCCACACAACAACCCTATGAGAGAGGTTCTGTCATTATACCCATTTTATAGAAACTGGGAGGTTGCCTAGGGCTGCATTGTGCCTCCTCAGAACCCCTTCCGATATTAATATTCCCATTCTGCAGATGAGGGGCCCAAGGCTTAGAGAGGTGACTGACTTGCCAAGGTCACACAGCTAGCATGGGGCAGAATTGGGATACAGACCTGTGTCTGTCTAATGACAGGGTCTTTAGCACTGGTTTCCCAAACTCTGGGCACCGGCTAAATTTTGACTTCTTTGGAGGTGGCAAGAGGTGGGAGCGGGGAGCAGAAGGGCCTTGAATGCCAGGCGGAGTTTTGTGGAGAGGGCTGCCTGTGGACCCATCTACAGCGTCCTGGAAGTAGAGGAAACCACAGCACCCTGGAAACCTGCCCACAGAGGCCAGACAGTGAGCGGCCTTGCTTTCTCGGTTGCCCAGCACTGCCTGAGTAATCTGGGGCTGTGCTTGGCATTTCCAGTGAAGGGTCATAAGCAGCTTCCTTGTCCCATCGCACAGACCTGGCCGGGCCCCTGCTCTGCTGAGCTGAACGGCCTTACCCAGCAGCAGGCGGTGTGAGAAAGAGCACGGGGCTGTGGTCAGCTGACTCGGGTTCCAGTCTTGGCTCTTCTCTTTGCTCAGTGACCTTGGGCAGTTTGTCAATGCCCGCACCCCTGAAAAGGGTGAACAAACATAGCTGCCCTTCTCCAAAATCTCTGCGGGCACTGCTCTTTCCATGCGTCATCTCTCTGAATCCCCAGAACAATCCTATGCCATGGTAGGCGTTGTCCCCATTTCACAGATGAGAGGCCCATCGACTTTGCCCAGGTCTCACCCAGGTTGTGAGTGGCAAAGCTGGGATTTGAATCCGGACCTGCCTGACTGTAAGCCCTCGCCTTTTGCACTTTGCTATGTAGCCCCCCCGAGGGTGCCTTCATCCTGCGGGGACTCCCCACATGCTGTGCCCAGTCTGTGGGGATAACCCATCAACATGGGTCCTGGCTGTAGGACCAGCTTCCAGTTGGCACCACATTAGGCACATCTGGGCAGATCTATGGAGTCATGAACCTGGCGGGCTGAGCTGGGTGGTTTGTTTTGGCAGGCAGGGGTCAGTCCCATCTCCTGGTGACAGCTCTGAGGGCTCAGGACTGGGCAGTGGCGACACCTAAGGGAATGTGATCCCTTCTTCCAGCCGTGCTTTGGAGGTGACGTCAGGTGTGTGGGTGAATTATTTGGCTGAAGTAAATAAAGCTGGCAGAGAATGACAGGAGCTGGGGTATGTGGATAGGATCGTACTACCCTAGAGGGCAGACTGGCTTGAGCCCAGCTGCCAGTGGCCAGCAGCCTCGTTCTTCCTTCCTGTGCTGGTAGAGGGGTCCTGAGCCTCTACATGGCCTGTCTTGGGGCCCAGAGCAGTGGGAATTTGCCCAGTTTCTTAGTCATCTAGTGCTGCTATAACAGAAATACCACAAAGGATGGCTTTAACAAACAGAAATTTATTCTCTCACAGTCTAGTAGGCTAGAAGTCAGAGTTCGGGGCACTGGCTCCAGGGGAAGGCTTTCTGTGTCCACTCTGGAGGAAGGTCCTTGTCATCAGTCTTTCCGTGGTCTGGGAGCATCTCAGCACAGGAACCTCAGGTCCAAAGGATGTGCTCTGCTCCCAGCACTGCTTTCTTGGTGGTATGAGGTCCTCATGTCTCTCTGCTTGTTTCTCTCTTTTGTATCTCAAAAGAGATTCGCTTAAGACACTATCTAATCTTGTAGATCCCATCAATATAACTGCCACTAATCCATCTCATTACATCATAGTGATATGATTCACAACACATAAGGAAATCACATCAGATGACAAAATGGTAGACAATCGTGTAATACTGGGAATCATGACCTAGCCAAGTTGACAGATATTTTTTGGGGACACAGTTCAATCTATGACACCCAGATAGCTTGGGAGGTCATGCCACCTTAAAATCACAAAACCTAGAGCTCAAAGGGGCTTTGGGTGTCACAGGTATCCAATTTAGTTGAGGGGGCAGGGGCGTCGCTGAGGCCCAGAGAGAGAAGTAGCCTGCTTAAGCTCACATGGCCTTGAACTGGAGTTTCCCAATAACCAGGCCTGGGCAATCTGTCACCACCCTGCCCTATTTGGGGAGGGGGGAAGCAGAGAACCTTAGACAAAAGCCCTGGGGAACTGCTGTCTTGCTGGCATCTCAGGCTACCCTTCCAGGCCCTTCCTGACCCTGCTCTATAAAACCAAAAAACCAGATCCACTGCCGTTGAGTCAATTCTGACTCATAGCGACCCTATAGGACAGTGTAGAACTGCCCTTTAGGGTTTCCAAGGCTGTGATCTTTATGGAAGCAGACTGCCACATCTTTCTCCCGCTGAGCCGCTGGTGGGTTTGAACCGGGGATCTTTTGATTGGTAGCTGAGCGCTTTAACCACTGGGCCACCAGGGCTCCTTACCCTGCTCTGTAGCAGCTCTGGAAACCCTCGTGGCGTAGTGGTTAAGAGCTACGGCTGCTAACCAAAAAGTTGGCAGTTTGAATCCACCAGGCGCTCCTTGGAAACCGTATGGGGCAGTTCTGCTTTGTCCTATAGGGTCGCTATGAGTCGGAATCAACTCGATGGCAACGGGTTTGGGTTTTTTGTTTTTTTAACAGCAGCTCTAGGGAGAGAAGTGCGCTCTGGCGCCCCTAGTGGTGGTGGGAGGCCTGCAAGGGGCAGAAAGGGAAGGAACGCGGGCTCTAGGGAGGGGCTTCCCTGCAAGTCCCCATCACTGCAGAATCCATCCCGTTTTTTCCAGTTCATTTCGGCAAAATTAATCGGGCATGCAGGATACCATAGGGGGTGCCAGGAAGCTCAAAACTGGCACCTAGATCCAAGTTTTCCCAGGAAAGCTGCGTCACAGTGTGAGAGCTGCGTCACAGTGTGAGAGCGAGCCTACGGTAACCGTCGGCAGTGCTCAGGGGCTTAGATCACAAGGTCAGGGAAAGCTTCATTGAAGAGTAAGGGAGTGAAAGGACACGGGGGGGGGAGGAGCCGGCGGTGGGCTTTGAAAGCGTGCAGAGGAGTAAGAAACGCTTTCCAGGCAAGGGAACAGCCAAGGCAAAGAATGGAAATGAGACGTCATTCTGGGGGTGGAAATACCTGTCCCGAGGGCTAGAGGGCAGGTAAGGCAGGCGATACACAGTGAGGCCGCAAAGGTATCTTGGGGCAGCTGGGGCAAAGCCTCAAATGCCTCACATATTAGGCTATAGGGCGTCAGGCTTTTTCCCACGCTCAGTGGGTCGGCTGGAGGTGTTTAAGCAGGCTGGGTGATGTGACGGAGATAACGGGCTGAGCTGCCCAGGGAGCCCACCCCTGACTGCTGTTACGAGCTATTGGACCTTGGGCAAATCTGAGCCTCAGTTTCCTCATGTGTGAGGTAGGGATGAGAGGAGTACCAGCCAGGGTGGCCCGAGGACTTCGTGGTGAACACATAGAGCACGAGCTTGGCTGGGTTAACAGGTGGCAGATGTAAGTTCCTGCTCTGCCTCCTGGGCATCATCAGGCTGGTAGTGGAGGCTGGGATAGTGAGACGGAAGTCTTTCTGAAAGCAGGGCAGCTGCAGAAATGGGGTCTGAATCTCCTGGTCAGCCTGGAACCACTGAAATCTGGACTAGATATTGGTGGCTTGGGGAGAAAGCAGGAAACGTCTTTTGGTGTCAGGGTGCTCTGGTGACAGGGTTCTGCTTACTCCCAATGTTGGCCACAGCCTCAAACAGGTCTGAGGCTGCAGGGGCCTCTGGTCCGAATGGCCCAGCCAGTGAGCTGCAAGACAGGGACAAGAAGCTAGGTCCTGACCTCTGCCTCCCAGCCCAAACCCCGAGGCTGCATCCTGATTTATCCCAACCCACCTTGGGTCTCCTCCCTGCCAGGGCCTCAGTTTTCCGAACTGAAATGAGGAACTGGGCAGTGGACCCTGAGGTACCTTACAGAGTCTCTGCCCACAGCACAGGGTGAGCCAGGGCAGGGCTCGGGGCTCACTGACCTGCTGAGGTGAAGGCATCATTGGAAGAAAAGGCAGACTGGGGTGGGAAGAAGATCAGGGGTGTAGTGAGGGTAACAAGCACCCTCCCCCACCCATTTCAAGATGAATAGACGTTGATAGTGGTAACACTTCAGCAGAAACGCCTTCCTCCCTCTTGTCCAGCTACCTCAGTCAGGCGCCTTTCATATTTGTGGCGCCTCAGAATGTTATTCCGTGCCTCGTCTGGCACCCCCTTGGACTTGCGCCCGGGGCCAAGTGCTCCTGTCTGTCTCCCGTGCCCCCCATGCCTCTGAAGAAGATGCCAGAGGAGGAAAGTAGCAGGGCCTGAGGTGGCCCTGGGTCGCCAGGCCCAAGCGGCATTCCTGCCTCTCCCAGGGAGAGACTCACAAGGCCCTTGAGAAGCAGGGAAGGGGGATCATTTAGACCGGTGGTGAGGAACACAAGCTTTGGAGTCCAACAGATAAAGGGTAAAATCCCTACGGTTTCAGTCTCAGTTTCTTTTTCTGAAAAACGGTGGCAGCAACACCTACCACATAAGGAAGTTGAGAGAGTATGTATATGAGGTATAAAGCGTGTCATGTACTTGGTTAGCACTGGGCCCTGCACATTATAGGGGCTTAATAAATGGTACCTGTCTGCACTTGGAACATTTACTGAGCACCTGGGGTGTGCCAGGCTCTCTACCAGGCTCTGGGGGAAATGATAGGGACAAGACACTCAGGAAGCTCCAGTCCAGTGGGGGAGACAGATAAGTAAGCCGACAAACTCCAGAGTGTAAGAAACACTGCAATAGGGAAAGTGCTGGGTGTTTGGGGAAGCTGGGAGGTGGGGGGAGGGGTCATGGAAGGCCTTTGGGAGGAAGCACTATCTTTACTGAGATATAAATAGGTATTATCTAGGTATGGGTCAGATGAAGTACGGGGAGCGTGTGCCAAGCATGCCAAGCAGGGGAGAAGCCACCTGCTTTTCCAGAGGAGAAGTTGCCATCTTGGGATGGGTCTGGGGACAGACAGAACTAAGGTGAGAAAACCTGGCCTTGCCCTCAGCTTCGCACAAGGCAGTGGAGAAGTCATTTCCCTGGACTGTGGGCCCAGAGGTGAGAGGATGTGAGGCAATGATCTTTTCACCCCTCCCGCACCCCTTATCCCTGCTGCCTCGTACCCTGGGGATCACCAGGTCCAACGTGTCCACCTCTGTCCTCTGCGGCTCCCACCCCCATTCAGTGTGTGTTGTGTGATGGCGGCCTGGGTCCTGGGCACACTGTGGTGTTGGGGAAGACCCGTGCCCTGTGCCCTTGGCTCCAGAGAGAATCCTTGGGTCTTTCCTCTGGAGGAGAGAAGAAGTCCCTAAAAAGGTGGCCTGAGGGATGTGTGTGGAACGGAGGGAGGAGAAGCTACCCGCCAGGGAGGTGGTGGGTGGTGGGCAGGTGCAGCTCATGGCAGGGGCACTTGGGGCCCATGGGCAGCCACTGAGGGGCTAGATTAGAGGCTCTGGAGTTAGCCACCTGCCTTGGTCCTGTCTCCTCACCTCCCCCTGCCCTCGCCCCTCCCTCTTTCTGCAAAGCCTAAGAATCTACTCTGCCTTGGGAAAGGACTTTGACACATTTTCCAAATAAGGTTGAGAGAAATCTCCAGAGAGGAAGAAGAGTAAACAAACTTTAAAAATGCGGAAGGAAATGCCTTATTGATTTTTTTTTTTTAAAGGAAATAAAAAGGGGGACCTTAGCCAGTTCTAAGTGAAAGTTTCCAGTGGCTGTGTCATGAGGTCACATAGACTTCAGGGAGCCTGGAAGTCTGGGGTGGGGGCATCTAAGGTGAGTCTTCACTCCAGATTCAGAATCAGTTCAGTGAATGGTGGCTGCCACCTTCAAGGTGCCAGTCTCGGTGCTCGGCTCTGCAGGGCCAGGACGCAAAGCCCTGAGGCCTCCCTCCAGTGTGGGCTCTGGCCAGGAGCTGGGACAAAGGCAGCAAAGGACTGATGGCCAAGGGGGAGTGTCTTAGTCATCCAGTGCTGCTCTAACAGAAATACCACAAGTGGATGGCTTTAACAAAGAGAAGTTTATTTCCTCACAGTCTACTAGGCTTCAAGTCCAAATTCAGGACATCATCTCCAGGGGAAGGCTTTCTCTCTCTGTCGGCCCTCTTCTCATCAGTGTTCCCCCGGACTAGGAGCTTCTCTGCGCAGGGACCCCAGGTCCAAAGGACACGCTCTGCTCCTGGCACTGCTTTCTTCGTGGTATGAGGTCCCCAATTCTCCACTTGCTTCCCTTTCCTTTTATCTTTTACAAGAGATAAAAGGTGGTGCAGGCCACACTCCAGGGAAACTCCCTGTTCATTGGATCAGGGATGTGACCTGGGTAAGGGTGGTGTCACAATCCCACCCTAATCCTCTTTAATGTAAAATTACAATCACAAAATGGAGGGCAACCACACAACACTGGGAATCATGGCCTAGCCAAATTGATACACACATTTTTTGGGGGACACAATATAATCCATGACAGGGAGCATGACAAATGTCACAACAAGAAAAACTCAAATAAGTGCAAAGGGAATTGAGGGAAGGAAGGTTCACTTCTGAGTTCCAGTTTCTGGGTTGGGGCTCAGGGCAGGTGAAGAAAGGCTTCAGGGACAAGATAGATTGAGTTAGGCTAACATATGGTGGCTGACAACACCATCGTCAACAACAACAGGTTTTCAGTAGGCAGAGATCGAGAAGAAGGCATTCCAGGGAGAGCAAACGGTGTGAGCAAAGGTGCAGAGGTGGGAAACTCTTCAATGCTTTGAGAAATAGGGATATTCAACTTTTTAAAACATTTCTTTGTTTAATTTTTAAACAACTTTATTGAGATGTAATACGCAAATCATACAATTCACCCAATTAAAGTGATTATAGAGTTGTGCAACCAACACTACAATCAGTTTTAGAACATTTTTATCACCTCGAAAAGAAACCCTATACTGTTTAGCAGTCATTCCCCATCCCCCTAGCCCTAGGCAGCCACTGATTTGCTGTTTCTATGGATTTGCCTATTCTGGATATTTCATGTAAATGGAGTTATACAATATGTGGCCTCTTGTGACTGGCTTCTTTCCGTTAGCATAATGTTTTCAGCGTTCATCCTTGTAATAGCATGCATCAGTAATTCATTCCTTTTTTATGGCAGAAGAATATTCCATTGCATGGATATACCACATTGTGTTTGTTTATTCGTTAATTTGAGTTGTTTCCACTTTATGGCTATTATGAGTAATACTGCTATGAACATTTGTGTACAAGTTTTTTTGTGAATATATGTTTTTGTTTCTCTTGGGTATATACCTAGGAGTGGAATTGTTGGATCATATGGTAACTACCTGTTTAACCCTTTGAGGAATTGACACCCTGTTTTCCCAAGCAGCTGCACCATTTTACAACACCACTAGCAGAATATGAAAGTTCCAATTCTCCACATCCTTGCCAACACTGGTTATTTCTGTCTTTTTGATTATAGCCATCCTAGTGGGTGTGAAGTGGTATCCCATTGTGGTGCCCCATGTTTTCTTGTCACCCAAAATACCCACTCTTGGGACAGAACTCAGAAAGTTTTATGGTTCAGCTTAATAAGGGCCTCCAGACCCTAGACTAAGGATGTACTGTTGAAGGGGCTCTGGGGTAGGAGTCACACACAGTGAGAGACTCTGGATCTTGGCCTCAACCTCAGAAAATAGCGTTGCAAGTTTTTGCATAGATGTATGTTTTCAGGTCATTCCGTTTTGAATGGGTCTAGGACAGTCACTGTGGGAAGTGGGGGGAAAGAGGGTGACGTAGAGGGACCTGCTTATCTACCTCCTACTCAGAGCGGGTGGGTGGGAGTGAGAAGTCTGGGGCTCAGGAGCCTGCGTTATAGCCCAGGGCAGGGCTGCCCCTCAGCACACACCTACATTGTTGTGTCAGACCCAGCAGCTGTTTGCTGGGCTGGAGATAGCCTGGGAAACTTGTATTTTCTCTGGAAACAGGTGCATTTTTTCCTGTGTCCTGCTGAGTGTCAAATGAGTTAAGCACAGAGAAGTGTGGGCCATATAGTTAGTCTAGAGGAGGGCAGTGCTGTCAAGAGGAAGTCAACTAGCCGCAAAAAAGGCTGGTCAGGAAGAGCAAGGTCAATAAGTGTAAACTCGGCTAAGCTGCATCACCCCAGCCCCTAGCCCACTTACATGAGACAGTGGTTTTGTTTATAGGAAGTACTACAAGTATCTCATTGTCCCCATTTGACAGATGGAGCAACAGAGGCACTGCAGGAAGCAGATCTGTCATTCAGAGATAGAAAGAGAATTAAAGCTAAAGTCTCCAGTTCTGCTGTCAGCAGCAGGTTTGGTAAAACCCAGGCCTTGCCCTTGGCACTAGGCCTGTTTTGCGGTTCACAGGGGGAGACTGAGGACACAAAAACAAGAAAGAGTTTATACTGTTTTAGTCACCTAAAAAAGACACCAAACCCCACCCCAAACCTCAGAGCAAAAGCACAAAACATGGCTGTAATTACCGTCTTTTCTTCCTTCCTTTTTTTTTTTTGTTCTCCAGCCAGAAAACATTATGTTGTTAGACAAGAATATTCCCATTCCACACATCAAGCTGATTGACTTTGGCCTGGCTCATGAAATAGAAGATGGAGTTGAGTTTAAGAGCATTTTTGGGACGCCGGAATTTGTTGGTGAGCTTTAGGCCTATTTGTCTTCCAGCTGAGAGTGTGGGATCAAAAGGCAGAGGACTCCTGGGAACAAACCCTTTGTCTGGGGGTATGGCCTCTGGGCTGGGAGATGATGCCCTGGGATGCCCCATAGGAACTTAAATGGAGGGGAAGGAAATGCCCTGCAAGACATCCAGGTGAGGGTCGAGGTGCTGGCTCTCAGGGCCCAGCAGGCCAGAAGGTGGCCAGGTGGTGCCTAGAGGCCTCTGCAGAATTAAAGCCCCTCAAGCTGGCCCCACCCGCTGCTCTTAGATGAGCTTATTTTGAAGATTTAAAATCACCTCACCCCCTCACAGTCCCCTAAATTCAACCTTATTTTCTGAAAAGGAAAAAGGAAGTCATCTACCAGATGCCAGATCCACCCACTTGCCTTTGGGAGTTGGAATGGTCTTGAAGATGTAGGGAGGGCATGGTCTCCTCAAATTCCTGTGGGCTGAAACTTGTGTACCCAGGAAATTGATTTCCAGAAGAGGGCAAAAATTCAGGCAAAAGAAAACAAAACGAAGAACAACAACGAAGAAACAATAAATCATAGTTTACAACCAGCAGACTTTCACTAACAGAACTTCTAAAAGATGTCCTTCTGGATTAAGGAAAAAGACCTCAGAAGAGAGGCCTCAATAAAAGAAGCAATAGTGAGAAAATACATCAGTAAATATTAGGCAGTTATAAACATTTTCTGTCTAAAAGAATGATGATGATGAAGAGGTTTTAATTGTGTGGTTAAAAAAGGCAGAACTAAAAACAATAATGTTAGATAGGAGCAAGTGTTTAAAATTAGTGTTCAAGGTTCTTAAATTGTTAGGAGAGGATGAAAATGTTGATTTATGTTAGGATTTGTTAGATATCCATAGTAGAGTTTCAAGAGTAACCATTAAAAAAAATATAAGTTGGGAAAAACAGTAATGAAACTAATTAAAAAAAAAAACTTGATTAAAAAAAAAAGACAAGAAAGGAGAAGAAAAACACAGGAAAAAATGAGCAAATAAAAGCACTAGTAGCACAGTGGTTAAAGCGCTTGACTGTTAACCAAAAGAGCTGCTTTTTGAACCCACCAGCCAAGAAAGATGCAAGAATTTGCTTCTGTAAAGATTACAGCCTTGGAAGCCCTATGGGGCAGTTCTACTCTGTCTTATAGGGTCACTCTGAGCTGCTGTTGACTCGGTGGCAATGGGTTTTGGGTTTGGGATATACATCTATATATGTATATATGGAGAGGGAGAGAGAAAGAAATATATGTGTATGGGTGTGTGTGTATGTGTGTGTGTGTGTGTGTATAAACCCATTGCCATCGAGTAGATTCCAATGAGTGGCTGGTGGATTTGAACTGCTGACCTTTTGGTTAGCAGCTACAGCACTTAACCACTACGCCACTAGGGTTTCCTCTGTAGGATTACAACCACTGAAAACCCTATGGAGTGCAGTTCTACTCTAACACACACAGGGTTGCCATATGTTGGAATTGACTCGACAGCAACAGGTAACATTTGTATGGATGCCTGAAACATAAGGCTATGCAATGATTGTAAATAAAAGACTGTAAAAATATATACCAGGCAAACATTAACTAAAAGAAAGCTGAGGTAACTATATTAATAAAAAAAGATGTTAAAAAACATTTTTAAAGATAAATGGTGTGTGTATATAAACAAAAATTTAGTTCACCGAGAAGTCATAACAATTCTAAACTTAGATGTACCTAATAAAATACCTAAAAGAAATACAGCAAAATTGATTGAATTACAGGAAGGAATTGAAAAATTCATCATTATAGTGGAAGATTTAAACACACTTACCTCAGTTATAACAAATCAAGCAACAAAAGGTAGTAAAATAAAAGATGTAAGTAACACAGCTAACGAGTTTAATTGAATTGACATATATAGAATGGTATACTTAACAATTAGCTTCTTAAGCTCTTGTGTAACATTTACAAAAATAACCATGTATTCTCATAAAGGAAATCCCAATGAATTTCAATAAATTAGTATCACACTCACCACATTTCTGATGAAAATGTGAAAAGATACTTTATCCTTGTACGCTTGGAAATGAACACACTTTTAAATAATGTTTGGAGGAAATCATAATGGAAAGTAAAAAATGCTTAGAATTTAGAAGCTTATGTAATGTAGCAAAAGTGTTACTTAAAAAAAATTTATAACCTAATTACTGTAATTGGAAAAGAAGAAAGCATTAAAATTAATAAGCTAAGCATCCAACCTAAGAAATGAGAAAAAGAACAGTTGAATAAACCCAAAGAAAGAAGAATACATATGACAAAGATAGGAACTGAAATTGTACTAGGATACAACAGAGAGGATCAACCAAATCAAAAGTTGGGCAAATTGCTGGTGATATTGAATGGCAGTGGTGGGGGACACATAAAAAGAATTAGGAATAAAAACAAACACAAAACTACTAATATAGCAGAAATTGTAAATACAGTAGAATACTTTGCACAATTTCATGTCAAGGAATTTGAAAATTTAGGCAAAAAGGACAAATTTCTATAACTTGTCAGAAACAAATCAAGAATACCTGAACCTATTGCCATTGAGTCGATTCTGACTCATAGCAACCTTATAGGACAGAGTAAAACTGCCACATAGGGTTTCCAAGGAGCACCTGGTGGATTCAAACTGCTGACCTTTTGGTTAGCAGCTGTAGCTCTTAACCACTGCACCACTAGGGTTTCCAAATCAAGGATAGTCATTAATTATATCAGTAGTTAAAAAATATTCCCACAATGCAAAATGGTACAACCATTTTGGAAAATACCATGGGACTTCCTTAAACAGCTAGAAATAGAAATACCATATGATCCAGCAATCCCACTCATAAGAATATATCCTGGAGAAAGAAGAGCCGGCACATGAATAGACATATGCACACCCATGTTCACTGCAGCACTGTTCACAGTAGCAAAAAAATGGAAACAACCTAAGTGCCCATCAATGGATGAATGGATAAACTATGGTACATACACACCATGGAATACTATGCAATGATAAAGAGCAATGGTAAATCTGTGAAATATCTCACAACATGGATGAATCTGGAGGGCATTATGCTGAGTGAAATGTCAGTCACAAAAGGACAAATATTGTATGAGACCACTACTATAAAAACTTGTGAAAACGTTTACACACAAAAAGAAACAATGTTTGATGGTTACGAGGGAGGGAAGGGGTGGGGATAGAAAAACACTAAATAGGCAGTAGATAAGCTGTAACTTTGGTAAAGGGTCGGACAGTACAAAATACTGGGGAAGCCAGCACAACTTGACCAAGGCAAGGTCATGGAAGCTCCATAAAAAATAAAAACAAAACCTTGCCATTGAGTCAACTCCAACTCATAGTGACCCTATAGGACAGAGTAGAACTGCCCCCGTAGAGTTTCCAAGGAGCGCCTGGTGGATTCAAACTGCCAACCGTTGGTTAGCAGCCGTAGCTCTTAACCACTACGTCACCAGAGTTTCCGGAAGCTCCATAGACACATCCAAACTCCCTGAGGGACTGAATTACTGGGCTGAGGGCTGGGGGCCATGGCCTCAGGGAACATCTAGATCAATTGGCATAACATAGTTTATAGAGAAAATGTTCTACATCCTACTTTGGTGAGTAGCGTCTGGGGTCTTAAAAGCTTGTGAGCAGCCATCTAAGATACTCCGCTGGTCCCACCTTGTCTGGAGCAAGGGAGAATGAAGAAAACCAAAGACACAGGGAAAGATATAGTCCAAAGGACTAATGGACCACAAGTACCACAGCCTCCACCAGACTGAGACCAGCACAACTAGATAGTGCCCAGCTCCCACCACCGACTGCTCTGACAGGGATCACAATAGGGGATCTCAGACAGAGCTGGAGAAAACTGTAGAATAGTATTCTAACTCACACACACACACAAAAGACCAGACTTACTGGTCTGAGAGAGACTGGAAAAACCCTGAGAGTATGGACCCCGGACACCTGTTAGCTCAGTACTGAAGTCACTCCTGAAGTTCACCCTTCAGCCAAAGATTAGACAGGCCCATAAAACAAAACCAGACCCAATGGGCACACCAGAACAGAGGCAAGGACAAGAAGGCAGGAGGGGACAGGAAAGCTGGTAATGGGGAACCCAAGGACGAGAAGGAGTGAGTGTTGACATGTCATGAGGTTGGCAACCAATGTTACAAAACAATATGTGTATCAATTGTTTCATGAGAAACTAATTTGCTCTGTAAACCTTCATCTAAAGTACAATTAAAAAAATTTTTTTTTACCACAAAGAAAAATCAGGCCCCAATGGTTTTACAAGCAAATTCTAAAAACCTTAAGAGCCTATTGCAATGTTATATCAATTTTCAGATACTGGGATATTCCCAGTATCATATCAATTTTATTTTCTCTTGCAGAGAATATAAAAAAGAGGGACTATCTCCCAGGTATTATCTGAGAACTATATAATTTTGATATGCAAGCCATACAGGGATAGTACAAGAAAGTAAAATTATAAGCCAATCTCATTTATGAATATGAATATGCAAATGAATATGCAAAAATTCTAAACCATTATTAGCGAACTAAATTCAATGGTGTATGAAAAGGTGTGGCGAATTAAAGATGACCACAAATTCTTTCACACTTCTCTCATTGAGAGGTCTGGACTATGTCCCTTCCTCCTCAAATCTACCTAGACTTTAAGTTACCGGCACCTTCCCTTTGGGTAGTTCATTATGCAAAAAGAGATAACCAGAACAAAGGGTAATAAATCCTAACCAAGTTGGATTTATTCCATGATTATAAGAGTGGCTTTACATTAGACAGTCTATAAATTACTTGACCAAGTAGCAGATTAAAAGAAAAAATAATATTTTATTAGATGCACACATTTTTTAATTTAAAAAGTTTTCTACAAACTAAGAATAGAAAGGAACTTTCATCACTTAGTAAAAAGTATCCACCAAAACCTACAGAAAACATCATTCTTAATAATGAAATGTTAGGAGCACTCTCTCTACAATCGGAAACAAGACAGTGGTGCACATTATCACTCACTGCTGTTCAACACGGTACTGGAGGTCCCAACTTGAAAAGAAAGATAAATAAAAGTAATAAAGAAATTAAAAGGACAAAACCACTCTAATTATTTACAGAAGAAGTAATTTTCTATACGGAAAACAAAAAATTTACAGACAAATTATTATATTTAATGAGACATTAGCACGGTGGCAAACAAAAAAAGCAACTGTATTTTTACACTCCAGTAAAAAAAAAGTAAAAAAGGTACCATTTTTGTTAACCATTGTCATAAAACAATATGTGTACTAACTGTTTAATGAGACTCTGTTCTGTACACCTTCATCTAAAGTACAATAAAAAAAAAAGTACCATTTACAATAAAATAAGAAATAAGATGCCTAAAGATTTCTTTTTAGGGCAGTTGAAGTGTTCTCAAATTTTACTGCGGTGACAGTTGTTCAACTATGCAAATATACTAAAGTTCATTGAATTGTATACTTAAAATGAGTGGATTTTATGGTATGTCAATTACATTTCGATAAAGCTGGTGGATAAAAAGCCACTTAAGAATAAATCTAACAAAAAAAATATGCTAGACTTGTGTAGAGAAAATGATAAAAGTTTGCTGACTGATAGTAAAGGAGATCTAATAAAATAGAGAGATATCCATGTTCACGGATGGGAAGACTCATTCATTTCTCTCCAGTTGAACTGTAGAGCCAAAGCAATTCCAATCAAAACTCCACCTCAGCTTCTTTAGGACTTTGATGAGACTGACTCTCAAATGAATGAATAACAAAGGCCCTAGAATAGTCCAGATTCTCTTGGAGAATAAGATAGAAGGCATGCCCTACCCAATATCAAGACTTCTTATAAAATTACAGTGGGAATAAATAAACTGATCAATGGAATAGATTAGAGAGGCCGAAAACAAATCCATGCATATTTTAGAAGTTTTATACATACTGGATGTAGCATTGCAAATCACTCAGGAAAGGACAAACTATTCAATAAATGATGCTGGGACAACTGGACATTTATGTGGAAAAATTAAAAAAGAAAAGGTATCTCTAATTCTTCCATACACAAAAATAATTTCCAGGTAGAAAGACAAAACCTTAAGACTTTTAAAATAAAATAAAGAAGAGTATCTTAATGATTTCAGGGTAGGTAAGAATTTTTTAAACACAACGTAAGAATACTAACCGCCCAAGAAAAGATTGAAAAAATTGGCTACACTAATATTAAACATCCGATTGTCAAAACACACACACACACAATGAAATAAAAAGCAGTTCACAACCCAGGAGAATAAATCCGTAAGATGTATAATTGACAAAGGATTAAAATCCAGAATATATAAAGAGTTATTACAAATCAATTAAAAAAAACGAAAAGAAAACCAACCCAATGGAGAAGTGGGCATAAAACATGAGCAGGCGTTTTATAATAAGGCGACATAAATCATCAGTGAGCATTTGAAAAGATGCTTAAATTCATTAGTAATCTAGGAAATACAAATAAACGTCACAATGAGATAGCATTTTATAACTACTACTTGGGCAAAATTTAAAATACCAAGTATCGATCAGGATGTGTTTAAAAAGGATCTCTTATTCACTACTCGTGGGAGTGTAAATTTGTGCTATCACTTTAGAAACAATTTGGCTTTTTTTTTTTTTTTTTTAATAAAATTGAACATTAGCAAACCCTAACAACTCAGCAATTGTACTCCTAGCTCCTCAAACTCTCTGTGGTAAGACTTTTTTTTTTTTTTTAATTTCCAATCTGCCCTGAATTACGACCTCAGTATGATACAGTAAAAATAAATTCCTAGAAAAATGATCACGTTTGAATGTCCTAGCAATGATGAATTGCTACAAGAGTTTCTAAATGCTTCCTCCGAACTTCTTTGCCTACCTTATCTGGACCAGTGACAGCCTGTGGAATATTGGTCTGCAGACCACACTTTGTCACTGTCCTAAAGAAAGTCTTTCACATGTGCATCAGGAGACAGGTACAAAAAAGTTCATAGTAACATTGTTCCAATTAAAAAAAAAACTAAAAACCAAAGCTGTTGCCGTCAATTCTGACTCATAGTGACCCTATAGGGCAGAGCAGAATTGCCCACACAGAGTTTACAAGGAGCAGCTGGTGGATTTGAACTGCTGACCTTTTGTTTAGCAGCCATACCATTAACCACTGTGCCACCAGGGCTCCATTGTTCCAATAATGAAAAAAAAAAAGGAAAACATCCAAATGGTGGCCGAGAGGCAAAAATCTAAAAAAATATGGTGAAAATGAAAAACAATGGATGAACATTCAATGAACAGTAGAAGCATAATGTTGAGGGTAAAAAGCAACTGACAGTAGACCATATGACATCATTTTATAAAGCTCAAAACCCAGTAAAGCCAGGGTGGTGGTTCCCTGTATCATGAAGTAGGGGGAGCCAGGAAGATGGGACGGCAAGCACACCTTGTAGCTGCAATGGCTTTGATATTGTTTTAGATGAACAGCGTGGTCTTTACTGCTCTCCACCTTTTTCCATTAGCAGTTGAACAGGCTCAATCCTGCTTCCTTCTCTAGCTACTGCCTACTCTTTCTCCTCCACTTCATTGCCAGGCTTTTAAAAAGAGTCATCTACACTCGTATCTCTGTTTCCCACGTCCTGGGCACTCTCTGGGCACTACAGTGAGTGTGAAATCAACATTTATTTTCCAGCGCTTATCTGCCTTGCTGTCTGGACAGCATGTAGTCTTCTCTCCCTGGTGGAATCTTGTCTCCTAGACGCTACACACTCTCCCAGTTTCCACATCATTTGCACAGCTCCTAGTTCCACCTGTACGTTGATAACTCCAAATTTGATAGCTCTGAAAAATAAAATTTTGATAGCTCTGGCCCAGTCCCCAATACCCCAGTTGCCCCCTGGACATCCTCCTCTGCATGCTCCTCAGGCATCTCAAGCTCATCAGCTCAGTGGCCCCAATTATGTCCTCATGTTCCTCAGGTGGGAGGCGTCCTCTTTCTTACTAGACTCGGGGAATGTGAATTCTCTCCCTGCCTTCTGTTCTTCTCCATAACCTTCCGGCACTCACTTGACTGGTTCTACCAGAGAGTTCTGAAGCAGGCCTTGCCACTAGGCCCCATTTCTCCTTGCACCTTCTTCTCCACTCCTCTTCTTCCCTTTTCTGGTCTTCCTATGTACTTTCCCTCTTCCTTACTATCGAGGCCTGTTTGTAAAAGGTTTCTACTGGGATAAAAGGCAACTTCCTCCCTCAAAATTCCTAGGCCTAGAACATCTTTATCTGCTCCTCTGATTTTCCTTAGTGGGAATTCAGGATGGAGGCATTTGGCACCCAATTCCCTAAAATTCCCTTACAAGCATCTCTTCTCATTTTCACACTCCTACTGATTCTTCAATATGGCTTCTTTCAGCTCCAGAAATCGTGAACTATGAGCCCCTGGGGCTGGAGGCCGATATGTGGTAAGTTGTGCAGCCCACCCTGGCCCCTGGTCTCTGTGGCCCAAGGGCGGAAGGCCTCCAGGTGACATCCCCCTTGCCCTTGAAAACCCCTTTCTCCAGACTCATCTTTCAGGGCCTCTGGCTGCTTCAGCTGGGCTGCACTTGAAACCTTGGCAGCTGGAGGCAGGTAGGCCTGGACCTGAGGCCAGTCAGAGCATGGCTGGGCCTGAGCTTTGCCTGCAGTGGAGAGGTGGAGGAGGGGCAAGGGCAGAGGAAAGGCCAAGGGGTAGCCTCCCTCTCAGGGCCTGATAGTAACCCTGGCTCATTCCATCAGTCTGCCAGATGTTCACTATGAGCCTCTTGTGTTTGTTCTGGGCAATGTCTTGGGCGTGGGGGTACTGCAATGACTGGTCCCCTGCACAGATGGACTCCTTCGTTTGAATGGTGCTTTACAGTTTGCTGAACACCTTCATTACTTGGCTTTCTAAAATCCTGCCAGCAGTCTTGTGAGGTAGTTACCATTATGCTGATTCTGTGAGGAGAGAGAGGCTCAGAGATGACAAGGGAATCACCTGTATCATAGAGCCAGCAAGTACAGGCGTCTGGCCTTGGACTCAGCCTCCAGCTCAGTGTCCAGAGCTTGATGACTCCAAATGTGGCCCAGGATGCTGAAGAAGATGGGGGTGGAGAGGGGCTTGGGGCTTGAGACAGCATCCAGGGGCCACTGGGGAGGAAGAAATGACGTCCCCTCTGAGAACCGGGTGAGGAGCCTGGCGACCGCTGACCTGACTGCTTTGTTTTGCAGGAGCATCGGTGTCATCACCTACATCCTGTGAGTATCCCTGATCCTGGGGCTCAGACCCAGCTCAGACCTGGCGAGCTAGGAGGAACGAGAGAGGGGCAGGCAGACAGACAGGCAGACAGACAAACTGAGCACCAACTGTGAGCCAGCTGTGTTACATCCACACAGCAAATCTGAGGCTAAGTGCTCTTAGCTCCATTTCATACATTTGTCCGTGGCGTTGAGGTCATGCAGAAACCGAGAGGGCCGCCTCCGGCCCTCCAGCATCCCAGCCGTGACCAGACTGAGCTTTACTGTGAGAATGTCAGTTTTCACTCAGAAGCCTTGGGACAGCCGGAAGCTGGCTGTGCTCTCCCTGGTCCTGCCTCTTCTCCCTCTCCCCAGATCCCCTTTTCTTCTTCTCCTGTTCTGGCTCCTCCTTTCTCTCCGCACTCCCTTTTCCCCAGTCTCTCCTTTCTGTCGTTGGAGTATTAAGGCGTTTCAGCGGGGATTTCCTGCTTAGCTCCACTGTGTAGTGGATTGCGCCTGGGGTTGGAGTCAGACAGCTCTGTCACTTTCCCTCGCTGTGGCCTTGTCAGGTTATTTAACCTCTGAGCCTATTTTTCTCGTCAGAAGAATAGGAATCACAAACTCCCCACCGCCAGTGTTGTCGTGAGGGTTAAATTAGCCAACATGTGCTCATTTCCCGGCAGAGGCACTGGCAAGTAGTGGGTTAGTAATTGTTCCTCAGGGCTTCCTCACCTTTTTCTCCTCACAGCACACATGGAAAACGATATTTTCATAGCACACTGGGGTAAGAGTTTGCCCACAGCCAGAAGAGACAGGGAGCATTATGAGGGAGCATTAACATGACACCCCTGTAAACCAGTTCTCTGATTCTTGTGGCGGTTCTCCGACGGGGAAGCTCTGCTCGATGGCGGACCCCCCTGAGCTGTGGCAGAGGGTCTCAACCCTGGCTGCACATTGCTTGTTTTTGTTGTTGTGTGCCATCGAGTCAATTCCCACTCATAGCAACCCTATAGGACAGAGTACAGCTGCCCCATAGGGTTTGCTAGCCTGAAATCTTTACGAGAGCAGATCACCAGGTCTTTTCTCCTGAGGAGCGGCTGGTGGATTTGAACCACTGACCTTTCAGTTAGCGGCCGAGCGCTTAACCATTGTGCAACCGGGTCCTC
This sequence comes from Trichechus manatus latirostris, assembly GCF_000243295.1. Taxonomy (NCBI): domain Eukaryota; kingdom Metazoa; phylum Chordata; class Mammalia; order Sirenia; family Trichechidae; genus Trichechus; species Trichechus manatus. The sequence goes on along the minus strand of NW_004443966.1, from coordinate 9,585,378 downwards.
TTGGCTGCAGATTAGCAATTTTAATAACTACCATGGCCCAGGCCCCATCCCAGATCTATTAAATCAGAGTTGTTACAGGTGAGACTGGCATCAGTATTTTTTTTTCCTAAATTTTATTTATTTTGTTGTTGTTGAGAATATACACAGCAAAACATACACCAGTTCAACAGTTCCTACATGTACCATTTAGTGACACTGATTACATTCTTCGAGGTGTACAACCATTCTCACCCTCCTTTTCTGAGTTGTTCCTCCCTCATTAACATAAACTCACTGCCCCCTGAGGTTCCTGTCTAATCTTTTGAGTTGCTATTGTCAATTTGATCCTATATAGAAAGTTCTTAACAGAACATAATGCTCAAGGCAGACTTTTTTTTACTAGTTAAGCTAAACTATTCTTTGGTTATAAGAAGACTTCAGGGGATATAGTTTCAGGGGTTTATCCACCCTCCATGGCTCCAGAAAGTCTAGAGTCCATGAGAATTTGAAATTCTATTCTGCAGCATCAGTATTTTTTAAAAGCTCCCGCTGAATTTGATGCAAAGAGAGAACTGAAAACCACTGATGTATGTAGTTCCACATCAGAGCCAGAATATTCAGACGTTGGCTCTTGAAACCTTGATTTCCTCAGAATTCTGACATCCATATTGAAACATTAGGGTATTCCAGCATCTACAGGGCACACAGTCTTCTTGCGTTTGAATTCAACACGGCTTTAGTGAGTACCTGCTCCATGGCAGGTACTATGTCAGGTACTTGGGGTACTGCCGTAAAGGAGTTTCTGCCCTGCTTGCCTGGAACTCCCTGTCTGTGGGAGAAACACCCGCATGGCTGACTGACGCAGGGGCAAGGCTATGCTGGAGGTACGAACACGCTTCCATGAGATACAGACGAGGAAGCAACTGTTTTCGTTTGTTCCCCACCGTTCTCTCTTTTTTCCTATGAAGTATTCTTTTTTTGTTTTTTAATTTTTTTGTGGTGAAATATATGTAAGAAAACATTTCAGCCATTTTTATATGTACAATTCAATGACATTAATTACATTCACCATGTTGAGGGAGCTGCTGGTTTCACTGGGGCTGTGGACGTTTTCACAAGAGAGAGATTTGAATTGGTCTGTAAGGAATGAGGTTAATCCTGCAGGTGGGGGGTGGGGGGGCTGTGTTGTCTGAGGAACAGCGTGAGGAAAGGAAAGGTGGCTGAAGCGTATGGAGTGTGTGGTACGGAACAACTTCTGAGGTCCTCGAACGCCTTCCTTAGTTTAGATGGGACCCAATAGAAAATGGGGAGTCATAGAAGGTTTTTCTGGGTGTTCTAACAATAACAATAATAGCTATCAATAACGTCTAACAATAATAGCTCTTAGAAGGGGCCAGGATTGCACAAAACATTGTATGTCTTATCTCTGTCATTTATTCTTCACATGAGATAGGGACTTTTATTTTCTTCACTTGACAGATGAGGAAACTGAAGCTCCAAGAAGCTGAGTAAATTACCTAGGTTCACACAGTTAATAAGTGGCAGAGCTGGAATTCAAACCCAGGATTGAAATACCTTCCCCCCACCCCAGTGGACCCTGCTGCCGCCATGCTAAGAAAGTGGCAGTGGGGATGGGGTGACAGTCAAGAGATATTCAGTAAATGGGATCCACAAGACTTACTGGCCAGTTAGATGCGGTGAGGGAAGGGAGGGAAGGGTCAAAGATGACTCCATGTTTCTAGCTAGGGTATCTTTGTGAAGTGATGCCATTCATCAAGGCCAGGGTGCATGGAAGGAGGTTTGGAGCCAGTGAGTTCTGGGACAGTGGGACATCCGGGTAGAGTTATCTCAAGAGCAACTGGAATATGAGTCGGGAGATGGTAGATTTGGGAGCCACTATTTGTACGACACATCCTTGACAAGCTCTGCAAGGGAGCCTTACAGACCCTGCCTGTCCCTAATGGCCCATCTGTTTCCACACCTCTTGGGCTTTGCTCAATCTGCTCCCTTAGCCTAGACTCTTCCATCTCCTTCTACTGTGACAACCTCTCTGTTCTTCAAGATGCAGCTGATGCAAACGTCGCCTCTACCTTGAAGCCTGCACTGCATCCTTCTCCTTCCTGTCTCCCCCAGTCCTTGGCCTTCCATTATATTCTACTTTGTTCTGCGGGGGATTATAGAGAACCGTGTCCCTCTGTTTCTCTCCTCTAGCCTTTGAGTCCCTTGAAGACAGTTTATCTCTGCCAAGTACTTAGCAGGAGATCCATAAAAGTGTACTGAATTGTATTCAATTGAAAAGTTTGCTCATTGGCTGCCCAGAGGGGGTCGGCTGTGTTGCTGGGGGCCTCCCATCCCCATACAACAGGATGGGTCAGGGTTCCCCAAGTCTGTCATCCGCATTTCCATCTACTTCGCCACAGTCACGTGATGCCCTCTCTGTTGTGCTCAGCCTAAGCGGAGCATCCCCTTTCCTGGGAGACACGAAGCAGGAGACGCTGGCGAATATCACGGCAGTGAGTTACCACTTCGATGAGGAGTTCTTCAGCCAGACTAGCGAGCTGGCCAAGGACTTCATAAGGAAGCTTCTGGTTAAAGAGACCCGGTAAGAGAACAGAGAAAGGCGTTGGTTCCAAGGTATTAATTGTCTGTCTGTCTCTTTGCCTTTTCCGAGGACGTGTCAGTGTGCCCTGCTTTGCCGCGGGCTGTCATCTGTACCAGGCAGGTGCTGGGAAGCGGGCACTGACCATGATTTGGCATTCATTGTGTTTGCTCAAGTCTTTCTGCTTTGTTCTCCTGACAAAATGCAGATAAACGTGTGTGTGTATGTATATACGTGTGTATGTATGTGTGTATGTACATGTATATGTGTGCATGTGTGTATATATGTGTGCGTATGTGAGTATGTGTGTGTGTGTGTTTGTGTGTGTGTGTGTGTAAGTCAGCTTGAGTTTCTCTAGTGCTCATTACCTTGTACAGTCTGTCCCAAAAGCACCTGGTACTAGGATTTGAAAAGGTAAATTGGCAGGGTTCTCAAGCCGGTTCAAGTTGGGAGGAGAGAAGGTGGGCTCAGAGGGGTCAGTACAAGCACAGGGGGAGAGTGGGAGATGTGCTATTCCTACCCTGCTAATCTGACCCCTTTTTCAGAGCCCAGCAGGAGCCCTATGGCTGTTGGGGCTAGAGAAGGAGATGGGCAGAGAATTGCGCCCTGGGGGCACAGTGGTTAAAAGCTTGTCTGCTAACCAAAAGGTCAGCAGTTCAAATCCACCAGCCACTCCTTGGAAACCCTATGTGGGCAGTTCTACTGTATCCTATAGGGTCGCTATAAGTTGGAATCGACTCGGTGGCAAAGGGTTTGGTTTTGGTGTTTTTGTTTAGGTGCCCAGAGAATGGCCTAGATGAGGCAGGGGGAGAGACACTTCACAGACCCTAGAAGCCCATGTCTTCTCTGTCCCACAGACTCCAGAGAGGGCCAGAGTGGGTTCCTCTAAAGTGCAGGGGCCCAGACTAAGGGCAATGCTAGTGAAGGTCACCCTACCTGAATACAGAGCAGCAAAGGGTAGAGGATGGATCTGGGAGGCAAACAGAAAAACAGAGAACAGAGGTGTGGCAATGGAGAGCTGGCTTTTGGAGGATTCTGGGGGGAAAGGAAGCTCAATAGAGCATTTATGTCTCTCCTGTAGTGTGACATTAAACCCTTTGACCTTGGGACTGTAGGTGAGGGGCCCTTTAACCTTGAGACTGAAGGTGAGGGGCCCTTTAACCTTGAGACTGAAGGTGAAGGTTTACGTCAGATTACTCTTACCGGGAGCCTGGAGCCCTTTTCCCCTCAGGGCAGGGCACGCAGCCGTCTCCCACCTGTCTCTCCCTCCCACATTGTACTGGTCTGATGTCAGTGGTCAGAGAACGCCCAAATGCAGGACTGAAAGAGTTAAGACTGGAGACAGCTGCTTCCAGTTTTTGTCCTCATGGATCATCACTGTTTTCTGATCCCTGTTTCAGGAAACGACTCACAATCCAAGAGGCTCTCAGACATGCCTGGATCACGGTAAGGGCTCAGGTTTGAGTTCCAGCTAGCAGGCGGGTCCCCGCTCTGTTGCCAGGGCTGGCAGGGTGGCCAGATGCGGAGAGGCCTTTGCTTGACACACTGACTCCCGGGTATAGATCTGAAAGCTAGTCGGGGGCTTCGGAGGGTCTGGGCTTGTTCAAATAGGTTTATGCTACTTTCAGTTTGTATTTCACAGATCAAAGTGACTCGTGAAACCCTCACATACCTCAGTTGAAACCCTTTTTCTTTGAGACCAGCTTGTAAAATGTTCTTTGCTGGAGGTCATAAATTCATCTTTACTTCCCAAAGCAGAAGTCGGGGCTTCCAGCCATAGAGGGAGGTCAACAGCAATTAAAAAACGCCAGCTTTGTAACCAGGGAGGGCCCTTTCTTTCTGGTTTCTGGGCTCTGAGTAAAGGATGACACCCAAACCAGCCACCCGCTTCCTCGGTCCCCGCGGGCCTCAGGGAACAGACTCTGAGGTGAGGCCTGGTGGGGAATCAAGGCAGCCACTCTGTAGGGTGATCCACTCCCTCTGTAAAGGGGAGAGGCAAATGGTGGATCCCTGCCTAACTCCCCTTGTAATAGAGCGGCTGGTTTTTCAGGGGGTCTTGCAGCCTGGTATAGGGAGAAGCACTTTGGAAGGGTAGGAGTCAGGAGATCAGGATTCTGGCCTCGTTCTGCTGGCAGATTAGCTGTGTGGTTCTCAGGGACGTCACCCGACTTCCCGTTCACCTCACTTGTTAAATGAGAAGGAGGAGAGGGTGATCCGTGAATCTGTGAGTGGTACAAATAAGAAGGGTAGAGGCCCATGGGGAGTCCCTGGGTGGCACAAATGGTTAAGCGCTCAGCTACTAACTGAAAGGTTGGCAGTGCGAATCCACTCAGGTGCCTCAGAAGAAAGGTCTGGTGATCTGCTTCTGAAAGATCACAGCTGTTGAAAACCCTATGGAGCACAGTTCTACTATGACACACATGGGGTCACCATGAGTCGGAATCGACTGGATGGCAACTGTTATATTTGTTTATTTATTAGAAGGCCATGGAAGATGCAAGGGAGGGAAGGCTGGGTGGCCTGGGATAAGGTCAGGTTCATCTGCCTCTTGGAGGACAGGGAAGGCCAGGGCCTCCAGGTCTGGGGTTGGCACAAGGCACAGAGCTGGGGGATGTCTTGGGCTGCCTCCCTGCTCAGCAGGGCTTTGCCGAGGCCCAAGGAGCTGACTGTTGCCAGAGGAGGGAGCCCCTCTGCTAGCCGTGGCCTCGTGTGTTCCAGACCTGAGGGGATCCCCGCGGGGCCCTCGCTCTAGCCTGCTTGTCTGTGTGGGCAGCCGTTAAACGCTGTGCGTGTGGAGACCCCCTCTAATGACCGTGGACCACCCTGCCCTGAAGGGAGCATGCAGGCAGTACCCTCCCCTGGTGCCCTACCCACCCTGGTTCTTCTCCCCGCCTGACGCATGCCTGAATGCCGACAAGTGTGCCTCCCGCCTGCACCTTGAGCTTGCCTTTGCAGCGTGGGGCACATTAACATTCTGGTTCTTCTGTCCTAACACCCACCAGTCGATAGGAGAAGTCAGAGCCTCCGAACAGCAGAAGACCAAGCGCCTGAGAGAGTACACCCTCAAAAGCCACTCGAGCATGCCCCCCAACAACACCTATGTCAACTTCGAGCGTTTTACCCACGTGGTAGAGGACATGGCTCAGGTGGAGCAGGGGTGCCGCTCCCTGGCGGGGGCCCATGACACCATCCAGGACGACATGGAGGCCTTGGTCTCCATCTACAACGAGAAGGAGGCATGGTACCGAGAGGAGAGCGAGAATGCCCGGCACCACCTTTCCCAGCTCAGGTACGAGTTCCGCAAGGTGGAGTCCCTGAAGAAACTCCTGCGCGAAGACATCCAGGCCACAGGGTCCAGCCTTGGAAGCGTGGCCAGGAAATTGGACCATCTGCAGGTGCAGTTTGAGGCTCTGAGGCAGGAGCTCTCGGCAGACCTACAGTGGATCCAGGATCTGGTGGGCAGCTTCCAGCTGGAGAGTGGGGGCACAGCTGGCCTGGGCTCCGTGTTCCGCCGGGATGCCAGTGAATCCTTGACGGAGCTGCTCAACAGAACGTACAGCGAGGAAGTCCTGGCCGGCTTGAAGTTCTGAGCCCCAGAATCCAGCCAGGAATTAATGCATCCTGGATGGCTGAGTGGCTTGCAGAAGCATGCTCTCAAGTGCCCTGCTAGGGCGTCCAGCTAGAATTATCCTTCAGGTTCTAGTTAGCAGTGCATTCTGCACTTCCCCTCACCCGCCTGGTTTTCTGAAGAGGGCGCTGGCAGGGCAGCCAGGCTTTTAAAGCAGTTAGAGAATGGATACCCCTCAGTGGAAAGCCTTAGTTAGCATCCCCTGCCCCAGAGGGAGGAATGCTGGCCCTGGGGAGATGGCTGATCATTGATTCAAGATGATGGAGGCCTCACATCCCGCTTCTCACCTACACACCTTACGGATTGCAGATCTGGGGATAATATCTGAATGGACTAGGGATAACAGTAAGTCAGCCTGGCGCTTCCCTGCTGCAGAAGCAGGGATTTAAAAGGAACAGAGAAAATAATACTGCCTTCCGCTTGCGTCGACTTTTCATTTACCAAGCCCTGTATGCCTGTGGCCTCGTTTGATCCTTAAGAGAATTCTGTGAGACAGGAAGGTGGATATTATTCTTATTCCCATGTACCAGATAAGGAAATTGATTCTGGGAGGGGCAGTGACTTACTCAGGATCACCCACAGCTAGTCAACACAGATGAAGCAGGAACTCAGGATGGCCGTCTCTAAGATGAGGTACGTGAGAGAAATAGGGAGGCTTTGCTGTAAATATCGGTCTTAATATTAAAGTTCAGATCCCATAGGCAAAGTAAGCAACTTCATTTATTCTGCCAGGCGAACGCCATATCGTTCAGTCAATTGCCCCGAGAAATGTGTCCTAGAGGGTGGAGTTCACTGTCCCTGCCCATCCCCATCCCCATGCAGAGCAGGAGAGAAAGGCAGAAGCATCTTACCCCCCTTCACTCTTTCCCCGTTCTGGCCAAGGGCCTCAAGTTTGTGTTGAGAACAAAGACCAAAAGGTGTTCCATAAGGTTCCTTTTCTTCTGTACCTAGGGCATTGGGCCCTGAAAGGGCTGAGAAGCTCCGTGAGCGTTTTTGCTGAAGGTGGAAGTGAATATCGGGAAGTACAAGGCTCCGTGGCCCCTTCATGACCCAAAGCTTTGAGCACACCTCCCGGAGGGCTATGTGATCGGAGGAGGGGCCAGCCAGCCACTCACATTCACAGATCATGGCGTGTGGGCCCAGCTCCATGGCTTGGGGATGAGGGAGAGGCAGACTGTATAGTTTCAAAGTGCCTTCACAGCCTCACAAACACTCTTATCAGATAAAACCAAACCCATTGCTGTGGAGTCGATTACCTACTCATAGCGACCCTATAGGACAGAGTAGAACTGCCCCATAGAGTTTCCAAGGAGCGCCTGGTGGATTCAAACTGCTTACCTTTTGGTTAGCAGCCGTAGTACTTAACCAGTACACCACCAGGGTTTCCTCTTATTAGATAAGTAGGGTAAATATTATTTCCAGTTTGGAAATGAGGAAACAGAAAGAGTATATGATTTACTCAAAGTCACATCATTAATGGCAAAAAGAAGATCTGAGGAGAAGACCATTGTTCTTTCTGCTCCCTCTAAGTACGCTAGCCTCGGGGAGTTTATTGTCTGCTTACAGTAGCAGGTTATACCCAGATTCATCCATCCACCTCCCAATGGCCAGGCCCTCTCTTGGCACTGGGGACAATGTTGAGTAAAAAAAGGCATGTTTCCTGCCTTCATGGAGTTCACAGTCCTGTGAAGGAGTTAGGCATTCATCAAAAATCACCATCATACATCTGCAGCTGTGATATAATCTCTGAAAAGCAAGTATGTGGCACCGCAAGAGCCTGCAGAGCTGGTCAGGGTGACGTGGTGATGTCGGAGCTGAGGTCAACTAAGCAAACCAAGGAGAGAGAAGTGTTCCCAACAGGCGTCAGCAAGGGCTGTGCAGTGGGAGGGGACAGGCTGAAAATGTGAGGACAGAGAGAAAACTAGAGAGCAGAGAAACAACAAGAGTATGGTGTAGGTGCGGCTGGAAAGGAGGCAGGGCCAGACCTGGCAGGTCTTGGCCACATTAGAGGGCTCTGCCTTTATCCTAGGAGTCATGGGAAGTCACTGTAGGGTGCCCAGCTGGTCAACAGCTCGAGATGATTGAGAGGAAATGCCCAGTGAGCAGTGCAGACAGGAAGTGGTTTAGGATGAGACCAGGAGATTTTGATCCTGTAAAACCATTTCTTCAAAACTGTATTTCCTTTTCTATTAGCATGCTGGGTCATTTCAAATATCGTACATAATATTTATAATACAAACTTTTTTCATGAAATATAAGAATCCATGATTATAAGATTCCTGGCACCGTGGTTAAAGAGATCAACTGCTAACCGAAAGGTCAGCAGTTTGAAACCACCAGTGGCTCCGTGGGAGAAAGACCTGGCAGTCTGCTTCCATAGAGATTTATAGCGTTGGAAACCCTGTGGGGTCGCTATGAGTAGGAATTGACTCGACGGCTGCGGGTTTGGTTTTTTTGGGTTTAAGAAAGAAAAAGGAGTCCCTGGGTGGTGCAAATGGTTAGCGCGCTCGGCTGCTAACTGAAAGGTTGGAGGTTTGAGTCCACCCGAGGCACATCGGAAGAAAGGCCTGGTGATCTACTGAAAAATCAGCCATTGAAGACCCTATGGAGCACAGTTTACTCTGACACACGTGGGGTTGCCATGAGTCGAAACTGACTTGACAGCAACTGGCTTAAGGAAGAAAAAAAACCCAAGATGGGGCGTCCGATAGGAGACCCCCACATAGAGAGGGACGTGCTCTGTGGGAGGGTAAATAAAGCCACCACACAGAAAGAGAAGGCAAGGAAACCTGTGTGTGTCAGCCTGGACACCCAGCGCGGCGTGTAAAGTCTTCCCCTGACAACAGGAACCCCAGGCCAGATGTGCTCCTGCAGGCTGGCTTGCTGAGTCTGCGCTGTTAGTGTGAGCCACAAGAAGCTCAAGCAGAGAGTCTAATGGAAAACCATCTGGGGCTGGTTGGCTCCAGATGACTGGCGAAGCACTATAGTCCTCCCTGGGGGCACCTGCCTTCACTCCAAGCTGATACTTGGAGAAATAATGCCATTCCTTGGGAGATGCATCCTGATTTCAGAGATCTGAAAATGTGCATCTTGGAGTCAATGGAAGATGGTAAAAATCCTGTTTTATTTTGTTTTGTTTTTTTCCTATGCCCCGGGAGAATTGGTGCACATGGCCCAGCTACAATCCCTCCAAGGACTTACCTGCCTGTCTGGGACATTGTGTACTCATTTGGCGTAAAAAAAAACCCGTTGCCATCGAGTCGATTCTGACTCATAGTGACCCTGTAACACTGTCTGGCTCAGACAATGCAAATATGAAAGGTCCCTTTGGCCATGTCCACACATCTTTACTCCATCCAGCCAGGCCTCCTAAAGAGAGCAAGCTGCTGATTGAGCAACACAGGGCAAACTCTCCTGTGAGGATCTAAATAAAATGCAATAAAAGAGGGAAATGTTGGCAGTGATTTGAATTACAGAGACTGGGAAAAGCAGGGATAGGGGAAGTGGCTGTTTCAGAGTCATGGGGCCAGCCACACACTATTCATCCTGGGAGAGGCCTCGGGGGTGAGCCCCCTACACCCTCACTTGCAAGCTGGACTTGTCAACCAGCTAGTCAGCTCCAGGACTGGGGTCAGAACCCACAAGTGGTTTTCCTCACGTTGATGGAATCCTTCTCCCTGTGTTTACGTCCAGTTGTTCGTAACTACTGCTCATCTGGGTGTTTCAGAAACAGACACTTTTCTGAACAAACAGTGTCTAAAGACAAATGGAAGTGAACTGAGAACTGCCCCCAACCCCAAGTCTTCAGGGAAAATCAGAGAAGACCGCGACCTTCCTTCTGTCACCTGCCAGCCCTCCTCCCACCCTCCTTTGGCATCAGACGTGATGCCAAGGGGAACGCAAGGAGGCCTGTGGACATGCGACGTTATGGAAGGCCCAGCTGGAGAAACTGCTTAACATTTCTGCACATGCCCAGCAGCTGGCATCTTCACAGTGGCAGGCGAGGGCAGGACAGGGTGACCTGTGGGGTGGAGGGTGGCGCCTGGAATGTGTCTCTGGTACCTAGGGGCAGGAAGGATTGGGAGGCGCTGCTCTGTGCCCATGCCCCTCTGCCCTCACTGTGGGTTTTTAATTCACCATACTGTGAACTCAAAGGTTGACCTCCAAGGAGAATCACTGGGAGAGTCGGCACTTGAGGGAGGCGCCCGCCTGTCCCTGCCCTGAGGCAGATGCACCAGGCATATGATTATCTGACTTTGTGATGGCAAGGGTGGAGATGGTCTGGTGATTGAGATAACGCAGATGCCAGAGGCTGGCAGGGGAGGGGTGGAGTAGAGTGATAATGAGAGCAGAAGCCAGGGCTCCTCCATGGACTGCCTCCCCCCACACACGTGCTGCAGGTGATTAGGATGATGGTGGTTTCCCAGCTCATTTGGCCACGAAGCCCAGCCTGCCTGTGTGGAGGTGGCTGTGTGCCCAACTGTCACCCCCACTGCCGCCTCCTGTAAATGTCTGTGGAGCTGAGTGGCCTTTTCTCCTTTGTCTGTGACTCCCTTGGCCTGGAGAGAGGATTCTTTGCCCGGTAGAGGAGACCCAGCAGTGGGCAGACTTGAGGAGCAGGGGGAGCAGAAGGGGTCGGTTCAGTTGAACAAACATTGATTGTGCTCCAGCTCTGGGGAGTGGTGACAGATAAGGTCAAGAAAACCCCTGAATAAAAGCTGCAGTGTTTGGGACAGATGGGACCCAACCAAGCAGGAGAAGGGAAAGGCTCAAGTGAGAGAGAAAATAGAGGTACCTAATATTCCAGATAAGGGGGCGTGGTGGCACAGTGGTTAAAGCAGTCGTCTGCAAACAGGAAGGTGGTTCAAACCTACCAGCCACTCTGCAGGAGAAAGATGTGGCAGTCTGCTTCTGTAAAGATTTACCGCCTTGGAAACCCTATGGAGCAGTTCTGCTCTGTCCTATGGGTTCCCTATGAGTTGGAATCGACTGGACGGCAGTAGGTTAATATTCCAGAAACCAGGAGAGAGATGAATTCTGATTGCGAAAGGGGCAGAGGGGTGGCAGAGAGCAAAAGCCTTCTCGGGGAAGCCCTCCCTGCTCCCTGACCCCTCCTAGCTGCAGGGGGTAAGCCCCAGTTGGGGTCAGGAACCTGGAACTGCTGGGTGGCACCATAGAGACTAAACGGAGGGAGAGGTTTTTGTTTTAAATTGTGCTTTAGATGAAGGTTTACAAACCAAACTAGTTTCTCATTAAACAATTAATACACGTATTGTTTTGTGACATTGGTTGCCAGCCTCACGATGTGTCAACACTCTGAGAGTTTTTGTTTTTAACTTTTTATTATGGAAATTTTTCAAAACTTGCACAAAAGCGTAGAGAATGGTGTCCCCATGTACTGTTACCTGCTGCAGCATTCTTCCAGACATGGGTAACTGATTTTCATCTGTCTCTCTTCCATTTTTTTCTGGAGCATTTTAGAGCAAATAATGTTGTTGTTGTTAGGTGATGCTAAGTCGGTTCCGACTCATAGCGACCCCGTGTACAACAGAACGAAACACTGCCCGGTCCTGCGCCATCCTCACAATCGTTGTTATGCTTGAGCCCATTGTTGCAGCCACTGTGTCAATCCATCTGGTTGAGGGTCTTCTCTCTTTAGCTGACCCTCTGCTTTACCAAGCATGATGTCCATCTCCAGGGACTGGTCCCTCCTGGTAACATGTCCAAAGTAAGCAAGATGAAGTCTCGCCATCCTTGCTTCTAAGGAGCATTCTGGAGCAAACTTTAGGCTTATTTAACTCATAAAAATCATTTAGCATGTAGCTCTAACTGATAAGGACATTCCTTTTTTCTTTCTTCATAGAATTAAAAAAAAAAAAACCTCTTTTTTATCATTGAGATGAATTCATAGGACATGAAATTCACCATTTTAAAGTGAATAATTCAGGACCATTTAGTACATTCATATTGTCTTATAACCACCACCTCTGCCTAGTTCCGAAACATTTCCATCACCCCAAGAGAACGCCCTGCACCTATTAGGCAGTCACTCCCTATTCTCCCGCTCTCACCAAGCCCCTGGCAACTACTGTTTTATTTTCTGTCTCTACCTCTTCGGAATATTTCCTATAAATGGGATCATACCATACCTTCTTTCACTTAGCACCTTTTGGAGATTCACCCCCATTGTAGCACGTATCAATACTTCATTCCTTTTTATGTCTGAATAATATTTCATTATATGGATATCCATTCATCCACTGATGGACATTTGGGTGGTTTCTACCTTTTGACTATGGTGAAAGGACTTTTCTTTTGAATATAACCACCATTGCCATTATCACACCTGACAAAATCAACAATAATTCCTTAATATCACCTGGGCATTCACTTCCCACTTTTCTCAAAGGTGTCCTGTTACAGTTGGTTTGTTCAAATCATTTTCCAAACACAGTCCACGTGTGACGTTTCGGTGTTATGTCTCTCAAGTCTCTTGTCTTCTGTCACAGTACCAGAAGGTGAGCTTTTAAAGCTTCTCTTGGGGTCAAAAAAATTGCTCAGAAAATTGCCGGCCCCAGAGAAGAGGAGTAGAAGAGAATGTGTACATGCTGAGCCCTAACTTAGGAAGTGAGAACAGCAAGGCCGGGACAGGCATTTCCACCTCCTCCCATTGACTTCTTTGCTGGAGGAGACAACCTACATTCACAGCCTTTCTGCAGCTCTCCTGGCTCATTTATAAGGAGGCAGGGACTCAGGCACCCGTAAGCCTCCTGTGCTCCCTTCCTGGGAGAACAGGTGGCTGAAGCCAGCAGGACCTAGGCTCCAGCCATTGAAACAGTCCGCAAAAGGGAGAGAGGTGTGAGGGCCGCCTTTAGAGAGACTTGCTAAGGGAGCTGAAGAGGCGAGGCCCAGAGCAACAGTTCTGAGCAGAAAAGAGAAGTGGGTTCCCGGGTGAGTGGCCCTGGCTTTCCAGGGAGGACGGGGCTGGAGCAATGGCACAGATGAGGCTTAAAAAGTTGCAATCTGTTTACAGTTTCTAGAGGAGGTGTGGAATTTAGAGAACATCCCCTGGGGCGTCTCCCCTGTAAAGCGAGGATTCCATTTTTATGCCTTGGAGGGTAGCTGCTTCATCTCCCTGTTCTTCGGCTATCCCTGCTGACCTAGCATACCCGCGGGGTTTTTGCAGATATTTGCGTCTGCACAAACAAAACCTGACTTTAACCACAGCTTGCTTTCTTCTTGCCTCCCTTCCTGACATTCTCCTGAGACACCAGGCACATTCCTAGGACCTGGTCAGGTGGAACCCAGTGTTTGCAGAGAGGGGAGCGTCAGAAGAAGGCAGAGCATAGCTCCATGGTCCCCCACGCTCCCCCCAACTTAATCAAAAGTAGTAATGCCACATTCCTTCTGGGACCAGAGTTTGCTGCAGAATTTACACCCCTCTGACTTTCAAGGCTGAGCTGACAGCATCAGCACTTAGCCAACCTCTTAGCAACCAGGGAGGCCCATAGATCAGGAAAGGCCGGGCCTGACAGATTTATAGCAGGGTGGCCTCCTCCTGGGGGTGCGTGCTGTTGTGTGTGGCATATAGACAGGGCTCTAGAAGTAATTGCATCACCTGCCATTAATGGCCTTCATGGGGCCCCGCTGCTCAGTGCCTGGCACTGCTCTCCTATCCTGCTCGTTGACCTTTTAGACATGGGGTTTGGCCAAAGTTCCCATCCCTCTCCTGGGCAAAGGTGCCAGTAACTAAGTGGACAAAAAGAGGTCCCTTTCCTCCCAGAGTCTACTAATTGTGCCTCATCAAATGCTCCATGCCAAGTGCGAGCGCCCTCTCCAAGGGCTGGGCTCAGGGTCGTTCATGCTTGAGCTTGAGTTGTTTTCTTTGGACATCAGTGATAAATGTAGAAATGTTTTATGGGTTAGGAAGGAAGTATTAGGAACTGGGAGTTGTGAGGGAGGGAGGGCAATAAACACACACAGAATAAAGTGTCGGGAATGACACGTGCAGTGAAGAAGTAGGGCCTGCGCGTAGTGAGTCATGGGGGCAATTAGGGTGCTATTTTCTATAGGGTGATCAAGGAAGGCCTCCCTGAGGAGGTGACATTTGAGCAAAGACCTGAACAAAGTGACAAAGTGAATATATGAGGGAACAATGTTTTAAGCAAGTGCAAAGACCCTGAGACCTTGGGTCCATGAAAGAGCTAGCCGACCTGTCGGTGGGAACTGAATGAACAGGAGGGAGAGAGGTAGGAAATCAGGCTGGAGAAGGAGCAGGTGGTGCAGGCTTTGGGGGTCTCCATGAGTGTGTTGGGTTCTGTCCCTAGTGCACTGGGGAGCTGCTGGATGGTTTGAGAGGAGGAGCAGGCCTGGTATTCAGACCTGTGGCCCTCTGCCCTCTTGCGTTTCCCTTCCAGGTGGGACCTAGACCCGGGCTTGGACTTGTAGGTACAGCAGAGGAGGTGACAGGTGGTTAAGAAAAGAGTGGGGAGAGGCGGGGATGGCCTGACGGTCCCCTCAGCACCCTCATCTTTTTCTCTTCTCCTCCTTCTCTGTGTTCTCCTCGACACCATCCCCACCCACCCCTGCCCCCTTTCCCTCCTATACTCTTTGGCCCTAACCGCGGAGTTCCAGTTATGGAGGGTGAACAGCCCCAGCTTTCTCTTCCCCCGTCCCCATCAAGGTTGCATGCACTCTCCTCCCTGACCCCCACAGAGAACACCATATCTCGCTGACCCCCACAGACAGCCGTAGTGATGGCTTCCTTGGGCTGTCAGTGACTGGGTTGGTCAGGGACCTGGGCCTCTCATTAGTGGGAGTGGGCAGGTCCCAGGTCCTGGGATTTCATTCCAGTTTGTTTCTTCAGCAGCTCAGGGAAACACTTTAACAAGCAACTGCTGAGCATCCACTGTTGTAGGCTCTGGGTGGGGATGGGGGGCGGGGAAGGGAACATAAATGACATAAATGCAAAGAAGTTACTTTCTGTACCCTCAGTTGTTTTCTAGTAGAGGAAGACTCCACTGCAAAGCTAGCCGAGAAGTTTCTATCCACGACAAAGGGACACACATGTGCTTTGTCATGTTGCGGGGAGACATTGTTTCTTGGAAGCTGTCTCGGAGGAGGCCACTTTTGAATTGGGCTTTGAAACACATGAAGGTGTCTTAGGTTGGGTTCTCTAGAGAAGCAAAACCAGT
>NW_004443966.1:9477157-9569878 GCF_000243295.1 Trichechus manatus latirostris | reverse complement strand
TATATATATATAAAAAGATTTACATAAAGGAAATGGCTCACACGGTTGTAGAGGTTGGAAAGTCCCGAGTCTGTGGGTCAGGCTGGAGACTTCTCCGGATTCATGCACTGCAGATGCTGGTGAATCTGTGATTGGAAGGTCAGACAGCAGGCCTCTGACTCACGGGCTGTTGAGGCCATCGTATCCCAAGATTAGCAGGTAAGGTGGCAGGTAAGCTGCCAGCTCGAGTCCCAAGAACCGGAGGTCCGATGAACAGGAGCCAGCTGTAGGATCCAGAGCGAGCAAAAGCCAGCAAGCCTTGCCCGAAGTCCACCTATTGGATGCAGGCCACACCCCCAAGGAAAATCCCTTTCAACTGGCTGCTCACAGCAGATCTCATCATGGAGGTGATCACATTATATCAGATCTCATTATGGAGGTGATTATATCACTAAAACGTGCCAAACTACATCATAATTGCCAAACCACTGAAGATCATGGCCCAGTCAAGTTGACACATGACCTTAACCATCACAGAGGCTTTCCAGGGGTGGGAGGTGGAATCATGGGAGGGGCCTCCCGACAGAGATGTCCAGTGCAGAGCAGTGTGGGTCACGATGTGCACTGGCCTCCTCCTGGTGCCTAATGGCCTCTTCCTGTTTATGAAGAACAATAAACAAGGATGGATGGAGGTCCCTGCCAGTGTGTTTACGTGACAAAACCAGGACTCAGGAATCAGTGAGCCACCTCCCTGAGCACTCACGCAGGGGCCAAATGAGGCATGACAGGGATAAGGCTGGAAGAGGAAAGAGGACTCTCAGAGCTGGATGGGACCCTGTGTATCATCCTGGGCAGTTCTTCATTTTCTTGAAGTCATGGAGTCCTTGAGAATCGATGAAAGCTACCAACTTACCTGAGAAGAAATGCATGTCTGTACACACACACTGATTTTTTTTTTTTGAGCTATAATTCACACACTAGAGAATTCACCATTTTAAAGTGTACAATTCAGTGGCATTTAGTATATTCACAGTTATGCAACCATCACCACGGTCTCATTCCAGAACCTTCTCACCACCCCATACCCATTAGCAGTCACTCCCCATTTCCTCCCTTCCCCATCCCCTAGAAACTCCTAATCTACTTTCTGTCTCTATGGAATTGCCTATTCTGGGTGTTTCATACAAATAGAATCATACAATATGTGACCTTCTGTGTCTGGCTTCTTTCACTTAGCATTTCAAGGTTCACCTATATTGTAGGCTGTATCAGTACGTCATTCCTTTTTATGGCTGAACAATATTCCATTGTATGGCTAGGCCACATTTCGTTTATCCGTTCCTCAGTTAATGGACACTTGGGTTGTTTCTACTTTTGGGCTATTACGAATAATGATGCTATGAACACTTGTGTACCAAAATGACACACTAAAATCTGCAAACCATTTCATGGAGATTCACAGAACCCCTGAAGCTCATCTCTTGACCAGGGAAAACCTCATTTTACAAAAGGGGGCCTTGAAGAGGGTGTGAAGAAGGCAGGGAGACTAATGATAACTTATTACTATGACTTGAGCAGTGCTAAGCTAAGCACCTTACATACCTGGAGTCATTTAATCCCTAACAAACACCCCAGTGACACGGTGATACTATCTCCGTATTACAGATGAGGAAACAGGCTCAGACAAGCCATGCCAAGTTTCTTGGAGAAGGCAGGATTTAGGCTGAGCTTGATTGCCAGCCCATCGCCTCTCGACTCCTGTTGATGCCACTGTTTCCTTCGATTTATTTTCTCATGGAGTACTTACACCCTGTGTAGGTGGCACAAACAGTTACATGCTCAGCTACTAATGGAAAGGTTGGCACCTGGAACCCACCCAGTGGTGCCTTGGAATAAAGGCCTGGCTATCTGCTTCTGAAGTTTACAGCCATGAAAACCCTATGGAGCGCAGTTCTACTCTGCAACACATGGGGTCGCCATGAGTCGGAAATGGCTTGATGGCAACTGGGTAGTGCCCTATCTGGGTTGCATTAGTGGTTCAGTGGTAGAATGGTCACCTTCCATGCAGGGAACACAGGTTTGATTCCTGGCCAATGCGCCTCGTGCAGCCACCGCCTGTCAGTGGAGGCTTGCGTGTGCTGTGATGCTGAACAGGTTTTAGCAGAGCTTCCAGACTAACACAAACTAGGAAGAAAGGCTTGGCAACCTGCTTCTGAAAACCATCCAAAGAAAACCGTACGGATCACAATGGTCCAATCCCCAACCAATCACGGGGATGGCGCAGGACCAGGCAGCATTTTGTTCCATTGCACATGGGGTCACTATGAGTCGGGCTGCCTTTGCGGCAGCTAACAACAATGCTCCGTCTAGCAATGAGGCATCCATTTGCTAAGCCCAGGACTGGCCCAGTGCACGGTGGGTGTCCCAGACTACTGTAAAATGACCTCCTCCCTCAAAGCCGCCCCATGATTGAAGCTCCTGCCGTCCGCTCTTCCCCTTCAGGAGAGGCCGAGCCTCCTGCCAAACAGGCTTGTGTGTCTGGCTGAGGTAAAAATAGCTCAGGGGCACCAAGGGCATCTCCTGAATAGCTGAGACATCTGTAGCCATGTGGCCGCATTGCTGTGTTCCCGCTGCGTGCCCTGCCCAGCGATGAGGTGCTAGGGTCACGCGAAGGACAGCGTGTGTCGGGGGTTCTGCAAAGGGAGGGGGTGCCGTAAGAAGGCCAGCATCATCCAGCACTCTCTGCTTTGTCTCTCAGCCCGTGGACAACCAACAAGCCATGGTGCGCAGGGAGTCGGTGATCAACCTGGAGAACTTCAAGAAGCAGTATGTCCGCAGGCGATGGAAGGTGTGTCAAGGTCTGGGGGCGGGTGGGGTGTGGGGCCAGGTGGGGCTCCTGGTGTCTCTCCAGGTCTCTGTGCACAGTCTCACCTGCGGGTCCTTTTCTCTCCTTCCCCTCAGCTCTCCTTCAGCATCGTCTCCTTGTGTAACCACCTCACCCGCACCCTGATGAAGAAAGTCCACCTGAGGCCAGATGAGCACCTGGTGGGTAAAGGCAGTGCCCTCCTCCTGGAACCCCCTACCCCTGCCCCCTGAGACAGGTGGCCTTTAACTTTTTCCGGCCAGTTCCTCCTGGCCTGGTCCTCCTCTGCACTGGATGCCAGAGCGTGGTCAGCAGAAACCGTGTGTTCAGGGGGACCTCTGGGGTGATTCTGGAAGGGAGCTCTCTGACGGGGCAGAATGAACTTCTGGAGGCTCTCAAATCCTTTCCTGCGGCGGGGTGGGCAGGGGGGCACCAAAGGAGCTGCTGCTGCCACTCCACAACCCTCAGCCTTTCCCTAGCTGGCCAGGGACCATGGGAACTCTGGATAATGACACTACCTCAAAAAAAAAAAAAACTCATTGCTGTCGAGTCAATTTCAACTCATAACGACCTCATAGGACAGAGCAGAACTGCCTCATAGGGTTTCCAAGGAGCTGCTGGTGGATTCCAACTGCCAACCTTTTGGTTAGCCGCCGAGCCCTTAACCACTGCGCCACCGTTGTTCCTGACACTCCACAGATCTGCTTTAGAACGGGAGCTTTACATTCTGTTTCCAATTATTCCATTTCTGTTTTGCTTTAGGTTAGCATTAGCAATGATAATAATAATTATATTTAAAAGGATGACATATTTGATTAGCTTGTTATCATTTTATGTAAATTTAACGGGAGAGGCTTATGATATAATATACTGGTCAACAGTGTGGCCTCTGGGGCCAGACTGTCAGGATTCAAATCTGCACTTACTAACTGTGTAACCTTGGGGAAATCAACCCCTCTGTGCCAAAATTGCCTCATTTGTAAAATGGGGTTAATAATAGTCCCTACCTCAAAGGGTAGTCGTGTGAATTAAATGATGATCTATTCTTAGAACAAGTGTTAGCGATTATTAGTGGTGGTATCTAAAATCCTCTTGCAGATTTTAAAACGCAGCGCCAGTGTGCGTTAGTATTTCAGCTGGTAGGGGTTCTCTGGATAGCCTCTCCCCGCTGTTCACTGAGCGTGGTGAAGGGGCCCAGCAGTGTCAGGATGGAAGGGGCTCCCTGCTCAGAAAGGGGCTGGAGAGCAGCTGGCTGAGACCGACAGGCCATCAGCCCCATCGGCCCCAGGACGCACAGCGCTCACCCCACACAGAGCGCAGCCCCTGCAGCTCCCCTGCCCCTCCACACACACCCTGGGTCCTCTTTCTTCAGCCTGAGCTCTTGCAGATCCCTGTTCTTGCTCAGGAGTCAAGGATTTATGGCTCCAGAGTCCTGAAAAAGAGAGCCCTGGTGGCGTAAGGGTTAAGCTCTATGCTGCTAACCGAATGGTCGGCAGTTCAAGCCCACCAGCAGCTCCGTGGGAGAAAAGACCTAGCAACCTGCTCCCATAAAGATTATAGGGATTGCAACCAATGCCACAAAACAATATGTGTATAAACTTCTGAATAAGAAATTAAAAATAGTGATAACAAACAAAAGATTACAGCCTGGGAAAGCCTGTGGGGCAGTTCTACTCGATGCCACACCACAACAGGCCTGAAACAACTGCGCAGCCCTGGCCAAGCCGTGTCCCTTCCCTTAGCGTTTTCCTCCTCTGCCATCAAAGGGGCCGGGGCCTCTCTCCCTGCGAAAAGCCCTGTTAATGACAGGTGGGCTTTCCGCCAGCTTACTGTTTCATTGTTTAGCTCTGACTCATGCTAAAAAGTTGCCGTTTAGCAGAGCTAGAGTTATGTTTACTGTTATAGCCAGGCTTGGTCTAGGATGTATTTGACTAATGTTGATCTTGACCTTGGATTTCCAGCTGGCTCAGGCCAGGGGAAGTAGAACAGGCCTGGAGAAGGCATGTGACGGGCCCTGCTGCCTGATATGGTGCGGTCCATGGTGAGAGGACCAGGGAGTAGCTGGAAAAAACTGTACATTTCTTTCCTGATTTTTATCCTTGGGCAAACATTTTTAAATAGTCCTATTTTTACTCACTCAGCACCAACAACTCAATGGCACACCCTACAAATGGAAAAGGATTGGGTCCCAGACATCTGTTTCACAGTTTTCCCAAAGAGACTTTCCCCAAAAGAAAGAAAGAATGATAGGCCCATTTGTTTAGAAAGCATGAAAAGTGGACATCTGACAACGGCTTTTTCATAACTTGCTTAAAGCTTTCTGGGCTCCCCGGCTGACATAAATGTTTGTCTCCGACTACTAACCTAAAGTTGATGGTTTGAACCCACCTGGTGGCACTGCAGAAGAAAGGCCTGGTGATCTGCTTTTATAAAGATTACAGCCAAGAAAACCCTATGGAGCAGTTCTACTCTGTAACACATGGGGTCGCCATGAGTCAGACGAGACTTAACTGCGGCAGGTTTCTCAGGCTTCCTGAATTAGTATTGTTTTAATAACTTTCATAATTAGTCTACATCGGTTTGGCCTGGATGAAAAGGCAATAGGACCCCCAGGGTGGCCGCCTCAGCTCGGGTTTAGCCGTGTAGGAGCTGAAGGACAGCACTGCAGAAGCCATTTCCCTGGAAGAAACAGGTGATGAGGCTCTGCTGAAGGTGAAGCCTAAGCCGGTTAAGAAACGGGGGGTGTGGAGTGGTGGCCGTCAGACCTTGGGGAGCCCCGTGGCTCACCCCCCAGCCCCCAGTCTCTCTAGGCTGAGTTCAGCCCACAGATCATGTCTGCAAGTGGTCTCGATTATGTAGCAGCCACAAAGGGTACCAGTTATAGCTTTCACAGTTATTAAAAGGTGGCCTGTCCTGCGCCTCGTTTCCCTTGGATGCCTCACCAGCTTTCCTTCCTCCTTGAAGGAAGCCTCAAGGCAGTGGGCCTGGCTTCCTTTCAGGGCCCCCGTTCCCTCTGGCCCCTGCACCGGTCTCTGGGCAGCAGCTGTAGGCTTCCTTTCAACATTCACTTCCCTCGCTCGCAGGTCCCTGGCTCAGGGGTAGCACCTCAGGGTGCCCAGCTTGACCCAGTCCTGGCATCTCACGATGCCCTGCCCCGGGCCTCTTTTTTTATTTTAGAGGAATTGTGAGAGTGACACCGAAGAGGACATTGCCAAGAGGAAAGCCCTCCGCCCCCGGAGGAGGAGTAGCACCTCCTAACTGGCCCGGTGGCAGTGCAGACCCTTGGACCCAGACGGTCACCAGCATCCAGGCGTTCTGCATCCCTGAGCACTTTGCAAGAGAGAAGGGCCTGCAGCATTCAGAATTTGAAGGGGAGCCGGGAGACCCTGGGAGCTGCGATGGTCTCCTACAGAAGAGGCTCCAGCCTTCCCGAAGCTCTTCATTCTCCACAAACAGGCTTTCACCTGTCTGCCAACCTCAGGACCTGGGGTGGGGGTGTGGACTTCAGCAAACTATGTAAAGAAACGTCATTCATTGTTCGTATCTGGATTGTGTGTGTGGATGTGGGGGAGTGAGTGTGTTATGGCATCAGCTGGGAGCCTGGACAGAGGTAGCCCCAGGTTAGCTCTGTAAAGGTCCTGCTTGCCCTCAGGGAAGCTGGGCTGCTGAGCCGGGCAGGGCTAATGGTAGAGAAGCGTGTCAAGTGAGGGGCAAACCCTGGTCCAGTGATCCCTGTCTTCTAACTGAAGGCGGGAGATTTCATTTTATCCCTGTGGGTGAAGCTTGGCTGGCATTCTGAAGGGCCAGGCAGAAGGCCTGGGTGGGTGAGGTGTGTGGGGTGAAGCCAGACTCAGGAAGATTTCTGCACAGAGCAAGGAAGGTCAGAACCAGCCAGGTCAAAAACGGCACCAGGAAGACAGAGGCTGCCTATACGGGAGCAGGGTGAGCGCGTGACGTGAACTTTGGGGTATGAGGGGCCAGTCCTGTGACCTGTAGTCAGGGAGTCAGGCTGACCAACATATCAGACCTTCTAAAACAGCCAATCACCATCCCCTTGTGTTGTTGTTGTTTGTTTTTTCATTTTTATTAAACTTCTGTTTACCTGATGCTTGGCTCCTTTTAGAGCTACCCGACATCTGATTGCCTTCAGCCCAGGTACCTATGATCTGGGGGAGTGCCCAGGGTTGGGGTGCTGAGTGGACAGGTCTTACTGAACCACTCCCTCTGGACTGCAAGTTGCCAACCTTCTGTATCCTCCCGTAAAGGTCCCCAGCAGCCCAGAATTGGCCCAGATATCGCATTTACTGCCTCTACTTCCTCTGCACTGCTAGCACCACCCCTGCCAACTATGGCCAAGACGGGCAGAAGAGCTTTTAAAGGTGTGGAAAAGGGCAAGGAAGGAACCACTGAGAGAAAACAGACATGTGTTACCAGGATCCTTGAGTGGATACGGCAAGGAAACCTTAATGACGCAGAAATCTGGGCCCTGTTTTCCAGGCCAAGAGAATGTGTTGCTGACCATCGACCCAAGATAAAGACCTTGAAAGTCAGAAGTAAAAAGGGCCAGGACGAGGCACCGAGGCTTAGAAAGTACACGGGAAGAGGTGGAAAGAGAGGGAGCGAAGATTTGGAAAGTGAGGGAGGGATCTGAGGTGAGGAAATGAGCCAAGAAAGGGAGGCGAGGAGGGAGGAATAAAACATAGCGGAAAGAAAGGGCCCCAGGAAAAAGGGGGGCATCCATTGTTTTTGTCAGCAGGGGGTTATAAGCACATTGTGTGAGTGAGCCAGGTGCCTTCATCTATGGATGGATCCAGGGAAGGTGGCCCCATGGGACAGAAAGGCAAACCAGTTTCAAAAAAGCTTCTGGACGGAAATGGAGTGGACCCGCAGGAGGAAGTGGCTTGTTGAAGAGAAGAAGTTGACCTTTAGCTCCTGGGCCTCCCCAGCTCTCAGATAAAACTGACTGTGTGCCTCATTCCAGCCTCTGGAGAGTGGCTGAGGCTGAGAACTACTGACTGCGGGGTCCCTGGGGGGCTTGTGGCTGTCGCTGGTCACATAAATCAGCGGGGAATGTTCTAGAATGGGCTCACTGGGAACTCCTAGGAAGTACAGTGTGGTAGGGGTGGGAGGGCTTCTGTCTTGCTGGGAAGGAGAGCAGTAAATGGCTTTGACAACTCAGCCTCAAGTTTCCAATCATGATTATAGGGTTAGCCTTTTAGAACTTGCCTAGCCCAGGAACTTAAGGAGGCCTGCTGGTGCACTGGTTAAGTCCCTCAGCTGCTAACTGAAAGGTCGGTGGTTCAAACCCACCCAGTGGCTCCTCAGGAGAAAGACCTGTCAATCTGTTCCTGTAAATTCTGTTGTTGTGTGCCGTTGAGTCGATTCTGACTCAAAGCGACCGTATAGGATCTGCTCCCATAAAGATTACAGCCCAGGAAAACCCTATGGGGCAGTTCTACTCTGTCATATAGGGTCACTATGAGTTGGGATCGACTCAGGGGCACACAACAGCACAACCACTACCTTTTATTGAAGAGAGAGAAGGTGACCAGTTCTGCGCCACACAAGTCCGATGAAACCTCAGACTTCCTAACGCCTAGTACAAAGCTCATTTCTTCAGTTTGATAGACTGTGGTAGATCTTGCAGGCAATGAGTGGACTGTTAGCTTTGCCTCATCTTTAACAAGGTCTCATCTATCCTTTGCTCTTCCCCTTTTCATTCTTGGTTTTTGAAAGTGCAAGAAATTATCGCTCTTGCTTCTGTCCATCTTGTCACAGTAAAGGACACTGCCCTTGGACACCTCAGTAGCCAACTCCCATTCAGTGAACCACATTTTTGGGCTCCCACTCTGGGCCTGGCACTGTTCTAGGTTCTGGGTTAGAACAGAGAACAGGCCAGGCATGGTCCCTGCCCCAAAGGCAATCATATTCTAGAAGTCCTGGGAATCCAGAACTCCGCCATCCTGCCCACAGACTGCTCCTCTCGGCCTTCCTCTCATCCAGGTTATATAAAGGCCTGTTGCTCTGTTCCCCTCAGCCCAGCTCTCTGGTGTTTGACGACACCTGCTGGGTTTCCCAGAATCCCTTGGGAACAAGAGGCCAGGCTGGGCAGAGAGGGCCTTTGAGGACACACATCCAGCATCTCACCTCAGAGGCCGTCTACCCAGCAACCAGACACCCGGGCCACTCCCTTACAGGCCCCCAGTCCCTGTGGCCTCTCTGCTGGCAAGTGGCTGCTGCTTTCCAGGATGAGGTTGAGTGGGAGCAGCTGGCCCAAGGGAACCAGGTGTGTTCTGTTGGCTCTGAAGATGTGTTGACCAGCTGACACTTGAAGGCTGAAAGGTCAACAGCGTGTGCTCTGAGGTAAATGGAACATTCCTGGTGATGAAAACCGTGCTCGGTTAAAGGGCAGTTCTTTAAAGAAGTCTGAGGGTGCCCTGGCCCAGGGTGTTGGCCTGTGTGTTTGCAGGATGCCGCATGAATATTTCACAAGTGCACAGATAAATATTTTAGTGCGCTGTGTTTTAATATCAATCTCACTGACTTTTCTGACTCCAGATCTTAGATCGCATTTGCCTTTTCCATGAACATATTTATTCGCCGAAGGTTTTTTTTTTTTCCTGGACGCAGATGAAGGCCCTACCATAAAAGATGAGCCACGAATCTTTACTAAGGAGAAACCAAGCCCTGTGCACACAGACAACCAAAGTAGGTACATGCAAAAAGAACTAAATTAAAGACTGGGATATTGTTAGAGGAATTTCATTTGGCACAGTCTTGTCGAACTTTCTCTCCCAGCTTGATTTCATCCTGACGTTGTCCTGTTCACTGGTGGTGTATATTTGATGGTGTTCTACTGAGATGATCCATTCTAAGCTAACTTTAATAGGCTTCGGAATTGGAGCAGTTGAAGAGCTGTGAACAATGGTTAACTGACATTTCAAAAAGCAGAAACACAGTTGGCGACTTCTCATTAATAATTTCTAAGATCCTTTTCTTTCTGTTTTTTTTCCTCTCCTGCCTAGTTCCTTTTCTCTCCTCTTCTACTCTTGGCAGGTCATCCCATGTAGCTGAAGTACGTATTTTAGTAATTACTTCCTGAATAAAAGTCATATTCCCCGTTCTTGATCTAAAAAAACAGTTGACATTAATACCTAGGGAAAAATAATTTTGTAAGTATTTTTCACCTTGTGGATCAATGATCCTCTGCCACTGATCTAGAGGAAAAATGAAAGAAGAAAAAGCCCACAATAATTTTTAAGAACCTGCTCTGAAATAGGAACATTTCACATACGGCATCTCATTTAACCCTCTTCATAACCTTGTAAGGGAAGTGAGGACCCCACTTAACATATGAGGAAGCTGAGGTGCAGCAGAGTTAAGGCATTTGCATGCAATTCCACAACCAGAGTACTTGGAGTCTGCATGCCAGCCCAGCTTTGCCTACCCCCGAATCCGTGATCTTCTCTTCTTTCCCTGGAGAAACACAAGGTTGAATGAAAAAAAAAAAAAAGAAAGCATCCCCGAGAGCCACATACGGTATGGTACTGTTTTTTTAAAAAAATATTTTATTGTATTTTTGGTGAAGGTACACAACAAAACAGGTTCCCATTCAACCATCTGCACGTAATGTTCAGTGACATTGGTTACATTCTTCCCATTGCGTCAACATTCTCATTGTTTCCCTTCTAGTTCTGTCTCCAGTGAACTAATCTCACTGCCCCACAACCTTCTCATCTATGCTTCAGAGTAATTATTGGCCGTTTGGTCTCATTTATATGATTTTTTTCAGAGCCCCGGTGGCACAGTGGTTAAGAGATCAGGCTGCTAACCAAAAGGTCGGCTGTTTGAATCCACCAGCCGCTCCTTGGAAACACTGTGGCAGTTCCATTCCGTCCTATAGGGTTGCTGTGAGTCAGAATTGACTTCACGGCACACAACAACAACATATGATTTTTCTTTTTATTTGTTTTTATTATACTTTAGAGGAAGGTTTACAGAGCAAACTAGCTTCTCATTAAACAATTAATCACACATTGTTTTATATCATTGGTTGCCAACTCAATGACAACACTCTCCCCTCCTCAACCTTGGGTCGCCATTACCAGCTTTCCTGCCCCCTCCTGCCTTCTAATCCTTGCCCCTGGGCTGGTGTGCCTGTTTAGTCAGGTTTTGTTTTATGGACCCGTCTAATCTTTGGCTGAAGGGTGAACATCAGGAGTGACTTCATTACTGAGCTGTAAGGGTGTCTGGGAGCCATACTCTCGGGGTTTCTTCAGTCTCTGTCAGACCAGTAAGTCTGGTCTTTTTTTTTTTTTTTTAAGTTAGAATTTTGTTCTACATTTTTCTCCAGCTCTGTCCGGGACCCTCTGTTGTGTTCCCTGTCAGAGCAGTCGGTGGACCAGAACCATCTAGCTGTACTGGACTCAGTCTGGTGGAGGCCAGGGTAGTTGTGGTCCTTTAGTCCTTTGGACTAATCTTTCCCTTGGGTCTTTGGCTGTCTTCATTCTCCCTTGCTCCAGTGAGACCAGTGGAGTATCTTAGGGGGCTGTTCACAAGCTTTTAAGACCCCAGACACTAGTTACCAAAGCAGATTGTAAAACATCTTCTTTATGAACTATGTTATGCTGATTAAGCTAGATGTTCCCCAAGACCATAGTCCCCACAGCCCTCAGCCCAGTAATTTGGTCCCTCAGGGAGTTTGGATGTGTCGATGGAGCTTCCATGACCTTGCCTAGTATGGTACTATTTTTTTAAAGCTCGAAAACAAAACTATACCCTACACTATTGAGGGAGACGTGCACATGTGATAAAATTATATTTTAAAAGCAAGGGAATGACTACACTCAAAATTCAGTCTGAAGCTTACCTCTGGGCAGTTGGGAGGAGGACAAGGGTGGACACTATGCTGTTGGCAGTGTTCCAGCCAACACCAAGTTCAAGGTGGGCTTACAGGAGTTCATTTTACTATTAAGCTTTATAAGTTACTTAGTTTCCAACATCCTTGCATGTATCAAATATTACATTAAAATAAAGGGAGGAAGTAGGGTAGGACAAAATCAGCCCTAAAGGTCATCAGGTGCCAGGTGGACTCTGCTGGGGACAGGATATGGCTGCTATGCAGTGACGGTCTCTGAGTGTGCCTCTCCCCTTGTGTCCCCATGGTGGGCTTTTCTCTGGATCAAAGGTCGTTCGTCACACCTCTGTGAGAGTACCTGGGATGGATTGTTTCCATTTTAAAGTGTAGAAACCCCCCTGTGCTCCACCCAGCCTTGCCTCCCTGGTCATCTCTCCCCTTAGAGTTTTCCTAGAACTCCAGCTGGTTCTCAGCCTTCCTATCTCTGGATTTAAATCCAGAGGCTGGACAGGGTGTAAAAAGCCCTCTGGGCCATTCCCCTGCTCCTGGGTAAGACTGCACGTGGGTTTGTTGTGCTCATCCCAGACTGAGAGAAGGAGATCCTATGTCTTCCCTCAACTCCATTTTCTAGTTCTTAACTGTCTTTGTTATACTTCACCACTCAGAGCCCAAACACCTGCACTAAGTCCTGATGTGGCCAGTTTATGGCTCTTGGACCTTGGCCTTGTCATTCAACCTTTCTGGGCCTCAATTTCCTCTTCTGTGAAATGGTGAGAGAATATCAATGTTACGTGTCCTGAGTGCCTTGTTGACACCGACTTTGTTAAGGAGTTTTGTCAACTTCGAAAGACTTCGTAAACATAAAAGATTTGTTACTTACATAATTTAATGGTACCTGATGGGGACAGTGGTGGTCCAGTGGTAGAGTTCTCACCTTCCATGCAGGGGACCCAGGTTCCATTCCCGGCCAGTGCGCCTCACGCGCAGCCACCGCGCTTCTGTCAGTGGAGGCTTGTGTGTTGCTATAATGCTGCCCAGCTAATGGAACCCTGTGGATCACAGTGGGCTGATCTGCAACCAATACTGGGGATAGCACAGGATTTGGCAGTGTTTCGTTGGGTTGTACATGGGGTGGCTGTGAGCTGGGGCCACCACGACAAGAGCTAACAACCACAAGGATGCCCTGAGAGCACACTGAGCGTGTCCATAAGTGGGACTCGACGCTGGCCACCTGGCTCCTGGGTGGAGGGTTTCTGGGAACTGGAAGCACTTCTTACCTCTTCATCTCCAGCACACCTACGTGCTATCTAGTTCAGCAGATACAGGGAAAACATGACGGGTTTTCTTCCAGCGCATTGATGCCCAATGCTCTCCTCTCCTGGATCGGGACTCTCAGCTGACCATCTTTTTCCCACCCCTCCAGAGGGGTCCTGGAATTAGGGAGCCTGCTAGGGAGGCCGGAGACAGGGCCCTGTCTGGAGTCAGGGTGCAGAGAGAGTGGTTTACTGCTGCTTTGTCTTTTCATCCAACACCCGTGTCGTTTGCCTCAAAAGGTGTACGCAGCTCTTTAAAGAAGTAAATGGAGGACTTGGACTATTTGTCTCCTACCCTGTTTTCCTGTTTTGGGTATGAACATATTTAATTCTTCACTTAAAGAGCAAGGGTTTCGCCTTCTTGTTTTATATGCAGCTTCTGAGTACCCCTGGGGATGGAGCCATGGGCCCGGCCTGGCACCGACTACTGAGGGTGTGTAAGGTCAGGCACGCCCTACGCCTGCCAGAGCAGGGACTGGCAGCTTTGTAGGGCTTTGTATTCCAGCCACCCTGGGGCGTTGGAAGTCCTGGGTCTTGTCTTACTCAGGAGTTGGTGCTGGTGCCCGATAATATAACGTTTGGGGTGCTGTAACTTTGCTGTGGTTGCAAAAGGCATGTGTGTATAAATGAAATACTCTGGTTTTATTATGTATCCAAAAAAGTGTTCATAATTTTAGGGGAGTAGGTGGATTAGAAAGGAGCTCTGGTGGCACAATGTTTAAGCCCTTGGCTGCTCCTGAAAGGTTGGCAGTTGGAACCCATCCAGCGGCTCTGCAGGAGAAAGATCTGGCGATCTGCTTCCATAAAGATTACAGCCTAGGAAACCCTATTGGACAGTCCTACTCTGTCACAGGGTGTCGCTATGTGTCGAAAGCGACTCAACAGCACCTAACAACAACAGTGGGTTAGAAGGTAAGGAGGGGAAGGGAAAGAATTATGTTCTTGAAAGAATTCAGCCATTGAAATCTACAAATATACTTACCCTAAACTAAGAGCTTCATCGACGTGGCTGCTTAGCTTGTCTATGCGCTTTGCCCCTGTGAGCAGGTGCTGGAGGGTGGTGGCACCTGTCTCTGGCCAGCAAGAAGAGGGCAGTGGGGGTGCCGGCAGGGTCTGTCCAGAGGAGCTGGGCAGCCGGAAGAAGCAATATGCAAGGTTCCCATGTGTAAATGAGAATGGAAGTTCTGGATTGGGAGCCCTTGGAGGAAATGACTGTGTAGGATTCATCTATGAAGCCCCTGTGATGTGTCTTTGCCTGGCACACAGCATGCTTACAGAAGATCTGAGGAGGGAAGGGAGGGTAGGAAGGAAGGAATGGTGAGAAGAATGTGGCAGCCACAGAGGCATGTCACCCAGATCCCCCTTCCAGCAAGAACCGGCGGGGAGGAGTGCTCTCAGCCAGCAGCCTCCAGTGCCGCCGTCTGGATCCACCATAGTGCTCATGCTGGGGCTACTGCTTTCAGGAGTGACTGAGCATGGCAGGAGGTATGGGACTCTAGAGCCAGGGCATTCCTGTCCCACGTGGGACCCTGCGAATCAAATGTTTGCTTTGGGGCTCCTCATCCTCCTGGCTGAGACTCTGTCAAGGCAGCAGTGCCCTCGGAGTCTCCTCCTTCCCTGTCTCCTTTCTCAGCTCTCAGGCGGGCACCTTAGCCTGAAGGATCTCCCTCGCCTACTTCTGCTCGCTTCCTCCTTGATCCTTCACAAGTGTATCCTCCCCAAAGTCTCTTGCACTTCTAATTCCATCTCAGCATCTGCTCCTCAGAGGACCTGGACGAACACAGGGGAGAGGGAGAGAGAAAGGCAGTTTGAACCTGCATCTTCTTTTGCTTTCCACTCGTCTCTGGCAGGCACGAGCTGCCACAGCCACTCTGCTCGCCTCAAAGCTGTGTGCTGGCAGTCAGTCGGTGCTCAGTTAATGTCTTTTTGTATTTTTAATTGACGGTGGCTTGTTTCTTTGGCTAAGGAGCATTTCTTAAAGTAAAAGCAAACCCACTGTTTCTCTCCTGTCTCTCATCTTAAAGTAAGAAATCTTGAAATGGCCCCAGGGGCCCTCGTGACTCAGCTCCTCCTGCAGCTTCAGCCTTTGCACCCTTTGTTCACTGTGCTCCAGACACCCAGGCCTGGGGCACCCTGTGTTCCTCCGTGGTGCAGGCTCCCTCCTGCCTGCTGTGGGATCTGGACACACATCCTCTATCTAGAATGTCCCTTCTTCCACCCCATGACCCACCCACTCTGCCTTTTTGTAGTTAGCTCCTAATACCTTAGGTCTCAATTTAAATGACACCTCCATGCACCCCCACCCCTGCTTCCAGAACAAATTAGGTTTCTCGCCTAAAACCTCTCAAAGCACCTTGAACCTCCCCTTTATCACATTCATTAACTTTTTTTAACAATTTATTTTATTTTTGTTGTTGTCGTTGTTGAGAATATACACAGCAAAACACACACCAATTCAACAGTTTCTACATGTACAATTCAGTGACATTGATTACATTCTTTCAATTGTGCAACCAGGCTCACCCTCCTTTTCTGAGTTGTTCCTCCCCCACTGACATAAACTCACTGCCCCCTAAGCTTTCTATCTAACCTTTCGAGTTGCTGTTGTTGGTTTGATCCCATATAGACAGACCTTAAAAGAGCACAGTGCTCAAGGCAGATATACTTAATAGTTAAGCTAAACTATTCTTTGGTTTTTTGGAAGATTTTAGAGGATATTTTGGTTTAAAGTTTAAAGATTATCTCAGGGCAGTAGTTTCAGGGCTTCATCCAGCCTCCATGGCTTCAGAAAATCTAGAGTCTATGAGAATTTGAAATTCTGTTCTGCATTTTCCCTGTTTTGACCAGGATTCTTCTATAGAATCTTTGATCAAAATGTTCAGTAATGGTAGCCAGGCACCATCCAGTTCTTCTGGACTCTTGGCAGAGAAGTCAGTTTTTCATGGAGGTAGTTAGCCTTACAATCTACTTCCTCCTCCTACACCTGATTCTCCTTTTTCCTCTGTTGCTCCAGGTGAGTAGAGACCAATTGTTGTAACTTGGATGGCGGCTTGCAAGCTTTTAAGACCCCAGGCATTACCCAATGAACCAGGAGGTAGAACAGAAGCACTAAACACGTTATTAGGCCAATTAACTGGGCTGTCCCATGAAACCATGACCCTAAACCTCCAAACCAAGGAACCAAATCCCAGGAGGTGTTTGGTTGTATGCAAGCAGCCTCAGCAGCTACTTATTTATTTTATCATTGTTATAAATATAGCTATCATACAACTTTTGCCAAGTGTACAACTTATTGACAGTAATTACATTAATCGGCTGTGCAACCCTACCCTTAATTAATGCGATTTTTCAATTACCGTAAACAGAAATCCAGTACTCCATAAGCAAAAGGCCCCTTTTCCCCCTCCCTGCCATCCCTGGTAACCACTAATAAACTTTGGTCTCTGTACATTTGCTTGTTCTTGTCTTTTTTATATATATGAGATCCCTGGTGGTGCGATGGTTAAGTGCTCAGCTGCTAATAGAAAGAGGCTGGTGGTTCGAATTCACCCAGCAACTCCGTGGGAGAAAGACCTGGCGATCTGCTCCCGTAAAGATTACAGCCAAGATGATCCTATGGGGCAATTCTCTTCTGTCACATGGGGTCGCTATGAGTTGGAATTGACTCGATGGCAGCCAACAGCAACAAAAATTGTAATGAAATACTTTAAGAATGACATGAGTGTTAGATGTCCGTTTCCTCTGGCGGACTGTAAGAGCCATGAGAGCAGGACAGTGTCCCCCTTGTTGGCTGTTTTCTGCACACTGCCTATGGGTGCTCAGTGAGTATTTGTGGAATGAATTAAAGAATGAGTTGTCCTTTCTTGGATTATCTAAAATGGCAAGGATAGCTGCAGGGTCTCGGGCTGTCAAGAGGCCAGGACAGGGCCCCCAGAACCAGGCACCAGGCAGCTGCCCTGTCCCAGCACGCCTGTCCCTCATGGACTTGCTCAGTTCCATACGCGTTTGTGTTGGCCGACAGCGTGTCAGACTTTTGGCGAGGCACGTGGAGGACAAGGGAGCTTCTTGTTTAATGCGTGGACAAGGAAGGCGAAGTAACTAGGAAGGAATAAGAGCTAAAGAGAGGCGAAGCAGAAACCAGACTCACGGGAGAAGCCGTGGTTTCTGACTGGGAAATCTGGAAGACTGCATGGACGAGGTGGTGTTTACTCTGGCTTTGAAGGATGAGTAAACTTCTGATAAGAGAAAAGAAGGATAGGTTAGTATTCTGACTGCTTGTCCTTAATTCTTCCCATATCTGGGCTTTGGAAAGCTACCAAATAAACGAAAGAGTGAGACTTCCTTTCTGGGTGTTAACTAGACTGTGGTGAATTAGCAATCCTGCCATCTTCCCCTCCTGTGGCCATTGTGACCCTGGTGCCAGGCCGGAGACCCAGGGGTCCTGCCAGGGAGCCAGCGGCCGCCTGTCGGGCTGGGCGGAGACCTTCAAGGTCAGGCGTAGATGACGTCTCTGACTCTGGCTGAGTCCTTTGGAGGAGTGTGGGGGTGGGGGGAGTTTCTGTGTGTGCATTTCTGATTGTCTGTCTGGGTATGTGTGTCTGCCTTTGTAGATCTGGCTGTGTGGGTCTGGGTACACGCCTCTGACCGTGTGTCTGGTGTCTGTGAGTGTGTCTTTCCATCTGTCCGGGTGTGTCTAAGTGTCTGTCTGTCTTTGTTTTGTATGTGCAGCTTTGGCTACGTGTCTGGGTGTTTATGTGTGTGCATCTGTGTTTCTGGCTGTGGGTGTGTATGTCTGTCTGTCTGGTGTCTGGGTGTCTCTCTGTGTCTATTTGTCTGGTGTCCAGGTGTCTCTGTGTGTGTGCCTGTCTTCCTTTTTGTGTGTGTGCATCTGTGTGTGTGTGTGTCTGGGCTGCTGGGTATATGTGGATATATCTCTGTCTCTGTGTGTGCGTCTGTGTGTGTGTGTGTGTCTGGGCTGCTGGGTATATGTGGATATACCTCTGCCTCTGTGTGTGCATCTGTGTGTGTGTGTGTGTGTCTGGGCTGCTGGGTATATGTGGATATACCTCTGTCTCTGTGTGTGCGTCTGTGTGTGTGTGTGTGTGTGTGCGTGTGTGTGTGTGTGTGTCTGGGCTGCTGGGTGTGCCTGGATATACCTCTGTATGTGCTTCTGACTGTGTGTCTCATGAAGAAAGTGCCTCTGGGCCCAGGATTTGCAGCATCTGTTCTAATGCTGTCAGACTTCTGAGGCCGGTCTGTTTGACTTTCCAGGGCGTGGGTTTGAGGACAGCCACAGCTGCTGAGTCAGGAGGATGTGGGCTGTGTGCTCACAGTCGGACATATCTCCTTTCACACATACTTAGAGGAAATTTCATACAGGCTGACTGACCTTGCTTTCTTTCACAAGGTCGTGACCTCAGCCAGCCCCAGGAAGGAGCGGAAGCAAGAGATCTCATGAGACCTAGAGGTTGTCAGAAAGACAGCCGAGGCCCAGGCATTCCCCAGCTGGTCCCCTGGGTCATGGCTTTCCTTCCAATAACCAGGCAGCCAGCTTTGAAACTGACTGATGGGCCATTTCCTGGTGGGAGAGGAAGCCGGGGCAGATCCTGAATGGTGTAAAGTGCAGACCCCTCCAGACTCTTATGATCCGCGCTGACTTGGTAGGCCCCACCAAGGAGAGAGTCCAGACTCTGGGCAACACTTCTCTCTGATCCAAACCAACCAACCAACCAACAGATAAACAAAAATCACTGTACCCAGTCTGCTTAGCCATAGTGCAATCAAGTGAGTCCTTTAAACTTGTCTGATTTAAACAACATCATTTCCCCCAGGGATGACAGGACAGTCAGCCTCTGTAACAGTCTCTTCAGTTGTAACCCATCACAGTCTCCTCAGCTGTAACAGTATCACAGACTCTTTCCTAAGAGCCAACGGAGAAGGCCGAGCGGTCACATATCCACTGATGCTGTGCCTGGCAGAACACTGCTAAGGAGGAAAGCGCTCCACCAGGGCACAGAAGGTAGATGCGTGCATGTCTGTCTGTCTGTATCTGTGTGTGGGCCCTGGCATGGTCCTACACATTGGAGTATAACAAAATCAAGCCAAAAAGACCAGACTTACTGGCCTGACAGAGATTGAGAAACCCCAACAGTATGGCCCCCGGACACCCTTTAGCTCAGTAATGAAGTCACACCTGAGGTTCAGCCTTCAGTCAAAGATTAGACAGGCTTATAAAACAAAACAAGACTAAAGGGGCACACCAGCCCAGGGGCAAGGATGAGAAGCCAGGAGGCGACAGGAAAGCTGGTAATGGGGGACCCAAGGTGGAGAAGGGGAGAGTGTTGATGTGTCGTGGGATTGGCAACTGTCTTAGTCATTTAGTGCTGCTTCAACAGAAATACCACAAGTGGATGGCTTTTAACAAGAGAAATTTATTCTCTCATAGTCCAGTAGGCTACAAGTCCAAATTCAGGGTGTCAGCTCAAGGGGAAGGCTTTCTCTCTCTGTCGGCTCAGGAGGAAAGTCCTTGTGATGCATCAGTCTTCCCTTGGTCTGGGAGCATCTCAGCGCAGGAACCTCAGGTCCAAAGGACGCACTCTGCTCCCGGCACTGCTTTCTTGGTGGTGTGAGGTTCCCATGTGTCTCTGCTCGCTTCTCTCTTTTATATCTCAAAAGAGATTGGACTAAGACACTATCTAATCTTGTAAACTTCATCAGTATAACCTCTTCACAGTGATAGAATTTACAATACGTAAGGAGATAACATATAACCTCATCATAGTGATAGAGTTTACGACACGTAAGGAAATCACATCAGATTACATGATCATACAATATTGTGAATCATGACCCAGACAAGTTGACAGATATTTTTGGGGGACACAGTTCAATCCATGACAGCAACCAATGTCACAAAACAATATATATATTGTTTAATGAGAAAGCTAGTTTGCTCTGTAAACCTTCATCTAAAGTACAATTAAAAAAAAAAAAAAGCCAGTTGCTGTCAAGTCAGTTCCAACTCATGACGATCCCATGTGTGTCAGAGTAAATTGCGCTCCATAGGGTTTTTAACGGCTGATTTTTCAGAGGTAGATTGCCAGGCCTTTCTTCTGAGGTGCCTCTGGGTGAACTCAAACCTCCAACCTTTCTGTTAGCACCTGAGTGCATTAAGTGTTTGCACCACCTAGGGACTCCAGGCAGTGGAGTACAGAGGGGGTACATTCCTGTTCCCAAGAAGCCCAGGCTGGGGACAAACCCACAGGTAAGCTGCTTCCTCCAACCGTATGAGGCAGGAGACATAGGTACGCATGAATGAGGGAAGGTGGTGTGAGTGCACCAAGGTGGGGTTGGTCCTTCTAGGGAGGTAGCGGTCAGAGGGGGCAGGTAGGCTGGGCCTGGAGCAAGGGGCATCACCACTGGTCACTCCATGGATTCATAAAGTGAGGGCCACTGACAAAATGCCATGCTTGTCTCTGAGCACTCGTCTCTGGTGAGGTTCAGCCTGCTCGTGGGGCTTTGTGGTTGTGGAGTTCAGGGCAGCGGGTTTGGTGAGCTCAAGTGTCCTGAGAGAGAGGTCGAGTGGTCAGCACCCGGACTAACCAGGGGCTTCAGCAACTTTGTAGATGCTCATCCAACCCCACTGAAGATGACCTTGGTAATATACCCACGTGTCAGGGGTGAGAGGGAGCTCATGATCTCCCAGAGGACCCTCAAGAGCTGGTGTCAAATTGTTCCCAAGTTCTTTCTCAGGTTGAGCCTCCCAAAGATGGATCCATCCTTCCTCCTGGTCCTGTCTTCTGAGATCACATTCATTCACTAGACATTTATGCAAAGATGCAAAAGAAAAGGACCGTGTTTGTCTTCAAGGAATCCACATTTCAGTGACAGGGACAGCTAACCAATTATGCAGGGCAGGATGAAATAGGGGCTAAGCTGGGAGCTGAGGAAGGAATTCTTCATTCTGACTGATGGCGCAAGGTGGGCATCCAGAGGAGGTGGCGTTGAGACAGACTTAAAGGAGAAGAGGATTTGTCAATGTGAAGGGCTGTGGAGTTGAGGTCAGGAACAGCTTGAGCAAAGTCTCAGAGGCAGGAGGGAGCAGGGCATCTCCCGAGGATATGCAGTAGCCTGGAAAGAGCTGGCATGGAGGAGGAGCTGTGGAGTGACGGGGACTCCTAAAAAGAGCTTGAACACAGTGAGCTCTGCAGAGACCCCTGTGCAATTTCAAAAAAACAATTTATTTTATTTTTGTTGTTGTTGAACGTATACACAGCAGAACACACCAATTCAACAATTTCTACATGTACAACTCGGTGACATTGATTACATTCTTCAAGTTGTGCAACAACTCTCACCCTGCTTTTCCCGATTGTTCCTCCACCGTTAACAAACTCACTGCCCCCTAAGCTTCCTATCTAACCTTTCAAGTTGCTGTTGTCAGTTTGATCCTGTACGGATAGGTCTTTAAAAGAGCACAATGCTCAAGGCAGACATTCTCTACTTATTAAGTTAAACTATTGTTTGGTTTGAAGAAGATTTTATGGGAAATTTTTGGTTTAAAGTATAAAGATTATCTCAGGGCCGAAATCTGGGGGGCCCACCCAGCCTTCATGGCTCCATGTACTCTGTGAGACCGTATCAGAGCTGTGGCTTAGGGAAGTGGTTCTCAAATGTGGTGTCCAGGCCAGCAGCACCTGGGAATGTAGCAGAAATGTAAACTCTCAGGCCACATCCCACACCTAACCAACCCAGCGACATTGGAGATGATTCTCACTCATGGTGACCCCATGTGTGTTAGAAATTCTGGGGGGTTGGCCCGGCCTCTGTTCTTCAACAAGTTCTCCAGGGGATTCTGATGTATTGGTTTAGAAATAGAAGTCTGACGGTGAGGGGAAGATAGACCAGGTGGGGGTGTCTGGAGGAGGGAGAGCAGTTAGGGGTCTTGGAATCACCTGAATGAAATAGGAGGTGAGCCTGACCTGGGCAGGGGCTGAGAAGGGTCAGACAGATTTGGGTTCCAGTGCCAGCCCCTCACCTTCTAGTTGGGTGAACCTGGGTGAGGTACTTGCCCTTCCTGGGCTTCAGTTTCTGCATTTAAGAAGCAGGATTGCAGCTGGAGGATGGACGTGAGGATTATAGGAGGTATCACCAACAATGCTCCCAACTAGGTGACCAACCATCCCAGTTTGCCCAGGACTGGGGGGTTCCTGGGACAGGAAACTTTCAGTGCTAAAACCAGGGGAGTCCAGGGCAAACTGGGACCATGAGTCACCTCACCCCAGCATGGTGCCCAGAAAGAAGCAGTGCTGGGGATGTTTGCGGAGGGAATGGACAAAGAGTGGAGTTTCTGAGGGGCCTGAAGACCCCTTCTCTAGCCAAAGTAGCCCACCCCTCTTGTCACCAGCTTCTGGTACCGTCAGGTCTGGCAGGAGCCCCTCCCGCCTGCCTCTGCCCTGACGTGGCTCTGGAGACCAGCGGCAAGGGCGAAAGGTCAGCTCCCCACGGTCACGTCGCTGGCCCAGTGCCTCAGTCCCATGAAATACAATATGACTGACGCCGACCAGACTCTGCTGATGCTGCTGGAGGCTGAAAATACCCAGAACCCTGGCCTGGGCGCCTGGGTGACTCCTCTGGGCCAGGAGTCGGCGGAGCAGCCATGGTGGCTGTTACCCCACTACCCTGAAAGCACCCGGGCCTCACCGCCTTAGCCAGCGGCCTCCGGGAGGTGACTCCAGGGCCTGGCATCCTCCCGCCTTTCCTACAGGTTGATTTTTTTTTTTTTTTTTAAGGACTTTTGGCTTGTCTTTATCCTCTTCCCCACCGACCCTCCCAAGCACACACCCCCAGGGAGGGTCAGAGCACCTTTACCGTGTTCACTGAGGTGTAAACACCAGTCAGAAAGGTCACCCACAGAAGCTCTCTCACCAAGTGGTCCCAGCAAACCTTTGTCTCGTTATTTCACGTGCTCATCCCTGGACGGGGGGCCCGGAGATGGAATTTGCTTAGGCCTGAGACCCAGGGAAGGAGATCTGGTGGTGCAATGCCTAAGCACTCGCTGCTAACAGGAAGATTGGCGGTTCAAAACCACCCAGTGGCTTCACGGGAGAAGGACCTGGCAATCTGCTGCTGTAAAGATTACAGCCAAGAAAACTCTATGTGGCTGTTCTGTTCTGTCACATGGGGTCGCTGTGAGTAGAAATCGGCTCCAGGACACCTAACAATGACAACAAGACCCAGGGCCTCAGAGAATGGAGTGGAGCCAGCCGCTAGGGGACAAACCGAGGTCATCGCCAAGAGTCGGGCAAACGGATGTTGGGAGGTGGGCCGAGCGTCCCCCTCAGTTCCCGTCCCCTTCCTGCTGTTCTGGGGCCTGCTCTCTATCAGGTTCCGCTGCAGTCACACCCTCCACTTGTTCAGAGCTGCCTCGTGACCAAACTCTCTGGGGCTCGAGTGAGGCTCCCTGCTCCCAGCACGCAGCCCGACCTGCCCAGGAGCCTGTGCTGCGGCAGCCTCCAGAACCTACAGGCCCTGCCCTGTCTACACCCGTCCCCTAGAAAGTGGCTTTCAAGCCCAGGCAAATGGTGCTGGCCTCCAGCATGGAAACACTGGCTTTGGAGGCAGGCCGGAACTCTGGATGTGAGTCTCAGTTATAGTACCTTCCTGGCTGAGTGACTTTTGGCAGAGAAGTTTACCTGAGTCTCAATTTTCTCTCTTGAAAAATGGGGACAATAATATGTTCCTTGCAGGGGTGCTGTGAGGATTAAGTGAAATAGGCTGCTGCATGTAAAGCACCCAGTACTTTGCCCTCCGAAAGTATCTGCTGCCACAACAACCCTCTTCTCACTGTTGGCATCATACAGCGAAAGGATAAAAAATGTGTGAATGAGGAAACTGGAGGGACGGGGAGTGGAGGACAGAGACTGCGGGTAGTAATTCTGCCTCTGCAACCACTCTTGTGACTACAGAGCATACGGTAGCAGGTCGTCTTTGAGGTCAGTGCTAGGAACTTAGCATGAATAAGCGGCCTTGGCTCTTGGTTCTTCCCTCTGTACTTTCACGCTGTGGGCTGGACCTATGGCCCCACAGCCTGCACGCTTTTCAAGCTGAGGCTAGTTAGGAAACCTCACTCCCCAAGCACAAGTCACATTCTGCTTTCTGCATGCCTGGCCCCTCCAACCAGAGCCCTTCTCCCCCA
Source organism: Trichechus manatus latirostris (assembly GCF_000243295.1). Classification (NCBI taxonomy): domain Eukaryota; kingdom Metazoa; phylum Chordata; class Mammalia; order Sirenia; family Trichechidae; genus Trichechus; species Trichechus manatus. The sequence continues at coordinate 9,545,669 of NW_004443966.1, read as the reverse complement.
CCGTGGCCACCACCAAGTTCAAAGCAGCTGGGCTAGGGAGCTGCAGCAGTCAGCGCTCTTCCTGCAGGTCTGCGGCGAGTTCAGTTTGGGGTAGGAGAGGCAATGATCACAGTGGTCCCCGCTTACCATGTGCCTGCTGTATCTGCAGTCCTTACAACAACCCTGAGAAAGAGCTATTGTCTCCATTTTGCAGATGAGGGCAACTGAGTCTCAGAGCAGTGAAAGATTTCTCTAAGACCACACAGCTAGCAAATGAACGGGTGAATTTGGCTTCAAATCCAGTTCTATCTAGCTCCAAAGCCTGAGTGCTTTCCATCACTCAAGAGGACTCAGGAGATTCAAGTTCCAGGTCAAGGTCATTCATTAAATCCCCTCCCCTTGCTGGTCCTCACTTTCCTCACCTGCGAATCAGGTGATGCCTAAGGTCAAGCTCCTGTGCTCCTGGTGCTTGAATTCTTGGAGGTCTTCCGCTGCATGAGTGAAGAGCAAGCCAGGGCAGCACTGTGACACGGGTGACGTTGGTGTTTTCCAGTTTTCTCTTGTGAGGCTCTTCCTGGCCGAACTGGTGTCGTCCCATTGCCAGATGACCTTGAACCCAGTCATCACCCATCTCAGGACTGCTTTGCCCCATCCTCTGGACCGTCCTTGCCACAACCTCAAACAAAAATTCGCAGTCTAGTGCCTTATCTTCCCTGCCATCTTCAAGAAGGTCTAGGAGAGAAGCTAAGATGCTAATCTGAGCAGAGTGTGAGGGACTAATGGGCTTTTAGCTGTATTTTATCAGGAGCTTCTACAAGTAGTGACATAACCCAAAAGAGCAGGTGGTCAACTTAGTAACTTTGTTAGTGCCTCTCAGGGTGCCCTTATAACCTGCCCATTCACCATGACTTCTGCTCTGTTCAGCTCCCTCCCCAGACTGTGTGCTCCCTGAGGGCAGGGACTGGGTCTTGCTCTTCGCCAGAGAAGGCTTGTGATGGAGCACCCAGGCCCAAGTAGCATGACTGGAACTGAGCCTGACCCTGACTGTGGGAAGTGCAGCCACTTCTGGGGTCCCCTCTAGTCTCAGCTAGTCCTGGGGTTTTTCTTTGGCAGCTGTCATGAGTTGAATTGTGTCCCCCCAAAATATGTGTCAACTTGGCTAGACTGTGATGCCCAGTATTGTGTGGTTGTCCTCCATTTTGTGATCTGATCTGATTGTCCTATGTATTGTAAATCCTAATCTCTGCCTGTAGTTAATGAGACAAGATTAGGTTATGTTAAAGAGGATTAGGGTGGGATACAATACCTTTACTCAGGTCTCAGCCCTGATCTGATGTAAGGGGAGTTTCCCTGGGGTGTGCCTGCATCACTTTTTATCTTACAAGAGATAAAAGGAGAGAGAAGCAAGCAGAGAGAGGGACCTCCTACCACCAAGAAAGAAGAGCTGGTTGTGGAGCGTGTCCTTTGGATCCAGGGTCCCTATGATGACAACCTCCTAGATCCAGGGGAAGACTGATGCCAAGACCCATGGAGATCTCCAAGGAACACCAGGCCCACAGAAGTTAAAAGGAGACAAGGACTTTCCCCCAGAGCCAACAGAGATAGAAAGCCTTCCCCTGGAGCTGGTGCCCCGAATTCAGACTTCTAGCCTCCTAAACTGTGAGAAAATAAATTTCTGTTTGTTAAAGTCATCTGCTTGTGGTATTTCTGGTATAGTAGCACTAGGTAACTAAGCCAGTAGCTAAAGAAGAAGCTAGAAGGTGGAAAGAAGGAGGGAGAGGGTTTAGAAATACCAGAAGTCTTTGGATTTCTTCTTCTCTAGTCTTTCCAATGCTTGGGTCCACTGTGGCCACAAGAGCCAGGCTACTCATTTTTGGACCAGGGGAGTTTCTTCTATTTTCCCACAGCAAAGTTATCTAGAAGTAACAAAGGAGAAGAGAACTAACATTTGTCAAGTTCCTGCTATACATAGACATTGTTCTAGGTTATAGTTATTCCCATTCTGCAGATGAAAAAACAGAGGACACAAGAGGGTAAGTCACATGAGGTAGCAAGGCCAGTAGATGGTAGAGCCAGGATTTGAACCCTGGTCTGACTCTAAAGTCCATGTACTGTGTGCTCCTGCAGGCTGCCCTTGAGTGGCTCCTTGAGACACAGAGGCTTCGGAACTCTACTAGAGGCACCAAGACAAACACACTCAGGATAGACAGGGTGCAGAGCTGGTTGCTCTCCAGCTGGGATTCAGACAGCCTGGAGAGTGCCAATGACTCTAGGCAGACCATGAGTCTGCTGGGGCCGCCCCCACCCAGCTTGTGGGTGTAGTCTCACGCTGCCCCTCGGTCCTCTGCATCTGCTGAGCATCCCCGTCAATTTTTCAGAGGTTTGGAAGCTCGTCTGACTTGAGCCACCAGGTGGCGCTGCACAGGTCACGGATCTTCACTCTGGATGGAAAAACTCAGTAGGTCCTTAGGATCTTCTACGAGAGTTCATGATTCCTCCAAGAGGTTACTGGGCAACTTTTAAAAAATACAGGCCCAACCCTGAGAGTCTGGTTTGAAATTCTGGATTAGGTTGCACGAATCTGTCACTATTTAAGATTTTTTGCATTTAATTTTCTGAATAGGTGAAACATCATTCTCACAGTTCAAAAATTTCAAAGTCTATAGAGAAAAGTTCCCCTCTACCCTCAACTAATAGTAGTAATCGCTATTATTAGTTACTTGTGAATCTTTCTAGAGATTTATAGGTATAGGTATATATAAGATTATATAAGAAAGAGTGTATTTTATATATAAAATATATCTCATATTTTTAAATAATAATATATAATGCATAAACCAAAAAAACAAACTTATTGCCATTGAGTCGATTCCGATTCATAGCGACCCTATAGGACAGAGCAGAACTGCCCCATAGGGTTTCCAAGGAGCAGCTGGTGGATTCGAACTGCTGAACTTTTGGTCAGCAGCTGAGCTCTTAACCACTGCGTCATCCTATAATACATACAGATATATATTCTTCCCCCTTTTTTAAACAGATGGTAGCATATTATATACTATTCTGCACCTTACTTTTTTCACTTAACAATATAGATTTTTTTCCCTATCAGTTTGTAAATAGCTTCCTCGTTATTTGTTTTAGCTGTATAGTACATTGTATGGATAGAACAACATTTTTTCACTAATGATAGATATTTCGGTTGTTTGCTTTGCTTCTACGAAACCATGCTATAATGAATAACCTCATACGTAAGTCATTTTATATGTGTATAAGTATTATCTGAGAATAAATTCCTAGAAGTGGAATTACTGGATCAAAAGGTATGTACACTTTAAATTTTTATAAATATGGTCTAATTGTTTTTTTATAAGGGTTGTACGAGTTTATACTTTCCGCGTCCTGGGTGGGGGTAGGCTCGTCTCTGTACCACCAGTGAGTAAACGCTTGTTTCTCTCAGCATGGAGTCAGAGCTCAGAAAATTCACCCACCATCTTGGACCCCTTCCTGTCTTTGCCCACTCAAATCCTGTAAGAGACTCTAAGGGTTACAGGGAAATAAACTGCCCTCTGGGAGCCCATAGGACCGTGTTAAACCAAAACCCAAACCCGTTGCCATCGAGTCAATTCCAACTCACAGCGACCCTATAGGACAGAGTAAAACTGCCCAGAGGGTTTCCAAAACTGTAATCTTTACAGAAGCAGACTGCCACATCTTTCTCCCGCAGAGTGGCTGGTGGGCTCAAACCGCCGACCTTTCAGTTAGCAGCCGAGCACTTAACCACTGTGCCACCAGGGCTCCTTTCTGTGTTAGTTAAACAGAAGCTTAGCAATAGTGCTGTGGGAGAGAGCAGATGGGAGAGGCTCCTTAAAAGTGAGGGCACGGTGCTGTATAATCGCATTTACATAAAGAACAAAAACAGCTCACTCTCATCTGTGGTGTCCAATGTGAGGACAGTGGTCGCCCTGGGCTGGAGGTGGGGGAGGCGGTGTTGGTGACTGGAAGGAACCTCGAGGAGACAGTAGACTTCAGGGGCTTGATCTGGTGCTGTTTACACAGGTGTTCAGTTTTTGACAATTCCCTAGACTATACAGTTACGATTCGTGTACTTTTATGTATATGTATTATAGTTCAATAAAAAATTGCCTTCCTTTTAATGAAGGAAGGTTAGACGCAGCTCAGATTTGACAGGGGGAGGACTTGGAACCTGCGGTGTGGACTCCTTCACATAGGTCAGCGCCAGTACAATCCACCTGAGGCAGGCACTGGTAGCTCCACTTTACAGACAAGGAATGAAACGCAGAGAAGTTTAAAAATGTGTCTAAATTTGCAGCTACTAAATAACTGAGTCAGGAATCGAACTCAGGCCTGCACTGGGCTCAGCCAAGCTTCCTCCCCGTCTAGGAGGCCTTCAACAAGCCAAGGTCTGAGGCTTGAGGGAGAGAGATGAAAGGGCACACCTGGAAGAGGGAACAGCCTGAGCGAGGGCCTGAAGGCCCCGCATTTAGAAGGCAGGCAGGAGCCTCCTGTGACTGAAAGGTACTTGAGAACAAGCTAGCATTGGCTGAGAGCCATCTGCTGGAGAATTTTGAAGCCCAGCCGAGGCGTTTGGGCTCAACTCTGTAGTCAACAACGAGCCATCAAAGGCTGTGGAGCAGAAAGTGACCAGGTCAGAGCTGTGTCTGGACGGAGCCCATGTGCTGTCATGGCCCAATGTTGTACTGTGCTGTCGAGCCGATTCTGACTCATACTGATCCCATAGTACAGAGTAGAACTGCCCCATAGGGTTTCCTAGGCTGTAATTTTTACAGGAAAAGAAGTCCTGTTGACATAGCCGTTAAGTACTCACCTGCTAACTGAAAGGTCAGTGGTTCAAACCCAGCAGCTGCTCCATGAGGGAAAGATGTGGAGTCTGCTTCCATAAAGATTACAGTCTTGGAAATGCTATGGGGCACTTCTAGTCTGTTCTATAGGGTCGCTATGGGTCGGAATCGACTTCTCTCTCTCTCTCTCTGTGGCTGGTCGGTTCAAACTGCTGACCTTTCCGTTGGCAGCCCAGCGCTTAACCGTTGTGCCACAAGGGCTCCTTTCCTGGCCCATAGCCCGTAAAGCAGAACACAGGGGAAAACCTTGGGAGCAACCCCCACCCCCACCCCCGCCACTGCCCCAGGAGGGAAACCGTTGGTGGCGTATGAGAGCTGAGCGCTCTGCTCGCTGTGGGGTAGACAGCAGTGCAAATTGTGTTTACGGCCTCCAGGCATTTACAGCCAGAGAAAGAAGGCAAGTTCACATGTATAAAAGCTTCTCGGGAAGAGTGAAGTTCATCAGGAGCAGCTGGAACAGGCCCTGTGGGGCGGGGAGTGGGGGCTGGGTACAGGAAGTCTAGTGGGGGCAGGGAAGGCTAAGGGAGGAAGGAGGATGGGCCGATCCCCAGAGGATGCAGACGCCTCCTATCTTTTTCCCTCCTCCTCAGGCTAGAAGAACTCTAAGTGGAATTCTGGATCTTAAAGAAATCCAGGGGCTGTCTCAGGGGACTGGTGGGGGTCCCAGGACCTCACACCTCCTGTGGCCACAGGGAAGGGATTGAGATGTGGCTAAAAGCTTTACCCAGCTTGTGGCCTCATAGTTGGGTCCTTGGGGGACCCAGTTGTTGGTGATCGATTCTCATCAAATGTTTACTAACCATCCACCCTCCTCTACCTCCCAGCACAAGTCACAGGAAGACGCAGGCTACACCTTGAGGAACTCCAAAGTCCGGTCTGCCACAAGTCTGAAATTCTACCATAAAACACTTATTTTGGGGGCCAAAGGTGGCTGATGGAATTGTAGAATTTTAGATCCTGAGCCTCTATTTTATATGAGACCTGAGTTCAAGTTCTACCAGCTCTGTGACCTTGGGCCAGTCGTGTGACCTGTCTGAACCTCAATAAAATGGGATAAGAAAATCTACTCTGCCTTCATCAAATCATCTGATATAAATAAATATGCTTCATAAATTATAAAATGCAGTGCACACATTGGTCAGGGAGATTAGATGATATTCCTAGCTTGTGGCCTGGCTGCCGTCAGAAGAACATTCGTGAATGTTTATCAAATCCATACTGTGTGCTAAGTGTTTTGCAGCACATAATCTCATGTAATCTCTCAACAACCCTACAAAGTAGGCACCGTTATTATTCCCACTTTACAAATAACTAAGCTGAGGCTCAGCCAGGTGAGGTGTCTGGATCCTTTAGGCCGCAAGCCAGAAAAGACTCGATTCAAAAGGTCTGAGAAAAAAATACACGTATATGGGTTTATTATTCGACTTAAGATGTTCTTGTTAAGATGGGTCAGCTCAAGGTGGATTAATTTTGCATCTTTGAATGAGCACCCAGCTTTTTTCTTCTTATAAATTAAATGCATTTTTTTGTTGTGAAATACTTGAAACTTTCACATCTAACTGGAGAGTGATAAACACATGTAGTCTCATCATTTCATCACATCTTAATATTCTACTTGCTTCAGATTCTTTTCTTCTCCATCTTAAAAATAAACAGAGATACGGTTGAGGCCACCTGTGGGCCCTCCCACAACCCACTCATCACCTTCCCACCCTCCTTGGAGGAACTGCTATCGTGAATTTAGTGTGTATCATCCCCATACATAGTTTTATACTTTTGTTAACATATTTATGTATCCATAAAAACGCTATGGTATTGTTTTGTGGGTTTCTAAACTTTATTTATATGCTATTATATTGTAGGTTCCTTTCTGCAATTTGGTTTTTAAGTTAACATTTTGGTTTTGGGTATCAGTTCATATTGATACGTGTGGCTCTGGTTCATTGACTTTAATTGCTGTGTAGGATGATTCCATTGTCTGAACTTGGCCACAGTTCAGCCTTTCCTGTTGATGGACTTTATTTTATGGCAAACATTGCTAAGCTGTACGTTCTTGTCCACGTCTCCCTGTGCCTGTGTGTGAAGGTTTCTCTGAGGTGTATACTCAGAGTGGAATTCCTAGGCCGAAGGGTATGAACATCTTCAACTTACTAAATATTGATAAATTGCTCTCCCAACCAGTTGTATCAACTGAAGCTCATACCGGCTGTGTTGAGCATGTCACCAACACCCTAGAATGAATCAGTGCATCTGGTCACTTTCTTTGAGCTGACCACCAGCTGGGAGCTGAGCAATTTTATTTGACCCTGAAATGCTTTTCTCCCATAACATTTTATGAGACCAAAATTCTGAGCAACACACAGGGGCCTTGGCACTGCTGCCCATTCTATCTGCTTCCTATCACACCAAGAGCAAAATAGCAGCCTGGTAGATCTTCATTCCCATTCTCCATTTCAATTCAACAAACCTTTATTGGACACTTGCTGTGAACAGGCACTAGGAAAACTCAATGCCAAGTAAGACTCATTCCTGGCTCTTGAGAGGTTTACAATCTAGTGGGCGAGGGAGACCCAAGTAGGCAAACAATTATCCAAATCACATGAAACTGTCCATGAGTTACAAACAAGGCTCTGTGGATGTTTCACAGTAGGCGAGAATCTTTATTTTCTTCTAAATGAAGATTTTTGTTTCAATTCTAAAAGTAAAGAATTTATCTTGAAAAGAGAGAAAATTGGCAGTGCTAACACTGAGAGAAAGATTCGCTGCCGGTGCTGGGGTGACTTGTTCTGAGTGGGGGATCTGGTGGGAGGTAGACATAACTGGGAGGAGGAGGGTACAGCAATGGCAATGCCGGCCCTCTTTCTTAAAAATTCTGACACTCTCACCACCCCTCGCTGTCTGGCAGGGATGGATTATCCAGTCAGCAAGTTAAGCACGCGTTTAGGGCATCAACAAAACAGGGGCACCAGCTATCCAAAGCAAAGACCCATAGACTCAGGAAAGACCATTTTTACTCATGTAGGCATGAATGACTCCATAATAGAAGATGAAATACAGCGTGTATTTCCCAATGTTGAAATTGTGCTACGTGTATTCTTAACTTTAATGATCACAACCTGCACAGTAGAATGCTCATTTTTGTCCCTAAAGAGACTCAAAAAACCCTCAGTGTACAATAATGATTCAAGAAAGACTCGATTCATTATCCTTATTATGTGTGGAAGTAGATCTTGTTCAGCAGCTTAATTGTGATGAAATCATTGGAGAGTTTGTAAGAGCAAAGAATAGAAAGAAATGCTTTTAATTGTAACACGTTAGAGATGAAAGATCTATCTAAAAATAAAAAGTAATAATTTGTTGTAACATTTGTTTTCTGATCATTAAATTTTCTTTTATGTTGTCTTTTCTTTTGTTCATTTGTAATTATAGCATTTATTACAAAACAAGCATCAAAATTGATATGAGCTGTTTAAAGCAAAATTGGTGAAAGTCAATTTTTCATTGTGGAAGATCAACAGAATTTTGGTTAAGTGTTCAGCTGCTAACCAAAAGGTTGGCAATTCAAATCCACCAGGCACTCTTTGGAAACTCTACGGGGCAGTTCTACTCTGTCCTATAGGGTCCCTGTGAATCGAACTCGACTTGATGGCAATGGGTTTTGGTTATTTTTTTGTTTTTTTGGTTGAAACAACTAAGTTCACTGACTCATTTTGTTTGGTATAGAATATGTGGAATATTCTTTGTGTAGAAAATGTGGTATATAGTAAAAATCTTAGTACCCCACATCTACGAAACATTTTATAATCTAGTTGATTTCATTCTGCTGAAGTGACATATGCCATTTTTGCGTTCAATCACTAATACTATAGTTGCATTTAAAAAGAAGTTGCATCATGGATAGCTAAGACACACACGTGCATATATACGTGTATATGTCTAACTCACACATCCCATTAGAATGCGTGGGTGAGCAGAGGACGGGCACCACAGATTAGCAGTGTTTTGGGTCCTCACTGCCTTCATCCGGCCCTGCTATCTGGAATGGAAACAGCCATGTCTTGAGAGTGGAGACACCTGTGCTTAATTCCTGGCCTAGCAAGTCCAGGCAGTCCTGTCACCTCTGTGGGCCTCAGTTTCCCCATCTCTAGTTTGAGGTGTGGTGGGATAACCTCAGGCTTTTTTTTCTAGATTTCAAACTTGGACAGTTCTGGCTGACAGCTGGCATATTGGATTGTTTGTTTAACGTCACATTACTCTGTCTTGTTTTCTTTAATAGCAAATGAAAGGAAGCCAAGTGAAGCCCTCCGTTCCTGTCTGACAACATCCGCTATTCTCCCCTCCTTCCTGTCTCTGGTGTCTTGAAGGTAGCCCGGAGCAGGGCAAAGTTCCACCCTGGCATTGTCTCCCATAATCCTTGTCCTGATGACTGTGAAGCTGGAGGCCTGTCTGCCTCTGGCGACCCGCAGCAAATGCTGAGAGAGTGCTGAGCAAGCAGGCAGGTGACATGTGTTCAGCAGAGGGTAGCAGTTATCATGATGGCTTGCTAACCCTCCTGGCCCTGGTGGGAATTTTCCCCATTGCAGGCCACCTTCTGAAGGCCTCGGGACTCTGGCCACTACTGCTCTTTCTTCACTCCCAGGGGCCTCCAAAAGGGGCCAGTGGTTGCCCCAGGGAGAAGTAACTTGCCCCAGGGGAAAAAGCTGGGGCAAAAACCTGCGGGTCCCAGCTCGCTGGGCATCCCAGGATTGATGGTCCCTCCAGGACAAGCGGAACAGGAAAGAGGCAGTCCCCCAAAGGAAAGTGGAGAGAAGAGATGCTGACTGGTAAAAACAGCAGATACTAGACTCTGCAGATGGGATTTCCTGCACAGATGCCAAACTGCAGAATGTTCTTTGCATTTAGAGCAGAGGCAGCTTTCCAACATCAGAAAGGCCGAGAGAAAGCCAGCTCTTAACTCGGCTGTAGTCTCACATCTCAGGGTGTGGGTGGAGAGGGAGCAGAGTGATGGAGAAGTCTCACATCTCAGGGTGCGGGTGGAGAGGGAGCAGAGTGATGGAGAAGTCTCACATCTCAGGGTGTGGGTGGAGAGGGAGCAGAGTGATGGAGAAGTCTCACTTCTCAGGGTGTGGGTGGAGAGGGAGCAGAGTGATGGAAAGGTCACTGGCTGTGGAGCCAGGCGGCCTAGGGTCCAGTCCCAGCTCTGCTACTTGCTGAGACTAAAGCAGGTCTCTCTACCTCTTTGGGCCTCACTTTCTTCATCTGTCAAACGGGTTGATCCTCATTGGTCTGGGGTGGGTTGTGACGAGGCTTGGATGAAAAAATGTTTGTGAAAACATGCTTTCGAAAACCGTTTAGCTAGAGGTTACATCTACAGATGTCAAGGTTAAGGGCTTGTTATTTGTAAAAAAAACTGAAAATCTGGAACCTGGGAACGCAACCTACATTTGCAAGGTCTTAAATTACATCGTCAATCATTGGTAACTTTACCTGCTGTTCAGAATGAAATCACGGGGGAATTAGGGGTACTCGCCCACAGTCTTGGCTGTTCTGTATTTTATAGGGGCCCAGGGTGTATAAGTAGCTAATCACAGAGTCCTATTAAGACCATCAGAAGCCTAGACTGCCCTTGTGAGCTAACAGGTGAACAGGGGGCGGAAAGAGTTAATCCAAGACTAGACAAGTCTCCCTTCTCTTCGTCTCAGAGCCCTGGGCTTATGGCAGGGGTTCTTTTTTTCTCTTAGACAGTAACTTTTTTCCTAAATTTTATTTTAGATTAACGTTTATAGAGCAAATTAGTTTCTCATTAAGCAATTAACACACATATTGTTTTGTGACATTGGTTGCCGATCCCATGACATGTCACACTCTCCCCTTCTCGACCTTGGGTTCCCCATTACCAGCTTTCCTGTCGCCTCCTGCCTTGTCGTCCTTGCCCCTGGGCTGGTGTACCCCTTTAGTCTCGTTTTGTTTTATGGGGCTGTCTAATCTTTGGCTGAAGGGTGAACCTTGGGAGTGACCTCATTACTGAGCTAAAAGAGTGTCCGGGGGCCATACTCTCAGGGTTTCTCCAGTCTCTGTCAGGCCAGTAAGTCTGGTCTTTTTTTGTGAGTTAGAATTTTGTTCTACGTTTTTCTCCAGCTCTGCCCGGGACCCTCTGTTGTGATCCCAGTCCGAGCAGTTGGTGGTGGTAGCCAGGCCCATCTAGCTCTAACAGCAGGGGTTCTTACCCTTTCTTTTGACGTGGCCGCTTTAGCAAGCTGGTGAAACTTCTGACTCAGTTTGGGGGAGGCCATGGTAGCTGTGGTCCATTAGTCCTTTGGACTAATCTTTCCCTTATATCTTGTTTTCTTCAATGTCTCATGCTGTCAAAGGGGTGAGACCAGTGGACTATCTTCGGTGGCTGCTCACAGGCTTTTAAGACCCCAGACGCTACTCACCGAGGTAGAATGTAGAATATTTTCTTTACAAACTGTATTATGCCAAGTGAGCTAGATGTTCTCTGAGACCATGGTCCCGACAGCCCTTAGCCCAGCAATTTAGTCCCTCAGGGAGTTTGGATGTGTCTGTGGAGCTTCCATGACCTTGCCAAGGCTATAATCTTTACAGAAGCATACTGCCACATATTTCTCCCTTGGAAGGGCTGGTGGTTAGCTCAGTTAGCAGCTGAGCGCTTTAACCACTGTGCCACAAGGGCTTCTTCAATGTTAGGCAAGCCCAGACCCAAAACCAAATCCACTGCTGTCGAGCAGATCCAGACACATAGCAATCCCCCAGGGTTTCTGAGGTTGTAAATCTCTACCGAAGCAGACTGCCATATCTTTCTCCCATGGAGCGGCTGATGGTTTTGAACCGCCAACCTTTTGGTTAGCAGTCAACTCCTTTACCCACACGCCACCAGGGCTCCTTCACTGTTAGGCCACAAGCGTTAATTAAAGGTATATGGGCTTGAGGGGCTGGGTAGAAGATTTTTCCTTACAATTTTACTTTAAATTGCTTTCTTATTTGGATGATTTTTTTTCATTTCAAAAGTCAAAATACCCAATGAAGAGAATTTGGAAAAGACAGAAAAACAAACATACAAAATTCCCCAAATCCCACATAATAACACTACCCAAATATAACCACTAGAAATAGAATATGTTCTGTATTTTCTCAGCACAGACACACACAAAAAAAGAGCTCATACTATCATAATGCTTTGCTATCCTTTTTTATTCAGCAATATATTGTACATGCTTTCCCATGTCAATAAATACTCTTTCCTGACATAATTTGTAATGCCTGCAGAACACATTATTCATTGTTTGGAAGTACCACAGTGTTATTTATCATACTCTATTGAACACTTGTGAGCCCTGGTGGTGCAGTGGTCAGGCGTTCAGCTGCTAACCAAAAGGTTGGCAGTTTGAATCCACCAGCCACTCCTTGGAAACTCCATGGGGCAGTTCTGCTCTGTCCTGTGGGGTTGCTGTGAGTTGGAATCGACTCGACAGCAACCGGTTTGGGTTTGGTATTGAACATTTAGCGTGCTTTTTTGCTATTATGAGGAGCACCACTGTGAATATCCTCAGGCTGCTTTTTCAATCACTTCCTAGATAAATCCCTCAATGGAATTGGCTGGGTCAAATCCAAGGAAGGATTTTGAAACAAACAGCCCAGTTGCTCTTGTAAAGTTTCTTTCAGTGGACACTCTCACCCAGGAGTATTTGTGTATCCATTTCTGAATATTCATGCCTAGGCTAAGCTTTTTAAAACTTTTTTCATCTTAGTCAATCTGAGAAGTAAAAAATAATATCCCAATGTAGTTCTGAAGACTAGTGAGGTTGAGTGTATATCCATATGCTCATTGACAACGTGTAACTTCTTTTGTGAATTGTCCTTCAAACCTTGTCATTTATCTGTTGGGATATTTATCTTTTAATTGGTTTGAAAAAACGTTCTCAGTAAAAAAGATATGATCTATTTTATGTTCCTCAAATATCTTTCCCCGATTTCTCATCTGAGTTTTAGTTTGGATTAGGGTGCTCTTTCTTTGGCAGTATTGATAGTTTGATGTTGTGTGCAGTCAGGTCTATGGATCTGTAAGGTGGAGGGCAGTCCTGCCCACTTTGCCTTGGTGCCTGGCAAGTTTGCAGTTATATGATATGAACCTCTCATACTTTTTTCTGAATACCAGTTGGAATCTTTTCTGTCTCCCCCTGGGTAGGGGGTGTTGCCTAAGCTATAGGGCAGGACACAGAATATAGTCCTGTCTGTCCATCCTGGGATACAGCCAGGTTAAGAACACTTTCCCCATGCTGTCTCAGGTCATTGACCTCAAGTTCAAACCCCACTTGGCAAAGATGATTCTGTGGATGAAATCAATGTCCAGGTCAGTCCCAGGTGTTCAGGGCGTGTCCCCCCAAAGGAAGTTCTGCAGCAAACCAGGTCAAGGCCAGCCCAGATGACCCACTAGGAGTCCTTCTCCAGGCTCCAGCTTCATGATTAGCCAGGTCACTCAGAACTCTACTGAGGCCATCAGTGCACGGAACTGGCCTCCAGGCCTTGCCCCAGAGCAGCTGTGTACGACTTGCTAGGCCTGAGGACCCGTGAAGAAGGAAGGAAGGAAGGAAGGAAGGAAGGAAGGACAGGCACAATGACTAAGCACCTATTGCATACCAAGTGTCTTCACTCAGATATCTCCATGCATGAACTCAACAACTCAACAACCTTGGAATTATTACTTCCCCACTTTAGGGAGGAAGATACTGAGATGCAGAGAGGTTGAGTGACTGGGCCCAAATCACTTGGCTAGAAAGCGGAAAAACCTAGACTTGAGCCTACATTCTGTTCCAGCTTCCCAGTTTGGTACCTACTCACTGATGAAGGCCTTAGGGCTTCAGCTCTCTCCTTTGCTTGTGGTAGAATGGATGGGAGGGACTCACTTTATACTAGAGTGCAAATGACTGATATAGGTTAACAATATCCTCTTTCCCAGGGAACTCCAAGGCATGGGCCTGAGTCTGATTCTCTGTGTCCCATACAGATCCAGTCATGCCCTGGAATGACCCTGGCACACATAGAGTGGCTTAATTGAACTGTTTCTTTAGGTGATTTTCCCCCCCAATCTGAGGTATTTCCTGCTGAGCCTCACTGTAAAGTTTCCAAGAGGCTAGTTCCCTACTCCCTTTGCCTGGTTGGCTCCAGGCCAGAGAACAGGTCAAGGCAAGGCTGTGGCAGTGCTGGGGCTTTGGCCTGTCCCTTCCATTCCTCTGTTTGCATGTGGACTCTGCATAGGCTTTGTGAGCCTTTAGGGACAAAGAAGGGTGGATAGTTGGTGTGTGTGGAGGCAGTAAGACTCCTTGTCAGCCTCATTCTGATAAGCACAGCTAAAGGGGCCTGATTCCACAGGGCAGCCCTTGTGTTAAATGAGTGTTGTGGGAAAGGAAGCGAGGGACTCCTCCGAAATCACTGTGGCACTCCCAGGGAGTACTGCAATGGAAATTGTCCCTCTCAAGGTCCCCAGGCTGGAGGACAGAGGGGGAATCCAGGCTTTGTGTTTTGACTGGCTGGATTTGAATCCTGGCTCTGCCACTTACCACCGAGTACTCTGGGGGAAGTGACTTAATCTCTGAGCCACGGCGTCTTCATCAGCAACAGGAACAGGAACAGGGCTGTTGAGGGGACGGAACGGAGTCCTGCGCGGTGCAGCCGGTTGCTTGCTTGACTACTAACCGAAAGGCTGGCAGTTCAAACCCAGCCAGGGGTGCCTCGGAAGAAAGACCTGGTGATCTGCTTCCAAAAGTTCCAAAAACCAAATCAAACCCATTGCCACCAAGTTGACTGTGACTCATAGAGATCCTACAGGATAGAGCAGAACTGCCCCACAGGGTTTCCAAGGAGTGGCTGGTGGATTTGAACTGCCACCCTTTTGGTTAGCAGCTGTAGCTCTTAACCACTGTGCCACCGGGGCTCTTTGAAAACCCTGTGGAGCGCAGTTCTATTCTGAAACGCACGGGGTTGCTGAGTTGGAATCAACTTGATGGCAACTTTTTTTTTTTTTTTTTATGTGAGGACTGAAAGAAGCAATAAAGTGAAAGAGTCTAGCAACTCAAGTAGTAACTTGGAGACCTGGTAGTGCCGTCCCAGAGCTCTGTGTTGAGAAAATCAGTTGAAAAGAGTGTGGAATCAACCTGCTACTTCTGCACTGGGTGAGGACGGAGAAGGGGAGACGCAGGCGGCCTGCTGGGCACGTGCTGTTGTTGCTGTTGCGGCCGTTGAGTGAATGCCAACTCATAGCAACCCAGTGTGTTACAGAGCAGAACAGCCCCATAGTGTCTCCTAGGCTGTAATCTCTACGGGAGCAGATCGCTAGATCTTTTCTCCCACGGAGCTGCTGGGTGGGTTTGAATCGCCAACCTTCCGATTCACAGCCGAGCACTTAACCGTTGCACCACCAGGGCCCTTGTTAGACACATGAAACTAAAACCGACCCACTGCCATCAAGTTGATTCCAACTCATAGTGATACTGTTGTTCCAGAAGGTCTCCTTCCCCACTTGTCCCTCCCTTCCCTGAGTGTATCTAGATGTCTTTCTCTGCCCCCAACCACAAACCCATCACACCTCTAACAGTCAGGCTGGATCTGAGGCAGGGCTTCGAACCACTTGGTTTCAAACTGCTGAGAATTTGCATTTCCACCCCAGATATGCTCAATCAGAATCTACATTGTAACGAGATCCCTAGGTGATTCTTACGTACAATAGTAAATTCTGAGAACCACGGCTCTACTAGTGGTTCTCACAGTTGGTCCCTAACCAGCAGCATTAGCATCGCCTGGGAACTTGTTGGAAATGCAAATTCTCAGCAGGGGTTCAAACCGAACTGAACCTATTCAAAGCTCTGGAGTCGTGCCCCAAGGGAGCCTGAATTCCTAATTGCAAAAGTCTCCCTTCCTCCTGGTTTTTACCTCAGGAGGCAAGTCACTCAGCCCCAGGATGGTTGAGACAGAACTCACTTTCGATTGAGGAATATGCTTAAACATACATTTTGGAAACAAGCATACCTATACTTAGCAAACGACTATAAGTCTATACATTGAAATATTAATAGTGGCATTATATGTATGTCTTAGTAAAAATATACACGTACGTGTGGGTATATATGTATGTATGCACACACGAACACACATTTATACACACACACATAGTGGGTTTATGGTATAACTTTGTTTTTTATACATTTACATATTTTCCAATGAACGTGCATTATTTTTATAATAAGAAACAAAATGGACGTTTAACAATACATTTGCCCCGTTTTAGCAGTTGCATCAACGTTGCCTTTTCTTTAAAGTACTGAGATTTATATCGTCAGGTGGCTCAGGGAATAGATCAAACAGCTCAAATGTCTCGCAACCTCTTGTTGCTCTTTTGGCCCCACAAACTCTTCAGTTCCTTTCAGAACCCCCTAAACTTCAACTCACTTCCTTTACTCTCAGCTCCACACCCATTTACTGAACACCATGCGTCCTGGCTCTGGCCCAGGTGTCAGGGGTATTGTGCTGAAGAGGCTGTGGTCTCCACCCTCAAAGAGCTGGGCTGGGCAAATAAGAAACTAAATGCCTTTCAGTGGGATGGTGTTTAGAAATGAAAGAATGATATGTAGGAAGGAAAGAAGTAGAGTGAGACTCCCCAGCTGGGAAACTGGCCCCCACAAGCTGTAACCTGGGCCCCTCATTGTTCTTTCAACCTTTGCTGAGGCTTGGGGCCCTTAGGTGAGGAGCCCTAAGCCCACAGGGACCTCTCTTCCCTGTGGAGTCTGAGGACAGAGCTGTTGAGAGCTGTCTCCCTGGGGCGGGCACTCTGGGGAGCAGCCACTAGGCCAGGCTTCTGTTGGCCGACTCCCCACAGCTTTCCTGAGGCCTGGGGGAGTGCTGGCCCCAGGAGCCTGCCTCTGCCTGTGGAGAGCTGCCCTTGGCTCCGGGGAAGACTGAACCTACCATCTTACGTCTTGGCTGAGAGGCAGCCCTGGCAACAGGAATCCTGGGGGAGGGAGGGTGTGCCTGGTGGTGCCTCTGGCCTCTGTGGATTCAACGTGCGGCTGCCCTCAGTGCCAAGGGTTAGGGCTGCTCCCAGCTACCAACGAAGAGATCAGAAAAGCAGGGCTGGGATGTGGACTCCAGAGACCTGGGCTCAAGACCTGCCTCTGCCACTAATTCTCTGTGTAAATTGGTAATACTTGTACCGAGTATGTGCCAGGCACTGTGTGAGATTCTTTACACACTTTTAAAAAAATTATTATTATCTCTATTTCACAGGTGGGGCTCCATGAATTGTCCAAGATCACACAGCTGGAATTCAAATCCAGTCCTCTCTGGCTCCCAAACTGGTGCTCGCTTTTCCCTGCCTGGCCTCCGTCTCTGATCTTCCCATCCCTTCCTCCTCGTAAAAGGGGGCGAGACTGGATGAAGGAAGCAGGCAAGAGGGAGCGCATCCTCTAAGTGACCCTGTCCGTGGCCCCACCCCCAGGGGTTTACTGTCATTGCCATCAGAGCCACAGCCCAGCTGCTGTCTGCTATTCTGCTCTGGTCTACTTCAGGCTGGAGTTACAGCAAGGCTTAGGTTTAGGGAGG
The DNA here is from genome assembly GCF_000243295.1 of Trichechus manatus latirostris. Lineage (NCBI taxonomy): Eukaryota > Metazoa > Chordata > Mammalia > Sirenia > Trichechidae > Trichechus > Trichechus manatus. The sequence goes on along the minus strand of NW_004443966.1, from coordinate 9,528,198 downwards.
AGTTGGCTTCAGAGTGGCCCCATCTGGTGCATTCAGGTGCTCCCTCCACCCCCTCCATTGGCCCCCGTCCCCCCAGTCCCAGAGTAGGCTGCTCTTCCTTCCTTCCTTCCTCCCTCCCTTCTTTCCTTCCTTTCTCTCGCTCTTTTTTTTTTCACCAGCTGAAACCAGGAAATCAACTTAAGGAGAAAAATACAACCCCACAGATAAAGCACTTTCTCCAGGGAAAACCCTGATTACACAGGAGCTGTGACTGAGGCCTACTTTCTACACACTTGCAGGGATTCTTAGGACCTGCCCCCCCACCTGAAGCTCCTCAGCCCAGGCTCCTTCTCCCGCCACGCTGTCCTTTGGCTTGGAGAGTGAACCTAGCACGTCCTGTCTCCTCTGTTTGGCTCGGAGGATGCTGCCCCTCAGGATTCTGAGGGCGGAGGGCAGACTCCCCCCTACGGTTTCCACAGGCCTTTAACGTTCGTTACTTCACCGGATCCTCACGACAGCCCCGTGTTGTTGTGAGGGGGCAGAGGGTTCAGTGGGCGCCTAGTTCCATGACCATATGACAGATGAGAAAACTGAGGCCACACAGCTAGCAGGTCTTCCATGTCAAAGTCCTGGTCCTTTGCGTAGGTGAGTGACTCAGCCTCTGACGGCGTCATTTCGTGCCCCTTCCTCCAGCCTCTGTGGAATTCTCTTGCTGAAGCTGCCCAGAGTTTGGAATGCAGCCTGGCTCTCCAGGGTCCCAGGTTTGTGCTAAAAGCTCCCAGGCTGGCTGCTCTGCAGGAACTGCAACCACCCTCTGTACCATTCCCTGACCTGCTGGAACTATAGGTTAAGTCATGAGGGAAAAAGATACGGCACCTGCTATCCCAACACCCAGAATAAGTGAGCACTGTCAGCGTTGTGGTAGGTGGCTCTCTATTATTTTTCTGTATTTCACAGTAGTCGGGGCCTACTAACACACCTTTTGGTAATCTGCTCTTTTACATCAATATATCAATAGTATCTTTCTACTGGTTTTTTTTCTCCCCCAGATAAAATTGGAAACCGACTGGCCTGCCAAGGACTCTGTCAGAAAATACTTCCCCATCACGTCCGCCCACCTTCCCCCACCCAACCCCAAGGCGCAAACAGCAGGCCCCAGGGTGCGTGCAGACGGTGGTTAGCAACCCCGGGCTTTGAGCCAGGGCTTCACTGCAGCCCTTAGAATCAGGTGAATTGGGGTAACCAATCACTTGTGTTCTCCTTCCAGATGAGATAAACATTCCATTGAGTTCTTTTTGTGGAAGGAGCCGACTTGCCAGGTGCCAAAAATGTTAATGAGTCTCCGAGAGAGAGCCTGCCTGGTGGAGACAGCACTGAACCTGGAGTCACGTGGGGGCACAGCTGAGTCCCAGAGGGGTGACCGGACAAACTAGGTTGCCTCTCTGATCCTGTCTTGTAGGGTTGTCACAGCAATGCTTATGGCCTTAGAAAGATGCGAACAGTGTTTACTCACTTACTCTGGGTGACAGGATAATAGGTGCCTCTCTCTTTCCTTTTTTACTTGTCTATGTTTTCTGATTTTTTTATACAATGAGCATGTATTCTAACTTCGTCAGCTATTGCCACAATAATGCTGCCTATCAGAAACTCAGTCGCTCGCGACACAAGGACTTTTTCTCAAACCCCTGGGTCTGCAGGACAACTGTGGTTTGGCCGGTCTCGCCTGGGCTTGGGGGCTGCTCTGGCTCAGGCTGCAGGTCGGCTGGGCCTGCGTCTCACTGCAGGTGAGCTGAGGTCTGCTCCACGTGTCTTCATTCTGGGGCTCTGGCTGACGGGGCAGCAGCTACCCAGGGCTTGCTTCTCATTCCTGATCATCAGTGCCCAGAGCCCAAGCCAAACTGTGCAAGCACATAGAAGGCCTTTGCCGACATGATTTCACTAACATTTCATTGGCTAAAGCAAGTCACGTGGCCAAGCCCAACCTCAATGGGACAGGGAAGTCTATGCCGCCCACAGTGGGAGTGGGAGGGGAGTGAATACATGCTTACGACTCAGTTTCTTACCTATTGCTTGTATAATAAAATGATGTGCTTTATGAAATACATTCACATTATCTGCTAGAGTGTATCCTATGGGGGCACTCCAAGAATAAGACAATGGAGCCATTTTACAGTCTTATTGTAAGAGGATGGAGGTAATGTTAAAGGGATAGGTTGGCCCTCTCTTCCCCCATCCTCTTAGTCCCTCTAGGATAACCAGTCACTTCCATTTCTGGCACCTACATCTCTAGAAAGGAAGGTAGAAACCTCCAACGCAGGCACATGGGCAATTACAGCCAAAGCCTGTACCCTCACTTGTTCCCACCCAGATCCCTCTGAATCCAGTTCCTGTGGACGTCCTTTCTCTTAGCTTCTCTCAGTTCATTCAGTCATTCAGCCTATATATTTATTGAGCATCTACTATGTGCTGGCACTCTTCTGGCCATGGGGTTACGTTGGTGAACAAGGCAAGAATCAGTGAACAAGGAAATCTGCTCCCATAGGGTTTACATTACAGTGGGGTGGGGGGGTCGGTGCCGGGTGTGGGGGGAAAAGCTAGAAAACCAGTTAATATCGGGTAGTAGGACTGCTAAGAAGTAAACAAAATAGGGTGGTGCCTCAGAGAGTGACTTTGGATAGTGAGGTCAAGGAAGGCTTTCCTGAGGAGGTACTGTTGAAAGTTATCAGAAAGTTTCTCTTGGGACCTGATATTTGTATCTGGGCTCCCCAGCCCTTGACTCTGAATCCTCCTCAAAAACTTGGCTTGGATTTTTCCCACCAGCTGGTCCCTCCCTGTTTGGACTGCATGCGGGAGCTCTCCTTTCCTAGCTATCTTTCAGGACCCAACACAGCCTCCCCTTGACTGGCTAGTACCCCAATCAGCTTAGCCAGTCCTCAACAAAGAGGAGACCCAGAAAACCCTATGAGATCTAGCCAATCACTTATCAAGCTTCTTGTGTATCAAATTAGCAGGCCTTGATGGAATTCCAAACCAATAAATGTTTATTGAGGAAGTAGTATGTGCCAAATCAGTAGGCATTTATTGAACATCTCTATTCAAATCAACAGTCATTTATTGCGAGCTTACTGCTTATCCAAGCCAACAAGTGTCTATTTACTGTGTGCCCGGAACTGAGGAGAACACAAAGGTAGTGGCTATTGCTTTCCAGCAACCTGCAAATGAGTTGGGGAGGCAACTGTTACACGAATGTAGACCATTAGCTATAAAAGGCGGGACTTCATAAAATAAGTGCTATGTTGGACAGTGTGGCCTCTAAGCCCATTGAGAGTCTAAAGGTGGGCTTAGAGATCAGTGTGGGCTGGGGAGACACAGAAGGCTTCATGGAGGAGGGAAGATATGAGCTGAGCTTTAAAGGGTGGATAGGATCCACGTAGAAAGGTAGGGCCTTGGTGGCATGGACTGGGCCTGGAAGGGTGTGTTTTGGAACCCTAGGATATAATTCTGACATTCATTACTTGGGCCTGGCGTCCTCTCCTTTCTGGTTTGTTAGCATTACTGTAACAGCCAGCTACCCTAGGACCCATGTTTCCAAGCCTGCAGCAGGATTCCTTGGCAGCCTATGATAATTTGCCTAGATGATCAAGGGCTAACATCAGCTGGCTAATGTCAGAATGGGCAGCCCTGCAGAAGGGTGTTTGTGATACTCTAGGTAGATAAGGGCATAAAGATGCAAATATTGGCCTTAGGATATCCAGATACAGTCTATTTGTAGTCTAGGTAACCGCCCGCATCTGAACACAGGTGTCTTTAAAAAAGATCATGTTCATTTCCTCTGCCTGGAGCCTTGAGAAAGCATACAGGGCTATTTAGAATTCACTGGATTCCAGTGATGGGCTCATTGGTCTCTTAATAAGTTTCTGGAAGCTGGAAGAGTGGCATATTATGCTTTTATTACTTTGATGGCTCAGAATATATTCTGCTTTCCAGAAACTGTCATGAGAAAATCTGAACTTATAAAATGACTCCATTAAGGATACTCATTTTTTTCACCCTAAATAACATTTACGCAGCACCAGCTCTGAATAGCCTGGCCTGGAAGTAAAAAAGGCGAATAAGTTGTAGACTCAAGATTCCTTTAGAAAATGAGTCCCTCCACCCCTTAAATATAAAACTTGATTCACTTCGTGGTCTCTCTATACAGCTTTTCAGGTAACTTGCTCTTTCTCCAACCTGGAGCACCTCCACCACCTGTAGGATGACTTCAATCGTTGTTTACTTGAAGGCTGCAAGCCTTGCGCAAAGCTCAGGAGCCTTTGATCAGTGTCTTTGCAGAGGAAATTGTTTAGACCTCGGGCAGAATTAAAAATAAAACTGAGAGACGGGGTAAAGCAGGCCTGAAGATTCATTCTGAGGGGAAAATAAACCCACACAGGCTTTCTTCCCCGCTGAAGCCCCAGATAAGAACTGAGAGGCAGCAGGCAGGCATGCAGAGTTCCTTGCAGTTACTGTATCAGCCAGGCACTCTCCACAGAAGGAAGCAAGTGGGCTGCAGAAGGGAGGAGGCTAAGGAGTGCTCTCACGTACGCATCTGAAGAAAACCAGGCAGCCAGCTCCATGTTAGTTTCAGATGCTTCTAATTGTGTCATGACAGGAGGCACACGATACAGAGCTGTGGGTACCGGTTGGTTTAAGTCCAGCCGGCCCCACTCACCAGCTGTGTGGCTGTGTTAGCCTGGATCTTCCAGGAAGCAGACACCAAGACGGGACTAGACATGTATTAGGGGAAATGACTGTGAGAAAAATGGGGAGGGAGCTGGGAAGCCTGGGAGAGCTGTCAGACTTCAACACAGGTCTGACTCATGTGAAGGAGAGAAGGAAGGAAGGCTGGGTAGAAACATTTTAGACTACAGTGCAGTTCTAAGAAAGCTGACAGGAAGTCCTCGAGCTACAGAGGTCCCCCAGAGGAGTTCTTAGACTTCCAGAAGTTAAGTCTGCCTTATTATCCCTGCCGTTATGGGTTGAATTGTGTCCCCTCAAAAGATGTGTTGAAGTCGTAGCCCCAGTACCTGTGAATTTGACCTTGTTTGGAAATAGCATCTTTAAAGATGTTATTAGTTAACATCTGATAACATCTGGTCATACTGGAGTAGGGTGGTTTTAATTCTTTTTTTCTTCTTTTTTTAATTTCCAATCAATTTTATTACTCTTGGTTTTTTGCTTTGGAGTATAATTACCAAGACATAGATGTGGTTGGACCTAATTCCATGAATGAAGTCCTTTTAAAAGAGAAGAGACGTGGTGCCCGGCTACCACCGCTGACTGCTCTGACCAGGATCACAACAGAGGGTTCTGGACAGAGCTGGAGAAGGATGTAGAGCATAATTCTAACTCACAAAAAAAAAAAAAAAGACCAGATTTACTGGCCTAAAGGAGACTGGAGAAACCCCGAGAGTATGGCCCCCAGACACCCTTTTAGCTCAGTGGTAAAGTTACCTTCGATGTTCACTGATCAGCCTGCGAGTGGACAGCCCCGTAAAACCAAATGAGACTAACGAGGTACAGGAGTCCAGTGACAAGGCCCAGAAGGCGGAAGGGGAGTAGGAAGCTGATGATAGGGAACACAAAATAGAGTAAGGATATTGTTGATGTGTTGTGAGATTGTTAACCATTGTCATAGGGCAACGTTTGTATTAACTGTCAAATGGGAGACTATTTTGTCCTGTAAGCCTTCATCTTAAGTGAGAATAACAGCATAATTAGAAGAGCGTAGTCAATGTCACTTAAATGTGTATGTAAAAAAAATTTTTGAAATGGCGTATCTTTGGCTATGTGTATTTTCACCAAAAAAAAAAAAAAAAAAAGTTGAGTATTTAGAGGGTTAAAATGTTGTGGGGTTGTTAACCAATGTCATAAAACAGCATGTGTGTTACTGTTACATGAGAAACTATCTGTTCTGTAAGCCTTAACCTGAAGTACAATAAAATATTAAAAAAAAAAAAAAAAAAGAGAGAAGAGACGCAGAGAGGCACACATAGGGAAGATGGCCACAGGAAGACACAGCTACACAGCAAGGAACAGCTGGGTCTACCAAAAGCTGAGAGAGACCAGAGAGGGTCTTCCCCTAGAGACTTCTGGGAGAACATGGCTCTGCTGACATCCTGAATTCAGACTACTAGCTTCCAGAACTGTGAGATGATAAATTTCTGTTGTTTAGAGCCACTCAGGCTGTGATATTTTGTAACGGCAGCCAGAGGAAAGGAATCCACGTGCCCTGCTCAGCCGTTGTCTGCGAGCAGCCTGTGGGAAGTGTGGCCTCAGCGTGAGTACCTTGGGAAAGTTACCTCACTTCTCTGAGCCTCAGTTTTCTCAGTTGTAAATTGAAGGCTGTTGTGAGGATTCAATAAAATAGCATACTTCAGGTATTTGAAATAGAGGTAAGTGTCCAACAAATGTTCAATGAACATAAATTCCCCCTCATGCCCTTGTCAGACCCAATCCTGAGGCAAGTTCAACATGCCTAGATGACCTCTCTCCCTCCCAGTCCTTCCATAAACCACCTTCCCGCTCATCCACCTCACTCATCCCCTCATACACACAGGGAGGCAGGTGTGCCGCAAAGTCCAGGGCCTAAGGGCTTATGCTTTAGTGTCCAGGCCCTTGAGCCTCTATTGTGGCTGACATGAGGCTCCAGCCCTGTGCTGAGGGGAGGAGGGGGACCCAGAGGGGATGGCTAGACCCTGGGATGGAGGGTCTAGTCATCCCCTAGACCCCAGAAGACTAGATATCACTCTTGCTTAGGGGAACTTACAGGCTTATTGGAGGAATGAGCCACACTCACCCCTCAGGGAGAACTCTCAGACAAGCTCTGCCACTAAGTACTCCAAGCTGAGATGTAGACTGCTGCCCCAGGATGGCCGGACATCTTCCTCAAAGGGAACTTTTGGGGACAGCTGTGTGAAGTTGTCCATGGTCTCTCCTCTGCCCACTGCTTTGACCTCACCTTTACCAAACTCCATGGGCCTCACGCTCCTGCTATTCCCCCCCCACCCCCCATCTCTAGCTCTATCCATGTATTGCTCTTTTCTTCTCTCTTGTAAATCCAGGCCTTTGTCCCTACTGGTCTCTCTATCCACAATGCCCTTCCCCTTCTCTCATCCTCCTAGGGAATGCCTTCTTCCCAATCCAGCTCAGATGTGTCCTCTTGGGCAGCCTTCCCTGCCCTACTGCTCCCACTCCTGGCTCCAGTCCCCTAGACACGTCACTCCACCTCTCAATGCCTTGGTTTCTGCATCTGGAAAATGTGGTGATGGTGACAGTGCCACCATAGCTAATAACAGTGTAACTCATTGCCATCAAGTCGATTCTGACTCATAACAACCCTATAGAACAGCGTAGAACTGCCACACAGGGTTTCCAAGGAGCAGCTGGTGGATTTGAACTGCTGACTTCTTGATTAGCAGATGAGCTCTTAACCACTGTGCCACCAGGGGTCCATGACAGTATAGTGGTGAGAATTAAATGATACAATGACAAAATCACCTTGCACCTTGCAAAGGGCTGTAGGAGCCGGTGTCATTGTCAATGACAGCCATGTGTCCACAGCCCGTTGTCTATGAGCATACAATACTGCATGGTGGGAGGTGAGGGCCCACAGTGCGGCAGCGTGGAAGAGCACTGCCTCACGGTGAGGAGACCTGCTTCTGCCTCTGCTGCTGTGGGGCTGTGTGTCCGAGCCAGCCCTTGCTCTCCTTTGTACAGCTGAGTGTCACCTCCTAGCTGACTTGGCTCCGAGGCTCTGTGTCCTGGGCTTCGCAGGCGTTGCTGTGCTCCACGGCTCTGCCCAGCTCCCCTCCTCGGTGCTGGCTTCCCAGGCTGGACAGCTCCTGTGGTATTTCTGGAAGCAGCAGAGGCTCCTGACTCTCAGCATCTGGACAGCACCAGGGGCCGGGAGGGTGGAGGTCGGGCCGGCAATAAGCCTGGGGCTCCTGGTGGGGAATGGGGGTGTGGGGAGCTCCCTCCCAGGAGGCGGGGGCTCTAAGGCCTCAGAGAGGAGTCAGGAGGGCCTGAGAAGCACTGGCCCCTTAGTGGAGGCATTTCGAAACTGCGGCTTTTGGGGTTTTTGCCAACAATCTTCAGGGCGGAGATCACCAACACCACCTCATCATTTAGACCTTGCTGTCTTGATCGGCCCTAAGCCAGATATGAGACATAGGATTCTCACTTGATGTTATGGAGAAGAAAAATTTTCCATTGTGAACGTTCAGAGTCTTATTAGCAATCAGGGGCTCCATCCCACACACAGCAACTTTGTCACATCCTGGACTCTGGGAATTTTTTTTTAAAGCCCTTCATTGTGCCTCTGATACTGGGTTCAGTATTTGCTTCTAAGGTTTTAAAGGTTTGGCACGTCCACTGTGAGTCATAATTGTTCATCGACATATTTTATAGCCTGATAACATTTATAGCCCTCAAAGATAACATGGAGCCCTGGTGGCATAGTGGGTAAGAGCTTGGCTACTAACCAAAAGGTTGGCAGTCCAAATCCACCAGCCGCTCCTTGGAAACCCTATGGGGCAGTTCTACTTTGTTCTATAGGGTCACTATGAGTTGGTAATCGACTCAACGGCAATGAAGAAAGATAACATGCATTGCATGTAAACATTAAAAATTGTACGTCTTAAGCAGATTCTATAAAGCATACTTCTTGCTAGGCCATTCATCCATTTTCTCATCCATCAAGTGTTCGTCCAGTGTCTCCCATGTGCCAGAAACTGTGCTCTCACTTTCACACTCATCATTTCATTTAATCCTCACAATCACCCTTTTCACAAATGAGAAAAGTGAAACTCAGAGAAGTTAAGTGACTTGCCCAAGGCCACACAGTAAGTAACTGAACCAGAATTTCAGCTTGGGATGATGAACTTCTAATTCTATCAGATTGGCCTCCTCTTACCTCCTTGGTTTCCCACACTCCACTCTTCCCAAGCCAAAGTTCCCATACCCTCCCCACTGTTTGGAAGGAGTGAACACTCGGGAGCGCTTTGATCTGGTAGGCAGGGCCAACGCAGGATTTGCCAAGGGTCAGTTATTTTTTCATATTATTCATTCTTTCAGCACAAATGAGTGAGAACTGGCTAAACAGAGATACTTGTTCTCAGCCCAGAGACCTAAAGGTCAAAGTCACCTAGTACATGCCAGGACCCTACTCCTATCCTGAAGTAGAGTGGCAAATAAAGAAGGGGCTTACATAACTATGACCCAGAGAGGGTGTGTCCAGTGTTGTAGGAGGGTAGTCCAAGGGAGCGAGAAGGAGAAAGTCCCACCAATTAGAAATTAACTCTGAACTCGAGACAGAAAAAGGGGAAAAAAAAATCAACTAAAAAAACCTTATGCTCCCACTGATCACATGAACTTCAGATTAAGATGTTTTCCATAGTGGCAAGATAAAGTATAAAACTATATCCTTGGGAAGGAGGTATGGCAATCTGGGGAAATAGAGGCACCCATGTTGGCACCAGTTAAATCCTAGATAGTCTTTCAGGCAAGTAGCTTGCTCTCTTCTAGCCTTTGTTCCTTTACCTGGAAAATAGGAAAGACTTCTCATGTTGCAGGGCTATTGGGCAGATTAAACGAGACGCGTGAAGTCCTCAGCGCAGTGCCTGGCATGTGGCAGCTGACTGAAAATTGTTATTGCAGTTCTGTGATGTATGTTTGGACACTTGGTCCAGAGCAGAGGGGGCTCAAATTTGGGGTCAAAGGAGGACCCCCTCAGGGATTTAAGGTCCCCATAAATGATTCCGACCCATAGAGACCCTATAGGACAGAGTAGAACTGCCCCATAGGGCTTCCAAGGAGCGGCTGGCGGATTTGAACTGCTGATCTTTTGGTTAGCAACCAAACTCATAACCGCTGAGCCACCAGGGCTCCTTAACATAAACATAAATATTTTCAAAGATACCCTCTTTTCTCCAATGGTGCTGATGAGCAACACACCCCTTCCTAGAGCTGGTCTAAATAAAAGTGATAGCTATGTAGGTAGATAGATAGATAGGTAGGTAGGTAGGTAGGTAGGTAGGTAGAGATAGTTGCCATCAAGTCAACTCCAACTCATGGTGACATTCTGTATAACAGAACAAAATATTGCCTGGTCCTGCATCAGCCTCGTGATCACCAGCATGTTCGAGTCCATTGTTGTAGTCATCAAGCCAACCCATTCCACCAAGGGTCTTCAGCGCCCTCGCTGGCCCTCCATTTCACCAAATATGAAGTCCTCCTCCAGCAACTGACCCACCAGATGATGTGTCCAAAGCAAGGAAGTTGAACAATGTTTTATTGTGATCCATAGGGTTTTCTTTGGCTAATTTTCAGAAGTAGATCATCAGTCCTTTCTTCCTAGTGTGTCTTAGTCTGAAAGCTCCACTGATACCTGTCCACCATGGGTGACCCTGCTGGTACTTGAAATATTGGTGGTGTAGCTTCCAGTGTCATAGCAACATGCAGGCCACTACAGTATAACAAACTGACAGATGGGTGGTGGAAGTGGGTAAAGCTCTAATTTCAAAACGGAAATAGGCCAATTATGGGCCAATGATGAATGCCAATGACGCTCCCGAGTGTTCACTCCTTCCAAACAGTGGGGAGGGTATGGGAACTTTGGCTTGGGGAGAGTGGAGTGTGGGAAACCAAGGAGGTAAGAGGAGGCCAATCTGATAGAATTAGAAGTTCATCATCCCAAGCTGAAATTCTGGTTCAGTTACTTACTGTGTGGCCTTGGGCAAGTCACTTTCTCATCCATCAAGTGTTCATCCAGGCTGGAGGCTTCTCCTGATTCAAGTAGCTGCAGGGGCTGGTGAACCCAAGATTGGCAGGTCAGACAGCAGGCCTCTGGCTCACAGGCAGACAAATCCCAAGATAAGCAAGTAAGCTGGCAGGCTGCTGGCTCACAGACTGTGGAGGTGGACTAATTCCAAGACTGGCAGGTAAGTTACTAGCTGAAGTCCCAAGAACTGGAGATCAGATGAATAGGAGCCAGCTGCAGGATCCAGAGTGAGCAAAAGCCTGTGAGCCTTGCCAGAAAGTCCACCTATATTGGAGATAGGCCACACGCCCAAGGAAACTCCCTTTCAACTGATTGGCTACTCACAGCAGATTCAATCACGGAGGTGATCACATTATATCAGCTTTCATCATGGAAGTGATCACATCATCATATGACTGCTAAACTGCATCGTAACTGCCAACCCACTGAGAATCACGGCCCGCAAGTTGACACACAGCCTTAACGATCGCAGGCCCACAGTGTTATCTGCCTCCTCATTTATTATTCTTCAACCCACCAAGATCCAATCCCATCACTCTTCTGATACTCCCCTCATCAGTGTCACTAGTGACCTCGTTGACCAAATCCAATGGACAGCTCTCTTGGCGGCTCTGTTGGATATCATTGACCTTTCTCGTCCCCTAGAAGCTGGATTTTCCATGGCTCCCGTAGCATCCCACTCTCCAGGTTCTCCCAGCTCTGACTGCTCCTCCATCTCCCTCACTCTTCCCATCCCTTAGATGCTGGGTTTCCTCAGAGTTCAGTCCCAAGCCTTCTTCCCACTGCACTGGCTTGCCCTGGACAGCCTCCCCATCTCCTTTGGATTCAGAACCATCCATTTGTGACTGATGACAAATCTCCATCTCCTGCCAGGCCACACCTCTCATCTGAGCTCCAGTCTCAACCCCTGTCTGGCACCCCCCCCTGGTGGTTCCACAGGCTCCTGAAGCGAACCATGTCTAAGATGGAACTCAGCACCTTCTCCCCCAAACCAGCTTCTCTACCTGTGTTCCCATCTCAGTGACAGCCCCACCACCCACTCAGTCACCAGAGGCAGAAAACTGGGAGTCATTCCCTGGAATGTGAACTCCATGAGGGCAGGAATTTTTTCCTTTTTTTTTTCAACCCTATATTCTAGGCACGTGGAACTGAATCTGGCTATAGGAGATTCCCAATAAATATTCGTTGAATGAACGCTTGGGCTCTCCCTACATAACTAACCCACCCCTACCACCTGTCCATCCTGCTTCCTAAAACATTTTCTCAAATACTTCTGCTTTCTCCAACAACTCTGCTGCAACCCTAATCCAATCCCCCTCATGTATTGCCTGGACAAGCGTAACAACCTCCTCACTGGTCTTTCTGCTTCTGATCTCCCCATCTCAAAACCGTTCAGGCCTGCAGCCAGTGGGTTCTTTCTAAAGCCCAAACATGACCTTGACTTACCCTGCTTAAAATGCTTCAATGAGGCCCTGTTGTTCTCAGGATAAATCTGGGATTGAGGGGTCAAAGAACGGTTTTTGAATAAATATTTCCCTGCTCCCTGTAGCAGGCTGAGGGCCCAAGCCCTAGGCCCAGCTGAGCTCAAAGCTTCCTTCCTAGGGGGCTGTGTTGAAGTGCTCCACGACATCAGAGGCCTCCTCCAGGTCGCTGCAGAGATGCTGGCCGAGTTTAGAGCCACCTTGGCCTCTGCTCCCCAGGCCCCTCTCCCTGTTCCTCCCCTTCACTGTGAGTCCATCAGGGAGCACGGCCTGGGAGTCGCTCCCAGCACTTCTGCAGAGCAGGGAAAGAAGAGAGTGGGAAGAAGGCGGAGGAGCTGCCAGGGAGACTCATCACTTCCTTGCCTGGGATCCACCGCCCACTGGGTGCTGTGTGCTTCCACAAGTAAAAGTTCATTGAGTTCTCACGACTTGATGAGGACGGTATCACTTTTCACATCACAGATAAGAAGAACCTGAGGCTCAGAGAACCCGAGTTCAGGCAAGTAGGAGGACCTGGGGTGGCCTTGAACCCAGGCTTTCTGATTGTAGTGTATACATTCTTTCTTTTTTTTTTTTTAGAAGTCACTCAGCAACTAAAATCTGGATTTGCCACCACGAAGCTTGGAAGTGTTCTCTGTAACTCTCTTCTGAGTCTGCTCCCTGCTCTACTTGGCAGGTGGGGGCCCTGGGCTGCCAGCAAGGCACGGAGGCCCTTGCCCAGTCAGCAGCAGCAGAAAGACCCAAAGTCCTCTCTGCTGCAGGGAAAGACGCCTGACTTCAGCCGCCTTAATCAGCTTCTTGAAGCCGCCATCTAGTTGATTCTGACTCTTGGCGACCCCGTGTGTGCACAGTAGAACTGCTACACAGGGTTTTCAAGACTGTGACCTTTTAGAGGCAGACTGCTAGGCCTGTCTTCCTAGGCGCCTTTGGGTGGGTTCGAACGGCCAAACTTTTGGTTAAGTAGTCAAGTACTTAACCATTTTCACCATCCTTAAAACCAAAAACCAAACCCGTTGCTGTCCAGTCAATTCCAACTCATAGAGACCCTGTAGGATGGAGTAGAACTGCCCTATAGGGTTTCCAAGGCTGTAAATCTTTACGGAAGCAGACTGCCACATCTTTCTCCCGCGGAGCAGCTGGTAGGTTCGAATTGCCACCTCGGTTAGCAGCTGAGTGCTTAACCATTGTGCCACCAAGGCTCCTTCACCACCCTTAGGTCTTGGGTAAATCAGAGCATGAGGGTGAGCCTTGAGTGATGGAGGCAGGGACACAGTGAACTCTCAGAGGCCAGGCCAAGAAGTGGGGGTTTTCTGAGGACAGAGCATAGAGAGATTCAGTCTGCGAGAGGCTGCTTATGGAATGCTTTGAACTCAGGCTGCGGGAACGCTTGAGAAACGCTCACAACCCAGGGGCTGAGGGCATCCAAGTGAAGTGATTGAACTGAGGCTGTGGGAACTTTGGGGGGAATGCACTAAATTCAGGCTGCAAAGACTCCCAGGGGACTCACTGAACTCAGGGGGCTTCTTGGGAGATGGACTGACAGACTGTGAGCATGTCCAGAGTAGGTTACTAGACTCAGGTCCAAAGGACATTATTAGGGATTGCATTGCACTCAAATTTGGGGGGCTTCTTGCAGAGACCAGTGATGTCAGCTTATGGATTCTTCACTGAACTCACACTGCAAGGCCTGGAACTTTGCCTGCAGACTCAAAGTCCATGTGACTTCCCTCCACCATGCATACCCAGAATTTCAGGACCTATGGGCAGACATGGACACAGACTACAGTCACCCCCAGGGTGACTCACAGGCTTCCTCTTCCTCTCTGTCTTTCTTTCTCTCACTCTCTGCCTCTTTCTCTCTCTCTCACACACACACACTGCCTTCTCAGCTCCCTGTCCTGATTCTTCCACATTTTCCCTGACCTCTAAATATTGGGGTACCCAGAGCTCATTCCTCTAACCTCTCCTCCTCTTGTTTACATTCATTCCCTAGGTAATCTTACCCAGTCTCATGACTTTAAGTACTATCTATTCTCTGACGAGCCTCAACTTCATATCTCTAACCCAGGCCTCTCCCCTCAAGTCCAGACTCATTCATATCCAGCTGTCTCCTTAGCACATCCACATGGTTACCTAACAGCCATCTCAAACTCAACATGTCCAAACTCAAACTTCTGATCTTCCCTCCCAGACTTATTCTTCCCTCGGTCTTCCCCATCTTCATAAATGGCAGCTGCATCTTCCCAGTTGCCCTGGTCAAAAAACAGAGTCATCTGTGATCCCTTCTTTCACACTCCATGTCTAATCCGTACAGCAAATCCTACAAAATGTATTCAGAATCCCACCTCATATCACTATCTCCACCACTTTCACCTGGTCCAAACCATCATCAACTCTTCCTGGTTGTTGCTCTCTCCTCCTGGGTTATTGATATAGACCTCAGTGCTGCATCCCTTGTCCCCCTCTAGTCTATTCTCAATGCAGAAGCCAGTTTTAAGAGGCAATGACCTTTTAAAAGTGTAAGTCCGAGCAGATCACTCTTCTGTTCAAAACTCACCAGTGCCATAAAATTCTTAGAAGAAAAAGTAGGGGCAGTGCTGTCAGACATAGCTTTCAACAATGGATGGTCTAGTATAATAATAAAAGCACAAACAGCAAAAGACGAAGTAAATAAATGGGATCTCATAAAAATTAAAAACTTTTGTTCATCAGAAGACTTTACCAGAAAAGTGAAAAGGCAAGCTACCGACTGGGAGACTTTCTTTGGAAACCATCTATCCGACAAGAATCTAATAACCAAAATACATATAAAACTTTGACAACTTGACAACTAAAAGACAAATAACCCAATCATAAAATGGCCAAAGGACTTGAATAGACATTTCACCAAAGAGGACATTCAAATGGCCACCAAACTCATGAAAAGATGCTCAGTGTCATTAGCCATCACAGAGATGCAAATCAAAATCATAATGAGATACCATATCACTCCCACTAGGATGACTAAGATTAAAAAAACAAACAAACCAGGAAATAGCAAATGTTGGCAAGGATATGGGGAAATTGGAACCCTTACTCATTGCTGATGGTAATGCAAAATGGTACAGCCATGTGGAAAACAGTGGCAGTTCCTAAAAAAACTAAAAATAGAACTACCATACGACGTAGCAATTCCACTCCTAGGTGTATACCCAAAAGATTTGAAAGCAGAGACTCAAAAAGAGACTAGTACACCAGCATCCATGGCAGCACTATTCACACTAACCAAAATGTGGAAACAACCTAAATGCCCATCAACAGACGAATGGAGAAACAAAATGTGGCACATACACAGAATGGAATACTACTCAGCCAGTCAGAAAAATAAAGTCTTGATACATGCTACCATATGGATGGAGCTGGAAGACATTATGCGGAGTGAAATAAGTCATTCACAAAAGGACAAATATTATATGACCTTGCTTATATAAAAAGACAAGAAAAGGCAAATGTATAGAGACCAAAGTTTATTAGTGGTTACCAGGGGCAGGAGGGAAGGGGAAAGAGGGGGTTAACAGTAATGGAAATATGTTAAAGGTAGGGTTGCACAGCCAATTATTGTAATTGCTGTCAATAAGTTGTACACCTGTAAAAAGTTGACTTGGCAAAAGTTGTGTGATAGACATATTTACAACAGTGACAAAAAAAAAAAAGAAAAGAAAAGAGTACTTGCTGAGGCTGCTTTTGTACAACCGGAAACCTCATGGGATTTGGTTTCTTGGTTTGGAAGTTTAGGGCCCTGGTTTCATGGAACACCCTGGTTAATTGACCTAATAACATGTTTAATGCTTCTGTTCTACCTCCTAGTTCGATGTGTAGTGCCTGGGGTCTTAAAAGCTTGCAAGCAGCCATCCAAGGCACAACAATTGGTCTCTATTTGCCTGGAACAACAGAGGAAGCAGGGGAGTCAGGAATAGGAGGAGGATATGGAAGGTGTGGCTAGTTGCCTCCGTGAACAGCTACCTTCTTTGCTATGAGACCAGAAGAACTGGATGGTGCCCAGCTATCGTTTCTGAACATTTTGATCAAAGATTCCATAGAAGAATCTTGATCAAAAGGAGGAAAATGCAGAACAGAATTTCAAATTCTCATGGACTCCAGACTTCCTGGAGCCATGAAGGTTGGATGAACCCCCGAAACTATTGCTCTGAGATAATCTTTAAACCTTAAACCAAAAATATCCCCTAAAGTCTTCTTAAAACCAAAGAACAGTTTAGCTTAACTAGCAAAAAAAAGTCTGCCTTGAGCATTATGCTCTTTTAAAAACTATCTATATGGGATCAAAGTGACAACAGAAACTCAGAAGATTAGATAGCAACCTTAGGGAGCAGAGAGTTGATGTTAATGAGGGAGGAACAACTCAGAAAAACAGGGTGAGAATGGTTGCACAACTCAAAGATTGTAATCAATGTCACTAAACGGTATATGGAGAAACTGTTGCATTGGTGTATGTTTTGCTGTGTATATTCTCAACAACAACAAAATAAAATTATATACTAAAAAGCATGCTAAAGGAAATTGATGAAGTTATCCCAAAAAGTTGATACAGTAAAAAATACTCAGCCTTAGGGGGAAAAAAAAGACTCGCCAGTGGTCCGATCTCAGAGTAAAACCCAGAGTCCTTGCCTCGACTTCCAGTGACTCACATGACTCTGACTCCTCATCCTCCTTCACTTTCCTTGTCTCCTTTCATTTCCTCCCTTGTTCACTTCACTCCGGCCCTTCTGGTCGCTTTGCTGTTTCTCAAGCATGTCAAGCCCTCTCCGTCTCAGGCTCTGCTTTTGTCCTTTCTACCTAGGACACTCTTCCCTCAGTTGTCCCCATGTCTCACTCTCAAACGACACCTCAGCAGAGATGCATTTCCTGGTTACCTCAGACACAAAAGTAATGCCCTGCTGGGTACTCCCTATCCTTAATCCAGCCTTATATTTTCTCTGGAGTTCCTATCACCATCTGATATACTATATATTTATTTATTCACTTCTTCATTGTCTGTCTCACCCTCTGCCACTCCCCTCACACACTAGAATATCAACTCCATGAAGGCAAAGTCTTTGTCTTGTTCGTAGCTATATCCCAGGCCTAGCACCACCAAACCAAACCCACTGTCATGGAGTTGATTCCGACTGATAGTGACCCCATAGGGTTTCCAGGGCTGTAAATCTCTAGGGAAGCAGACTGCCACATCTTCCGCAGAGCCATTGGTGGTTTCGAACTGCCTACCTTTCAGTCAGCAGTCTATTGCTTTAACCACTGTGTCACCTACAGTACCTAGCAAATAGTAGGTGCTCAATAAATATTTGTTGAATGAATGAATGAGTAAATGAATGAAGGAATGCTAGGAACCAGGTAAATATTTGTTGAATTGAATAGAACTGGACTCTATCCTTCAACTTTGTGGGTCCCATGGACCTGTAGCTTCCTTTTCAGAGATTCTAGGGACCAAGGAATGGTTTTCCAAATCAGCTACCAAGGAGGTTAGATGGGAAAATCAATACCCAGTCTGAGGGAGGGGGCTGAGTACTTCCAGAACAGTGCAGGGTACTTGAAGTATGACACCCGGAAGGGTAACAGAACCTGTGTTGGTTATGTCTAGCCTGGAAACGAGTTCCACTTTGAGTATTTAAAACAGAGAGAAGTTAACGAAGAGAACTGGCTACACACGTGATGGAAGAAACAAGAAACCACCAGGGAGAGTGATGCAACTCAGAGCCGAGCAGCAGCAGGAAGCCGTCTCCACCCCTAGGCTAGTGGGTCAGGGGAGGCGGTGGTGTTACCAGGGCACAGGAGCAGAGACACCAACAGAAGCTAGAACCACAGGAAAAGCAGACATGCAGCCAGAGGTGCGTGTGTTGGGGAGAAATAGCCTGGATTCTTCCCCAGTCTCCCTCAAGTGCCTCCCTCTGGCAGACCATGCTGGAAGCCAGCTGATCCAGGAGCCTGGGAAACACAGTCTGCATGGGTCAGCCCCTGCAATACACACCAGAGCAGGGAAGACAGAGGAATGGGTCTAAGGGCCAACAGGCCCAGAAGGGCACAGAAGTGCTCAGTGGTTTCAACAGACGAGGAGGAGAGAAGAAGCACGGGGGAGAGGCCCTGGCAGCAGCAGGCCTGGAGTCTGAGCAGGGAAGAAAAACCAGACCCGAGACGTATTTGCAGTTTGGACTTGGGCTGCGGGAGATGCCCTCCCCCTGCCCCCATACATATTTTTTATCACTTGCTTTCAGTCTTTCCTCTCCGGCAGCTGCTGCAAAGGGAGGAGCTAGGGCTACTAGCTTGGCTTCCAAACCTGGTTTTGCCCTTCAGCTTCGAGGCTGAGCCAACCCTGCTGTTTGACACCAGTCCAGGGCACTGCCTTTAAGAGGCCTTTACTGTGTGTCAGGCACGAGACTGGCACCGTCCCCGGGCACATAGGACTCTGACGGCCCCCAGAGTACCCATTGTTATTGTGGCGCCACTGCAATCATGGCTGGAGTGGAAGATGACGCAACACAGCCCAGGTGAAGAGGGTGCCTTTGGTTTAGCAGCAGCACCCCTCCAAGTCATTACCAATGAAAGCCTCCCTGGGAGCTTTTCGGTAGAGCTAGGACAAAGGTGTGTATTAGTGAAGAGGAAGGCTTGAGGGAAGGAAGAAGTTTTTAACAATGAGACCTTCAGCAGTGGAACTGGCTGTCTTGTGACGGAGTGAGCTTTCCACGCCAGGAGGTAGTTTAGCAGGGGTTGGATGCTAGAATGTTGTCGAGGGAAATCTGCAATGGTAAGTTGGTCTGAATGCCTTCATGGCTGCTTCTAACTCTGCCCAACTCTGAAATCTGTGGCTGACTGACCAGCTCCTTTTATTTTGACCCTCTGTCTACTCTTGATACATCTTTCTGCAGACCAACCCCATGTCCTAGGTTCAGTGATTCTGACAAGGAGCATGCAAGAGAGAGGGTAGGCAGGGGTCACTCTCTCCATGGGCCTTTAGCTTACTGCCTCACTCCCCATCTCCATGACCAACTTGTAGATTGGCATTTGGGTTGAGGAAACAGCCTTGGTGGTCTTCCGATCAACTCCCAAGACAACCAGCATACAGCCTGGTAGTAGATCACAGTCTGTCATGGATTGAATTGTGTCCCCCCAAAATATCTGTCAACTTCCCCGGGTCATGATTCCCAGTATTGTATGATTGTGTACCATTTTGTAATCTGATGTGATTTCCTAATGTGTTGTCAACTCTATCACTACGATGTAATAAGATGAATTAGCAGCAGTTATACTGTGAGGTCTACAAGATTAGATAGTGTCTTAAGCCAATCTCTTTTGAGGTATAAAAGAGAGAAGCGAGCAGAGACACATGGGAACCTCATACCATCAAGAAAGCAGTGCTGGGAGCAGAGCTGAGGTTCCTGTGCAGAGAAGCTCCCAGACCAGAAGAAGACTGATGGCACAGACCTTCCTCCAGAGCCGACGGAGAAAGCGTTCCCCTGGAGCTGACGTCCTGAATTTGGACTTGTAGCCTACTGGACTGCGAGGGAATAAACTTCTCTTTATTAAAGCCATCCACTTGGGGTATTTCTGTTATAGCAGCACTAGATAACTAAGACACAGTCCCAGTTGCTGTTGAGTCAATTCCAACTCATGCCGACCCCATGTGTGTCAGAGTAGACTGCTCTTTAGGGTTTCATTGGCTGATTTTTCAGAAGTATATTGCCATGCCTTTCTTCTGAGGTGCCTCTGAGTACACTAGAACCTCCAACCTTTTGGTTAGCAGCCGAGTGCATTAACCATTTGCACCACCCAGGGACTCCTAGTAGTAGATAGCAAATCCATTTTCCATAAGAAGAGAGTAAATGTGGCTATTAAGAGCATGGGCCTTGGAGGCAGGCAGACCTGGATTGAAATGTCAGCTCTACTACTCAGGTGGTTACAGATATCTCAGCCTCGTTTCCTCAAGTCTAAAACCCAAACCCAAACCTGCTGCCGTCGAGTCGATTCCAACTCATAGCGACCCCATGGGACAGAGCAGAACTGCCTCATAGGGTTTCCAAGGAGCAGCTGGTGGATTTGAACCGCTGACCTTCTGGTTAGCAGCTGTAAAGTGGGGTATTAATGCCCACTTTACCCAGGGTTGTTGTGAAGAGGAAATAAAATAATGCAGCTAAGGCACTCAGCATAGTGCCTGGGACGTAGGAAGGGCTCAGTAAGCAGAGCAGTAGTTATTCCTACCACCATCACTACTACTGCTAATATTAATAATGGTATCTATGGCTGAAGAGCAGAGTAAGTGCCATGGGAAGGATTAGCAGAGACCGTGGCAGCAGTGAGCAATTAGAAAGGGTCAGAGGGTGAAGCCTCAGCTTCGATCTGGTCTCTGGGTATGAAGCCTGGCCGAGGGCTCTTGAGGCTGAGGAGGTAACATCTGAGACCGCCTGCGATCTGCCATGAAGTGTCTGTGTCTGGGGGTGCAGCCTCCTGGCTCTGAGAATCAGCAGCCAAAACATTTCATCTGTGCTTCTGACGGGCCCCAGTGCCCGTCCCGTGGTGCTGGGGGAACACTGGACCCCGGTGCTGGGGAGATGCTGGGGAAATGCAGAGACCTGACAGAACCCCAAATTCAATGCATTCATCCTCTGCTCTTGGAGACCAAGCCGGAGCCTGAACCCAGTTACACATGCATTTCCTCATGTTATTTCTCAGACAGCGAAAGCATGTCTGAGCGAGGTACAAACGCCTCCCCCATCTCTGCGATGTTGCCCCAAGGCTCAGCTACTGTTTAGGGCTCACCCTGTTTCTTTGAATGCACAGAAAGGCATTTTATCCGATGTACCAGGTTGCTTTTCCCTAAGGCAGGGGTTTTAGATGAGTAACACACTAGAGACAGTACCTCGTGAGTGTGTTTAGTACGCAACGCCGCCTAACAGGGTAGTGAAGCAATCTCCTGTGGAGTCAGACAAAACCGGGCCTCACATCTTGTCTGTGCCACTTTTTAGCTGTTTGGCCTTGGGAAATTTCCTTAACTTTTCTGAGCCTCAATTTCCTTGTCTTTAAAATGGTTGTAATAGCAGGGATCTTGTAAGGAAAAAAAGACGCGATTCATGTTAGGTGCTCAGCATACTCCCTGGACTCGACACACCCTCGGGAGATGTTTGCTCTTGTTGTCATTATTATTGTCATGTTACCGTTATTTTCAAAACAAAGCTTTTCCTCAGGACCAGAGGTGGCCATGAGTCCAGATACCAACTTGGCTTTGCCTCTCTCTGTTGTCACAGAGGCCTGAGACTGCGTGTGGGGCCAGGACTGGGAGGTCAGGCCCCTTTTCCCTCCAGAGTGCAAAAGGGTGGGCAGCCGGAGAATCCCTTAGAGGAGGCCGCTGGGCGCGGCTTTAAGAGACAAGGAAGACATGTTCCTGAGGTGCTCTGCAGCTGTTAGAGAGGTTTTCAGTGCTCTCTGTTCTGCTAAAGGAGCCCTGGTGTCGCAGTGGTCAAGCACTCGGCTTCTAACTGAAAGGTTGGTGGTTTGAACCCTCCAGCCACTCTGCGGGAGAAAGATGTGGCAATCTGCTTCTGTAAAGATTACAATCTTGGAAACCCTATATAACAACAATAACAGCAAAACACCGTTGCTCTCGAGTCGATTCTAACTCATAGCCACTTTACAGGACAGAGTAGAACTGCCCCATAGGGTTTCCAAGAGCAGCTGGTGGATTCGAACTGACCTTTTGGTTAGCAGCTGAGCTCCTAACCACTGTGCCACCAGGGCTCCTATAGAGCAGCTCTACTCTGTCCTACAGGTTGGTGAGTCGGACTCGACCAGACGGTAACAGGTATTTCTGTTCTACTAAATCATTTTTTAAAAAAAAGAAAAAAGCCATAAAAAAGTCATTTTTGGTTTCTAACTTCATGTGTCCTTGGACAGAAGGGTTGACTGGCTAACTGAGTTATGACTGATGAAAACTCCCTGAGGAATGATGACATGTCAGGTTTACCTCCAGCGTGGGTAACTAGGGGCCAGTTTCCCCAGGGTAAAGACAGGAAAGAGAGAAGGAGTTAGATGCCATTTGGCAAGAGCTTTGAATTCTGTGAATTCACGCCTGGGGAGCAACAATTGAGGTGCTGTTAAATGTCACTGCTGGTGACAGTTAAATCACTATAACCTTTGGGAAGGTAATTTGGCTGCTCCTGTCAAAGTGTTTATTTCCTTAGGCCTGGTCACGTCACTTCTGAGAATCTATCCTAAAGAAACAACCCACAATTCTAGAAAGAGCTATTTTATCAGCAATGTTCATCGCTTCATTGTTGATCAAAGTTGAATTTTACCTGAGCCTTTTGTTAAAGAAATCCTCTCACCCTTTTTATGTTCTGGAAAACCGCAGCGCTAACTGCAAGGAACTTGTTGTTGTTAGGTGCTATCAAGTCAGTTTCAACTCAGCGACCTTGTGTACAACAGAACGAATACTGCCTGGATCTGTGCCATCCTCACAGTCGTTGCTGTGTTTGAGCCCATTGTTGCAGCCACCGTGTCAGTCCATCTCATTGAGGGTCTTCCTCTTTTTCACTGACCCCCTGCTTTACCAAGCATGATGTCCTTCTCCAGAGACTGGTTCCTCCTGATGACATGTCCAAAGTATGTCAGATGAAGTCTCGCCATTCTTGCAAGGAATTTACAGCAAGACTTAACGGTTTACTCTGAAAAACTTTAGAACCCCTTTCCTTATCTCCCCCTCTACATCCTCCTGAGTCTCCCCAGATCCAAGTGGTCTTGTATATATAAAAAGAAAATATTCCGAGCAAACTGACCCTAATTGCAACCTTGATACATCACTTACCCAGCACTCCCTTAATTTTCTTATAGCAAGCTTGCAGACTGTCTCAGTGGAGCTGGAGTACAGATTGTTCTGGGATGTTTCTCTCTCCCCACTGTGGTGGGCCCCTTCCCCTGATTATAGTGCTCCTTCTTTCCCTTCCCTTTCTCCCCTCCCCTACCTTGCAACTTCCTTTTGAATAAAAGTCATCCTTGCCTGTTGACAGGTCGTAGAAGAGACAGAAGATGGAAACATCTTAAATGTCAACCTAACAATAAAACCAGTTGCCGTCGAGTTGATTCTGACTCACAGAAACCCAGAGTGAGTCATAATAGAACTGTGCTTCATAGGGATGTCAGTGGCTGATTATTCAGAAGTAGATCTCCAGGTCTTTCTTTGGAGGCACCTCTGGGTGAACTCAAACCTCCAACCTTTCAGTTAGTAGCTAAGCATGTTAACTGTTTGCACGTCCAGGGACTTCTAACCTAACAATAAATCCTTCAAAAACCGGTTACTGTCGAGTCGATTCCGACTCAGAGCAATCTTACAGGACAGAGTAGAACCGCCCCATAGGATTTCCAAGGCTGTAATCTTTACAGAAGGAGCCCTGGCGGTGCAGTGGGTAAAGTGCTGGATTGCTAACCAAAGGGTCCATAGTTCGAACCCACCAGCCGTGCCACAGGAGAAAGATGTGACAGTCTGCTTCTGTAAAGATTTACATCCTTGGACACCCTGTGGGGCAGCTCTGCCCTGTCCTATAGAGTCACTATGAGTCAGAATTGACTTGACAGCAGTGGGTTTAGAATCTTTACAGATGCAGACTGCCACATCTTTTTCCTGCAAAGCAGCTGGTGGGTTCGAAACACCCACCTTTAGGTTAATAGCCCAGTGCTTAACCGCTGCACCACCAAGGCTCCTTAATCTAACAACAGGGGTAGGTTAAGCAACCATTCAATGGATGATGTTGCAGTCATTCCTAATGATTGTCACAAAGACCATGTAGCAGCGCATGAAAAAGCTTGTGCCTTTACTTATCAAGTAAAAAAAAAAGTCAGATACAAAATGGTATAATCATAATTACGTGAAAAACTGTAAATAGAAAAAAAGACTGGAAAGAGTTTCAGAAAGATATTATTAGTGATTTTGTTAGTGTGATAGAGAAATTGTGGGTAACTTTTTTTTTGGTACATGTTCCAAGTCTAAAATTTTGTAATTATATGGATTATGTGAGAAACAGATTAATAGCCCCTCAAAGATTTTCATGTCAATATCACTGGAATCTGTGAATATGTTACCTTACTCAGCAAAAGGACCTTTGTAGATGTGATTAAGTTAAGGATTTTAAGATGGGGAGATTAGCCTGGATTATCCAGGTGGGCCCAATATAATCACAGGGTACTTATAAGAGAAAGGGAGGAGTGTTAGAAGGTGCTCTGCTGGCACAATGGTTAGGCGCTCGGCAGTTGGCCGAAAAGTTGGTGGTTCGAACCTACCCAGTGGCTCCAAGGGAGAAAGACCTGGTAATCTGATTCTGTAAAGAGTAAAACCAAAAAACCAAACCCATTCCCGTTGAGTGGATTCTGACTCATAGCTACCCTGTAGGACAGAGTAGAACCGCCCCACAGGGTTTCCAAGGCTGTAAATCTTTACAGAAGCAGACCACCACATCTTTCTCCTGCAAATCGGCTGGTGGGTTCGAACCACTGACCTTTTGGTTAGCAGCTGAGCGCTTAACCACTGTGCCACCAGGGCTCCTTTCCTCTAAAGATTATAGCCCAGGAAACCCTATGAGGCAGTTCTACTCTGCCACATGGGGTCACCATGAGTGGAAATCAACTTGAAAGCACTTAACAGCAACAGCAATGGGCAGGTCAGGGTCAGAGACAGACTGGAAAATGCTGCGGTGCTGGCTTGAAAGTGGAGGAAGGGGCCCTGTGTCATGGCGTCCAGGCAGCCTCTAGAGACTGGAAAAGACAAGTAACTGGAGTTTACTCTATAGCCTCCAGAAGGAACACAGTCCTGCCAGCACCTTGACTGTAGCCCAGTCAAACCCATTTCAGACTTCTGACCTCCAGAATCATAGAGTAATATATCTGGGTTGTTTTAAGCCTTTAAGTTTGTGGTAATTTGTAACAGCAGCAATGGGAAAACTAATAGCTATTTGTATAATAAAAAAATACTTTTCAAAAGTGTCATCTATTAGAACAGTGTGATATCAAATATAGTGGATTAATCACGTATTTTCTTTATGCTCATGCCCGTGACATTTTCCTTTGGCCGAGGGAGAGCAGTGATTCACGGCTCTGGCTTCGGAAGAGCAGACCTGAGTTTGCACCTCAGATGTTGGTCGTGGGGCCCCAGGCAAGGTCCTTAAATGCTTTTCTGATCCTTGAATCTACATGTATGTGGACCCTGAAATATGATCACATTCAGCTGCAGTGGGCCCTATGAGGGTAGACTTTTTTTTTTTTTTTCCTTCTCAAACGAATTTTTTGAAATTGTAAAAATAATATAACATTACAAGCAGGATAGGAAATAGAGAGGAAAAACTCCCACAACTCCTTCACCTTAACGCAATAATTCTTTTGTTTATTCCCGGCCAAACTTTTTTCATATACATATTGTGTTAGTCAGGACTCTTGATTGCAAGTAACTGAAATCCAACTCATAGTAGCTTAAGTTCACAAGGGAAACTTGTTGGTTCAATAAGTGGGAAGTCTAAGAGTGTGCTGGTTTGGGAATAGCCAGATTCATGTGCTCAGATGATGTTGTCGGGGTCCTGTGTCTCTCCATGTCTTGGCTCTGCTTCCTCTGTGAGGCTTCATTCTCCAGGGGGTTCTCTTTATGTGGTGGGAAGAACAGCCAACAGCATCGTGACACTTCTGTGATCTATAGCTCTCGATCCCGGAGGGAAACAAAGTATCCACATATCGGCTATCATGCCAAGACTCTGATTGGCTTTTCCTGGGTCACATGCCCACCCCTTGGCCCAGTCAGTGTGGGTGGGAGAAAGAAGTATCATGATTGTCAAGGCCTGAGGCACATACCCACTCCTGCAGCCAGGGACTGGGAGAAGAGTGTGGTTGTCATCCAAGCGGAGGAAGGGCAATTTCTTTAATGGAAACAGAGGTGCTGGACACACAGAAACAGGAGCCATCCTCTATCCATATTTCATATCATGTGTAATTTTTATACCACTCGATAGTCTTCATACTTGTCATGTTAATGGATTTAGAAATTATCATAGTTATCATATCATAATTTACCTAACCATTGTTAAATATTATTGGCTACTTAGATTGTTTCAAAAATTCTTCTGTTATTAATAATGCTGTAATGAACATCTTTGTGCAAGTAGCTTTCGCTCTAGTTTAGATTATGTCTGTAAGACAGATTCCCAGGAGAGGGGGTAGAGGTGAGAACAATGATTCATTTTGCCAAACTGCTTTCCAGAAGGGCTGCACCCCTATGTAGGGAGAGGTGCGGCTGCTGAGGCTGGAGGGTAGGGTTGTGTCACTGACAGGCCTTGCAAACTGCAGTGGGTTGAAAGGATACCACAAACTGGTGTACCCTGAGGTCATGACCAAAGCAACAAACAGGAAATACACTTACCCCGCTTAAAACTGAGATAAAATGCAAGCTCACTTGTAGGTGGGGAGATAACACTTTTTATCTGTCAGGCTGGCAAAGCTTGAGAAGACTGATAACATACAGTGTTTATGAGACTGGGGCAACAGATACCCTCACACCCAGCTGATTAACGCAACCTCATGTGTGCAGAGTAGAACTGTGCTCCATAGGGTTTCAAGGCTATAACCTTTCAGGAGCAGGTTGTCAGGCCTTTCTTCTGAGGCACCCCTGGGTAGGTGCCTCTGGGAGGGTTCGAACTGCCAACCTTTTGGTTAACAGTCAAGAGCTTAGCTGTTTTTGCCATCCCGGGATGCTTACTCAGCTGATAGAAATGGGAGTTATTACAGCCTTCTGGGAAAGTAATCTGGTCATATGAATATTGAAACTAAAAATTCACATAGCTTTTGATCTGGGAATCTCATTTTTGTGAATCTATCCCATAAAAGGAAAGTACCGGGTCTATTTCTTGTTGGTCTTTTCACAGGCTACAGCTCCCTGCCGAGCTAGGTCCACCATGTGTCTTTAGCTTTATCTCGAGGAGGGACCACACTCATTTTGTTTTAAACAACTAAGCATTTGATGTGGATGGTGGCTGAGGCAGCTAGCTGTCTCCAATAGCCATTTTCCTCTTCTTTCTTTTGGTAAGACAGTGAACCTGTGACAGCTGGAACTCGACGGCGCTGCCTTATTTTTTCAAGGTCTCACAAGTTTTCCGCCTTTGACAGGGCGCAGTCTTACCGCTTTTCTATCACTCTCTATTATTGGAAGACATTTGTGTTTTCCTTGTCTGACAGGTTTCCGCCTTACACAGGTTCCAGCTTTCGCAGATGTTACCGTAGAACTCACAGAGTCTCTGACTACTCAGCTGGAGACCACATAACCAAACCTCCCGGACAGCTAGGTATGGCCATGTACAATGAGATGTGAGTGAAAGGGATCTTTGCAACTTCCAGGGGTGGATCAATCAGATCTGTTCATCTGGAAATTTTGACCCTTGAGAGAGACTAAAGAATGTTTGCTGGTCTCTTGAACTGAGAGGATGTAGAATTGGGAGCCACAGAATGGCTGCCTTCTGCCATGGGGACAGAGACACGGGGAGGGAGAGGTGGTTTGCAGAGAGAGGAGAGCAGTGCAGAAGGAAAGCAAAAGAGGTGGAGCGGGGATACCTCGAAGTCCCCGGGTGCCTCAGGGTTTCCTAGTCCTGACCCTTAGTTCCCACTCCTAGCCTTCTGATAGATTCCTCATTTTCCTTCAGCCAATTTGAGTGATTCTTCTGTTATTTGCAAGAAAAGGAGCCTTCATAAAGATAGAACCCTCCAGCATAAACTTTTTTTTTTTAATTTGATAGCTGTAGATGTGGCAGGAAAATTTATTGAGATGTGTGTTTGCTTTCGCAGCTATAGAAGAATTAGAACAACACCTATTTGCTTATCTATTCTTGGGATGTTCCCTCCCTGTTCTGAGAAAGCAGACAGGCTTGGGTGTCCTCCCTCAGAGGAAGTTTGAGTTTTGAGGGGATTAGTCTGGGGGAAGGGAGAAGTGTGTTAGGGTGGGGTAGGTAGAAGCAGTGAGAGTGAAGGGAGGGTCCTTGAGATAGGAAGGGGATAGCAGTCTGGGGATTCTGTGACTTTTGGGGGCCAGAGCCCTGGTGGCACAGTGGTTAAGAGCTCAGCTGCTAACCAAAAAGGTTAGCAGTTGGAGAGCTCAGCTGCTAACCAAAAAGGTTAGCAGTTTGAATCCACCATCCGCTCCTTGGAAACCTTATGGGGCAGTTCTACTCTGTCCTATAGAGTCGCTGTGAGTCTGAATCCACTCGACAGCAACAGATTTTTTTTTTTTTTTTTTTTGGTACCCAGCCTGGCTAGTCCCAGGGAGACGGTGAAACCTCAGAGGGGCCTGACAGCTTGGTGCATCCAGAGAGACTGGACCTTAGGTTCTGGCTTTCTATACCTGACTGTCGCTTCCTGATTTCAAGAGACCAGTGGGTTTGGAAGATGAGCAGACCAGTGATGACCAGAGACTGGCAGACAGAGGGGACTCCACTAATACCTTGCTCTGTGTGAGGCCTTGAGGCTTTTGCATAATCCAGGGTAAATTAGTGCTGTGGTTTTCATTCATTCTGAGGGAAGCAGACCTTAAAACCAGCATCTGAGGGCCAGTAATTCATTTCTGAGGTGACGCAGGAAACACCAGCAAGAGAGTGGGGAAGTGAGAAAGGGAAGTCAGCCAGCGAAGGGTATGTTATTAGCATTTGCTCTATTTACTTCCACTGGAGAATTCTGGGAGTCAGCTTAAAACACACACTTCTGAGTTATCCTACCGAGGGGTTGAGGATCTGGGGTATTTACACACCAAGTCCAGTCGGTGTTTGTCGAGGGCTTTTCCCAGGGAGATTAAGCCCCATGCTCTTCCACTTGCCTTGCACTGAGGCTGAGCAGGCTCCAGCTGCCAGAGGGAGCAGGTAGAAATCAGGGCACCTTGAACCATAGTTCGCAAGGCCTGTGGGAACGTGGGTGGTCCCACCAGGTACCAGAATCCTCTGCTACGTGTGGGAATGGAGCCCAAATAACAAATAATGACTGAGCTTGATTTCCTGCCCTACCAGCAAGGTTGTAGGGGATCCAAATCAGATTTTATTTTATTTAAATAAGTGTGGTATTTCTTATACCCCCAAGTTTGTGGAGTAAAGTTGGTACCTGTCACACAAGCTGTGGGGCAGATCTGGGGTTCCTTGTGTTACCACCTCTTGTATCTAGCACTGTGCATTGGAATTGTAGGGCCCTGTCATTGTCTGCTGAATGCAAATACTTTTGCACAATATTATCTCATTAAAACTTTTGCTTACAGGATTCATACCTTTGTCAAAACCTTTAAAATTTCCTTTCTTCTTTTGTTAAAAGAAATGTAAATTCCTTGTCGGGCACATATGAGTGCCTGCGGCTCTCAAAGCAGTTTGTAATTAAGCAGTTGAACAACCTGTAGGTCAGAAGTGTATGGATTTCATTTTCTTTTGTCACAGTTGCTATTGATGCTGTTAAAGTAAATCGGCAGCTTATGTGGGTTTTTTCCTTAGGCAGTGCTGGGGTGGATGGTGGTGGGAGCTTGTTAACACAGAAATGACTCCTCTGAGATCAGAGGATCAAAGGGAGCACCGGTGTAAGTCAGAGCTGACAGGGATAGTGAGGTAAACTCTGACTGACCTCTACTCCCTCCAGGTGTTCACTCCAGGCTCTCCAGATGTCCCACCCCCACCCTTCAGGGCTGGTGTGTATGGAAGGGACACATCACTGGCTGAGGGAAGGAGAGAGGGCCAGTGGTGCCAGAGCCTTATTTTCCAGTAGAATCTTCATTCTTTCTCCAGGAAGTTCTGCTTCCCCTGCCTTTGGTATTACTCTGCCAGCTTTCTGTTGATGACAGATTCTCTGTCTTGACAGGTTATATTTCCCTGCATGAGATAGGGCCATCATGTGTGTTGGGTCTTATCTCCAGGAGGCCCCACCAAGGATCCCACTGAGTTTTAGCAGAGCCTGTGACCACCCTTACAGACCAATAACTCAGCCTCCCTTACAGCTAAGGGTGGCTATGTGAGTAAGTTCTGGCCAGTGGGATGTGAGTGAAAGAAATGTTTGCAACTTCCAGGTTACATCCTTGGAAATAAAGCTATTTGCCGTCCATTTCCTCTTTCCTCTTCCCACTAGCTGGGAAATGGCAACAGCTGAAGCCTTGAACCCAGAGATGAAAGCCATGTTAAGTTTGGCAGAAATCACAGTTCTGGATCACCTGTGTCTAAACTAGTACTCAAAAAAGAAGTAAACAAGTATATATCGGGAAGCCCTTTTTTTGTTTGAAAAATTTTAAATCTTATTTGTGGTGAAAATATACATAACAAAACCTACACTCATTCAATTTCTACACGTGCAGTTCAATGACATCGGATACAATCTTCATTCTGTGTCACCGTTCTTGCCATCTCTACTCGTATTGTTTCACCACTGCTCCCTAAACGTTTCATCTGTGCTTCAGAGTTACTGTTGTCAGTTTGATCTCGTAT
Organism: Trichechus manatus latirostris; assembly: GCF_000243295.1. Classification (NCBI taxonomy): domain Eukaryota; kingdom Metazoa; phylum Chordata; class Mammalia; order Sirenia; family Trichechidae; genus Trichechus; species Trichechus manatus. Next base: position 9,497,416 of record NW_004443966.1, on the reverse strand, counting down.
AGATAATTCTTTAAAAGTGCTCAATGTTCAAGGCCAACATTCTTTACTAACTGGGCTAAACTGCTGTTTAGTTTAGAGATGACTTCAGGGGATAGTTTTGGTTTAAGGATTAATGATCATCTCTGGGCAATAGATTTGGGGGTTCCCCTAGTCTTAGGGGGTTCCCTAAGTCTGGTTTCCATAAGAACGTAAACCTCTGTTCCACATTTGTCCTCCTATTGCTGTGGTTTCACCTATTGTGTGCTTGTGGGAATCTCTTTCTTATAGCAACTTAGCCTGTACTCCATATGTAGGCATTTTGTTGTTTTTTTTGCCCAACATACTCTTCCTACTAAGAAACTAAGAAATGATTTCTCCCTCATTCTATGTCAATCATAGTGCCTTACCTGCCCCATATTACAGGGGTGGCCCTGTCACCAGATCTGACCAAACAAGGTACTCCATCATCCTGTTAATAATGATTGGTCAAGAAGTAAGCATGTGACCTAAACAAAGCCAATCAGAATTGTTCTGTGAGTTTTGATACATGATTGCTGAAAGACAGAATACTCTCCTTCTAGGATCAAGGGAAGGAGCCCTGGTGGCAGCCATGGTAAGTGCTCAGCCTCTAACTGAAAGGTCAGCAATTAGAACCCACCAGCTACTCCATGGGAGAAAGATGTGGCAGTTTGTTTCTGTAAAGGTTACAGCCTTGGAAACCCCATGGAGCAGTTCTACTCCATCCTACAGGTTCGCTATGAGTCAGAATTGACTCGACAGCAATGTTTTATGACCTTGCCAAAGGAGCCCTGGTGCACAGTGGTTAAGTGCTCAGCTGCTAACCGAAAAGTCGTCAGTTCAAACCGCCAGTCACTCTGCTGGAGAAAGATGTGGCAAGTCTGCTTCCGTAAAGATTAGCCTTGGAAACTCTATGGGACAGTTCAACTGGACGACAATGGGTAGGGTATGGTCTTGCAAAACACCACCTATAATCTTGCCCAACGGAACAAACTTGTGTCTGATGTAGTCTCTAAGGAGCCCTGGTGGCGCATTGATTAAGCTCTCGATTACTAACCTAAAGATTGGTGGTTTGAACCTTTAAAAATGCTCTGCAGGAGAAAGACTTTGTGGTCTGCTCCTACAAAGATTATAGCCTGGAAAACCCTATGGGGCAGTTCTGCTCTGCCTCTTGGGGTTGACTCGACACAACCTAACAACAACAATCTAGTCTCTGGATTCAGCTGATGATGTGCAGGCAATGCAACAGACACAGAAACATGCTGAACTGCACCTAGAGCACGCAGTCAGCAAAATCTAGATGGGAAGCTATTCAGGTCAAGCGGGTTTTCAACAATTGGGTGAAACAAAGGGATAGAGGTGGAAATATGGGTTGAAAGATACTGTCTTAGTCATCTAGTGCTGCTATAACAGAAATACCACAAGTGGATGGCTTTAACAAATAGAAATTTATTCTCTCACAGTCTAGTAGGCTACAAGTCCAAATTCAGGGCATCAGCTCCAGGGGAAGGCTTTTCCTGCCAGCTCTGGAGGAAGGTCCTTGTCATCAATCTTCCCTTGGTCTGGGAGCTTCTCTGCGCAGGAACCTTAGGTCCAAAGGACACACTCTGCTCCCGGCACTGCTTTCTTGGTGATATGAGGTTCCCATGTCTCCCTGCTCGCTTCTCTCTTTTATATCTCAAAAGAGATTGGCTTAAGACACTGTCTAATCTTGTAGAACTCATCAGTATAATTGCCACTAATCCATCTTATTGCATCATAGTGACAGAGATTACAAAACATAAGGAAATCACATCAGATTACAAAATGGTACACAATCATACAATACTGGGAATCATGACCTAGCCAAGTTGACAGATATTTTCGGGAGACACAATTCAATCCATGGCAGATACTTAGGGACATATCAGCTTGGAGAAGAATGTCAAGACTAAACCCTGATTTAGGAATGCACATCTGGGTGATTACTACAAAAATCAGGGTCTAGGAAAGGGTGTGATTGGGAAGGGGCACGTCATGGGGGTAGGGGGAGACTTCTATTTCTTGACCTGGTGGGGTGACAAGAGAGTTCACCTTAGAGTAATACATTTGTTTGAGGTATTTGTGTGTGTGTGTGTGTGTTTGTAATTGTGATTTATTTCATAGTTAAAAAAGAAAGCATTCTAAGGACAATATAAGCCTGGAGCTGCTGGGTGCCATGACTTCTTCTCTATGCAGAGAGCTGCTTGGGAATGAAGCCATCCTAAAGGAACGTAGGGTCAGGAAATAGAATGTGAGCCATAAAGTCCATTGATGATCTTGTTTGATGTTCTGCACCCAGCCATCCTGAAGCTTGATATATCCATGGACTTTTCAGTTACGTGAACCAATAAAAGTCCTTTTTACTTACAGTGGTTTGATTTGCAATTAAAAGAATCCATCCTCATATCTGTAGATCCTCAAAAGGCTGGTGAATGTTCCTCAAGAACTGCAACTACAGGTTTCCCTGTACTTTTGGTGACTGCTTCGATGGTCTGCAGTAACACACATTCACCTCCATGCACAGGCAAACCTGTTCATCTTCATTCTCATGATGTTCTTGAGGGCTTTATTCCATATTTCATAACAGTGGGGTCCATCATTATTCACTGAGGCTTGGCTTGTTCTGATCTTGTCTGAGGGCCAGCAGTACTCATTGGGGAGGAGATAAGAAGGAATGTTTTGCCAAACACTGATAAAAATTCTGTCACCTGGAACAGTTGGAAGCAGCCCTGGTGTAAAAATGGTGTAGGGGCAGCATCTAACCTCCTCTAACTTCACAAGGCGGAAGGAGAATCAAGATCAACAGCACGAGGCTGATTCTTTTGAGGCAGAGGTTAGACATGCCTCCTCTCTCTGCCATCTTTACCAATTCTGACACCAAACGTCCCTCCCACGGCATTCTCTACTTCTCTGCTGGCCTCGATAATTCATTGCAATGGCCACACAGAACTCACAGACAGTACTCCTGATTATGAGGTTTATTAGGGAAGTAACAGGTTACAATTCAGGCTCAGGAACACTCAGGATACACTTCTTCCATCAGGACAGCCTCTTTTCAGCTGTGCTCGCAGGCAGACCTCTCTCTGGCTCTAGGCCTCTGCCCTGCTCAGGCAAGTGTTATAAAGCTCTTTAGCCCCTGCCAATAAGTCCCCAGAGGCAACCCAGGCACTCAGCTTTCTCACTTCACTGTCTCCTGCTAGTCTCTCCTGCTACCACTTCTCTCGCTGTCTTCAGGGTTATAGCTCTCTCTGTGTCTCCTGGTTCCAGAAGCTTCTCAACATAGGGATCCCAAGTCCAAAGGATGCACTCTCCGCTCCTGGCTGTTCTTTTCTGGTGGTGGTAGGAGCCTCTCTTTTCCGCCTCTGGGTGGCTCATTTCAAGCCCAGTGGGATGGCAAAACTGACTAATCTTCTTGGTGGGCCACAATTATCTTATTTGCAGTCCCACCCAATCACTTGGGTGTGAGTTATAAGACCATGGCTAGAAAGGCCACACAAAAGTGATCGATTCCATCACACCTGGAGGTGCAATGGTTAAATGCTTGGCTGCTAACTGAAAGGTTGGTGGTTTGAACCCACCAGCTGCTCTGTAGGAGAAAGATGTGACACTCTGCTTCCACAAAGATTACAGCCTTGGAAACCCTATGGGGCAGTTCTACTCTGTCTTATAGAGTCACTACTAAGTCAGAATCGACTGGAAGGCAATGGATTTGGTTTTGTTTTGGTAGAACAGTTGGCACATTTGTTGGGTTGGGCTGTGGTCTAAGGGAAGTAAGGGGCAGCGCATGTGTTTCAGGTATAATTCATTCATTCATCATAGATTCATTGATCTCCAGGTACTCAACAATACAGCCAGGCTTGACACTAAGAGAACTTGCAGCCTGCGGATTGTGTGGGCGTGAAGATCTATGTGGCATAACCTGGGGAGTGCTGAGAGGTTCACTTGTCTCTAAACATCTTTGGTCTGATTCAAGCCCCTCCTCTAGGTTCTGAAATTTCCATTGTTTGAATTATTTTTTAATATTGCTGCATAACTCCCAGGGAATCCAATTTCAAATGCAAAAAAATGTGTTAACTAGAGGAATGAGTACATCATCCCTTTAGAACCCACTATCACTATGATGAAGAGTAGGAGAGGACAGACATTTTGATGAGAAGACAGTCCTTGGGAAAAATCTGCAGGCAGGAAGTAGCGTCTAGAGTAAGGGGGTGGGGAGAGTGATGGCCAGGGTGAAAAGAATTACAGACAAGAGAAGGCGAGAAGTGCCTATTACTTCACCATTTTTCTCACATTTTGGAAGTACCAATGACCCGGATATCTCTCCTTGGTAAGAAAGTGGGACTTATTTTGTAGTCCAGGCCTTGAAGCTGGACAGACCTGTGTTTGAATCCTAGCTTTGCTACTTACTAACTGGTGACCTGCACCAAGTCACTTATGAACTCCCAGCCTCAGTTTCTTTATCTGCATATCACAGAGAAAATACCCACCTTATTGGGTGGTTGGGGGGAATAAATGAGAGTAATGTACATAAGTGAGCCCTGGTGGTGCAGTGGTTAAGGGCTACAACGAGCTACATCTGCTAACCAAAAGTTGGGAGTTCAAATCCACCAGCCGCTTCTTGGAAACCCTATGGGGCAGTTCTTCTCTGTCCTATAATGCACATAAGGGGCTTGGCACAGTGCCCACGCACATTTGTGTTTCTCAGTGAATGTTAGTTCCTGTACTTGGTTGAATAATCCCAGCTGTTTGACAACTTTCATGTCTAAGAGATGATATACTTCAAATGGTCCTCTAGATCAGCTTTATAAACCTGTTGCCATCAGGTCGATTCCAACTCATAGCAACCCTATAGGACAGAGTAGAACTGCCCCATAGGGTTTCCAAGGCTGTAATCTTTGATTACACATCTTTCTGTGGAGTGGCTGGTGGGTTTGAACTGCCAACCTTTTGGTTAGTGGCCAAATGCTTAACCACTGCGCCACTACCAGGGCTCCTCAGATCAGCTTTATAGGGGGGCTTTTTTGGGGAAGTTTTATCCTGTAAGAAAAAAAAGTAAAATGCTCATTCTTTCGACATTCTGCAGCCACATTTCTCAATATCCTACTTTCTATTTATTTGTAATAATAAAGTATTTCTGGCCAATTTCAGCCTCTCCTGAGTCACACTCTAACTACTCCCACCTTTACCCATGTCAGAGATAAGGAGTCTTAGAGTTCTTCCCTTCCCCTTGTTTTTGTTTTCTCAGAGTATCAGCTTCTGGTGCCCAAGGCAATCAGGAAGCGCAGGGAGTTTCCTTTTCTCGGCAACAGAAAATTGAAAATAATGATGTGTGGAGTGTTGGCTGTGTGCCAGGTAACTGGGCTATGCATCTTACGTGGGTTTCTTAATCTTTAAAATAACCCTATGGGTGGGGATTATTACCTCAGATTTATGGCCCAGTGGTTAAGCACTCAGTTTCTAACTGAAAGGTCAGTGGTGGTTTGAACCTACCAGCCGCTCTGCGGGAGAAAGACGTGGCAGTCTGCTTCTGTAAAGATCACAGCCTTGGAAACTCTATGGGGCAGTTCTCCTCTGTTCTATAGGGTCACCATGAGTCGGAATCAACTCAATGGCAAGAGGTGTATAGGGCTGTTTTAAGGATTAAATGAAATAATGTTTGAAAAATTGCCTGGAACAGCAATACTCAAGACACGTTAGCTGTCATTATTGCTATTATTTTTCTGTAAGGAGACTGAGACTCAGAATGGTTAAGATACTCTCCTGAAGTTACTCAGCTGAAAGGCTGAAGAACCAGGATTGGATCCCAGGACCTGCTATCCTTAAAACCAACGTGAGAGAGCCACTATGTTTCTTAATATCTTGATTGAAATGATGAAACATAATCAATTTGAACAATGACAAAAAATTTCCAATCCCATTTTAACAGGATAGTCCACCATTTCTGGCCAGCACATCTCCCTCCTTGCTGATATGCTTCTTGTATAAATGCCAGCTTGAGTCCTTACCAACTCCCTGAGCACAGCCTCATAAGATGTGACTGCTTTTCCAGACCCATCGCTTACTTTGTCTCATACTGTTAGCAGGCATTACGGTGTCGATAGTGTGCCCTGCTCCTCTCTGTGGCCTCCTGGGATTGGTCGAGTTTACTTGATGCCGAGCACACTTTTCCTTATGCTGTTCCTTGTGTCTAGAATGGTCCCTATTCCCACATGTCCAAAACTAGCCACTCAATCTTTAAAGCTTCATTTCTCAGAAACTGTCCCTGATCTACCCTGCTGGACTTCAGCTATCCCTCTGCTAAGCTCCTTGCTCTTTTAAAAGAGGAAAAAGGGACTTCTCTTTAATTTTACTCAGAACTTGCTAACTTGTGTTATAAATTATGCATGATACATATATACATATGCATATATAAATATATATAAATTGTGATTGTTAAGATTATGTGTCAACTTGGCTGGGCCGTGATTCTCAGTGATTTTGGCCATTAAGATGTAGTTTGGCAGTTGTATAATGATGTGATCACTTCCATGATAAGATTTCATATAATTTGATCACTTCCATGACGGGATGTACTGTGAGTAGCCAATCAGTTGAAAAGGAGTTTCCTTGGGGGTGTGGCCTGCATCCAATATGGATGGACTTTCTGGCAAAGTTCATGGGCTTTTGCTTGCTCTGGATCCTGCAGCTAGCTCCTGTTCATCTGACCTTCAATTATTGTGACTTGAGCTAGCAGCTTACCTGGTGTCTTGCCTGCCAATCTTGGGATTTGTCGGTCTTCCTAGCCTGTGAACCAGAGCCCTGCTGTTTGACTTCTTGGTCTTGGGTCTGCCAGCCCCTGTGACTACGTGAATCAGGAGAAGCCTCCAGCCTGACCCATGGACTTGGGATGTGCCAGCTTCTACAACAGCGTGAGCCATTTCTTAATATAAATCTCTTCATAAATATTTATATGCTTTACTGGTTTTACTTCTCTAGAGAACCCAGCCTAAGACATATGTCTATTGTCTTTCCAGAACAAAGATTTGCCTTCTTCATTTTTTTCCCACTGTGTTACCAAAGTGTCTGGCATGGATAGCACTCTAGAAATGTTAGTTCCCTTCCACTTCCCCTTTTCCCCATCGTAGGCACATTTTTTTTTTCCTTTAGCTTCATTTTCTTTCCCCAGCATCAACATTCCATTCCCTGCTGCTGAGTGAGAAAATGCTCATCTGGGTCCGCCCCAGGCAGTTGTGTTTTGATGAGACAACACCAACAAACTGTTGTAAAAATAATTTAAATTTATCTAAAGTGGTTATTGCATTGCAGGCTTAAGGAACAGCTAGTGGGGGAAGCTGCTAATCCTGTTTAGAGGGTGGGTTGTCCCGGTATATGTGATGTTTCATTTCAGATATGGATCTCAAATGGAAACCCTATAAGATTTGCATTCAGCAAAGAGGGACTCTATTTCCAAAAGAACTACCTGCAAATCTTGTAGCTCTATTTTTAGTATCCATGCTTCTCCTCAAACCTCTTTGGCAGATCAATTATCTAATGAATGTGTTCTCATATGTAGATACATTTAACAAAAATTCTAGGCAACTTTTATGGCTTGGAGGTTGATGTTTTGAAAATACATTGTTATCAGGCCATGTAACTTTTTATTTTTAGCCAGCAGCTCCCCTCTCAAATCCTCCCACCTGGATGAAGTTCTTTCTGTCCAGCAATCCCTTCTCTTTTCTGATTTCCGGGAAGACTTATTTTTCTGCACCTTCTTGTAGCTTGTACCACACTACATTTTACTTGTGGCTGTCTTTTTTGCAAGTCTTTGTCTTCCAGAATTAATTTTAATTGGTCCTTGGGCTCGGCCAATTTTAAATTTTGCCTGTACCAAGAGAAAATCGTAATTGTTGCACTGTTTACAGGATGAGGTATTCTAGAAGACCTACTAACATACCTATCATAGATCTATAAATATCAAGTTGCAACAAATATCTTGCCCTTCCTTGGTATTCCACTTCCGTAGAGAAGCAGGTGAGTAAACAGATTTCAGAAGTTGGGCACCTAACTGCAATTTTGCTTCTATCACCAATGACAAATACGTTGTTGTTGTTGTGTGCCGTTGGGTCAATTCTGACTCACAGCGACCCTATAGGATACAGCTGAGTTGCCCCATAGGGTTTTCAAGGCTGTAAGTCTTTACAGAAGCAGACTGCCACATCTTTCTCCCATGGAGTGGCTGGTGGGTTCAAACCATCAACCTTTCAGTTAGCAGCGAAGCACTTAACCACTGTGCCGCCAGGGCTCCTATGACAAATATAGGGGGGTAGAACCCACATGGTTAGTTATTTAGCTATCTTCTCATGGATATTTATCTCCATATTTAATTTTCAGGCCCTGAGAGAGCGTAGATTTACTTTATACAGCCTATAGTTCTAGCACAATGCCTTGTACATAGTAGGCACTCAATAAATATGAGGATTGGCTGACTGATACATATGCTCTCGTGGAGCTTCTCTGTGGGAAACATGATGGAGAATACAGTGCTAATAGCTAACTCAAAGTCTTTTTGTAAGGAAACAGAGTATAAATAAACACATAAGTAAAAGTAAAATAAACTAATGCTGTCAAATTTTGGAAATGCCTCTTGGGCTCTGATCTGTAGTATTACCTGGATCAGAAAGACTGGCTGTAGAAGACTATTGAGGACCATGAATGTGAGGCAGAATGCATTCTCTCTCTCTCTCTCTCACCTTTTTTTTTTTTTTTTAATGTTTAAACACAAGCTGTAAGAACAAAATGTTTCTAATTAAGATACTCTGATTTTTCCTTCCATTAATTCCATCTTTCTTCAAAGTTAATGGGTGCATATAATGACTCCACATCAAAGGCTCTATTCTAATGGTTTAGGAGATGTGAGTTTTATTAGAACAAAGCAGAATTCCCAACCCACAACAGAGCAATTTGTTGAAGTTATTTTAGAGTTGATTTATGAATCACTCTTCGTGAAATGGGCTGGATCCTCAATATGTGTGCTATCCTTCTAAACCTTCTCCAAGAAGCCTATCAGCTTTCCTCCCCGCTTCCTCTGACTCCCCACCCCCCTACCCTATCGCTTGCACACTGTAATTATCAATTTTCTTCCCCATCTCCTCCCATTAGACCATGAGCTCCTTGAGAGCAGGTACTAAAGTTTTCTCAACTTAGTACAGGTATCCCCTGCTTTTCAAAAGTTTGCTTTACGCCACTTTGCTTTTACAAAAGACCTACATTAGTACCTGTTTTTGCTAACTGAAAGAAATCTGTAGAGGATTTTCACTTTTACAAAAAAAGATGAAAAGTGGAAATAGCGTTCAGCGCTTGTTTTGCAGTGAGCCATTAAAGAGGCAGCGCGCACCCCCAGCGGCGATGCCAAGCTCCTTCCCTGAGGTCTACACTCAGCATCTCAGCATCACGCTGCCAGAGCCAACTGTGTCTGTGAGCATCTGTGCCTTCTCTCGATTTGTTTTGTGCATCTGCTAGCAAGATGAGTCCCCAGGTCTCAGAAAAGCCTAAGAGAGCTCGTAAGGGTTTTATGTGTTATTTGGTAGGTTATTTTTTTGGGTCTGGGAATGCTCAAAAACTTTTCCTGTATAAATTAATGGTATTTGCCTCTTTGCTTTATGCTGTTTTGGCTTATGAATGGTTTCATAGGAGTGCTCTACTTTTGGATAACGGGGGAAACCTGTATATTCAGTGTCTCAGGAAGTGCCTGACTTAGGCATGCAATAACGATCGGTTAAATGAATGAATGGATAATGACGCCTCACACATATATAGTGCTTTATGCTTAAAAGGTACTTTCCTATGTTATTGAACTCTCACGATACTCTGAGGCAGGCAGGAAACCCACTATCACCCCTATTTACAGATGTGAGACAAGGTTCTGAAACGCTGTGCAATCTTAGGGCAAAGAGGCTGCAGTTTGAGGGAACACCAGGACGCATGTCTGTGGACTCCTGCTCTGGAACCCTTTCCTGCACATACATCAGAGCTGTTTGCTTCCTGAGCCAAGCGCCAAGGGAAAAACAAGCTTCTTCCCTGAGTCCTTTTCACTCCGTCTGCTCTGCCTCCAAACTTCACTCTTCTGCTCGATCCTTTCACTTCTGACTTGCCCTAATTTTTCTTTAGGAGCCATAGTTCTCCTATATGCAGACGAAAGATGAAAAAAAACATACTCTTCTGTTGATTCTCTAGTTACCCCAACCTGTACCTCCTGGCCGAGGTGTGCAACTGTGGAATAAGCAGCATGAATTGGGGGTGATGTGCATGAGAGAGGAAGATGTGGCTGACTGATGTAGCCAGAGAGTGCTGCCTGGAGGACTATCAGGGCAAGGGGTGGCAGTACTGAGGTCCTGGCCTTGGCCTGGAGTTCCATTTACCCACCCCTCACATTTCCAACATTCTTCTCCAGGGGAAATCTGGATAAAATGAACTGGTAGACTAGAGAGAATAATAGTGACAGTAAGCCTCCAGTGGGTTGTTGATACAAATCGGAAAGAGTGTTTAGGGAAGGGGTGATCAAGACAGGCAAGCAGTCAGGGCTTCCTTGCTATGCTAACATATTTGATAATTCTATGCTATTGGATTCTATTGTATTCAGTTCTTCTTCCCACAAAGTCCTGAGGATGGACGCTAAGAGGAGGGCAAAGGAAGGATTTCTCAGTTGGCCTTTAAAGTAAGCAGAGACCTTTTCTTGAAAGAGAAAGGGAAAAGCAGTACAGTTTACAAATCCAAGAAAAACAAGATGGCATGGGATGTTTGCCAACGGCATAGATGCTTATATCATCTGCAAGTTAAAATGAAAATGACAGGGGAGCTTGTTGGCCTTGTCTCAGTTTCACACACAATACCCAGATCCTACACACAATATCCAGATCCTACACACAATACCCAGATCCTACACACAATATCCAGATCCTACACACAATACCCAGATCCTACACACAATATCCAGATCCTACACACAATACCAGATCCTACACGCAATACCCAGATCCTACATGCAATACCCAGATCATACACGCAATACCCAGATTGTACACACAATACCCAGATCATACACACAATACCCAGATCATACATGCAATACCCAGATCATAAAGCACTACCAACAATGATATCATTCCCTATAGTCCTACTCCCTCACATCTAGTTTACAAAGTAACCCAGAAAGACACATATTTTATACATACAAACCTAAGAGCTACACACAAAATAAGACCTATCATTTGATGAGTACTTAATGTATATACTTACATATATTTTACTTCTCCCAGGAACACTGCGATAATAAGAATATTGTAAGTTGACAGATGAGAAAACGGAGGCTCAGAGAGGTCAAGCAACTTGTCCAAGGTCACATACCTGGTAAGTGGGATTTCGGAATTCCCACATATAACTGTCTGACAGGGAAGCACATGCTCCTACTCTGCCTCACATGATATACATACCAAACCCCAAAACCAAACTCATTGCTGTCGAGTCAATTCCTACTCCTAGCCACCCTGCAGGACAGAGTAGAACTGTCCCATAGGGTTTCCAAGGCTGTAATCTTTACAGAAGCAGACTGCCACATCTTTCTTCTATGGAGTAGCTGGTAGGTTCAAACCACTAACCTTTTTGGTTAGCAGCTGAGCACTTTAACCACTGTGCCACCAGGGCTCCTTGATATACATACACATATATCCAGTTCAACCATGAGCAAGCAGTCCCTCTTCTGCCTATACCATATGTTACAACACTCATGACATATACATAGTTTTGTACATTCCTTGTGTATTCCTCTTATGTCCCCAATTAAACTGTGAACTTCTGGAGGGCAAAGACTGGCTCCATTTTTTTTAAATCTCATATCCTCACAGTCAGTTACACGTAATTGGCCTTAAGGAGCCCTGGTGGCGCCATGGTTAAGCACTTGGCTGTTAACTGAAAGGCTGGAGGTTTGAACCCACCAGTTGCTCTGCAGGAGAAAGATGTGGCAGTCTGCTTCCGTAAGATTACAGCCTTGGAAACCCTGTGGGGCAGTTATACCCTACTTTTTGGGTCGCTACAAGTTAGAATCGACTGGACTACAAGAGAACAGATGGAGAAGCTAACTAAGAGGCTAGCAGTTTGAACCCACGGAGAGGCTCGTAGGGAGGAAGACCTGGCAATCTGCTTCCTTAAAGATTACAGCCTAGAAAACCCTGTGGGGTAGTTCTATGTCACATGGGGTTGCTATGAGTTGAAAATCGACTAAACGATACCTAACAACAACAACAGACTATTTTGAAGGTCACCAGGAAGGTTAACTAGAAAGGCAGGAGGAAGGCGGGAATAGGGGCTATTTATTGAGCACCTGACCCTTAGCTAGGGTTGGAGATGCAACGACAACCAAGCCAGTAAGGGTCCTCTTCTTCACGGGGGCTCATTGTAGAGATCGGGGTCACGATCAAGGACGTAAGTCACCCAAAGGACAATCTGCTGAGTGTTCGTTAGTAAAATAGGAAACCGAGGAGCCGCAGGCCCAGGCGTCTGCAGGGTTCTGGCAGTCCTACTGCGCACAAAGGCATGACAAGGTAAAAGTAGGTCAAGTGAAACGTTTTGAAGTGGTGGAACTTGACGGGCCAGAGGTCTTGGGCCCCATGTGATGCGCGATAAAGCGCGCAGAGCTGGGGGTGGGGGGGGCGCGTCCGAGATAAAGGGGTGTGGTCGCCCACTCCGCGCCGACAGCTTGCCCCCGCGTCCCAACGCCCCCGGCACCGGGACACTGGCGGTGGGGTCTCCCCTGCCGACCATGAGAAAAACTGGGAGCGCCGGCTAGCCCCCCCACTCCTCACTGTCCTTTGTGAAACGCCCCCAATTGTGCCTCATCGGCGGAGCCCGGTCCCTGAAGGCGAACTGGGCTGTACAGGCCCCGCAAGGGCTGAAAGGTGAGGGCTGCGCGGTGGCAGGTTGTCTCCAGAACCTAGGCTTCCCCTCATTAGATCCCCTTCTCCTTTCCTCTCAGCCGGTAGCCTCGCTCCGGCAAGCGAGCGATCCTCTCCCCGCCCCTCTCGCCTCCCGCTCTGGGCCTGGGGGGGCGGGGCGAGGGCGCCAGGCTGCGCGAGAGTTCTGCCCAAATCCCGCGAGACTCGCCTGCCGCCGCGGCTGCCGCGTCTTACGTCTTTCCCTTTGACAAGTCGCCGCTGCTGCAGCAAAAATAAAGGACGCGGGCGCCGCAGCCGCTGGCGAGCCGGGCTCGGGTCACCGGAGCCGCGCCCCACCCCGCCAGCTCCGGAGCCGCGCACGGTAACGCCTCCTCTCCTGCCCTCATGCCCGCCTGTGTGTGCGCCCGGCTGGCTGGGCGAGGCCGGTCGGGCCGTTCCGGGGCCGCCGCCGAGCCGGGCCAACGGGGTCCCGGGTGGGCAGCGGGCGGAGGCCTGAGGGAGCCCTTCCGGCGCTGTGCGCTCGCCGGCCCCCGAGGCCGCCAGTAGCCCGGCGCCTCCGGAGCCGTGTTCGAAGCGGAACAGCCTGCCCGAGGGGGCGGAGGGACCCGCCCCTCTGGAGGCTCGCTGTAGCTGCCCCTGGGCTCTCAGTGGTCGCGTCTCTGACTCTCTCGCTCGTCCCTTTATCCGCTAACGAGCGCCCCTCCCCCCGGCCGGGGCTCGGGCCGGGGGCAGCAGCCCCACTCTGTCGAAATCCGGGGACAGCCGCGACCCCAGTGTACCCCGTCGCCGGTCGCCTCTTGAGAGGCGGGGGTTGGGACGACATCTCTTCTTCTCTCTTCTGCCTTTGAGTGGGGGTAAACCTTTCTCCAAATCTGTTCCCCCACTCCCCGATAATATAACAGTTTATAAAGCCTCTGCTGCCAGGAGGGGATGAGAGACGCATTGTTTAGTTTCCAGGGTGAGCTGAGGATGATGATGACAGGAGCTGTCCCAGGGAACATGGTGATGGGTGGCAGGTTCATGGGAGACGCGGGGAGGGCAGGAGCCGGCACCACCTTTCCTAGGAGGTTATGTAAAAGACTTGCTATCCATCCTAGAGAGCTATGAGACACAGGGGCAGTGTTTGCCTTCATTTTAAATAATATCTTTAAGTAATAATACTGTAGAAAATTTGGATGAGCAGAATAATAGGAATAACAAATCTGAACAAACTAACCCATCCTTGTAGTTTCACCTCCAGAGATAGCATTTCACGTTCACATTTTGGTGTATTTCCTAACAGACACTTACGTCTTTTTTAAAGAGCACTTGTATGGGACTTCCTCATTCTATACAGGTTCCAAAAAATGAATTGTTTTATCTGAGTCACTTAATTGACCTGCTCGATTAGAACTGGGTACTTGTTTATTATCACTGGCTCTACTCTGTCACTCTTGCTTTCTTCCGGCCTTCTTCCAAAATGATTGTTGGCTAAATGGTTTTGAAAATCAAACATTAAAAAAAAAGATATTCTATTTGAATCTTGTAGATATGTGTTTCTACAGTTCTGCCCGTGATGGGTGCTGAAAAGGGGCAGTATTTGTGGAAAGCAAAGAAAGTATGATTATTCATAGTGGGAAGAAACCTATTTACCTCAAGGTTTTACAAAATTGATTTCGATTGGTTATTTTTGGGCCAGAATTGTTGCATGGTATTGCTTCATAGTGCTTTTTGTGATTGGGGTGGGATGGATATGTACCTTTGATTATGTGTGTATATTTCCATTGTATGTATTTATACAAGCAAAATTGAGTTTCCTGAGTGCCTGTGTGCATAATATGCACATACATATATACACACACACAAATGTTCTGTGTACGTTTGTATTCCTTATGAGTTAAAATGTATTGTTACGGTATTTGAGAAGAGACAGCGTTGTGTAGGCCAAGAATAGTCTTGTAATATTTACCCCAAGTCACATGACAGGATTGTATGGCAGAATAAGACATCTAGGGAGGTTGGAAATCTGGAGGCTTTTAAAAACAGGATAGATTGTCATCTGTCTGGGGTTGTTGTCATTGGAATGGATTAAATGGCCCATTAAGGTCTCTTGTAATTCTAAACTTTTATGAATTTTGCTTTCCTTGAGGTTCTTATCACTTTGCTTCTTAAATTTCCAGTCATGCTGTTGGCATGTGACACATCCATTTATTTGCTAGTCATGTATTCCACTCCCAGTTCAGGCACCTTGATGGTGGTACATAGAAGAGAAAGCAAATGTAAATGTGTCCATTAATCTGCTTATTAATATAAAACTATTTCCTGAAAAATCCCTTTGAGTTCAAGGAATTTTGTAGAATGTGTTGTTGATTGGGCTGGTTTGATTAGTAGAGGATGCCAATAATAAATACAAGTCTAATGTCCCAAGCATATTTCCCCAAAAAGTAAGACTAAATCACTCCTCTTTAATATTTGAAATGAAAAAAAAAAACAAAAAACAAAAACTGGATACATTGAACAGCTGATCTTTTAAAATTCAGATTTTCAGAACAAAATGATAATGATGACATGGCTTGGGGAGTGGGGAGAAGTTAGTGTTAGGATTAAAACGTAACTGTAGACAGCTATTGAATTGTGAAACAAAACTTGAATTTCATACTAAGATAACTATAATGATAGGTAACAAACTTACTGTAGTCGCTTGAGAAGTTTTTATTGTAAGTAAAACTTTGGTTTAACAAACAAATGAAATGTGTTATTACGGACACATACTGTAGATTATGATGACGTTGAAAACGTATCAAAGCTTGGTCAGATTGTTTTAAAAGTTTGCAAAGCCAGCAAAGTCATATCAGCTAGCAATTTTTTTTTTTTTTTTTACTATCTTGGCCTTTTCTAATGAAAAAAAAGTAGTATAGTAATGGAGCATAAAATACGTAATTTACTTTTTAGATGCCAGATCTGATTTTTGTAATTTTAACTTGTCCTGCTATCGTTCTAAATTAGTGGAAATATTAAATTTCAAGTGAGATCCCTGGGCAAGGAAATATGACAGTCACATCAGATGACTGATTTTATTTTTAACTGTTTATTTTGCATCCCCTAATCTTGACAGTTTACATAAACATACATAGTACAATGATCAAAACCATGAAATTAGCATAACAGTATTAACAAAACTACAGACTTTTTGCATTTCACAAATCTTTCCTCTAATGCCCCTTTTCTGTACCAGAGTATAATCCATTTAGTTGTTTTGTCTCCTTCTTGTTGGGTGCCATCGAGTCAGTTCCAACTCATAGTGACCTATATGACAGTAGAACTGCCCCATATGGTTTTCTAGGATGTAATCTTTGTGGGAGCAGATCACCAGATCTTTCTCCTGCGGAGCAGCTAGTGGGTTCCAGCCACTGACGTTTCGGTTAGCAGCCAAGTGCTTAACCATTGTGCTGCCAGGACTCCTTTTTGTCTCCTTAGTCTATGTGACAGACCTCAGTCTTTGCTTGTTTTTCATGACCTTTATGCTTTTGCTGAAGACTGGTCAGTTATTTTATAGAATATCTCTCAATTTGGGTTTGTCTGATTTTTTTTTATGATTTGATTGAGGTTATGCATTTTGGGCAAGAAAATTCTGAAGTGATGTTATGCATAATTAATTTAGGGGGGCATACGATGTTGATATGTTTTGTTACCAGTAATATTAACCTTAATAACTTTGTTAGAGTGGTCTCTGCTAGATTCTGTACTGTAAAGCTACTATTCTTCCTTTTGTAATGGATATGTATTCTGGAAGAGACTATGCAGATATACTGTTTCTCCTCAAACTTTTCTCCCATTGATTTTAGCATCCATTGGCGGGTCTCCTCTGCAGCAGTTATTTCTGTAATGACGATTTTGTATTTTACTCATAACATTTATATTTACTGATTAGGATTCTTCTGTAAGGAAGAAATGTACCTTCTTCATTTGTTTATTAAATTATTTATATCAATATGGTTTATTTATTAAAACTAATGAATTCATATTGATATCTTCTATTCAAATCCAACATCACAGGTTTATTCTAACCTTCCCCTTTTCCTTTTTTGTAACTTCTTTCTTTGACAGTGAGAAACCTGGCTCTCATTATCTACAATATATTTACTTATTTGTTCAGTCCTAATTTATAAATCAGGGAGCCCCTGGGTGGTGAAAATACTTACGGTACTTGGCTGCTAACCAAATTTTTGGAGACACGAGTCCACCCAGACGCACCTTGGAAGAAAGGCCTAGAAAGCTACTTCCGTAGAAATTAGCCATCAAAAACCTTATGGATCACGGTTCTACGCTGACACACATGAGGTCACCATGAGTCAGAATCGACTCTGCAACAGCTGTTTTTTTTGTTTATTTTAGTTTATACATCAAGTAGTTACAGAATTGCTAACCCATACCATTGTGAGAAGCACAGTGAAGTATTCGTGTAGAGTTGTTTTTTGTCTTTAGCCTTATAGTATCTAGTCAAAATACTGTTTTCCAAAATTACTTAATTCTTCTCCACCCCCTTCAGTGATGTTATGTTATTTATCAATATGAATAATACAGTTAGGTACATTTGTTACTGTTTGTATTCCATTTGAGTTCCCCCCGTCTTGGCTGATTTTATTTATTTTACTATAACTAAACATTATAGTAGAAGCATCACTCTCTCCTCCTTCCTACAGCCCCTCCCCCCTACCGTTTGCCTGCCTCTTTCCCATTCCCTGTTACTGATATCTTTAGTTTCTGATTTATCCTTTTTAAATTTCTTTATACAATGATACATATGTATTTTTTTATACACTCACTCCTCACTTACCGACAATCTCATTATCCAACATTTCGCATTTCCGACAATAGCAAAAAATCTACTATCCGACTGTTCTGCGCGTTGATGACGTACATCTGATAGTAACGAACGTTGAAGTGTGAGACGAGTAATGCTGGCTGCGATGGTTAAGGATACATGTCAATTTGGGTGGGCCATGATTCTCGGTGGTTTGGCAGTTATGTAATGATGTAGTTACCCTCCATTTGTGATCTGATGTGGTCATCTTCCATTTTGTGATCTGATGTGGTCATGCTTCATTTTTGCATAATGCTGAGTTTCGCATAACGACCTGGTCTTTGGAACCTAACTGTGTCGATAAGTGAGGAGTGGGTTTATTCCCTTTTTTTTTCAAACAATTTTTAAAAATTGAGATATAATTCACACATTATACCTGTCACTGTGAAATTGCCTATTCTGGACATTTCATATGTGTAGAATCATATGATATGTGGCCTTTTGTTTCTGGCTTGTTTCACTTAGCATAATTTTTCAAGGTTTTTCCATGTTGTAGCATGTATCAATGCTTAATTCCTTTTTATGGCTGAATGATACCCATTGTATGTATATACCACATTTTCTTCATCCCTTCATCAATTGATGGGCATTTGGATTTCATATTTTGGCTGTTATGAATAATGATGCTATGAATATTCATGTACAGGTTTTGTGTGTATGTATATCTATGTTTTCATTTTTCTTGGGTATCTACTAGGAGTGCAGTTGCTGGGTCATATGGTAACTCTGTGTTTCATACTTCGAGGAACTGCCAAACTATTTTCCTGTCCCCTTTCTTACATGAGGAGTGGCATACTACACCCTTTTGAACTTTCCTTTTTACATTTCACATTATATCCTGGAAAACACTCGACATCAATTCACAGAGATATTACTTTTTTTTTTTTTTTTACAGTTGAACAGTACTCTAATGTATATATGTATCTTAATGTATTCAACCAGTCTTCTATGTATGAGCATTTAGGTTGTTTCCAGAATTTTGTAGTTGTGAACAATGTTGCAATAAATGAACTTGTGCACATGTATTTTTTTTTTTTTTTATTGTTGGAGGTGTTTCTTCAGGGTAGATTCCTATAAATGGGATTTCTGGATCAGCAGTTAAGAGCATACGTGCTTGGTTAGGTATTGCCAGATTTCCCTCTGAAAGTATGCCAGTTTGCATGCCCATCAGTAATGTATGAGAGTGTCTGTTCCCACAGAATGTATTGTCATGCTTTTTAATTTTTTTTTTTTGGCCAGAGATGACTGATTTAAAAAGAAAATGCTCCGTGGTCATTGCAGTGACCCAAAGCCAGTGTGGAAGGGCACGTAATGCCTGCCATTGATAGGTTCTTATAGCTAGAAAATGACATACTTTGTCTACTAATATTGCCCTAATACATGCACGCTATTATATGCAGGTGAAATTGACTGGAATGCAGTTTCTGGCCTAGCCAAGATTGCTCATTTGAAACGTTTTTCATTTAATGGAGGTACTGCATTGATTCGTAATACCTGTGCTCTGAAATACTTGTCAACTGTAACAAAGGATAATTGAAATTATAAGGAGAATCTTTTTCCCCTAGCATATGTATGGTAGAGTAGTTATTGGTTCATGCTGTGTACTCATTATTTTGAACATTCCTTACAGTGCATATTTACACCCATAGTATGGTAGTTTTGTTTTTTTTCCTGATATAGTAATTATTTTGAGCAGTAATGGCAGTACTGGGAACCTGTCATATTTCTGTAAGGAAGAAGATCAATCCTAATGAAGAAGAAAGCAAAAGTTTAAAGTTCTGGATTAGGATAATCCGATCAGATTTTAGCAGTGCCGAGATAGTAAGACTACATGAAAAACACCCCCATTTTGCAAGAGTTCTGTCCAGCAAGGCTGGAGATTTAGGTTCTTTCCCAGAAAGGGCAAGAGATCCAAGAGAAACCAGGAACTACCAAGCTGCATTTCCTTGGGCAAGTCACTTGATCACAGTGAATTCAGCTGTCTCTTTGAGAGGGAAGCATAGGACATTACACACAGAAGGCATTCCTTACTAAATGTTTTTGAATTAATCCTGTTACGTGGAAACAGTATTTCTTTAATGGCCTTAAGGTAAATACTAGGATCATGCAATCTCGTGATTATCTGACTTCTGCAAGGGAATCAGATACTTCTAGGGTGGTACCAGAAAGGTACAAAATCAGATACTTCTAGGGTGGTACCAGAAAGGTACAAATAAGTGAAGGGACTTATTGATGGCCACACAGTTAAGGGAAGGGTCAGAACCAGAACCCAGGGCTCTTTGAAAAGGCTGTTTTGAAAAGATTCTGGTAGCTGGGCACAGGGTGGTGGTGGTGGTGTTGTTAGGTGCCGTCGAGTCGGTTCTGACTTACAACTGTCCTATGTACAGCTGAATGAAACACCACCCAGTGCTGTGCC
This sequence comes from Trichechus manatus latirostris, assembly GCF_000243295.1. Lineage (NCBI taxonomy): Eukaryota > Metazoa > Chordata > Mammalia > Sirenia > Trichechidae > Trichechus > Trichechus manatus. The sequence continues at coordinate 9,477,213 of NW_004443966.1, read as the reverse complement.
ATCCTCACAATCGTTATTCTTTAGCCCACTGTTTCAGCCACTCTGTCAGTCAATCT
>NW_004443966.1:9459316-9477057 GCF_000243295.1 Trichechus manatus latirostris | reverse complement strand
TTTACCAAGCATGATGTCCTTCTCCAGGGACTGGTCCCTCCTGATAACATGTCCAAAGTATGTGAGATGAAGTTTTGCCATCCTTGCTTCTAAGGAACATTCTGGTTGTACTTCTTCCAAGACAGATTTGTTCCTTCTTCTGGCAGTCCATGGTATATTCAGTATTCTTCATCAACACTGTAATTCAAAGGCATCATTTCTTTTTCAGTCTTTCTTACTCATTGTCCAGCTTTCTCCTGCATATGAGGCGATTGAAAACACCATGGCTTGGGTCAGGTGCACCTTAGTCCTTAAAATGACATCTTTGCTTTTTAACACTTTAAAGAGATCTTTTGCAACAGATTTGCCCAACGCAGTGTGTCTTTTGATTTCTTGACTGCTGCTTCTGTGGGCATTGATTGTGGGATACAAGTAAAATGAAATCCTTGACAACTTCAGTATTTTCTCCACTTATCAAGATGTCGCTTATTGGTCCAGTTGTGAAGATTTTTGTTTTCTTTTTGTTGAGGCGTAATCCATACTGAAGGCTGTGGTCTTTGATCTTCATCAGTAAGTGCTTCATGTCCTCTTCACTTTTAGCAAGCAAGATTGTGCCATCTGCATATCACATATTATTGAGTCTTCCTCCAGTTCTGATGCCATGTTCTTCATATAGTCCAGCTTCTTGAATTATTTGCTTAGCATACAGATTCAGTAAGTATAGTGAAAGGATACAACCCTGATGCAAACCTTTCTTCACTTTAAACCATGTAGTATCCCCTTGTCCTGTTTGAACGACTGCCTCTTGGTCTATGTACAGGTTCCTCATGAGCATTCTTTGCAGTGTTATCCATAATTTGTTATGGTCCACATAGTCGAATGCCTTTGCATAGTCAGTAAAACACAGGTAACCATCTTTCTGGTATTCTCTGCTTTCAGCCATGATCCATCTGACATCAGCAATGATAGCGCTTGTTCCACATCCTCTTCTGAATTCAGCTGGAATTTCTGGCAGTTCCCTGTCGATGTATTGCTGCATCTTCTTTTGAATCATCTTCAGCAAAGTTTTACTTGTGTGTGATATTAATGATGTTGTTCGCAGGGTGGACTCCGAAAATTGCAGTCTTAGTCAAAGTTAATTGCAGTAGAGAAGTGTGTGTGTGCCTGTCTGTCTTTCTGTCTGTGTAATTTTTAGATGCTTTCATTCCACAAAGACTTACTGAACACCTGCTGTATGCCTGACACTGTTCTAAGTGCTTGGAACACATTAATAAAAACAAAACAAAACAACAGAGATTCTTAGATGTGAGGAGCTTATGTTCTGGTGGTTTTCTGATGAACTGATGTTGCCTGGGAAACAGATGCTGAGTGCTGGTTGTGAATGAAACGAGTAGAGACCTGATATAGCCTTAAGTCAAATTACGTTGATGGTATAAAACCCCCAAATAACATTTGAAGTACTAGTTACAAAGAGAAGCCCATGAAAAGTCATAGGGTGGTAACTTAGATTGTTCCCCAATCTCATTCTCTGCCATTTTAATAATATTAGTAGTAATAAATTAAACCAAACCAAAACCCGTTGGCGTTGAGTTGATTGCAACTCAATAGCGACCATATAGGACAGAGTAGTACTACCCCATAGGGTTTCCGAGGAGTGGCAGCCAAGTTCTTAACCACTGTACCACCAGGACTCCATTAGTAGTCATAGTAGTAATAATATGCAGTAATAATAATTGTAGTATAGTCTTCCTTAACTGGGGTTCCATAAGAGAATTAAACCCAAATGCTTTAAGTAAGACATTTGTTGTATGTAAAGAATAAATTTCTCTTCCATTGCATCAAGAATGGTACTGGTTATTTACTATCCTTGCGAGAATTGAGAAAAGATTAACTCAGACTGTTTTCTGGTTCAGATGATGAACCCCAGTTGAGAAAGGTCGTGGGCATTGTAGTAAGATAGATACTTTTTTTGTCTTTCTAACTCTACCACTTACTAACAGAGTGATGTTGGGCAAGTCTTAATCTGTTAGCCTCAGCTTCTTGATCTGTAAGGTGGGGTTAGTAATACTTGCTGCATCATAGGGCTGGTGGAAGGATTACATTAAGAAGTCTTTCTCATCTATACTCATCCAGTTCTGTGGCTTTAAAAACAGTGAAACTTGTGAGAGCTGGAACTCGAAGGGACTGCCTTGTTTTTCCAGGTCTTGTCAGTTTTCTGCCTTTGACAGAATGAAGTCTTACCGCTTCTCTATTGGTTGTTATAGTGGAAAATATTTGAGTTTTCCTCCTGTGACAGGTCCCTCCTTGCACAGGTTCCTTGTATCATCAGTTCAGACCTCTTCCTTAAGGTCCAGATTCATAGTTCATCTGCTTATTCCACATCTCATTTGGCTGTAATATGCAACTCAAACTAAACTTGTACAACACAGATGTGATTCCTGTGTTCATCTTTTGTTTTCTGAAACTGCTCTTAGTTAATAGCAGGACTATTCAACTAGTTGCTCAGGCCAAAAACCCAGTTGTCATCCACAGTTCTTCTCTTTTCTTTGTACTCCATAACCAGTTCATCAGTAAATCCTCTTGGCTCTATCTTCTGAATATATTTCTAATTTGATCACCTTCATCATTTCCACCTTATAACTCTGGTCTAAACCACCATCATCTCCTCCTTGAATAAGTGCAACAGCCTCTTAACTGGTTTCCCTGCTTTCTACCTTGACTCCTACAGTATGTTCTCTACATTGTAGCTAGAGTGATCATTTAAAAATGCCTATCAGATCAGATCACTCCTCTGCTTAGCACTTTACAATGACTTCCTTTTACAATTAAAGTTACAGTCGAATTCCTAGCCAGAGTCTACAAGGTCCTGCAGGATCTAGTCCCTGCCTGCCTCACCCTGTTCACTCCACTTCTGCTACACTGGACTTCCCTATGTTCCCTGAACACACAAGGTGGATCCCTAGGGCTAATGCTTGCTCTTGCCTCTGCTTGGAGTCCTTTTCCCCCAGGTCTCTGCAGTACTTACTCCCTCATATCACTTAGGGATTTGCTTAAAGAGAGGTCCTCAGAGTCGACCGCCTTAGGGAGATCTTCAGTGATCACATTATAGAAAATAGTGACCACTCCCTTACTCCTTTTGTCTCTTTTATTTTTTTATAGCACTTATGCTTCCTGAAATTTAATTGCTTATTTGTCTGCCTGCTTATTATTTGTTGTCTTCACTAGAATGTACACTCCATGAGAACAAGAACTTTATATGTTGTGTTTACTTCTGTGCTAGAAAAGTCCCTGGCACATAGTAAGCCAGGGGCACAGCTCTAAGAAGTTGTCTGTGGCGTCAAATGGTCTCCAAATTAAATTAAGTGGTTCGACTCTTTTTAGGTTTTAAGCTAAAGAAGAACTATTAAGTCAGTTAAGCAGTGCTGTGAATTTCTGCATTGTTACTCACATGTGAAATGATAGGATTTAGAATTTATAACATCAAGACCATATAGTTGTGCATAGGGTGTGCTAAGTAATAGGTAAAAAATAAACTTTAATTTTCAGTTCTTGTGTTTGTTGCAGTGTTTAACATACTTTTTGGTTGTCCCCTAATTATAATGGTAGTGATGTTGATGTAGTAGTAATAATATCTCCTCTTGCTTCTGGCAAACTAATTTTCTTCACTCTAAACTCTTAAAATCTGTTGATTTTGATTTTTTGGGACGTATTGTTATCTGAGTTTTTTTTAACTTAATACCGTAGTACTTACAGACCCATTGCCGTCGAGTCGATTCTAACTCATAGCGACCCTATAGGACAGAGTAGAACTGCCCCATAGGATTTCCATTGCTGTGAATCTTTATGGAAGCAGGTTGCCATATCTTTTTCCTGTGGAGTGGCTGGTGGATTCAAACTGCTGACCTTTCGGTTAGTAGCCGAGTGCTTAACCACTGCACCACCAGGGCTCCTTAATTTAGAACTAGGAAGGTTATGCACCCAGTTATCCACATGATTAGGTTCAAAGACCAGGTCATTATGCAAAAATCAGTGTTATGCGAAAACGCAGGATGACCATATCAGATCACAAAATGGAGGATGACTATGTCATTATATAACTGCTAAATTACATCATTACCTAATGGCCAGTTACTCAATTACGTAACTGCCAAACCACTGAGAATCATGGTGCAGCCAAGATGACACATAACCTTAACCATCACAGTCAACATTATTCTCGCCTTGCACCTCAGCATTCATTACTGCCAGATGTATATCGTTGATGCACAAAATAGTTGTAGAGTAGTTTTTTTTTTCTATTGTAGTAAATACAAAATGTTGGATAATGAGATAGTTGATAAGTGAGGAGTAGGTGTATTATCTATGTGTCAATATAATTTAAAAGCACAGGTTGAGGGAGAATCGAGAATCTTTTATATAAGATATCATTAAACTTTCTTATACAACCAAAAATTCACTCAAACAATGAAATTTTGTCAGTGAAATGGTCATAGTTTCTGCTTTCTCAATATTGCTCATCCTTTTGAAAAGAATCGAGAATGATAGATTTATATAATCTAGTGATGGTGGTTGTGATGGGAAAGCAGACAGATGCACATACGTAAAAATGGTGTGGGAGCAGCATCTGACCTCTAACTTCACAAGGGGAGAGGAGAATCAAGGTCAACAGCCCAAGGCTAATTCCCATGAGGCAGAAGTCAGACATCCCTCCTCTCTCCACCATCTTTACCAACTCTGACACCAACCGTCCCTCCCATGGCATTCTCTACTTCTCTGCTGGGCTTGATAATTCATTACAATGGCCACACAGAACTCACAGACCATACTCATGATTATGGGGTTTATTAGGGAAGTAACAGGTTATAATTCAGGCTCAGGAATACTCAAGGATACAGTTCTTCCACCAGGACAGCTCTTCCCGCCGTGCTCGCAGGCACGCCTCTCCTGGGCCCTCAGTCTCTGCCCAAAGGCACTCAGCTTTCTCGCTCTATGGGCTGGGAAGCCCACTGCCCCATCCCCTGTGGGTCTCCTGCCGATCTCTCCTGCTGGTCTCTCCTTCCTTGGTGGATGGGCTCTTCTCCTTCCTGTCTCTAGGATGGCTCATTTCAAGCCTGATGGGATGGTAAAACTGACCAATCCCTTTGGTGGGCCACAATTACCCTATCACACAGTCCCACCCAGCCACGTGGGTGAGAGTTACGAGACCATGGCAAGAGAGGCCACACAAAAGCAGTCCATTACACTGCCACATATAAAGGAATAATACCGGCTAACACTTATGGGTCATTTACTATGTACCGGCCACTGTTCTAAGCACTTTCATCTGTATTTAAACTATGTTTAAACCATGAGGTAGAATCCTATTTTGCAGATAAGGGAATGGAAGCACAAAGACGTTAAGTAACTTGCCCAAGATCACACAGCTAGTAAGTGACAGAGCATTGATTAGAATTCAGAAATGAAGCTGGGAGGGGGGGTATTGCAAGAGACCAACGGGACAGAACTTGAAGTAGCCAGCCTCAGTGTAATGGTCTTAGTTCACCTGAAATCCCATCCAGATAGTGTTGTGTGGGCAGGACTCTTCTGCATGAGTGTTTAGGAACTCACAGTGACAGAATTTTAGAAGCTGCATATTGCTTTGATTTCTTAAAGCATATTTCTAGTTCTTTTCTGCCAGGAGTGGGGATAGATGTTATAAGAGAACGGTAATTGGTATAGAATTGCTTCAGAAAAGTGAGTATTAGTGAGTTTTTATACCCCAAAACCTGAAGATTTACTTGGTAGACCTTGAAACTCAGTGATATTAAGGAGAAAGATCAAACTGTCTAGGGTATAAGCAAGCAGTGAGATAATAACTTACATTTGTATAAAGTTTTTTAGTTTACAGAGTAGTTTTATAAACATTTTCTCAATTAATCTTGGTAACAGCTCTGTGAGATTGGCAGGGCAGATATTATTCTCCCATGTGACAAGCTTCCACAGAGAAGAGGGATATACCTGAGGAATGAGCCCCTGAATAACCTCTAGTTGACAGACCCTCTTTTGTGAAGGTTCTGTAGCCAGAGCGTAGAAGTTGCTATTCCTGTGCAAAACTGCCGGAGTGCCACTGATGGACTTCTGCATTGAATGGTGTTACGTGCTTGATCTCTTAAATAAGTGATTGGAAGGTGCTTACTTTGGAAGCAGAAGGTACTTGGCATAAAGAGTGGAGCAAGATGGCTTGTTGTAATTGGCATGTTCTAAACTGTGTTTGTTATACTGAAAGCCTAGGCATACATTTTAAGAAATGTAATTGAGATGAAAACTTTAATTCTAATAGCAACACTGTTGTACTACTCTTTACACCAATATCTAATTTACAACCTTCCACCCAGTTAGGATGCAGTAATATTGATGTTGTTTTGATTGTACTATTGATTAGAGTAGAGGTATTTCTTTTTTGAAGTAGAAAAAAGAAATTTTGATAGCTTTAGAAATGCATAGCCATAGTGAATGCTGATGAAAGTTTAGTATGTCCTGAGTTTCCCTTGTTTCTTTTGAAAATGGTTTGAATTGCTTTGGCTAACTTAATTTGGTCTGATGTATAAAGAGGGACTTTTCAAAACTTTTAAAGGTACACCGTACAAATGAATTTAGTCAAATGCTAATTCATAGAATCATTTCACTTTAAAGTGGATTGGTAATTGACAATGTGACCGTTTTGAAGAAATCTAAGGAATTGCCAAATATTTTTTATTCTTAAATTTTTTCAAGATGTCTTTTGGTGTTCAGTGTTTTTTTTTTTTTTTTAATTGTACTTCAGGTGAAGGCTTACAGAACAAATAGTTTCTCATGAAACAGAAGTACACATGTTCTTTTATGACATTGGTTAACAACCCCACAACATATCAACCCTCTAACTTCTCAACCTTTTTTTTTTTTGGTGAAGATACACATAGCCAAAGATACACCATTTCAAAAATTTCTACATGCACAGTTCAGTGACATTGACTACACTCTTCCAGTTGTGTTGTTATTCTCACTTAAGCTGAAGGCTTACAGAACAAAATAGTTTCTCATTTAAACAGTTACTACAAATGTTACCCTATGACAATGGTTAACAATCTCACAACACATTAACAGTATCATTACTCAGCCTTGGGTTCCCTATCACCAGCTTCCTTGTCCCCTTCTGCTTTCTGGCCCTTGTCACTAGACTCCTATACCTTGTTAGTTTTTTTTTTTTTTTTTAACATGATGTGTACTGCCTCTTTATCTCCACCTCCTCCCTCTTGGTCTGCCATCTGTTGGTTTGGCTCCTTATTTCAGAGCAGGAAGGGGGTTTTTGTACGCAAGATAAAACTAGTCCTGTTTGGGAGCTCAGTGAACTGGAGTGCTTATGCAGTAAGTCTGCTGATGATAAATTCTAGAAGTATCATAGGCCAAAAGGGACTAGAAAGATAGCCATGACTCTGCAGTAATGTCTGCATATATTTTCTGTGACTCTTGCTTTATTCAGTAAGTAAAAATGAAAAAATAAATCATACTTAATCATTTTTTTCTTCACAGAAAGCTATACATTGATTAGATATTGTTAACAGGCTTGTAAATAAGAGTTATTACATGAGAGAGTTTAGCAGGCTGATTGTTAGTGAAATTCATGTCAACTGATTTCTTATTAACAAAAATTAAATGGGAGAGTTTAGCAGGTTGATTGTTAGTGAAATTCATGTCAGCTGATTTCTTCTAGTACTCTATAAATACAATTTAATCATGGTCAATTTACATTCACTGATGGACAACTGTGGATTAATCTATTATGGGAATGTTGTTGTTAGGTGCTGTCGAGTTGGTTCCGACTCATAGTGATCCTATCTACAACAGAACAAAACACTGGTCAGTCTTGTGCCATCCTTAGAATTGTTGCTATGTTTGAGCCCGTTGTTGCAGCTGCTGTGTCTGTCCATCTCTTTGAGGGTCTTCCTCTTTTTTGCTGATCCTCTGCCTTACCAAGCATGATGTCTGTCTACAGGAACTGGTCCCTCCTGATAACATGTCCAAAGTACATGAGACGAAGTCTCACTATCCTTGCTTCTAAGGAGCATCCTGGCTGTACTTCTTTCAAGACGAATTTGTTGGTTCTTCTGGCAGTCCATGGTATATTCAGTAGTTTTCACCAACACATATTCAAAGGCATTGATTCTTCATCAGTCTTCCTTATTCATTGTCCAGCTTTCACATGCGTATGAGGCAATTGAGAATACCATGGCTTGGGTCAGGTGCACTGTAGTCCTCATAGTGACATCTTTGCTTTCTAACACTTTAAAGAGGTCTTTTGAAGCAGATTTGCTTCAAAAGACAATTTGGAATACATCGTTTGATTCCTTGAGTGCTGGGTGTTGATTGTGGATCCAAGTTCCATGGGTGTTGTTTGTGGATCCAAGTAAAATGAAATCCTGGACAACTTCAGTATTTTCTCTGTTTATCATGATGTTGCTTATTGGGCCAGTTGTGAGGATTTTTGTTTTCTTTATGATGAGGTTAATCCATACTGAAGGCTGTAGTCTTTGTTCTTCATCAGTAAGTGCTTCATGCCCTCTTCATTTTCAGCAGGCAAGGTTGTGTCATCCCCATATCGTAGATTGTTAATGAGTCTTCCTCCAATCCTGATGCCCCAGTCTTCTTCATATAGCCCAGCTTCTCAGATTATTTGCTCAGCATACAGATTGAATAAGTATGGTGAAAGGATACAACCCTGACACACACCTTTCATGATTTTAAACCACGCAGCATCGTCTTGTTCTGTTCAAACAGCTGCGTCTTGGTCTACGTACAGGTTCTGCGTGAGCACGCTTAAGTGTTCTGGAATTCTCGTTCTTTGTAATGTTATCCATAATTTGTTATGATCCACGCAGTCCAATGCCTTTGCATAGTCAGTAAAACACAGGTAAACATTTTTCTGGCATTCCCTGCTTTCAGCCAAGATCCATCTGACATCAGCAGTGATATCCCTTGTTCCATGTTCTCTTCTGAATTCAGCTTGAATTTCTGGCAGTTCCCTGTTAATGTACTGCTGCAACCGTTTTTAAATTATTTTCTGCAAAACTTTACTTGCATGTGATATTGATGTTGTTCAATAATTTCTGCATTCTTTTGAATTACTTTTCTTTGGAATGGGCACAAATGTGGATCTCTTCCAGCTGTTTGGCCTGGTAGCTCTCTTCCAGATTTCTTGGCATAGATGGATGAGTGTGCTTCTAACATTGCATCCATTTGTTGAAACATCTCAGTAGTTACTCTGTTAATTTCTGGAGCCTTGCTTTTTGCCACTGCCTTCAGTGCAGCTTTGACTTCTTCCTTCAATACCAACGGTTCTTAATCATATACTACCTCCTGAAATGGATGAATGTCAACCAATTCTCTTTGGTTCAGTAACTCTGTGCATTCCTTCTATCTTCCCTTGATGTTTCCTGTGTCGTTCAATATCTTGCCCATAGAATCAGTCCTTCAGTATTGCACCTTGAGGCTTGAATTTTTTCTATTCTTTTTCAGCTTGACAAATGCCAAGCGTGTTTTTCCCTTTCGGTTTTCTGACTCCAGGTCTTTGCACACTTCATTATAATAATTTGCTTTGTCTTCTCAAGCTGACCTTTGAAATCTTCTGTTCAGCCGTTTAACATCATCATATCTTCTGTTTGCTTCAGCTACTCTATGTTCCAGAGTCTCTTCTGACATCTGTTTTGGTCTTTTCTTTCTTTCCTTTCTTTTTAATGACCTTTTGCTTTCTTAATGTATGATGTCCTTGATGTCATCCCACAACTCGTCGGTCTTCGGTCATTAGTGTTCAGTGCATCAAACCTGTTCCTGGGATGGTTTCTAAATTCGGGTGGCATGTACTCAAGGTTATATTTTGACTGTCATGGACTTGTTTTAATTTTCTTCAGCTTCAACTTGAACTTGCATATGAGCAGTTGATGGTCTGGTCTGCAGTTGGCCCTTGGGCTTGTTCTGACTGGTGATTTTGAGCTTCTCCATCGTCTCTTTCCACTGATGTAGTCAGTTTGATTTCTGTGTATTCCATCCAGTAACCCCAATGTGTATAGTCACTGTTTAGGTTCTTGAAAAAAGGTGTTTGCAGTGGATAAGTCATTGGTCTTGCAGAATTCTGTCATGCAATCTCTGGCGTTGTGTCTGTCACCAAGGCCATATTTTCCAACTATTGATCCTTCTTTGTTTCCAAGTTTTGCATTCCAATCACTAGCAATTATCAATGCATCTTGGTTGCATGTTTGATCAATTTCAGACTATGGGAAACTTTTTGAAGAAAACAACCTGGTTTCTTTTAACAAAAATTGCAAAGGGAGGGGGGAAAGAGATAGAAGGAGAGCCTACAGATCAAAAGTTATTTAATGAACAAACAATTGTGAAGTATAGCCCTTATTTGGATCCCACTTCAGTCAAACCATATATGTGTGTGTTTGTGTGTGAATATACATATATATATAATGATAATCAGAGAAGTACCAAACTAGACTACATATTTGATATTAAGAACTTGCTATAAAAATTGTAGGTGTGAAAAATCTTCGGTTTCTTCATCTTTGGCCTTAGTGGTTGGCGTGTAGATTTGAATAATAGTTGTATTAACTGGTCTCCCTTGTAGGTGTAAGGATATTATCCTATCACTGACAGGGTTGTATTTTGGGGTGGATCTTGAAGTATTCTTTTTGATGATGAATATGACACCATTCCTCTTCAATTTGTCATTCCTGGCATAATACACCTTATGATTGTCTGATTCAAAATTGCCAGTATCAGTCCATTTCAGCTCACTAATGCCTAGGATATCGATCTTGAAGCATTCCATTTCATTTTTGACAACTTCTAGTGTTCCTAGATTCATACTTTGTACATTCTGTGTTCCAGTTATTAATGGATGTTTGCAGCTGTTTCTTCTCATTTTGAGTCGTGCCGCATCAGCAAATGAAGGTCCTGAAGGCTTGACTCCATCCATGTCATTAAGGTCAGCTCTACTTTGAGGAGGCAGTTCTTCCCCAGTTGTCTTTTGAGTGCCTTCCAACCTGGGGGGCTCATCTTCCAGCACTGTATCAGACAGTGTTCTGCTGCTATTTGTAAGGTTTTCACTGGCTAATTCTTTTCAGAAGTAGACTGCTGGGTCCTTCTTCCTAGTCTGTCTCAGTCTGGAAGCTCTGCTGAAACCTGTTCAACATGGGTGACCATGCTAGTATTTGAAACGCTGGCGGCATAGCTTCCAGCATCACAGTAACACGCAAGCCACTACAATAGGACACACTGACAGATGAGTGGTGGATTATGGGAACACGTAGAGATAACTTGCAGCCCTAGGCAGGTAACTTAATTTCTAGACAGTAAATTTTTTTCTTATCTTTTTATTACAGAATATCTTTAATATATATTAATAAAAATGAAGAGAATAGTAAGAAGAACTCCCCTTTATCCACTACTGAGCTTCAAGAATTATCAACTTATAGACAGTCTTATTTCATCTGTATTTCCATCCACCATTCCCCACTCCCCACTCCCTGAATTGTTTTGAATTAATTCCCAGAGATATTTAAATTATAAAATTCAAATATCTGAGTATGCTTCTCTCAAAGTTAGGGTGTCTCTCTCTTTCAAAAATATAACCATAATACAGTGATCATACCTACAATTTTTATAGCAAGTTCTTAATATCAAATATGTAGTCTAGTTTTGTATTTCTCTGATTGTCATTATATATATACACATATATATGTGTGTATGTATATTCACACACATACACACATATATATAGTTTACTTGAAGTAGGATCCAAATAAGGGCCATACTTTACAATTGTTTGGTGTGTTCATTTAATAACTTTTGATCTGTAAGCTCTCCTTCCATCTCTTTCCCCCACCCCACCCCTTTGCAATTTTTGTTAAAAGAAACCAGGTTGTTTTCTTTGAAAAGTTTCCCATAGTCTGATTTTGCTGATTGCATCTCTGCAGTGACTTTTAACATGTTCTTTTGTCTTCTGAATTGCTTGTAAATTGATAAATTATTCAGATTCAGTTTGGATTTTTTTCTTTCTTTTGTAAGAGTGCTTCATAGGAGTGGTTTGTGTTTCCATCAGGAGGTACATAGGGTCTTGTTATCTCTTATTGTGATGTTAGCAGCTATTGATCATTGCTTAGGTTTTTTAATTCAGCAAGGATTGCAAAGTACTGAAATTCTATTATTCCTTCATTTTATTAGGTTCTTCAACACTAAGTTGTATGTTTAGGGTACTGTATTTATAACAGCACTGATACTGGGATAACTTGACAGGGTTCTGTGGTGGAATTCCTTTAGGGAAAAGTACAAGTTCTTAATATTGAAAATTCAGAGAAAACTTGGGGATATTGAATAAATAGACTTTGTTCAGAGGACATTTGGGCCATAAATAGGTTAACACCCCATCATAAGATAAATAGCCTGTGACCTAGAGTGTGTAGTTGATAATTGATGTTTGTTCTGTTAAGAGGTCAGTGTTCATATTCAGATATTGCAAAAATAATTTGTGCAGGGCAGCAGTTATTTTCTTGAGCCAGATTTCTCACAAGAACTTGAGAACAGGACTTTTGTATGTGAATCAGATTAACAAAATATTGAGTTTACGTAACACAGCATATTTTGTATTAAAGGATGTCAAAGGACTAGAATAGCAGCATTTCCCAATGCGCTCCTTGACAAAAGGGTTCTGGGGTCTGATAAACTTGGGAAACAATGTATACTTTATCCTCTCTTGGAATGCCATAGTACGTATTAACATGTAAAAGACTTAAAGTAAAGAAAACTGTTTACATTAATTTAGCGTTTTCCAGATTTGTTTGATCACTGAACCTTTTTCCATCCTCATAACATCTTGAGGAACTAGTGATCTGAGGAACAAATTTTTGGAAATTTTGGATTAGAGAATTTGAACAAAAACCCATTGCTGTCAAGTTGATTTCGACTCATAGCAACCCTATAGGACAGAGTAGAACTGCCCCATAGGGTTTCCAAGGAGTGGCTGGTGGATTCAAACTGCTGACCTTTTGGTTAGGAGCCAAGCTCTTAACCACTGCACCACCAGGGCTCCAACTTTACATAAAATTTGTAACTCTTAATCTTCTCAACAACCATATGCAGTAGGTGTACTGTTGTTATCCCTGTTTTACAAATGAAGAAACTGAGGCTCAGAGAGATTAAATAAATTGTGCAATGTTACATTGCAGAGCTGGTTACATACAGAGCCGGGATCTGAATCTAGGCAGCCTGGCTCCAGGGTCCATGTTCATGATATGGTCACTACTCTGCATTGTAAGGTATGGCAGGTTTAGAACATGAAATATAAATTAGATGAAAAGACGATTTAAAATCTGTTTAGAGGGAACAGACATATTTTCTTTAATTTTCAGGCAATCAGGGCCATGAGAGAAGAATGTGGAGAGCTGGCTGTATCCTAGTGAAGACAGAAAACATGAAGACCAGGGAGCCATTATCCATAAAAAAGGTATACCTCAAGAAGAGGTAGATTAGATGCAGGTAGAAGGCTGATTTAAGAAGACACTGTTAATACCAGCATTTCAGACTTAGAAGTGAATTGGAGATCACTACTAAGACTCCCTCATTTTATACGTGAGATCTGAAGTTACACAGTTTGTACATGGACTTGCAGTATTAATAGCTTACATTCGTACATTGGATTAAAGGATTTTCTCATGGATTCTCCTTTGATCTTAACATCCGTGAAAGGTCCTTAGGTAGGTTCTGTATTTTCCACAGCACAGGTGGTTCTTGAATCTTGGTTTTCTGCATCTTAAAAGCTAATGTTTTCTTAGACAGCGTTTTGCTGAGTGAAATAAGTTAGTCACAAGAGGACAGTGTGATCTCACTTATATGAAATAAGCAAATATATAGAAACCAAAAGTTATTAGTGGTTTTCAGGGGCAGGAGGGAGAGGGAAAGAGAGAGTTTTTGCTTCGGGTACATTGATTCTATGTTAAAGATGGTGGGATAATTTGGAAAAGGATAGTGAGAATGGTTGCACAGTGTAATCAGTGTCATGGAATTGTACCTGTAGAAAATACTGACTTGCTGTACTGTATGTTTTGTTGTATATATTTTTACCACAGTTAAAAAAAAAAAAGAGGAATAAACTTCTTTAATAAACTGTGTTATCTCCAAAAAAAAAAAAGCTAATATTTTATATAGTATATTACATTTCCTCAGATCTCGATGAATAACATATATTAAAATGAGATAAGGATTTGGGTGAGAAAAGAAAATCTGCTTTTAACAAATGGAAATAACTCCTTCCTAAATGTGAAAAGAAATGTATGCTTGTTGTAAAAAGTAATTTTTTTCGACAATATAAGAAGATATAAAAAAAGCAAAAGCCATCTGTAATCCCACCATCCAAAATAACCACTGTTAAATTCTGATGTGTAGTTCTCCAGATTTTTTTTGTATCTATCTATATATGAAGAGGTTTTTTCCAAAGATCTGTACATGTCGTTTTGTAATCTGAAATCCCGCATTCTTAAAAGAGGACATTGATAGATATTTGCTTTCTTGCCTCTGTCACGGTAAAAAGACACATCCAGGGAAAAGAGGCATAAAATGGTGATGTCCTGGGTAAATTGAGATATGTGTAGTCCCCCCCAAGCCCCCAAAACACATGCTAATAGCTGATCTGTCAGTAAAGGCTGGGTAAGTAGGTAAAAAACATGTTTGAGATTAGGTTAATTTAGGGAGGGAATGAAGAGTATAAAGTTTAGTTTTGTTGTTTTTCTGTAGAATTTGACATTATTGATTACCGTATAGTTTAATAGAAAATAAGACTTCTTTTTGCACCGTGCTAGATTAAAAGATAAGTGACTCAGACCTCTTTAAGCAAACATTAAGAAAAATATAGTTCTCTAGGGGTACTCTGTGGGTGCTTTTAATGTGTGTGTGAATAACCATCTCTAATTACCAGTACATTTGGGGTGGTGGGAAGGGAAAGGAGCCTGTCATGTTAATCATAAAAACACATCAGATGCTCACTTTTGGAATGGATTTTTGTACTTGAAGTCAATTCTCAAAGAACCACGTATAGATTTTCTTTTTTTGGCAGTGTAATTTATGTAGTGGAATTGTACATGTAGAGATTGTTGAATTGGTGCATGTTTTGTTGTGTATATTTTTACCAGTGCTTTGATGATCATTCTCTCTGTGCCCAAGCAGATTTTTGGATTGGTCTTATTTAAATTTTTTTTCTTTTTTAAGATTGGGTTATATTTTATTTACATCTCTCTGTATTTCCTTGTTGGTTTTAAGTTGATGGTAAGGCTTATATATTTTTTAGCTGTTCTAGTACCTTTTCCTTTCCATATAGATTATAAAATAAGCTTGTCTATAGCCACAATAAATGTTAATTGAATCTCGATAGGTTTTGCATTAAACCTGTAGATCAATTTGGGGAGAATTCACATTTTTACAATATTGAGTCTTCCAGTCTAAGAACATGGTACGTCTCTTCATTTATGTAGATTTTCTTTGATTTGTCGTCAGCATTTTGTAACTTTCAGCATATGAATCCTGTACATGTTTTGTTAGATTTGTGCCTGGTATTTCATCGAAAACATATATATGTTTTCTTTTTACTGTGCTTTAAGTGAAAGTTTACAATTCAAGTTAGTTTCTCATACAAAAATTCATACAAACATTGTTACGTGACCCTAGTTGTTCTCCCTATAATGTGACAGCACACTCCTCCTTTCCACCCTGGATTTCTCGTGTCTGTTCAACCAGCTCCTGTTGCTTTCTGCCTTCACATCTCACCTCTGGACAGGAGCTGCTCATTAGTCTCGTGTATCTACTTGAGCTAAGAAGTACTCTCATCACAAGTATCATTCTGTGTCTTATAGTCCAGTCCATTCTTTGTCTGAAGAGTTGGCCTCGGGAATGGTGTTAGTTTTGGGCTAATAAAGAGTCCGGAGACCATGTCTTCCGGGGTCCCTCCAGTCTCAGTCAAACCATTAAGTCTGGTCTTTTTACTAGAATTAGAGTTCTGCACCCCACTTTTCTCCTGCTCTGTCAGGGACTCTCTGTTGTGTTCCCTGTCAGCGCAGTCATCGGTGGTAGCCAGGCACCATCTAGTTCTTCTAGTCTCAAGCTGATGGAGTCTCCAGTTTACGTGGCCCTTTCTGTCTCTTGGGCTAATATTTTCCTTGTGTCTCTGGAGTTCTTCATTCTCCTTTGCTCCAGGTGGGTTGGGACCAGTTGATGCATCTTAGATGGCCGCTCGCTAGCTTTTAAGACCCCAGACGCCACTCACCAAAGTGGGATACAGAATGTTTTCTTAAAAAACTGTGTTATGCCAGTTGACCTAGACGTCCCCTGAAACTGTGGTTCCCAGGCCCCTACCCCTGCTACTCTGTCCCTCAAAGTGTTTGGTTGTATTCAGGAAACTTCTTAGCTTTTGGTTTAGTTCAGTTTTGCTGACTTCTTCTGTATTATGTGTTGTCCTTCCCTTCACGTAAGATAATTCTTGTCTACCATCTAGTTAGTGAATACCCTTCTCCCTCCCTCCCCACCATTGTAACCATCAAAGAATGTTTTCTTCTGTGTTTAAACCTTTTCTTAAGTTCTTATAATAGTGGTCTCATACAATATTTGTCCTTTTGCAACTGACTAATTTCACTCAGCAAAATGCCTTGCAGAATCATCCATGTAATGAGATGTTTCACGGATTCATTGTTGTTCTTTATCGTTGCGTAGTATTCCATTGTGTGAATATGCCATAATTTGTTTATCCAGTTGTCCGTTGATGGGCACCTAGGTTGTTTCCATCTTTTTGCTATCGTGAACAGTGCTGCAGTGAACATGGGTGTGCATATATCTGTTTGTGTGATGGCTCTTATTTCTCTAGGATCTATTCCAAGGAGTGGGATTGCTGGATCATATGGTACTTCTATTTCTAGCTTTTTAGGGAGACGCCAAATCGATTTCCAAAGTGGTTGTACCATTTAACATTCCCACCAACAGTGTATAAGTGTTCCAGTCTCTCCACGACCTTTCCAACATTTATTATTTTGTGTCTTTGGGATTAATGCTAGCCTTGTTGGGGTGAGGTGGTATCTCGTTGTAGTTTTGATTTGCATTTCTCTAATGGCAAATGATTGTGAGCATTTCTTCATGTGTCTGTTAGTTGCCTGAATGTCTTCTTTGGTGAAGTGCCTGTTCATATCCTTTGCTCATTTTTTAATTGGGTTATTTGTCTTTTTGTTGTTAAAGTTTTGCAATATCTTGTAGATTTTAGAGATTAGACACTGATTGGCTTTGTCATAGCCAAAAATTTTTTCTCAGTCTGTAGGTTGTCTTTTTACTCTTTTGGTGAAGTCTTTTGATGAGCATAAGTGTTTGATGTTTAGGAGCTCCCAGTTATCTAGTTTCTCTTCTGGTGTTTGTGCATTATTACTTATGGTTTGTATTCTGTTTCTGCCCTGTATTGGGGCTCCTAGCATTGTCCCTATTTTTTCTTCCATGATCTTTATCGTTTTCGATGTTATATTTAAGTCTTCGATCCATTTTGAGTTAGTTTTTGTGCATGGTGTGAGGTATGGGTCTTGTTTCAGTTTTTTGCAGATGGATATCTAGTTATGCCAGCACTATTTGTTAAAGAGACTGTCTTTTCCCCAATTAACGGACTTTGGGCCTTTGTTAAATACCAGCTGCTCATAGGTGGATGAATTTATGTCTAGATTCTCAAT